>NW_027206200.1:0-632717 GCF_024711535.1 Dipodomys merriami | reverse complement strand
GTAATGTACACCAAAACAACACTGTAATTCCATCTCACCCCAGTAAGGAAGGCCAATAAAATTTTTTTGAAAGTGATTAGGAACCAATGATGTCATGGATGTGGCCAAAAGGGAACTCTGTCACTGTTAGTGAGAATATAGATTGTTCAACCAGTCCAGAGGCTGAGATGTGAGTATTGTGGTTTGAAGGCAAATTGGGCAGAAAAGTCCATGTGTTTCTCATCTCCAATTGGCCACCAAAAAGCAAAAGTAGAGCTGTGGTGCAAATGAGTAAAGTGGTAGCTTTCATTGTTCTGTATGTCCCTCCCCCACAGTATAACCTCTGCTTTCACTACATTTGATGTCGGTATAATTTGTGGAAGAGAAGGGGAAAAACAAGTTGTTTAAGGATACAGGTGGACCCGTTGAAACAATGAGAATTACAAGTTGTCATGATGAAAACGAACTTTACAACTTTGGTGGGGGGGGAGGACTTTGGGGGGCGGGGGGAGGCTGGGAAGGGATGTGAAGGGTAAACAAAGGAGGAGGCTGCAATGCTTGATGAGAAATGTACACATTATCTTGCCCATGTAATTGTAACCCCTCTGTACAGAATGTTCACAATTAAAAAATAAAAGGAAAAGAAAAAAGAAAATGTGGTATATGTACACAATCGAATTCTATGCCTCCATCAGAAAGAATGACATTGCCCCATTTGTTAGGAAATTGAAAAGCTTGGAAAAATTTTATTAAGTGAAATAAGCCAGGCCCAAAGAAACATAGGTCCCATGGTTTCCCTTATTTGCAATATCTATTATATGTCTGAGTCAAGCAGAAAAGGTCAGATAAGGTGATGTTAGGGAAATGAACCCTAAGATATGTATTCAAATGTTTTTTTTTCTTTCATGTGATTGTTTCTATGCATTTATAAGATTATTTCTTTTTTGCATTGTATGTCCCTCCTCCACAGTATAACCCCTGCTTTCACTGTATTTGATGTCGGTATAATTTGTGGAGGGGAAGGGGATAAACAAGTCATTTAAATAAGGATACAGGTGGACCCGTTGCAACAATGAGAAGTACAAGTTGTTATGTCGAAAATGAACTTTACAACTTCGGTGGGGGGGTTGGGTTGGGGGGCGGGGAGAGGATGGGAAGGGATGGGAAGGGGAAACAAAGGAGGAGGCTACAATGCTTGATAAGAAATGTATTCTTTATCTTGCCTATGTAATTATAACCCCTCTGTACAATATTTTCACAATAAAAAATAAAAATTAAAAAAAAACAAAATCTCAGAGACATTACACATATCCTATGTTCAATCTCTAGGATTGGCAGTGTGTGTGTGTGTGTGTGTGTGTGTGTGTGTGTGTGTGTGTGTGTGTGTGTGTGTGTGTGTGTGTATGTGTGTGTGACATGTGTGCACAGACACTAGTAATTTCCTAGCTGTATCACATATTTTTGTCTATTTAAATTATTAAGAGAACAAGGCTTATATGTCCTGTGATATTTTGTGTGTGCCTCTGTGTATCTATGTGTCTCTCTGGTGTAGGAGTGGGTGTCGATATATGCATCTGTCTTTTCTTTTTTTTTTTTGGTACTGGGGATCGAACCCAGGACGTTGCACTTGCTAGGCAAGCGCTTTGCCACTGAGCTACATCCCAGCCCTCGATATATGCATCTGTATGTGCATTTACTTTTTATCTTCCTTATTCTCCAGCTGTGATAACAATATTGGCAGACTTGAAAGGTGGACACTACTGTTTAATGTTATGACAATTTTCCAACTTCTTTTTCAACAAATGACATTTGAATTGTTCACTGGAGGACAGAGAATGTGGGGAAAGAGAGGGGAATATAAAGGGGAATTGTAATGGGTCCACCTGTATCCCTAGTTAAATGATTTGTTTTTTCCATTCCCCTCCACAAATTATACCAACATCAATTACAGTGAAAGTATGGTTTATATCGTGGGGTAGGGCATACAAAATATAGAAATCACAGGTGGACCCATTGCAATAATCAGATGTACAAGTCGTTATGTTGAAAAATGAACTTTACAACTTTGGTGGGGGGAAGGATGAATGAACGGGTGGGGGAGGGAGTATGGGATGGGATGGGAAGCGGAAACAAAGAAGAGGCAACAATGCTTGATAAGAAATGTACTCATTATCTTGCCCATGTAATTGTAACTCGTCTGTACGATATTCTCACAATGAAAATAAATAGATAAATAAATACATACATACATAATTTTTTAAAAAAGAAAGGGGAATTGTAAATCTAAGACTACAACAGCCATATTCCAGAATATGACTGCATAACTAGGTAGAAACTAGATCCAGTGTTGTGTCTTCTGTCAGCTAGCTGTAAGAAAGTCCCCATTTGGCCACAGGTGTGGATTATAAGAAAAATGACAATTTAGTAAAAACAAATTCAAATGATCTGAGACATTTACACAAGTTCTGGACCTCACTTCCACTTGAGCTGCTTCTGTGTAGGCCCAATATTTGATCTGAAGCAAAACTTAGTATTACAAAAGTTAACCTCAATGTCTAGTAATCTCTGAAAAGCCTTGTAACTCCATAGTCCTCAATCCTGATGCTGTGACCTATTGGGAAAGTCAGAGGGCAGACTTCCAGCTATTGCACACTTCTTCTTTGGTGAATTTTTGAGCTATCACCTTCAGTCAGGTGGTTGCAGCATAGACTTGGCTCAGGGCTGTGAACCTGAGTGTAGAAGTTTGAATCTCTGTAGTGTGAATGAAAATTTGGCCTTGTTCTAAGCTAGCAGTTTGGGGGACCTCAGGTAGCTATGGACAAGAAGTCTCCTTTTAATTGCCTGTCCTTTGCACACATTTAGTTTATATGCTGGAATTCATAACTAACTAGTAGCAGTGGTCACCCCAGGTTGGAGCAAGAGAGCCACATAGAGGGACAGAGGTCAAGCTCACACCATATGCCATTTTATGCTTCTTGGATTGACAGATTCTGCATGCATTTTAGTAATTCAAGAATAAAAATTATCATTATATATAAATTTTTTAAATTGCCTCTTTGTTTCTGATTCTAGTAGATTATTTTTCTAAGGGAGGATTGTGAGAATCCTAAATAAGAGGCTCCCCTGACTTGGAGAAAGATCAAGGAGTCAATAGACCCCACTATTAACCAAATGTGACACCTACAGTAAATTCTTGCCCTTTCTGACCTCAGTTAATGTATCTTCTAGATATCTTCCTTTTGTCCTCTGGAAATTCTATGAAGCCAACCTTATGTGTCAGATGAACATGTGGCCAAAAGGACAAAACTGTTCTTCCTGTGCCTAAGATTAGGTGGGTTTGGGGTGGTGACAGGCCAGGCCAGGCCATGGGGGACAGTGCTAGGATAGCAAAACCCGTGTCCCTCCAGATCAGGCCGGTAGCCAACAATGACACGGGATCTACATCATCTTGCCCCCAACTTGTTGGCCACACTCCTGTGAGTCCCTCCTCAAAGTTGCTGGCTATAGGATCTGGTCCCTGAGAGGCATCCATTGAACTTCTGTACAGAGCTGGAGGGACAGTGTCTTCCCCTGGGAGGACAGTGAAGGGACTAGACAATCTACATAGGTAATATGAGCAGTCCTGCATCATAAAAATACTTCTTTTAAATGCTAGCTTATTAGAAAGCTTCTATCACACTTATCCAGTACTGACATATATTCATGTTTTCTTCCTATTTTGTTTAAATAAAAATCTATATTTATGAACTCTCATTTCTCCTTGCCCCTTCTGGTATATTCCTGTAGTGTCTAATGCCTCACTTTAAAGCTTCATTCCACCCTCTCTCTGGTGAACCTTGGTGAAAGTTATCAAGTAATTTTCTTATTTAATGCAACCAAGACAAAGCTGATGAAGATAACAATGTTACCTTCAGGCTAGCATAGATATCTGCTCTGATAAAGGAAGACGATGGTATTGCAACCATTGTGCAAAAAGGTCCTAACTCTGGAGATAGGGGATTGCATTTCCTCTGCCTTCCTAGCTTCCAGGGTAACCTTTGGCCTTCCAGTAAAGGAATTCATTTCTAAAAAAATAGCACACCACCAAATTGCAGAAGGCCAGCACATCCACATTAGTTCTGCTTAAGAACATTTCTACCATATACTGCTGATTCACACCCATAACTATAGCCATTCACGAGTTTGAGAGCAGAGGATCTTGGTTCAAAGCTTGCTGGGGCAAGAACAGTCCACAAAACTTTTATCACATTCACCACAAAAAGTCAGTAGGAGAGTGGTGGGCCAAGTGGTACAATATTACCCTTGAACAAAAGAGCTGAAAGACAGTGCCCAGGGCCCAGTCCTGGATTTCAAAAAACGAATACTGGCAGACACACACACACACACACACACACACACACACACACACACACACAAACACACACACACACACAAACACGAAAACTAGAAGTGGAACTGTGGCTCAATCATCTAAGATTAGTCTCTTTTTTGTACGTTTTTTATTGTAAAAATGCTGGACAGAGGGGTTACAGTTATATGAGCAAGGTACTGAGTACATTTCCTATTGATCATTGTTGCCTCCTCCTTTGTTTTCCCCCTACAATCCCTTCCCTCCCACCTCTACAAAACTACCCACCCCCCTCACACCCCCATCAAAGTTGTAAAGTTTATTTTCAACTTAGTGTTTTGTACAACTTATTGTTACACTGAGTCAACGTGTATCCCAAAAAAACAAAGTTCACTCTGATGTGAAAATTTTCGCTAAGGTAAAATGCCAATGCCCAGAGTTCAAACCCGAATATGGAAACACATTTTTTAAGAAAAGACTACTTTTCACTTAATATAATTTTTCCAAGTCTTTCCATTTCCTAACAAATGGGCAATGTCATTCTTTCTGATAGAGGCATAGAATTACATTGTGTATATATACCACATTTTCTTGACCCATTCATTTACTGAGGGGCATCTGGGTTGGTTCCATATCTTAGCTATGAAGTAAGCCAGGACCAAAGAAACATAGGTCCCATGGTTTCCCTTATTTGCAATAACTAGTATATGTCTGAGTCAAGCAGAAAAGGTCAGATAACTTGATGTTAGGGAAATGAACCTTATGATATGTATTAAAATGTTTTCTTTCTTTCATGCAATTGTTTCTAACACATTCATAAGATTTTTTCTTTGTTGCTTTGTATGTCCCTCCCCCATGGTATAACCCTTGCTTTCACTGTATTTGATGTTGGTATAATTTGTGGAGGGGAAGGGAAAAAACAAATTGTTTAAATAGGGATACAGGTGGCCCATTGCAATATTGAAATGTACAATTCGTTATGTCAAAAATGAACTTTACCACTTTGGGGAGGGAGGGAGAAGGGGGAAGGAGAATTGGGTGGGGGCAGGGGAGGATGGGAAGGCATGGGAAGGGGAAACAAAGGAGGAGGCTACAATGCTTGATAAGAAATGTACTCATTATCTTTCCCATGTAATTGTAACCTTTCTGTACAGTATTTTCACAATAAAAAACTTATTTTTAAAAAAGACTAGTTTTAATAAGCTTTCCAGACATAACTGATTCTCTTCCTTTTATGGTACTGTGGTTTGAACTCAGGGCCTCATGTTTTCCAGATTCACACTCTAATATTGAGACAGAGCTGTATAATTTTTGCTTTGTTTTTGAGACAGTGTCTCATTTCCTGCTCAGGTGTGCAACTTTCCTCTCCCATCACTGCTGGGATGAGAGGTGCTCACCACTGTGCACAGCTTCTTCTGTTCAGATGAGGTCTCACAGAATTCTGCCTAGGTTGACCTGAAAATAGAATTTTTGCAGTCTCAGCCACCCCAAAAGCTAAGCTTATAGGTTCACATCACTATGCTCAGCTTATTGAAGCCCTAGATTCAATCACCAATCCAAAAATTGAAAATGAAAATAAATTTAAATGCAAAGGCAGTATGGTAAGAGTAGAGAAAAGGGATGGAGCAATGATCTTGGGTAGCTACTGAAGTCCAATCTGATGACTTTATTTACCAACATTGGAGAATAAAATGAAACTATGTAACAAGACAGCCCTGTCTGCTTTTCCTTAGCAACAAGACAGCCCTGCCTGTGTTTTCTCATTTATGCCAGAGCCAAAAGACTCAGTAAAACATGACTAAGGGAGGAAGTTAGAGCTGTTTAAGATCAGAAAGAACAAGCCCTTGATATGTTTGGAAATCAAGAAAGCCTCTGGAGCCTTAGAACTCCTAGGCCTTTCAGAGACTAGTACTCCAAAGAAAACAAATGTTCAGAGAAATAGCCAAGATGTGCTCTGAGGTGTGTAGATTTCCTTACTCAAAGAACACACTGACCTCCTAATGACACAATCCTCCCTGCCAACAATAGTCCTTCACAGTGAGTCTCAGGGGGTAAACACACTGCCCTTTTCTACCCACCAGACACCAGTCCACATCCTGAGAGCACTAGGACAGCAGGGAGAGAGGGCTCAGCCCTATAACAGCCCAAGGATGAAGTTCAGAAGACCACACCGAATTACATAATGTATTCAGACCTCATAAATTTCCAACACCTGCCAGAAGTTTTCCTCCGCCCTTCAAAAAGATCAAACGGTGATGCCCAGCTTTACAGCCCAAACTCTCCACCCAGTTTTAGGCCTGCTGAGTGACATGCAAGTCAAGTAGGGCTCTCTGATAATTTTCCTAAAATTATCAGGCTTCATGCCAGCATCCACTCACTTGTCCTCTGGTGACAAAGCCTCATGGTCCTTCAAGACAGAAGCAGCCATGGCCTCACCTCCACCTGCTATAGGCAGTTCAGCAATCCTTACACTTTTGCATCCTCAGGGGTTTCTTTAATTTGAGGATAATCTCATGAACACTGTCTCCTAATATTACTGTCCCCAAGGGGCGACTCCCTACCCAAGCAAAGAGTCAAACAACCTGGAGGTGTTCTCTTTGGGGAAGACACAGCAACCTTCCCATGAGCCCATTTCCAAGGGCTCCCTGTCCCCAAGAAACCTTGGAAGGAGCATCTGCTCCCTTTAGCAGCAGGCCTGCCACTCCTCCCAGACCCAAACTGATCACAGCATCCTCTAGTAAGCTGATCACTCATTTCCAAGTTGGGAAAGCAGCTGTACCCAAGTTCTTTGTTGAGTAGATGATAGGCAGATTCTTGTGCCTTCAGGTGGCCTAAGTTGCAGACTCTGCAAAGCTATCCAGCAAGGTTTCACCTTCCAGCCTGTCTAGTGTGCAGCTGCCCAATTTCTGGTGTCTGCTTGAGCTCAGGCTTCCCTGGACCTGCAATGTTAGGGAACCCGCAGCTCCTCCTGCCAGTGACAGCATTGAATTGCCCAGCAAGAGCACCAAATGCTCCTGGTCTGTCTACTTTGGTCTTTGGGATTTTGCCCCTCACCAGCATGGGACACTCTGGTGCATCCAGTTTTAGGAGGATATTTCTGGGTAGCAAGTAAGTCTAACTTTTCAGTAGGAAGCTGGCAAACTACTAATATAGGCTTATCACCTGTCCCCCTGCCAACCTGGACAGGCCTGTCCCTTCAAGGTCCATTGCCCACCCTGTGTTGAGGGGCTCCCTGAGCTCAGCTTCTGCTTCCTGAACTTGCCCATGTATTCTGAATAGAGCCCAGAGAAGCCTTTGGCATATGTTGTGCCCCAGAAGTCAGGCCACAGTGAGGCTTCTGCAGTCCACAGCCTTGCTACTAGCACAGTCACCAACAGGGCAGTGCCCCCAGGATCCAACGCAGACCTCTGACTTTGGTAAAAAAAAAAAAAAAAAAGGGCTGTGCTTGAGTTGTCCACAGTCAGCAGTCAGCAGTCCTGACACATGGGCATCTACTAAGTCCACTGAAGTAGCTATGGGGGCTCTGACATAAAGAGTCAGGCACACCTATGCAGGTTGACTTTGGAGCAGCTCCTCTTCCAGGTGCAGGTGTAGTGGCCTTTGAAGCACAACATGACAGTGCGCACACTAGAAGATTACATAACACACTAGAAGAACTTGTTAATCCATGGTCCTGTGCTCAGAGACCTGACAGGCAGGATATGAGAGAAAGAGAAAGAGAGAATGAGTGAGAGAGAGAGAGAGAGAGAGAGAGAGAGAGAGAGAGAGAGAGAGAGAGAGAGAGAGAGAGAGAGAGAGAGAGAGAGAGAGAGAGAGAGAGAGAGAGACTCTAGGCTAGCTCTGATTTGTACCGTTTTAAATATCCTCGTCGAGAAATGCATATTTTCACCAAAAAATAAAATGGAAAACTGCTAACTCTAACTCTGATGGAGTAGCTGGGATCAATCTAGACTTCCTACCATGAACAATCACAAAAGAGGAAGTTATGTGAAAAACATATGTATATAAATGTTGTATATAGAATATATACATATAGGTTTATATATGTATATTCACATATACAACGTGACTCTGCTCTTTTCTAGATCTTTCTCAGCTATTTCCTTCTCTCCTCGTTCCCAGCTCCCTTCTCTTTTCTAGCTCTCTCTCTGCTCTTTTCTAGCTCTTTCTCAACTCTTTCCTTCTCTTCTTTTTCTCAGCTCTCCTCTTTTTCTCATATCTCTCTCTTTCCCAGCTCTTTCTCTTTCCCAGCTCTCCCAGCTCTCTTTCCCAGGCCTTTCCCCACTGCGTGGAGGACCAAGATGGCCTGGTGCCAGCCGGAACGATGAATAAAACTACTCCTTACCTGAATACCACGTGTGTGCTGCTGTTCTTACTCGTCTACATCTTTTTAAAAACCTAACATAAATGGTGAAAACACATATACAACGTGAATATGTATTGTATGTATAATGTGTATATGTATAACATAGACGGAGAAAAAATACATAGTATTTGAAGGAATAATAACCAAAACCTTCCCAAATTTGACTGAAAGCATGAACCCTTCTATGCAGGAATCTAGCAGCTTAAAGAAGTCAATTAACATAATTACACAGTTCCACACTAAGACACATTCTAATAAAACAGTCAAAGACAGAAACCCTCCCTAAGCACAGAGACAAAACTCATCACACACAAGTGATCTTGAATGATATTATGACAAATTTGTCATCAGACACTAAATTAACTATTAGACAGCAAGGGCAACAAATTTAAGGTGCTAAAAGGACATATCTAATGCCAACCTTTCTAACAAATATATATACTTCCTCCAAATGTGAGAGATGAGCTAAGTACCTAACGATGGCTCAGGCATATAATCCTAACTACTCAGGAAGGTGAATTGTGAGTATTGTGGCTCAAAGCCAGTCTGGACCTTGTCCCCTCAGGAGCAAGTTGTAGGACAGCAGTACTTGAGAAGGACAGAGGCCTTTTTGCCATTTCATTGCTGGAACAAGATGTAGGATAAGGTGAGCATCAAGAATGGAGGCTATTGATTAGTGTCTCCACAGAAGCAATTTATGAGATTCAGGAGTGTTCTATAAGGTCAGAGGACTTTGACCACTGTCCTAGTGGTTTCAGGAATGGCATAATAATGACCAGAGCAAGCTCAAGCCCACATGGATTCCTTAGCAACAGTCTTTGAAGCCTATGAGCTAGAGTAGCAATGCTGGAAAGCTATGATTGGTCCAATTTTTCTCTGACCTCACTGGCCCAGACTCTGATTGGTCCATTTCCTCTATGATGTCACTATGCCCGACTGTGATAGCTCCATTTTGAGAGGTCATGCAGGGTATATAGGAAGCCACCGTGCTCCAACCTATGTCAGTTAACACCTTTAGGAGCTCTTGATTGGTGACCCACTTGATTGTCTCAAAGCTAAATTCATTATTTTTTTGGTTGGGGGGTGAGTTGTCGTTTTGATTTTGGTATTTCTTTTTACTTTTTCTGGGTTTTCCATTATTTTATTTAGTTAATTTTAGGTAGACTTGCTACCTGCCATCATAGCAGAAGGATGGAAGAATAAAAAGAATCATCCTCCAGATCCTTGAAGGAGGAGATCATCAAACAATGCCAGATGAAAGAATTCATCGACCATGGTACCAATGGACAAGTGAAGCTGGCCCATCCTCGCCTCACACACATGGAAGTGGCAGTTAAAATACTCCTGAAGGGAGAGTTCTCTAGTCATCAGTTAAAGAATGAGGTGGACATTTTTAAGACGATATGGCTCAAACATCATGAGTATGTGTATCACATCATGGAACTTGCCAGTAATGGATACCTCCTGGGGTGGGTCTGAAAATCCTGCCTCCTATATGAGGATGAAACCAAGAGGCTCTTCACACAAATTGTAAGTACTGTTCACACTAGAACAGAATCACACTCTGACACCTTAAGTCCAACAACATCTTGTTGGATACCAAAGACGATATCAAGGTCATTGGTTTGGTCTGAGCATCTGGTTCACCCTGGGGCAGTTGCTATTGAATATATGTACTGCTGTGCTATTCCACCCTGCTACATTTTCCTGGAAGAAAGAAGTGATGGCTGGGTGCCAGTGGCTCACACCTGTAATCCTAGCTATTCAGGGTGGTGAGATCTGAGGATTATGGTTCAATGCAAGCCCAGCCTGGCTCTAACTTCTGAGTAGACACAAACTGATACCAAATACTAATTTGAGCAGGAAATGGCAGTGGATAGAGGTGGCTAGCAAAATAGCTACCACTCTTCTTAGAACAAGCTACTGAATGTGGGTCCAGGAACAGAGCATTTCTAGACAAAGGGGAGGAGAGCCCTAAGATATATCAAAGATAACTTCACTTGAAACCCAGAAGACCCTGTTATTGAGATGGGAGAGATTTGTAGGTGGTCTACTAAAAAAAAGTTGTAAGTGGGATTCAAGAATGGAGATCAAAACACTTTGCCCAGAAACACCCTCAGTCCATCCAAGAAGACAGGTGAATCAACTGCCTTAGGTTCCCTCAGGAGGGATTCCAGCAGGTTTCCTCAGGAGGGATTCCAGCCAAGGGGCACCTTGTACTGCAGTGTAACTGAACGTTGTAGTTATCAAAGCATGTAATTTTTGTGCATTTTATCAGTTCCTTTTATATACAACACTACTTGAATTACACTTGAAATACTTCATAGTCTTTAAAAATATAGTTTGATTTATTTTATTCTATGCACTCTCATTATGTAGCCAAGTCTGATGTTAACTTCATAATTCTCCTGCCTTGTCTCCCAATTATTGGGATTACAGGTGTGTACATCTATGTTATCCATCATACTATTATCTGCATGTTTCCTTAAGTTTTAACACTTTATTTTATTCCTTGGCAGTACTGTGGTTTTGATTCAGAGGCTTGTGCTGGGCAAGCAATGCTCTACCCCTTGAACCCTACCCCCAGCCCTTGTTCTTCATTTTACTTTAGATGACCTCTTATTGTATTATTTTGCTTGGGTCAGAATCAGACTGTAATTGTAATGTATTTTCCTGCTGGGAATATTTTTTTTTCCTTTTATAATTTTTGTAAATATAATTTTTCTTCTTATTAAAAAGAAGTACATAGAGGTGTTACATTTATATAAATCATTTTAAAATTCAAAACCTTATTTTAAGAGTAAAAATGTAAATAATCACTAAAATTTATCTCTAGAAAAAAATGACTCCCAGATTAAATGTTTTTGGAGGCTGGGGGAGTGGAGTTTGGTACTGTTCTCACTTCAGCTCTAGACAATGCTTCATAGTTCCAGGCCTGCATGACCTAAATAAAAACAAGTAAAAAGTAAGAAAAATGATCTTTTAGGGCACAGCTGTGGAAGATTTGAAATACTATGGTACATTTTATTGACCATTTGTACATTTCTGTGGTGATGAAAAGTGATATAACAATTATGGTAGAATTTGACACATTCTTCTAATAAAACATAGCATTACCACATTACCCAGCAATTTCATTGCCCATTGCATAATAAAAAGAACTGAAAAGAAAAAAACTAATAGCTCAAATTCCAACGTTTACAATAGTCATAATTTGGAATTACCTGGAGTGTCTATTAGATGAACAGGTTTATAAAATATGAGGTATGCATAAATGGATTATGACATCCACAGAAAGGCGGCAATTTAATATATGTCTGTCACGAATGGACACCAAAAATAATCTACTATTTATGTGAAACATATTGGCTAAACCATTTCATAAGAGAAACTGGAAGATTAAAATTTCTGGGGCAGGTCATTGGGGTGATATTACTCAAGGATTGTGTGGATTCCATCAGTATCAAAAAGATAGCTCACAAATAGAGGTAATGGTTACAAAGCAGTGTGGATATAATTAATGTCACTGAATTTTCTACCTCCCTAGCAAGCATGAGGCCCTGCATTCAACCCCCAGCACATCCAAAAAAATGCTAAATTTTCTTTCTTTTTCTACTGTTTTGATTGTATTCCTGAGAGGATCTCTGGTGGATCTCTGATGTCTAGTCATGCATTACAGAAAATCCTTTATTTGAATAGTAATTTTGAGTTTTAAAGGAAACTTCATATATTAAAATGAAAGCAGTGCTTGCAGTTTTAACTCAAGAGTCTAAAGCAGGAAGATCCTTACACATTCAAGGCTGCATAGAGAGGTCATGTCTAAATGACCGTGGTATCTGCTGAAACTGGAGGGACAATTATTTGTAAGCAATTAAAAGTGAGAGATAAGAGAGAGATAAGTTTTGATCACATTATATTTTGGTCATGTCAGCTTGTATTTAATATTTACATGATTTAAACAAAATATTTCTTTTTCCCTTACTCTCAGTATGTCATTTTGAAACTTTGTACTATGTTCTCCTTTGCCTCACTAAAAAAAAAACCAAACAAACAAGCTTTCGTCATTTTTTTCTGCATGTACGGAGTGACCACTGTCTCAGAGATTTTTATCAGTTCTGCTAATTGAACCAGAGCTCTACTTCCAGATTCATTCTTTTGAAAAGTCTCTTGCAAAGCCCAGCACAACTAAGGAGGCTAAAATCTGAGGATCTTGGTTTGAAGCCAGTTTGAGCAGCAAAGTCTGAGATCTTATCTCCAATTAGTCACGAAAAAGCAGTAGGTAGTAGAGCTCTAGCCTTGAGTTAAACAGGGCAAGTTCAAGCCCTAGTACTGGTAATTACACAAACAAGTCTCATGGACTTTCTTGCTTGGGCGGCTTTGAACTGCACCCCTTAGATTTCAGCCTCTTTGGGACTTAGGATTTACAGGCATGAGCAACCAACTGCTGACTTATTTTAATTTTCTTTTGGTCATTCTTTGGGCTTAAACTCTGGACTTAGGTGCTGTCCCTGTGCTCTTCAGCTCAAGGCAAGCAATCTACCATTTGAGTCATAGAACCACTTCCAGTTTTCTGGTGGTTTATCGGAGATGAGTCTTAGGGACCTTCCTGACCAGGGTGGCTTGGAACTCTGATCCTCAAATATCAGTTTCCTGAGTAGCTAGGATTACAGGCGTGAGCCACTGGTACCGGGCTTATTTTAATATTTTTAACCATCTCTTTCTTGCCTTCAACCTCAATACTTTATTATTTTGTCCAGTAGACCTGATCTTTGGGGACATTGCTGTTTCTTAGTTATTTTGAAGGAGGGTAGGGTTTTTTTTCCTCGGCCTGGGGGCTGTCTTTGTGCTCTTCAGCTTAAGGCAAATGCTCTACCAGTTCACCCACAGAGCCACTTCAGATTTTCTGGTGTTTAATTGGAGATTAGAGTCTCATGAACTTTCCTGATCAGGCTGGCTTTGAACCGTGATCTTCATATCTCAGCCCAATGAGTAGTAGGATTACAGACTAGAGCCAGCAGTGCCCTTCTGTTTCTTAGCTTTTTGACTCAAGGATGATGTTTTACAACTTCAAACATAGCTCTACTTCTAGTTTATTTTGGTTTATTGGACATAAGTTTCAAATGTACTTTTCTGAGTAGTCTGGCTTCAAATCATGATCCTCAGATTTCAGCTTCCTCAGGTGCTCCGATTATACACATGAAGCACAAACCCATTGGTCATTTAAAAATATTAGTACTTTTTTCACTTTTTATTGTTAAATTTTTCCATGTTTTTTTTTTTATTTTTGTATATGTGCTAGTCCTGGGACTACAAATCAGGGCCTGATACAATACCAGAGATTTTCCTCAAGACTAGTGGCTTACCACATGAGCCAAAGTATAACTTGTGGCTATATGTGTTTTGTCTTCGTGCTTGAAGTAAAGGCCTAGGTGCTGAACTAGAAAGTCATTGCCCAGTTTGCATCTTCGGTCACAGTTCAACTCCAGGTTTTTTTTTCAATTCTTGGTAGTTAATAGGAGATGAGTTTAATGCAAAGCCTAGCATGAATCAGTTGGCTGCATTCTGAGGATCATGGTTCAAAGCCAGGCAGAGCAAGAAAGCCCATATGAGACTCTTAGCTCCAATTAATCATTGAAAAGCTGGGAGTGGTAGAGCTCTATCCTTCAACAATACAACATAAGTTCAAGCCACAAGATAGCACACAGATGCACCTAGAGAGAAAGCTTCATGACTTTCTTGAATGGGCTAGCTTTGACCCATGCTTCTCAGATTTCAGCCTCACTTCATCCTCTCTTCTTTGAAAATTTTATTTGTCCTGTGCCTCGACCTCTGATTCTAAGGCCTATATGTTAGCTTTTAAACTCAAGGCTGGTGCTTTACCACCTCAGCCACAGCTCAAGACTTTGTGCCGTGTAGCTAGAGATAAGAATCTCAAGCACGTTCCTTCCTAGGCTGACTTGACCCTGCAATGCTCAGTTGTCAGCCTCTTGTATAGTAAGTCTTACATACATGAATATCAACATTTGGATCATTTTAAAACTTTAATATGTGCTTATTTCCACATTTTTTTCTTTTTCTTTTTCCAATTTTACTTGTCCTGGTAGTAGAAATTGAAGCTCAGATGTTGTCTCAGGGCACACATGGGACCAACCATAAGATTTGGCTTGGGGGGGGGGTTAATTGGAGAGAAAAGAATCATGTAGAGCTAGGCCAGATTCAGGAGACTGAAATCTGTCCATCATGGTTTGAAAGCAGCCTGATCAGGAAAGTCCATAAAACTCTTATCTCGCTTAAATCAACAAAAACCTATCCCCAGTGTGGCCACCACAAGAAAACAGTCTCCTGGAATTTCTTGATTAGGTTTGACTTTACATAGGATCTGATATTTCAGTATCCTGCATTTCTAGAATTACAGACAGGAGCCAACAGTCCTAGGTTCTCTCCTTCCAAGCATTTAATTTTCTTATTGTGATCCTGAGGCAGGATCTCTGAGCCAGGGCACTGTTTCAATAAGTTATTCATTCAATGCTGGTGCTTTACAACTACAACCACAGCTTCATTTCTGAAGTTTTTTGCTGGTTACTTGGAGACTTATGAACTTCCCTCTCCAGGCTGGCTATGAACAACAAACTTCAGATTTCATTCTTGTGAGTAAATAGGATTACACATACCGACCAAACATTCATGCATGGATCATTTTGAAAATTTAATTGGATTTTCTCACACAATTCTTCTTTTTCCTAATCCTGGGGGTTGAATTCAGGCTTGGGCACTGTCCCTGAACTTCTGTTACTCAAGGTGAGAACTCTACTACTTGAGCCATTGTGCCACTTCCAGCCTTTTTTATTTATGAGGTAATGAGGATACAAACCCAGGGATTCAAACATGGCAGGCAAACACTCTGTCAATAAGCCACATTCCAGCCATTCTTTCACCTTTTTATTTGTATTTTTATTTTCTTATGTATGCTGGTTCTGGGTCTAAAAATCAGCCCAGTTGCAGTCCCAGAAGTTTTTATTCAAGACTAGCACACTAAGACATGAACCACAGCATAATTTGTGGCTATTAGTTTTTGTTTTGTTTCAAATAGCTACTTAGATTTGAGTCAATGAATTCTATCTTTGCTGGCATCCAACTGTGATCCTCAGATTTGAGCCTCCTGAGTGGCTACCATCACAGATGTGTGCCACCTATGCTTGGCTCATTTTAAACTCTGAAATTGGCCCTTTCTTCTCCTAACTTCTCTACATTTATTTATTTTATTGTTTGTGTGTATGTTGGTCCTGAAGTTAATATCAAGATCTGGGTGCTGTCCCAGAAATTATTTTCTCATTTCTACCATTGAACCACAGCTCAATCACCAGGTTTTATTTTTCTTCCTTTTGGTGGTTAATTGGAGATGTCTCATATAAAGCCCAGCAAGACACAGGAGGCTGAAATCTGAGTATTGAAGTTGAAGCTGTCCTGGACAAGAAAGTCCATAAGGCTATTTCCATCAACTAACTACTCAAATTCAAGCCCCAGGTTGGCACACACAGTAAGAAAAGGCCCATGGACTTTCCTGTTTGTGCTGGTCTTAAAATGTATCTTCAGACTTCAGCTCCTTGAATAGCTATAATAATAAGCAAGAACCACCAGCCCCAGGCTTATTTTTAAATCTTCTTTCAGTTTTGTTTTTGGTCTACTTTGGGCTGAATTATGGACCAGGGAACAGTTTCCCAGTTTTTTAAAGAAATGTCAGTACTTTACAACTACAAAACACCTTCATTTCCAGCTTTTACTGGGTAGTTGGAGAAAAGAATTTCAATCACTTTCCTGTCCAGGCTGGCTTTTACCTATGAACCTCATATGTCATCTTTCTGAGTAGCTAGGAATACACACATAAATCAATAACGCATGGCTCATTTTGAAACTGTAATTTTCTTGTTCTCACATCTTTTGTAATTTGTGCTTTTTTTCTTTTTTTGTAAGTTATGTGCTAGGGCATCAGCACTAGGGTCTGTGTGCTGTCCCAGAGCTTTCTGTTTAAGACTAGCACTCTACCACATGTGCCAGAGCACAGCTAGTGGCATATTTTGGTGACAAATGAGATATAAGAGTCTCAGGGATTCTCCTACCTGGGCTAGCCTTCAACTGTGATCCTAAGCTTTCATACTCCTGTGTAGCTGATAGAACACCAGTGAGCTACCAATGCTTGATTTATTTAGACCTCTGTCATTGGATCTTCCTTCTGCACTTCTACCCTCCTTTTAATTCTTCTGTGATTGTCCTGGGACTTGAACTCAGTGCCAGGTTGCTGTCCCAGAAAGTGAGTACCCAATTCTGCCACTTGAGCCATAACTCAATTCCCAGGATTTTTTCTTTCTTTTTGACAATTAATTGGAGATAAGAGACTGAGACAAAGCCTAGCATAAATCAAGCTAGCCTGGGAAGGAAAGTCCATGAGACTATGACGTCCAATTAACCACTGAATAGCTGGGAGTGGAGAGCTCTATCCTTGAACAAACCAGCACAAGTTCAAGGATAGCACACAAAAGCCTCAGGATGGCACAGAGATGCACACACACAAAGTCTCATGGATTTTCTTGATTGTGTTAGCTTTGAACACTAATCCTCAGATTTCAGTCTCTCTTCTTCCATTGTCCTTTTTATTTATTTGCTTTTATTTGTAGTTTTTAGTGGTCCTGCAGCTTGACCTCAGGCTCTGAGGACTGTTTCTTAGCTTTTTAAATAAAGGATGCTACTTTACCACCTAAGCTTCAGCTCAGGGCTTTGTGCTAGGTAGCTTGGATAAGCATCTCAAGCAGGTTTATGAGCAGGTTGACTTGATACCACATCCTCAGATGTCAGCCTCTTGTGTAGTTAGGATTATACACAGGACCATCAACCCTTGTGTCATTTTAAAACTTTAATAAGTGCTTGCCACTATCTACTGTTGTTTACTTTTTTTGCATGTGTGTGCTGTTACTGGGTCTACAAATTGGGGTTCATACTCTGTCCCAGAAGTTTTTATTCAAGGCTATCCTCTATTACATGAGACACACTATTACTTGTTGGCCCTTTTTTGGGGGGGTGATTAGTTACAGACAAGATTTTCATGGACTCTCCTGTCAGGTCTGGACATAAAACATCATCCTCAGATTTCAGCCACTTGAATAGCTAGTAGAACATGTATGAGCCAACAATGCTTGATTCATTTAAGACTTTGTCACTCACTCTTCCTTGGTTACTTCTACTCTTCTTTATCTCTTCTGTGCATGTCCTGGGGCTTGAACTCAGGGTTTAGGTGGAGTCCCAGAAAATATTTGCCCAGTTCTGCCACTTAAGCCATAGATCAAATTCCAGCTGAATCAGGTGGCTGAAATCTGAGGACCATATTTCAAAGCCAGCCAGGGCAGGAAATCGATGACACTCTTATCTCCAATTCACCACCCAAAATCTGGGAATGCTAGGGCACTAGCAAAGTATGGTACACAAACAAAACATCATAGATACCAACACCCAAACACACAAACATACACACATATACACACAAAGTCTCCTGCACTTCGCTTCTTGACCTGGCCTTGAAAGTTGATCCTGAGATTTCTGTCTCCTGAGTAGGACTACAGCCATGATCAACAAACACCAGGCTTATGCTTCAATTTACAATTGACTTTCTTCTCTTCTCCGACACATTTTTAAGTACCAGGAATTGATCTCTGGGTCAGCAAACAAGTTTGTTTTTTAGCTTTTTAAACAAATACAGTGTTTTACAACTACAATGATATCTACACTGGGTAGTTGGGTATAAGAGTGTCATGTAGTTTCTTGCCAAGTCTAGCTTTGAACCTTGAATAGATAGGAATACAAATATGAACCAAAACCCATGATCATTTTGAAACTGGCTTTCTCTTTTCCCTTCATTTTTAGTTTGAGTTTGTTTGTTTTTTTGAAATATGTGTCTAGGATTTCAACTTAGGTCTTAGGTGCTGTTCCAGGTTTTCTGTTTAAGACTACCACTCAACCGCATAAGCCAAAGTACAACTTGTAGCTTATTTTTGGTGGCAAATTAGATAGATTAGTCTCATGGACTCTCCTGACTTGGCTGGTCTTGAACTGTGATCCTTAGATTTCATCTTCCTGAGTACCTCGTATAACATGCGTGAGCAACCAATCTTTGATTAATTTGAACCTCTATCACTGATAGAGGTTTTGTACTTCTATCCTCCTTTTCTTTTTTTCCTTCTCTTTGTCCTGTGCCTTGCTGTACCAGATACTATTTCCCAGTTCTGTCAGTTGACCATAGCTCAATTCAGGGTTTTTTTTTTTTCTGTTTTGGTGGTTAATTAGAAATGAGTAGAGCCAGTACAGATTCATGAGGCTGAAATCTGAGGATCATAGTTTGTACCAGCCTAGGCAGGAAAGTCATTGATATCTCCAATTATAACCACTAAAAAAATGAGAATAGTAGAGCCTTGAGACAAACAGTACAAGTTCAAGCAACAGGACTTGCACACAGATATACACACACATGCACACACACACACACACACACACACATGCACACACACACACACACACACATGTCTTAAGGACTTTCCTAATTGGTCTGGTCTTAAAATATTTTTTCAGTGTTTTATATAGCTTTACTAATATTATGATCCATTTAGAACAGTGATTTACTGTTAATTTTGTGACTATACAGAGTTGTATCTGAATTCAATATTTGATTTTTTTCTCTGTTGTTGTTCTTTTTTATTTTTATTATTTTATTTTATTTGTGAACATACTGTACAGAGGGGTTACAATTACATGGGCAGGATAATGAGTACATTTCTTAACAAGCATTGCAGCCTCCTCCTTTGTTTATTCTTCACATACCTTCCCAGCCTCCCCCCTCCCCACCACAGTCCCAATCCTTCTCTCCCCCCCCCCCCCGGCCCGGCTCAGACATTGTAAAGCTCCTTGTGGACATGACAACTTGTACTTCTCATTGTTGCAAAAGGTCCACCTGTATCCATATTTAAACGACTTGTTTTTCCCCTTCCCCTCCACAAATTATACCGACATCAAATACAGTGAAAGCATGGGTTATACGATGGGGGAGGGACATACAAAGCAATAAAGAAATAATCTAATAATTGCATTAGAAACAAATGCATGAAAGAAAAAAAACATTAAAATACATATCTAAGGGTTCATTTTCCTAATATCACATTATCTGACCGTTTCTGCTTGACTCATACATATACTAGATATTGCAAGTAAGGGAAACCATGGGGCCTATGTTTCTTTGGGCCTGGCTTACTTAGCTTAATATAATTTTTTCCAAGTCTTTCCATTTCCTTACAAATGAGGCAATGTCATTCTTTCTGATGGAGGCATAGAATTCCATTGTGTATATGTACCACATTTTCTTGATCCATTCATCTACTGAGGGGCATCTGGGTTGGTTCTAGATCTTAGCTATGGTGAATAATGCTGCAATAAACATAGTTGTGATGGTAGCTTTAGTGTGGTCTTGTTTGTAAACATTTGGGTAAATGCCCAAAAGTGGGATTGCTAGGTCATAGGGGAATTCTATGTGGAGTCTTTTGAGGAACCTCCATAATGCTTTCCAAAGTGGTGGAACAAGTTTACATTCCCACCAACAAAGAAGTAAGGTTCCCTTCTGTCCACATCCCTTCTAGCATCTGTTGTTGTTAGAGTGCTTGATTTTTGCCATTCTAACTGGAGTAAGGTGGTATCTCAATGTTGTTTTGATTTGCATTTCTTTTATGGCTAGGTAGGTTGAGCATTTCTTCATGTGTCTACTGGCCATCCTTCTTTCTTCTTCAGAGAAGTTTCTCTTTTTTTTTTTTTTTAAATTGTATTTTATTTTATTTGAGAACATACTGTACAGAGGGGCTACAATTACATGGGCAGGATAATGCATACATTTCTTACCAAGCATTGTAGCCTCCTTCTTTGTTTACCCTTCACTTCCCTTCCCCGCCTCCCCCCTCCCCCTACCCAATTTTACCCCCCTCCCCCCACACAATTATACCCCCCTCCCCCCCCACACCGACATTGTAAAGCTGGTTTTGACATGACATTTTGTACTTCTCATTGTTGCAACAGGTCCACCTGAATCCTTAAACGACTTGTTTGTCCCCATCAACCCAGATGCCCCTCAGTAGATGAATGGATCAAGAAAATGTGGTATATATACACAATGGAATTCTATGCCTCCATCAGAAAGAATGACATTTCCCCATTTGTTAGGAAATGGAAAGGTTTGGAAAAAAATTATATTAAGTGAAGTAAGACAGGCCCACAGAAGCATAGATCCCATGGTTTCCCTTATTTACAGTATCTAGTATAGGTATGAGTCAAGCGGAAAAGGTCAGATAATGTGATGTTAGGAAAATGAACACTTAAATATGTATTTTAATGTTTTCGTTTCTTTCATGCATGTGTTTCTAACGCATTTATAAGATTATTTCTTTGTTGCTTTGTATGTCCCTCCCCCACAGTGTAACCCCCGCTTTCACTATATTTAATGTCAGTATAACATGTGGAGAAGTTTCTCTTTAATTCTTTCGCCCACTTGTTTATTGGGCAGTTGTTTCTTTGAGGATTTGTTGTTGGGGGGTTTAATTTTTTGAGTTCCAAGTATATTTTAGATATGAGACCCTTGTCCGTTGTATGGCTAGTAAAGATCTTTTCGCAATCCGTGGGCTTACTATTGATCTTGCTAGCTATGACCTTTGCCATGCA
Source organism: Dipodomys merriami (assembly GCF_024711535.1). Lineage (NCBI taxonomy): Eukaryota > Metazoa > Chordata > Mammalia > Rodentia > Heteromyidae > Dipodomys > Dipodomys merriami. The sequence goes on along the minus strand of NW_027206200.1, from coordinate 611,283 downwards.
GAAGCTCTGCAACTTTATGCGATCCCATTTGTCCAACTTTTCTTTGATTTGTTGTGTTTCCGGGTCTCTATTCAGAAAATTTCGGCCTGAGCCAAGGAGACCTAGTGTTTCTCCTATTCCATCCTGTAATGTTTTCAGAGTGTCTGCTTTGACTTCGAGGTCTTTGATCCATTTGGAGTTGATTCTGGTGCAGGGTGATATATAAGGATCTAGCTTTAGTTTTCTCCAAGTAGTTAACCAATTTTGCCAGCACCATTTACTGAAGAGGCTGTCTTTCTTTCATTCTATTGTTTTAGATCGCTTATCGAAGATAAGATGGCTATAGGTCTGTAGGTTCATTTCTGGGTTTTCAATTCTATTCCATTGGTCCTGAGGTCTGTTCTTATGCCAATACCAAGGTGTTTTGATTACTATGGCTTTATAGTAGTGTTTGAAATTTGATATTGATATTTCTCCAGCAATGTTCTTTCTGTTGAGGAGCATTTTTGCTATTCGGTGTCTTTTATTGTTCCATATGAATTTTTGGATTGCCTCTTCTATTTCCTTGAAAGATGAGCTTGGAATTTTGATAGGTATCACGTTGAACTTGTAGATAGCCTTGGGAAGTCTTGACATTTTCACGATGTTAATCTTTCCAATCCAGGAGCATGGGAGGTTTTGCCATTTTTTGAGTTCTGTGTTGATTTTCTTTTTCAAGATTTTAAAGTTTTCATCATAGAAATCCTTCACTTCTTTGGTAAAGTTAATTATTACGTATTTTATCTTTTGTGAGGCTATTACAAATGGGGTTGCTTTCCTAATTTCAGCCACACTTTTCTCATTGTTGGCATACAGAAAGGCCATTGACTTTTGGGGGTTAATTTTATACCCTGCTACTTTGCAAAAGTTTTGAATCAGCTTGAGTAATTTTGGAGTGGAGTCTATGGGATTCTTTAAATACAAGATCGTGTTGTCTGCAAAGAGGGAGAGTTTTATTTCTTCTTTCCCTATTTGGATCCCATTTATGTCTGCATCTTGCCTTCTTGCTGTAACTAGGCATTCTAATACTAGATTGAAGAGAAGTGGAGAGAGTGGACATCCTTGTCTTCTTCCTGATTTAAGAGGAAATGGCTTTAGTTTTTCACCATTAAGTATAATACTGGCTGTAGGTTTGTCATATACAGCCTTTATTGCATTGAGGAATGTTCCATGGATTCCTAATTTTTCCAAACCTTCATCCTAAAGGGGTGTTGGATCTTGTCGAATGCTTTTTCTGCATCTATTGAGATAACCATGTTGTTCTTATTCTTGCTCCTGTTAATGTGATGAATAATATTAATTGATTTGCATATATTAACCAGCTTTGCATCCCTGAAATGAATCCTGTTTGCTCATGGTGTATGATTTTTTGGATGAATTGTTGAAATCGGTTGGCAAATATTTTGTTGAGAAGTTTTGCATCAATGTTCATCAAAGAAATGGTTCTATAGTTCTCTTTCTTTGATGAGTCCCTGCCTGGTTTTGGGATGAGGGTTATGATGGCTTCATAGAATGTGTTCTGTAGTGAACTTTCTCTTTCAATTTCATTGAAGAGTTGGAGGAGTATTGGTGTGAGATCTGCCTTGTAGAATTTCGTTGTAAAACCATCTGGTCCTGTACTTTTCTTAGCTGGAAGGTCTCTTATTGCTGTTTCTATTTCAACGCTTGATATGGGCCTGTTAAGATGGTTGAGCTCATCTTGGTTTAGTTTTGGCATGTCAATATTTGCTAGGAAAAGGTCCATTTCTGTCAAGTTCTCAAACTTATTAGCATAAAGTTTTGAGAAGTATTCCATTAAAATGTTTTGAATCTTGGTTGTTTCCGTGGTGATGTTTCCATTCTCGTCTCTGAGTTCATTTATTTGGGTGTGTTCTCTTCTTTTTCTGATAAGATTTTCTAAGGGTCTGTCAATTTTGTTAATTTTTTGGAAGAACCAACTCTTTGTTTTGTTGATTCTTCCTATAGTTTTTTTTGGATTCTAATTAATTTAATTCTGATTTAATTTTCATTATTTCTTTCTGTCTACTGGATTGGGGTTTATCTTGCTTCTCTTTTTCAAGGAGGTTTAGATTTTTCATTAGATTGTTGGTTTCAGATCTCTCCAAATTGTTGATGTAGGAGCTCAGAGCAATAAACTTGCCTCTGAGTACTGCTTTTGCTGTGTCCCAGAGGAGCTGGTAATTTGTGTGTTCATTTTTGTTAAATATCATGAACATTTGAATTTCCTTTCTAATCTCTTCCATGACCCACTCGTGATTCAGGTGTGTGTTGTTCAGGATCCATGTGATACCAGACTTTCTTAGGTGGCTTTTGATGTTGAGTTCTAATTTTTTTTTCCTTGTGGTCAGAGAGAACGCAGGGTATAACTTCAATGTTTCTGAATTTGGACAAGTTTGCTTTGTGGCGTAAAATGTGGTCTATTTTAGAAAATGTTCCATGTGCTGCTGAGAAAAACGTGTATTCTGATGCTGCTGGGTGAAATGTTCTATACATATCTGTTAAATCTAGTTGATCTATGCAGCTGTTTAGATCTGTAGTTTCTCTGTTGAGTTTTTGCCAAGTTGATCTATCTAGTGGGGAGACTGGTGTGTTAAAATCCCCAAAAATTAATGTCTTTGGAGTTATATGGGATTTGAGGGAAAGTAGTGTTTCTTGGATAAATTTGGGTGCTACTTTGTTTGGCGAGTAGATATTTAGAATTGTAATATCCTCCTGAAAGAAAGATCCCTTAATTAGTATGTAGCGACCTTATCTCTTCTCACGAGTTTTAATTTGAAGTCTATTTTATCTGATATTAGGATTGTAACTCCAGCCTGTTTATGGGGGCCTTTTGCTTGGTAGATTTTGTTTGAACCTTTAACATTGAAAATGTGTTTCTTTTTATGGGCAAGATGTGACTCCTGCATGCAGCAGATAGCAGGGTCTTGTTTTTAATCCAACTAGACAGTCTATGTTGCTTGATTGGAGACTTAAGTCCGTTAACGTTAAGAGAAAGGACAGAGAGGTATTTGGGAGTTCCTGCCATGTTATCCACCTTCTTGGGGGTTGCAAAAACTGGGTTCTTCCTAGGGTTCATGGATTCTCAGTTTGGGTGCACTTTCTTGACCTTTATTGTGGTCTTGTTGGTTTTCTATGTGTAGGACATCTTTAAGAATCTTTTGTAGGGCTGGTTTGGTGGAGATGTATTGTTTCAATTTTTCTTTGCTATGGAAGGTTTTTATTTGGCCTTCAGTTATGAAGGAGAGTTTAGCTGGGTACAGTATTCTTGGTTGATAGTTGTTTGTTTTTAAGGCATTGCATACATCGTTCCAGTCTCTTCTTGCTTTGATTGTCTCTGCTGATAAATCTGAGGATATTCTAATTGGTTTTCCTTTATAGGCGATTAATCTTTTCTCCTGGACAGCTTTAGGGATCTTTTCCTTGGTCTGAGTTGATCCTGTGTGGATTATAATGTGATGGTGGATGTCCTATTCTGGTTTGGTCTGTTTGGAGTTCTAAAAGCTTCTGGTATCTGAATAGGCCTATCTTTTTGCATGTTTGGGAAGTTCTCTGCTAGGATCCTCTTAAACAAATTTCCTAGGCTATTCACTTCTGTTTCTAGGTGCTGGTCCACACCCATTATCCTTAGATTAAGCCTTTTTATGGTGTCTTCCAAGTGTTGGATAGATCTATCATATTTCTTGGACTTGTCTTGGATGTTTGTATGTTCTTTCTCTATAATATCTAGGCTGTCTTCAATCCCTGAGATTCGATCTACTGCATGGTATAATCTGCTGTGAAGACTTTCTACTTTGTTTTTTATTTCTTTTCCTTCTAATTGGTCAGCTTTGATGGCTTCTAGTTCTTTGTTGAAGCTTTGTTTTAGATCTTGTATGAACTTCTTTACTTCCTTAATTTGATGTTCAGTGTTTATTCTCAGATCGCTTGGTTGATTCGTTTTGGTTTCCTTGGACTCCCATTCATTCTGTTGGTTTCCATTCAGCATGCCCTTTGTGGTGTCCCTGACATCCTTCAGCTCTTTGTTAATGGATTCCATGAATGCCTTTAGTGATCTCTGTGTATTCTCTTCGTACTCTCTCAATTCCTGTATTACTCTTTGATAAGCTTCCTCCCGTTTGTGGGATTCCTGTAGTTCTCTTAGAGTGTTCTAAGCCTGTTCAGGCCATTCCTGTCTGTCTCTTTAAGTATTCTGAAGCTGCTCATGCAAATCCTGTATCCGCTTTTGAGTATCTTATGATATTCTGTAAAAACTTTAAGAATGCCTCCTCTCTCTCCCTATCACGCTCATACAGAGACCTTTGGATGCTTTCAATCTCTTGATTTATCATGTTTGCCAGCAGTGTTTGTAGAGCTATTTGGGAACTCTCCTCTGGATTATTCATTATATGTTCTGACCCCTGATTATCAAGATTGGGAATTGAGATATCCAGATTTGCCATTTTTCTTGTGTTTTTCCGGCTTACTCTGCCCATTTGAGATGAAAATAGCACCAGTTTTGTGCTAGAACACTATCTTAAGGCAAGCATCAACCCAAGTCTGAATTTGCACAGTCAATAGTCTACAGATACAATCTAGTTAAATAGATACATCTATTCAACATCAAACAACTATATGTTAATGGGCTACGAACTGCAAAGAAGAATTTGGAAGACCAGAAACTATTAGGTTTAGGGAGAGATGTGGGTAAAAAAATAGGAATAGATTGATGTGGGGAGGCTCTGGGGGAGTTAACTAAGTCTTAATCTCAAAGCAGGAAATAGATTGGGTAGGATGAAATTAGAGAGAGAGAGAGAAAAAGAAGAAAAAAAGAAAGGGAGCAGGAAAAGAAAAGAGACCAGAAAAAATAGAAAGGTAGAAATTAAATAAAATTATGTAGAATCAATAACAATCTATTTAGATAAGAATGTGAATTTATTGAGAAAAGGGGAGGGATATAAAGAAGATGTGAAAAACTTAAAAATAAAAATGCTTAAAATATTATATAGGTATAAAGAGATAGTACTGTTAAGGAATTTAAGTCTTAGAGGTTTTGGCCTGTGTAATAAATTTGGGGGATAGGGTCTAATAGTCAACTACAGGTTTATCTGAGGGTGTGCAGGACAAGAATTAAGTTACATAAAGAAGAACGAAAGAGAGGAGAAGGTGAAAAGGATAAGAAAGTAAGAAGTAAAAGATAAGAATTTCAGTAGAGCTAAACAAAAAACAAATAGATAATTTAAAAAAGAGGAAAAAAATCGAGAAAGAAGACCAAAAAAGAAAGCAAAAACACACACTCCCGTATCCCCAAAATAAAAATTATAAGAGGAAAAGAAACTTTCTGGAAAACATTTTTTTTTTATCAAAAAAGGCAATGATTAAAGATTGAAAAAAGTTTTAGAAAAGAAAAAAATATTTTTTATATAAGGTACCAAAAATAAAAACTAAAAAAAAAAAAATAATAATAAAGAAGAAGAAGAAGAGAAAAAAGAAGAAGAAAAAAAAAACAACAAAAAACAAAAAACAAAAAAACCCAAAAATTTCTTTGAGTTTTTTTTTTTGGTGGGGGAGGAGTGGGAAAAATCCTGTATCTCCCCTGTGTCCGTAACCAGCCTCTTTTTGGAGTCTGTGGTCTGCTTGTGGTCCTGTGGCTTGGTTGGTTTCTTAAGTCAGTTTGGTCGAACAGGCAGTAAAATGCTCTGCTTTTCACAGGATTTGACGATCCTCCTCCCAGGCTAGTTCATTGGGAGGCAGATCTGCTTTGAGCATCACAAAAGAGGGGGATGCAGTGATGAGGCTAGGTTCTGGTAGCTTTTCCGGGGCTGGTTTGTGAAAACCTCACAGAGCCCAGCCTGGAGCCATTCTCAGGGTTTCTGTTTACTGAATTTCAATTGATTGTCAAGGCTGCTAAAGGGAGGGGCAGCCTCTGGATCTGATTACCCAGTGAAGAAACCCACTCCTGGGGCTGGCGCCCGAGCTGGGTGACTTTTCCCTGGGTGGAGCTGAGACTGGCAGGTCACGCCACCGTTAAGTTCTTGCGACCTGCTAAATGACTCGTTTTATTCCAAGGCCTGAACTGGAGCTAGCAGCTCTACAGAGCTTTGTCGGTATCCAAGATGGAGATCACCGGTGCTGGGGAGGGAGGGGTGGCCTTCCCTCCTCTGCTCCCTGAGAAGGAGTGAGGACGTCAGGGTTCTACTCACACCGAGTCTTAGTTCCTGGGTCGTCTCTGGTCTGCGAACTGCAGGATGAAGATGTCTGCTCCTTGTTGGTTCTTGCTGGTGTTGAGTAGAATCAGATCGCCTGCTGCATCTGGCTCCTTCATCCCGGACTCTCTGTTGCTCAGGTATGGCTGCTGCGCTCGCCTGCCACCACCACAGCTGCCGCCGCCGGACGGCTGCTGGCAAGGGCTCAGAAGTGTCCCTTGCCTGGGTTTCCTTCTCTGGCCAAACTCTCTGTCCTGTGATGACTCACTTGGTGTAATTCTCTGCCTTAGGACTGTTCACTGGAACTCTAAAACTGCTTTCTATGCGAGAGCTTACTTAGACTCCAGCTTCTCCTTCGCCATCTTCCCGGATGTGGTCTTTAAATATTATCCTCAGATTTTAGGCTCCTGAGTAACTAGAATTACAGTTATGAGCCACCAATGATTGGCTGATTGGCTCATTGAAGCCTTGGTTATTGGTTCTTCTCTTCTTCTACCCTTCCTTACATTTATTATTTTCATTGTTTTGTGTGTGATGGTCCTGGAGCTAGAACTCATGCAAGGCCTGGCCTGTTTCAGAAGGCTGAAGTCTTGGGCTGGGATGTAGCTCAGTGGCAAAGCGCTTGCCTAGCAAGTGCAACGTCCTGGGTTCGATCCCCAGTACCAAAAAAGAAAAAGACAAAAAAAAAAAAAAAAAGAAGGCTGAAGTCTGACCATCATGATTCAAAGCCACCCTGAGCAAGAAAGTCTAAGATCCTTACCTCCAATTAACTGCCAAAAATCTGGGAGTAGTACAGTTCCAGCCCCAAGACCCTCCATAAAGAACTGTCTTCTGGGATTTCCTGCTAAGTTTTTCCTTTACACTGGATCCCCATATTTCTGCTTCCTGAGCTTCTAGAATTACAGGCATGAGTCACCAGCCTCCGGTTCTATTTTTCTTATCATTTTTTGTGATCCGGATGCTGGGTTTCTGAGGCACTCAGGACACTGGTTTATAGCTTTCTCACTCAAGGCTGGTGCTTTACAACTCTAATCACAGCTTCACTTCTGTTTTGTTGTTGTTTGTTTTGCTGGTGATTTGATGATGAGACACCAAACCCTCAGACTTCATCTATCTTAATATCTAGGATTACACACATGAAACAAAAACTCATGGCTCATTTTGAAAATTTAATTGGATTTTCCAATACATTTTTTAATTTCTATTTTTTTCCATATATATGCTGAGCTTGGGGCTATAAATCAGAGCCTGGGTATTGTCCCAATACTTTTTTTTTGCCAGTAGTAGGGCCTGAACTCTGGCTTGGGCACTGTCCCTCAGCTCTTAAGCTTGAGACTTGAGCCCTACCAGTTGTTCCACATTGCCACATCTGGCTTTTTCTGCTTATTTGTTGCTGAGGAATTGAACCCAGGGCCTCATGAATGCAAGGCAGCACTCTACCACTGAGCCAACTTCCCAGCCCCGTCCCAGTACATTTTTAATACTAGCACTCTAATACGTGAGCCACAGCACAATTTGTGGATTTTTTAAAAACTACAGTTGGCTAATTAGAGATGAGTCCATGGACTCACCTGCATTGGCTGGCCTTGAATACTGTGAGTCTCATATGTATGACCCTTGAGTAACTATAATAACAAGTGTAAGCTACTTCAGTATTGATTTGGCTCTCCCTTTTCTTCTTCCAGCTTTCTTTTCATTTATTAATTTTATTCTTGTTTGTACTGATCCTCGAGCTTGATCTTAATATGTGGGTGCTGTTCCAGAATCAGTCTCATTTCTACTATTGGAGCCACAGCTCAACCTCCAGCTGTTTTTTTTTTTCTTTTCTTTTCTTTATTTTTTTGGTGGTTCGTTGGAGTTAAGAGTCTCATGTAAAGCAAAGAATACCTCAGGAAGCTGAAATCTGAGGATCACAGTTTTGAAGCCAGCCTGCAAAGGAAATTCCATGATACTCTTTATCTACAGTTAGTTGGTAGTGATCCCACCAATAAGCTGAGAATGATAGAACTCCAACCTTGAGTAAAGTAGAACAAATTCAACTCCATGACTGGCACACACAGAAAAATGGCCAATGGGTTTTCCTCCTTGGGCTTGTCTTTAAATGGTATTTTCTGACTTTAGTGCCCTATGTAGTTAATACAAGTGTAAGCCACCAGTGATTGATTAATTTAAAACTGTCACTGGATATTCCTTCTCTTCTTCTACACTTCCTTATTTCTTTTGTGGTGGTCCTTAAGCTTTAACTCAGGACTTTGGTGTTTGTCTTTTTTATGTCATCTATATAATTTGTTTGTTTTGTTCTAATGTTTCACTTGTTTTGTTGCTTTTTATATCTTACATAAATAAATTTTTGTATCTCACAAAAGTAACTTTTAGCTAGGTCCTGGTGGCTCATGCCTGTAATCCTACTCAGGAGGATGACATCAAGGATCACACTTTGAAGCCAGCACAGGCAGAAAAATCTGGGAAATTATCTCCACTACACTACCAAATATACTAGAAGTGAAGATATGACTGAAGTAGTAAATTGCTAGACTTGAGCAAAAAACTCAGAGCCTAGGTCTCAAGTTCAAGCCCTTGGATTGGCACAAAAAGAAACCTTTCCTTAGCTTATATTATACTAGTATTACTAGTGTGAGACACCAGTCCTGGTTTTAAGAACCAACTTTTTGTAGCAGCTGCCACTTTTGATATTTTCCCTAGGAACATTTATGCTTGTTTTTTTTTTCATGCATTATATTTACCTTCCACTAAATGGCATTCTTATTTTTTCTGTTTGGAAGGACATTTCAATAATTCAATGACAAATCAAGAAAGGCAAGTCTTGAATATTTCTTTAATTTAATCAGGAAAGGGAAACACTGAGTCTGAACCCTGCAGAGAATGAATGATGCTTTGATAAATGTACTCGTGGATGTAGGAGCCTGCCATTTTGGGTGCTTTCATGGTGGGGTCTTCCTGCAGGTTCATAATAAACTTCTATGATGTCACAGCCTCTTTTTCCATCACAATGGATAGGTGTCAGCCACTGATCTCACCCTTATGTGGACTAAGATACACAAGGAGGAAAAAAATAATTAGAAGAAATGATTATTAACTACAAGACCACAGCTTGATGAGCTTTCATGACTGAATTATGAGATTAAATGAGGAGAGTAGACTCATCTCTACACAAGACTACTAAGCACTACGGCTCATCGCTACACAAGGCTACTAAGCACTAAGGACCAGGCACTGTTTAGGCAACAGGAGAAACATGTGAATACAGCTGTGAATGGCCTTCTCCATGCTGAAGGAGAAAACCAGAAATCCCAATGATAATATCAATGAATCAGAAGGATGGTGATCTGGGGAGACAGCATCACATTGAGGATGGGAGGAAGAAACATACGATCTAACAGCAGGGTACATCATCCATGCAATTATTGCTTTTCCAGGCTGGCACCAATCTTAATCCCAGATCTCATCTTTCTGAGTAGCCAATTATAGGTATGAAGCAACTGCAGTGGGCTCTTTGATATCAATATCTATAACCAATGTGTGCTAACTTTCTTGGAAGTTTCTTGAGAGGAAGGTACAAAATTAAGCATATTATGTGTCCTAAACATTCATTTCATTATCTTCTAATTATTTGAATATGAGCTGTATTCCTCACTTTTTGGAAAAATCAAGACTATTATTTTTCATTGTTCAAATCCTGGGGAGGGAAGGAAAATCACAGCTTCTTTGCCAAACTAGAAAGTAATAGTCATTTCAACTCACCAGTTTTTCCAAATAGTATATCTTGTCCTTGATGAATTTTTCATCTTCAACAATGTTAGATGTTGGAGAAAAGCAACCACATAGTAGCAAGATTATTACAATGACAGATATAATCAGTCCACTATCTACACAATGAAAACATTTGCCATGAGAATTAAAAAACTTGAATAAAAACTTGGAGATTCTTACTCTTTATACAAAGTTTTTTTTTTTGTTGTTGGTTTTTTGTCGGTCGTGGGGCTAGAACTATGGGCCTAGGGGCAGTCCCTTAGCTATTCAGCTCAAGGAAAGCACTCTACCACGTGAGCCACAGCACTTCTTCCAGTTTTCTGGTGGTTACTTGTAGATAAGGTTCATGGAGTTTCCTGCCCAGTCTGGCTTTGAACTGCAATCTTTAGTTCTCAGCCTCCTGAGTGGATAGGAATACAGACAGGAGCCACCAGCACCTAGCCAAACTTGTATTTTCTTCAGGTTTGCTGGCTTGAATGTTTACCAAGAAAAAAATAGAACCTAAAATTGTTAGTTTGTGCTAAAATTTGCAATAGTTTTACCACAAAGAATAGTGAAATATTTAGAATTACATATTTTGAGAAAATATAGCTTATTAGCTTTTATTGTTCTGAAATAATAGATTGTATCTCTTTTTTTGTAGACACTGTAGTCTGAGTTCAGATCATGTACTTGTTGACAGGCGCTCTGCTCTGTGAGCCACATCCTTCTAAATTTTAAATCAATCATCATTTAAATAATTTAAAGCTCAAGGCATCTTTTGTTAAGATTAAGTAAAATAAGCCTAAACTCCGGCCTAACTGAAGAAATCCTAATATCTAGAATGAATAGACAAAAAAATTAAACACCCTAAGAACAAATAATCTTATCAATAAATAGGCAAGTGAATTGACCAGATAGTTCCCCAAAATTGTTATAGGTGTCTAAGGAATAAATGAAAATATTCAACACCTTTACTCATCAAGGAAATGCAAATCAAATCTATGTTGAAGTTCATGTCTGCCTAATCAGAATGCCTATTAAAAAGAAAACAGAAATACTTGCAAGGAGGTGGAGAAATATACCCTATACAAGGTGGCAATTAAGTGAATCAGTGTAGCCCCACAGAAATCAGTGTGGAAGTTCCACACAAGAAATCCTACATATACACCTGAAGAAATGTAAGTCAGCCTGACAGTAGAGGTATTTGCACACACAATTTTTACAGCATGATTCAAAATAATCAAAACTGTTATCTCCAATTAACAATTAAAAAAAACTGGGAGTAGAGCTGTGGACGAAGTGGCAGAGTACCGGCCTTGATGGAAGGAAACCAATCAAGAGATTAATGTCTTAGGTTCAAGCCTCAGGACTGGCAAACACACACACACAAAACCAATGCTTCCTATATTTTTTAGCCAAGTTTCTTATTCCCCTAAGATTCATAGATCTATGACAGAGCTAAATATAATGAGAATGTGATATTTATAATGATAAACATCTACTGAAGAACCCAAATTTATTTTCTTGTTTTGTTTGGTTTTTGTGGTCATTGGACTTGAACTCATGGCCTGAGTGCTGTCCCTGTGCATTTTCGCTCAAGGTTAGTGCTCTACCACTTAGCTACAATGCCACTTCTGGGTTTGTGGTAGTTTGTTGGCGATAAAGAGTCTCAAGGACTCTGTCCTTCACACACTGATTTCTAACTGCAATTATCAGATTTCACTTTCATGAATTGGTAGAAGTAGAGGCCTGATCCACCAATGCTGGGCTAGAACCTGAGTATTTTCACCACTGCTCATTGGAAGAGTTCAGTTCGTTTTCCTCCAACTTGCGAAGCAGTTGTCTCTGAATGGGAATCAAGCAAATACAGAGGCACCAGTAGCTCACACCTCTAAATACTAGCTACTTAAATGTCTGAGATATGAAGATAATGGTTCAAGGCCAGCCCAGACAGAAAAATCTGGGAGACGTTTAATCCCAATTAACCACAAAAAATGCCATATGTTAAGTTGTGGCTCAAGAAGTAGAGCTCTACCTTGATCAAATACCTCAGGGACAGACCTCAGGCCCTGCACACACACACACACAATTTAATAACATGGTTCTCAAACATAGAAAGGTGCCATCCTAATCCCTTAATGTCATGCTTTGTTATGAGAACTGGAAAAGTCTAACCTCTGGTGTGGGCCGCAGTCCATGCTGGTAAACAGCATCTGGATATAGTAATTAGCTCACAGCCAGTCAGACCAACCCAAACCAGAAGCAGGAGTGAGGTGGTACAGGCACATGGCCCCTATTCCCCTACTCACCTAGAATGGAATCAGGAGTGAGGTGACACAGGCAGGCAGCCCCACTCACCCAGACCGGAAGCCAGAGTGAGGTAACAAGGGCACCAAGCCCAGACTTATCCAGCCAGGAAGCAGTAGTGAGGTGAAGCAAGGAATGGCCCCTACCCACCTAGACGGGAGGCAGTGGTGATGTGACACAGGCACCATGGCCCCTATTCCCCAATTCACACAGACCAGAAGCAGGAGTGAGGTGACACATGCACGTGGCCCCCACTCACCTAGAGTGGAAGCAGGAGTGAGGTGAAACGGGCATGCAGCCCACACTCACCAAGACCGGAAGTGTGAGTGAGGTGTTGCAGGCACACGGCTCCTACCCACCCAGACCAGAAACATGAGTGAGGTGACAAGGGCACACGGGCTCCCTCTACCTCCCCCAGACTGGAAACAGGAGTGAGGTGTCACAGGCATGCAGCCTCTACTTACCTAGCCAGGAAGCAGAAGTGAGATGATGGTCTCATGCCACACCAGAGGCATGATCCTAGCATTCCATGGTAGCCTCTCTCTCTCCCGGCCTTTGTGAAGGGCTGCTAGGTTCCATGATGCACTCCGGAGGTCAAGAGGCTGGAGCCAAGGTTGCTGCTGCCCTCCCCCAACTGTTACTGCACCTGCTGCAGCTATGGTAGCAAATTTAATAAGCTCTAATTCACAGACCATATACTATGAACTATTAGTGTCTTCAGGTACCATGTTCCACTTGCTAGTCACTTAATTTTATAGTTGCCAATGTATAAAGTGTTCACTGACTGTTAAATATGCTGGAATGGAAATCCTAATATCACTGATGTCTTTTAATTTCTAGGAATGATGATTTTGAAATAACCCTTTCTGAAGAGGAGGGGACATAGACCCAACTGTTCAAGAGTGCCTTTGGGTGATACTCTATTCGCCCAAGAATGAGTTGACACAGCTGTTTTTGTGTTAGTCATAGGCTCATGTTTTCTGTTTGGCCTTGGAGAGTCTTAGGCTTCTCTTTGTAGAAACAGAAGATGGGAAATTAATTGCCGAGGCTTATATAGTCAGGAACCATTTACTTTCTGCCCTTCTGAAATGGCATCTCACTACATAGCCAAGATGGGCTTGAACTTACTTTGCTTCTGCTTCAGCCTCCCAAGTGATAGAATTACAGTCTTACTATACCATGCCCAGTATCTCTCATGGACCACTTGAAATACAAAAATCATGACATGTGTGTGGGAACACAGGCAGCAACGATGGACCTGAGAGGAAGTTGAGTGGTCTAAGCCAGAACTGTTTATGTTCAGTGCGTAAACAACTCATGGAAGCTTAGGTGCATATAAGGTATGGCCTTTACAGTGATTGGTTGGTTCCATTTCCTCCCATTCCACACAGTCTTTTTCTTTAAAAAGGGCATGCTCCATGTTAATAAATGAGTTCTTGCTTGACTTGACTCCCCACTGAGTCTGATTGTCTCCTGGGCTAAGAGAGACTGGGGAATGGGCTAGCGGCTGCACTTACCTTTCCCTGGACCCCGTCTGCCTTTCCTGGGATGGATGAAGACCCGACACATGTGTCTATATCTACTACGAGACATGCAAAGATCAAATAATTTACAACCCACTTGTTAAGAATATAGAATCATATTCAACTGAATTTCAAATTCAATTTTGGTTTCTTACCTGCTTTTGGTTAAAGAGGTGGATAGTATATCACTGAGCTTATTCGCTTGTACAGAAATGTGGATTGTGCCAGGTATAGATGACTCATGCCTATAATCTTACTCAGGAGGCTGAGATGTAAGGATTGTGTTTTGAATCCAGCCCAGGCAGAAAAGTACCCATTAGAATAGCAGGACAAGAGCCAAACTGATGAGCCAGATACTCTTCTGAAAAATGGTTTAATATGGTAGATTGTTTCCCACATGTCAGTTTGTTATTCTGCTTCTAGTCAGAAAATTTCTAAGGCTCAGAAAAGGATTCAAGCTCTCTGCTAAACCATACTATAGCCATTTTGATTTTTATTAAGTGAATAATTAATTTAGACATTGGTAGCTCATGCCTATAATACTTGCAGCTTAGGAGGCTGAGAACTGAGGAACATGATTTCAGGCCAGCCCAAGCAGGAAAGTCCATGAGATTTGTCTCCAATTAAGCAGTGATAAACGCAGAAGAATAGGTACGCCTTAATAGAGTATTATTCCTCAGGAAAAAGCTCTATTTAAGCTGCCCTAAAACTTCAGGTCATATGTTTGGACATTGCCATCTACAATGCTACTGGAACCTACATTCCTTTGGTGTGTTTGCCTATAGTCTGGATTTCACTCCTGTGGATATAGGATGCTTAGCCCTCAACCTTGGGGGTGGCATGATCTGTGTATGGAATATACTGCCCAGACAAACAACTATGATGCAAGCAATGATTGACAAGGTATTAAGTCCAAAGTTACAATGGTAAGGATGTATTCTGTTTAGCTTTTCTCTTTGGTTAATTGCTTTTTAAACTTTATCTGTTTATTTAATGTACTCTAGGAAATCAAAAGTTAAAATTTATGATTTTGGTGCAATTTGAAACTGAGCAGGTAAGAGCACCCATTGTCCCCAAATTCAACATTTGAAATTATTAAAACTTTGTTCTGGGAGTTCTGGGAAGATGGCGGATGAGAAGCTGGAGGCTAAACAAGCTCTGGCAAAGAAAGCAGTTGTAGAGTTCCAGTGAACAGAGAATCAGAGCCAGAGAATCACACCAAGTGTGCCTTCACAGGACAGAGAGTTAGGCCAGAGAGAGAAAATACAGGCAAGGAGACAGCCCTGATCACTTGCCAGCAGCCGCCACGGCGGCAGCAGTGGTGGTGGCGAGTGCAGCGGCCATACCTGAATCACAGAGAGTCTGGACAAAAGAGCCAGATGCAGTGGGCGAGCAGATTCTACTCAACACCAGCAAGATCCAACAAGGAGCAGACATCTTCATCCTGCAGTTGGCAGACCAGAGACGACCCAGGAACCAAGACTTGCTGTGAGTAGAAGCCTGATGTTCTCACTACTTCTGAGGGAGCAGAGGAGGGAAGGCCACCCCTCCCGACCCCCAGTACTGGAGATCTCCATATTGGATACCGACAAAGCTCAGTGGAGCTGCTAGCTCCAACTCAAGCCCTGGAATAAATCTAGAGTCACCTAGCATGTCAAAAGAGACCTGCCAGACTCAGCTTCACCCAGGGAAAACCACCCAGTTCGGGCAACAGCCCTAGGAGTGGCTTTCTTCACTGGGTAATCAGATCCAGAGGCTGCCCCTCCCTTTAGCAGCCTCGAAAATCAACTGAAATTAAGTAAACAGAATCCCTGAGAGTGGTTCCAGGCTGGGTTCCGTGAGTTTCTCACAAACCAGCCCCCGGGAAAAGCTACTGTTTGCTGAAAGGCCTCAACTCTACCCAGAACCTAGCCTCATCACAACATCTCCAAACTCGAGGAGAAAGCCATCTCCTCCCATTTAACTAACCTGGGAGGAGGATCGCAGAGCATTTTTCTGGCTATTCAAAGAAACTGACTTAAGTAACCAACCAAGCCACAGGAACACAAGCAGACCTGAGACTCCAACAAGAGGCTGGTTCTGGACACAAGGGAGACACAGGATTTTTCCCACCCCTCCCAAAAAAATCAAAGAACTTTTTTTTGTTGTTGAACCTTTTATAAAAAAAATTCTCTAAAATTTTTTTTTTAATCTTTAATTTTTACCTTTTTTGAAAAAAAAATTGTATTTTTTTTTCTCCTCTTAGAATTTTATTTTAGGGGTACAAGTGTGTGCGTTTTTCTTCCTTTTATCTTGTTTCTGTTTTTTTTTTTGTTTTGTTTTGTTTTGTTTTTTCTTTATCTCTACTGAACTTCTGATCTATTTTCTTTCTCTCTTCTCCTTTTCACCGGTTCTTCTCTTTTGTTCTTTATGTGAGCTACTTGCTGTTCTGCACATCCTCAGATAAACCTTTAGTCGATTATTAGACCTTATCCCCCATTGTGAACACACTTAATCCACAAATTTATTACTCAATTCAAAACCTCTTAGACTTAATTTCCTTAATAGCAGTACTACCTCTTTATACCTATATAATATTTTAAGTATTTTTATTTTTAAGTTTTTCACATCTCCTTTATATCCCTCCTCTTCTCTCATTATATTCATCTTCTCTGAATAGCTTGTTTTCATTTCTGTATTATATTAGTAATATTTACCTTTCTATTTTTTCTGGTCCATTTTTGTTCCCTTTCTCTTTCTTCTTTTTTTTTCTCTCTCTACTTACATTTTATCCAACCTATTTCCAACTTTGAGATTAGGAATTAGTTAACACTCCCTGTGCCTTCCCACAGCACTCTATTCCTATTTTTTACCCACATCTCTTCCTCAACCTAATAATTTCTGGATTACCAAATTCTTCTTTACGGTTCATAGCCCATTAATTTATAATTGTTTGATGTTGAATGGAAGTATTTGTTGAACTAGATTGTATCTGCAGACTATTGACTGTGCAAATAGAGACTTTGATTGATGCTAGCATTAAGATAGTGTTCTAGCACAAAACTGGTGCTTATTTCATCCAAAATGGGCAGAGTAAGCCAGAAAAACAGAAGACAAATGGCAAGTCTGGGTATCTCAACTCCCACTCATGATAACCAGGAGACAGAACAGATAATGAATAATCCAGAGGAGAGTTCCCAGATAGTTCGACAAACACTGCTGGCAAACATGATAAATGAAAAGATTGAAAACATACAAAAGACTTTGTATAAGCATTATAAGGAGAGAGAAGAGGCAATCCAAAAGTTTATACAGGAATATCATAAGCGTGAGGAAGCTACTCAAAAGCTGATACAGGATTTGCATGAGCAGCTTGAGTATACTCAAAGAGAAAGGCAGGAATGGCATGAGCAAGCTGAGAACACTCAAAGAGAACTACAGAAATCACACGAATGGGAGGAAGCTAATCAAAGAGTAATACAGAAATTGAGAGAGCAGGATGAGAATACACAAAGATCACTAAAGGCATTCATGGAATCCATTAACAAGGAGCAGAAGGAAGTCAGGGAGACCACAAAGGGAATGCTGAATGGAAACCAACAGAAGTAAGGGGAGTCCAAGGAAACCATAAACAATAAACTAAATGATTTGAAAATATACACTGAACACCAAATTAAGGAAGTAAATAAGTTCATACAAGATCTAAAACAAAGCTTCAACAAAGAATTTGAAGCCATCTAAGCTGACCACCTAGAAGGAAAAGAAATAAAAAACAAAGTAGAAAGTCTTCACAGCAAGTTAGACCATGCAGAAGATCAAACCTCGGGGATTGATGACAGCCTAGACATTATAAAGAAAGAACATACAACAATTCAAGACAAATCCAAGAAATACGATAGATCTATCCAACACTTGGAAGACACCATCAGAAGGCCTAATCTGAGGATAATGGGTGAGGAGCACCTAGAAAGAGAAGTTACTGGTCTAGGAAATTTGTTTACAGGATGCTAGCAGAGAACTACCCAAACATGCAAAAAGATAGGCTTCTTCAAATACAAGAAGTTTTTAGAACTCCAAATAGTCCAGACCAGAATAGGACATCCCACCATCACATTATAATCCACACAGGATCAATTCAGATCAAGGAAAAGATCCTTAAAGCTGTCTAAGAGAAAAGATTAATCACCTATAAAGGGAAACAAATTAGACTCACCTCAGATTTCTCAGCAGAGATAATCAAAGCAAGAAGAGCCGGAATGATGTATGCCATGCCCTAAAAACAAACAACTATCAACCAAGAATATTGTACCTAGCTAAACTCTCCTTCATAACTGAAGGCCAAATAAAAACCTTCCATAGCAAAGAAAATTTGAAACAATGCATCACCAAACCAGCCCTACAAAAGATTTTTAAAGATGTCCTACACATAGAAAACCAACAAGACCACAATAAAGGCCAAGAAACTGCACCCAAACTGAGAATCTAAGAACCATAGGAAGAACCAAGTTTTTGCAGCCCCCAAGAAGGGGGATAACATGGCAGGAACTCCCAAATACCTTTCAGTCTTATCTCTTAACATTAACAAATTAACTCACCAATTAAGTGAAATAGACTGTTTAGTTAGGTTAAAAAACAAGGTCCTTCTATCTACCTCCTTCAGGAGACACATCTTGCCCATAAAAACAAACACATTTTCAATGTTAAAGGCTGGAACAAAATCTACCAAGCAAACGAACCCCAAAACAGGCAGAAGTTGCAATGCTAATATCATATGACATAGACTTCAAATTAAAATTTGTGAGAAGAGATAAAGAAGGTCGCTACATAATAATTAAGAGCTCTCTCCTCCAGGAGGATATTTCAATTCTAAATATCTATTTGCCAAACAACGGAGCACCCAAATTTATCCAAGAAACACTACTTTCCCTCAAATCCCACACAGATCCAAAGATATTAATTGTTGGGGATTTTAACACAACACTCTCCCACTAGATAGATCAACTCAGCAAAAACTCAACAGAGAAATTGCAGATCTAAACAGCTGCATAGATCAATTAGATTTAACAAACATCTATCGAATATTTCACCCAGCAGCATCAGAAAACATGTTTTTCTCAGCAGCACAGTGAACATTTTCTAAAATAGACCACATTTTAGGCCACAAATCAAACTTGTCCAAATTCAGAAACATTGAAGTTATACCTTGCATTCTCTCTGACCTCAAGAGAATAAAATTAGAAGTCAACACCAAAAGCCACCAACGAAAGTCCGGTAACACATGGAGGCTGAACAACACACTGCTGAATCACGAGTGGGTCATGGAAGAGATTAGAAAGGAAATTCAAATGTTCATGATATTTAACAAAAATGAACACACAAATTACCAGCTCCTCTGGGACACAGCAAAAGCAGTACTCAGAGGCAAGTTTATAGCTCTGAGTTCCTACATCAACAAATTGGAGAGATCTGAAAGCAACAATTTAATAATACATCTAAACATCCTTGAAAAAGAGCAGCAAGATAAACCCCAATCCAGTAGACAGAAAGAAATAATGAAAATTTAAACAGAATTAAATGAATTAGAATGCAAAAACTACAGGAAGAATCAACAAAGAGTTGGTTCTTTGAAAAAATCAACAAAATTGACAGACCCTTAGCCAATATTATCAGAAAAAGAAGAGAATAAACTCAGAGAGGAGAATGGAAACAAAACCACAAAAACAAAAAAGATTCAGAACATTTTAAGGAAATACTTCTCAAAACTTTATGCTAATAAGTTTGAGAACTTGACAGAAATGGACCTTTTCCTAGCAAATATTGACATGCCAAAACTAATCCAAGATGAGTTAAACCATCTTAACAGTCCCATATCAAGCATTGAAATAGAAACAGCGATAAGAGACCTCCCAGCTAAGAATAGTCCAGGACCAGATGGGTTTACAGCAGAATTCTACAAGTCCTTCAATGCAGAGCTCACACCAATACTCCTCTAACTCTTCAATGAAATTAAAAGAGAAAATTCGAAATCAAACACATTCTATGAAGCTATCATAACCCTCATCCCAAAACCAGGCAGGGACTTATCAAAGAAAGAGAACTATAGACCCATTTCTTTGATGAACATTGATGCAAAACTTCTCAACAAAATTTACGCCAATCGACTTCAACAATTAATGAAAAAACCATACACCATGATCAAACAGGATTCATTTCAGGGATACAAAGCTGGTTCATTACATGCAAATCAATTAATGTTATTCATCACATCAACAGGAGCAAGGGTAAGAAGCAAATGGTTATCTCAATAGATGCAGAAAAAGCATTCAACAAGATCCAACACCCCTTTATGATGAAGGTTTTGGAAAATTTAGGAATCCACGGGAACATTCCTCAATAAAATAAAGGCTGTATATGACAAACCTACAGCCAGCATTATACTTAATTGTGAAAAACTAAAGCCATTTCCTCTTAATTCAGGAACAAGACAAGGATGTCCACTCTCTCCACTTCTCTTCAACCTAGTATTAGAATGCCTAGCTACAGCAATAAGACAAGATGCACACATAAAGGGGATCCAAATAGGGAAAGAAGAAATAAAACTCTCCCTCTTTGCAGATAACATGATCTTGTCCTTAAAGAATCTCAAGCTGATTCAAAACTTTGGCAAAGTAGCAAGGTATAAAATTAACCCTCAAAAATTAATGGCTTTTCTGTATGCCAACAATGAGAAAAGTGTGGCTGAAATTAGGAAAGCAACTCCATTTATAATACCCCCACAAAATACAAAATACCTAGGAATTAACCAAAGAAGTGTAGGACCTCTATGAGGAAAACTTTAAAAACTTGAAAAAGGAAATCAAATCAGAACTTTGAAAATTGGGAAAACTCCCATGCTCCTTGATTGGAAAGATTAACATCGTAAAAATGGCAATACTTCCCAAGGCTATCTACAAATTTAATACAGTACCTATTCATAATACCCAATTGTTCAGTTCAAAAATTCATATGGAACAATAAAAGACCCTGAATAGCAAAAACGCTCCTCAACGTAAAGAACACTCCTGGAGGAATATCAGTACCAAATTTCAAACTCTACTATAAAACCATAGTAATCAAAACAACTTGCTACTGGCAAAAGAACAGACCTCAGGACCAATGGAATAGAATTTAAAACACAGAAATGAACCTACAGACCAATAGCCATCTAATCTTTGATAAGGGAGCTAAAAAAATAGAATGGAAGAAAGACAGCCTCTTTAGTAAATGGTGCTGGCAAAATTGGTTAACTACATGTAGAAAACTAAAGCTATATCCTTATATATCACCCTGCATCACAATCAACTTCAAGTGGACAAAGACCTCGAAGACAAAGCAGACACTCTGAAATCATTACAGGATGGAATAGGAGAAACCCTAGGTTTCCTTGGCTGAGGCCGAAATTTTCTTAATAGAGACCAGGAAACAAAACAAATCAAAAAACGTTGGACAAATGGGATAGCATGAAGTTGCAGAGCTTCTGCATGGCAAAGGACATAGCTAGCAAGATCAATAGAAAGCCCACGGATTGGGAGAAGATCTTCACTAGCCATACAACAGACAACGGTCTCGTATCTAAAATATACTTTGAACTCAAAAAATTAAATCCCCCAACAACAAATCCTCAATGAAACAACTGCCCAATAAATAAGTGGGCTAATGAATTAAAGAGAAACTTCTCTGAAGGAGAAGGAAGGATGGCCAATAGACACATGAAGAAATGCTCAACCTCCCTAGCCATAAAAGAAATGCAAATCAAAACAATATTGAGATACCTCCTCTCCCCAGTTAGAATGGCAAAAATCAAGAACTTTAATAACAACAGATGCTGGAGGGGATGTGGACAGAATGGAACCTTACTTCATTGTTGGTGGTAGTATAAACTTGTTCAACCACTTTAGAATGTCGTATGGAGGTTCCTCAAAGACTCCACATAGAGCTCCCATATGACCCAGCTGTCCCACTTTTGGGCATTTACCCAAATGTCTACAAACAAGACCACACTAAAGCTATCATCACAACTATGTTTATTACAGCATTATTTACCATAGCTAAGATGTGGAACCAATTCAGATGCCCCTCAGTAGATGAATGGATCAAGAAAATGTGGTATATATAAACAATGGAATTCTATCCCTCCATCAGGAAAAATGACATTGCCCCATTTGTTAGGAAATGGAAAGACTTGGAAAAAATTATGTTAAGTGATGTAAGCCAAGCCCAAAGAAACATAGGTCCCATGATTTCCCTTATTTGCAATATCTAGTATATGTATGAGTCAAGCAGAAAAGGTCAGATAAGGTGATGTTAGGAAAATGAACCCTAAGATATGTATTTTAAATGTTTTTTTTTCTTTCATGCATTTGTTTCTAACGCAATTATTAGATTATTTCTTTGTTGCTTTGTATGTCCCTCCCCCATCGTATAACCCATGCTTTCATTGTATTTGATGTCGGTATAATTTGTGGAGGGGAAGGGGAAAAATAAAGTCGTTTAAATAAGGATACAGGTGGACCTGTTGCAACAATGAGAAGTACAAGTTGTCATGTCAAAAACAAACTTTACAACTTGGGGGTGGGGGGAGGATTGTATGAGGGAGGGAGGGAGGATGGGAAGTGATGGGAAGGGTAAACAAAGTAGGAGGCTACAATGCTCGATAAGAAATGGCCTCACTATCTTGCCCATGTAATTGTAACCCCTCTGTACAGTATTTTCACAATAAAAAAAAAAAAAACTTTGTTCAGATGTTTTAGTCATCAGAAATTTGAGCCAGGTTTGGGAGCTCACACTTGTAATGCTATCTGCTGTGTCTTGGCTGATACAGAGAGGATTATGATTTGATGTTAGCCCTGGAAACATTCAAAATATTGGATCTCAATCAATATTTGAACCCAATGCCTTGTATTTCTTATTTCATCTACTCAGAAATGGTAAAAAGGAGGAGTGTGGTCCATGCCGACCTGGTCATAGATTTAAAACCCTAACGCAAAAATGACTAAAGTGAGCCGGGCGCAGGTGGCTCATGCCTGTAATCTTAGCTATGCAGGAGTTGAGATCTGAAGATCACAGATCAAAGCCAGCCCAGACAGCACAATGAGACTCTTATCTCCAATAAACCACTAGAAAATGAGATGTGGTACTGTGGCTCAAACAGTAGAGCCCTCGACTTGAGCTGAAGAGCTCAGGGACAACACCCAGGCACAGAATTCAAGTCACATAACCAACAGAAGAAAAATGAGGGCTGGGAAGGTGGCTCAGTGGTAGAACGCTTGCCTTGTATGCCTGAGTCCCTGGGATCGATTCCTCAGCACCACATAAGCAAAAAGAGAAGAGCCGGAAGTGGCGCTGAGGCTCAAGTGGTAGAGTGCTAGCCTTGAGCTGAAGAACGGAGGGACGGCGCCCAGGCCCAGAGTTCAGGCCCCATGACTGGACCTCCCCACACCCACCCCCCAAAAAAAATGAAAAAAAAATGACTAAAGCAAAAAAAAAAAAAAGCAGGTGTATGGCTCATCATGTAGAGTACCTACCTAAAATCATGGGACTCTGAGTATAAATTCTAGGATAGAAGGGGAAAGGATGTGAAGGAATAGAAGGAAGAAAAGAAGGAAGGGAGGAGTTATTCTCTATATTGTCCTTGCCTAGCTATTTCATTAAGGTGTCCTCTCATTACTTTTTCTTCTTTCTTCTTCTTCTTTTTTTTTTTTTTTTTTTTTTTTTTTTTGTCGATTGTGGGGCTTGAACTCAGGTCCTGGATCCTGTCCCTGATCTTTTCTGCTCAAGGCTAGTGCTCTACGGCTTTGAGTTACATTGTCACTTATGGTTTTCAGTAGTTAATTGGAAATAAGAATCTCATAGATTTTCCTGCCCAGGCTAGTGTTGAACCTTGATCCTCAGATCTCAGCCTTCTGACTAGCTAGAATTGCAGGTATGAGCCATTGTGTCTGGTCACCCATTTGTTTTCTTTCTTTTTATTTTTTGTAAGTCATGGGACTTGAACTCTAGGTGCTGTCCCTGACCTCGTCAGGACAAATGAAGTGCTCTGCCACTTGAGCCAGAGCCCACTTCTGGTTTTCTGGTGGTTAATTGAGGATAAGAATCTCATGACCTTTCCTACCTGGGCTGGCTTTGAACTGGAATCCTCAGATCTCAGCCTCTTGAGTAGTTTGCATTACATGTGTAAGCCACCTGCACCCAACTTCCTCATTTATTTTCTCATGATGAGTTCTAGCTGATTTATCTACTCCTTGTAGTTCCTTAGCAACTACAAAGTAGGCCTAGAAGTACCTCATCCTTTACAATCGTCCTTAGGACCAAGTGACTGCTGAGTGCAGGACAGGAGATGAGGCCAATATAAAATACAATGCTATCTATCTATCTATCTATCTATCTATCTATCTATCTATCTATCTATCTAT
The DNA here is from genome assembly GCF_024711535.1 of Dipodomys merriami. Taxonomy (NCBI): domain Eukaryota; kingdom Metazoa; phylum Chordata; class Mammalia; order Rodentia; family Heteromyidae; genus Dipodomys; species Dipodomys merriami. The sequence continues at coordinate 587,070 of NW_027206200.1, read as the reverse complement.
CTATCTATCTATCTATCTAGTTAGTTATCCAGGGTAGAGCACTAACACAGTCCTCCACTACCACAAATTATGCAGTCGAATTTCTCACATTTGAGGAAATCACAGCAGTTAGCACATCTGGAATGTAATAGATTAATCTTTTCCTGGGAAAACCATCTTCATGATCATGGTATCTCCCCTGCCAGGTAAGTAACAATGCTGACTTGGTATTTTAAAAACTAACAAACACATGAGAGTAGTTCACATTTGTAATACTAGCTACTCAGAATGCTGAAATCTGAGGATTAAGCTTTAAATACTAGATAAATTTTGCTGATTTTGATTAAAGCTCCTTTGGTGTTTTTAATTGTAATTTTTATTTATTTTCTTATTTTACTGTTTCTTACTGTGACTACCAAAAAGCTGAGTGACTTACGTGGCTTGTATTCCTGGATTACACTGGAGGTGCTCTAAGACTTCATCAGAGGCCAAACTTGTTCTCCTCAGCTGAGTAGCCAGCCACAAAGCTGTAAGTGACAATACCTACAGTAAGCAAAATTACATAAAATTAAAAATTCAGACACACAGTTATACTAGACATATTTCAAATAAAAATAGAATTCAAGTTTCAGTAAATGTTAGTAAAGTTTTAATGAATTCATTCTATCTGTGTCCCCTGAGACACTGCCATAGAGGAATGGAATACTTACGGCATATCATGTAGCTCTCAAGGCATGGAGGTAGTTACTCTCTTCCTTTACAGAAAATGTTTGCCTGACCATGTACCTTAGTGAATATAATTTATTATGCAGAGCTACCCACTTTTCTATATGTACTTATGTCTCCCTCTCCTTTTCTCCCTCCCTCTCTCTTCCCTCACCCAATCCCTCCTTTACTTGTTTTCTGGATCAAAACTCATGCATGGTAGGCTGCTAAGCGGAATCCCAGCCCTGGGTATGATTTTGTGTTTGGTGCGGGGGTACTTTTTCAGGGCTTGAACTTTGGCCCTGGACACTATCTCTGACCTTTTGTGCTCAAGGCTAGTGCTCTGCCACTTCAACCACAGGTCTGGTTCTTTCTTTTTGGTGGTTATTTAGAGATAAGGTCTCATTGGCTTTCCCTCTTCGGCTGGATTCCAACCATGATCTTATCAGCTTATGATTACAGGATGAGACATTGGCATCTACCTTACTTTTTTTAAGTTTTCAAGTAACTTCTTTTAATTTAAAAAAGTACAAGTATGGGAAACTTCCCAGAGAGGTAAACAACTTAAAACTATATAGGTTTAAATATCTCTGTATCATCACAAAATTGCTAAGTAGTTCTATTACTAACATTTTATGAGGTGAATTTTCAGGACTAAAACTAATAATGTTAAGGAATTGGAAAAATGATATTACTTTGTTTTTCCGTACCCAAGTCATATACTTTATTCTGTGTCTTACTTGGAAAAATCTGATTCATTGTCTAGAATGATTCCTATGAATCATGAAAATAATGACAGAGCTAGTTCAGTCAATGATTTAGAGTTCTAAAACCGAAATTACAAGATACTTTGTATTTTAATCCATACAGTATAGTGATTTTGTCTAAAGCATGCCTTACTGACACACATCACTAGAAAAGTCAGTTTGGAAAATCGGTCTATACTCAAATCTTGTCAAATAAAGAACACATTTGAATAGTGATGATATATTTCCAAGCAATAACTTGAAATGTCACTGACTGTCTTGACAGGTACAATTAGCTTCTTCGATTTCTACTTGTCATAATATTTATACTTCAGGAATGCTACAGCAGTGTTAGACAATTTTGAAATGGCTGCTTCAAGGGACAGATAAGAAAAATAATCTTAAACCAGGAGGTAGTGGCTCACGTCTGTAATACTAGCTCCTCAGGAGGCTGATATCTGAGGATCGCAGTTAAAAGCTAGCACAGGCAGGAAAATTCATGGGACTTTTATCTCCAATAAACCACTGACAAAACTAGAAATGGTAGTGTGGCTCATTTATTAGAGCACTAGCCTTGATCTGAAGAGCTAAAATCAGACAGAGTCCTAGTCCCTCGACTGACAAAAATAAATAACTAAATAAAAGAAATCCCACACTGGCCAGATGAATGAGAACTGACAATGTTTTCTAGGTAAGGTATATTTAGTGCTAGTTTTCCTATATTTTGTCTTACCTCATATATTAAGTGTATTTTTGCAATGAACTGAAGAAGGTTCTTAAGTGATTTTTTCTATGAATAACTGAGATTGTAATAAACTTATTTTGTAAAATATGGTCTATTTTCCACTATTTCTTTTTATCATTTAAATCTCCCTCTTTGTTCTGCACCATCTTCCACTTCCACAGGTTTCCAGGGTATATCATAAGAAGACTGTGTACACATTATTCTGGGGTCCACCACTCTCTCCCATGTCATTAGGTAAGGCTATGCACCATTTTTTTAAACAAATATGTGGGGATTTTCTTTCACTTTAATCCTAATGAATTAAAAGTAGAAGGTGTTAGAAAAGTTCTAAGTCAGTGAATGCACTCGTGGTGTGCTATGTACCCAGAGATCCATGAAAGCAATAGTAGCAAGTGATAAATTAGAGTATCTAGGAGAAACTATTTACCTATAAGCTCCTCTGACCTCTATAGCAATGATAGAGCAGATATTTTTCATTGTACACAGGTATCTTGTTCAGTGTCCTGATCTTTGATTAATACATTCTGTTCTTATTCTCTTCTAGCCAAAATCAACCTTGTCTATGTTATTCTTATCGCAAAGAAATGTCAAACAGAGAACTAGAGCATGGTGTTTACATATGTAACTGACGTCTTTTTGCTGTGTCTCCCCATGAAGGTTGGTAGAAAGGCAAAAAAGCATGAATGAGAGAATGAGAAGGTAAGACAGTATTTGTTTTGAAACAAGATCATTTTCATAATGAGGTCTTCTGTCTATGAGGGCAGAGTTCTCCTCACGATCATGTCTTAAAGATTCTATCTCTTTTTTCTTTTATTTTTATTTTTCACTTTTTTTATTGTGAGAATACCATACAGAGGGGTTACAATTACATGACCAAGATAATGAGTATATATATATATATATATTTTTTTTTGTCGGTCGTGGGGCTTGAACTCTGGGCCTGGGCGCTGTCCCTCAGCTCTTCAGCTCAAGGCAAGTGCTCTACCACTTGAGCTACAGCGCCACTTCCGGTTTTCTGGTGGTTTATTGGAGATAGGAGTCTCACGGTCTCTCCTGCCCGGGCTGGCTTTGAACCTCGATCCTCAGATCTCAGCCTCCTGAGTAGCTAGGATTACAGGCGTGAGCCACCAGCACCCGGCTAATGAGTATATTTCTTATCAAGCATTATTCCTTCCTCCTTTGTTTTCCCTTATCACCCCTTCCCATCTACTCCCCACTCCCTTGCACCAAAGTTGTAAATTTCGTTTTTGACATGAAATCCCATTGTTGCAATGGGTCCACCTGTATCCCTATTTAAACAATTTTTCCCTTCCTACAAATCAACAAAAAATCATCTTATAAATATGTTAAAAATAATAGCAAGAAAGAAAATTTGATTCCTTATCTTGAGGTTCATTTCGCCTAACATCAACTTATCTGACTGGATATATGGCTATAACTCAGGCCCTGGACGCTGTCCCTGAGCTCTTTTGCTCAAAGCTAGTGCTTTACTACTTAGAGTCACAGCCCTACTTCTGAGAATGCCTGAGCACGGATGGCTCACACCAGCAGTCCATGAGACACTAATCTCCAATTAATCACAGAAAAATCTGGAAGTGACACTGTGATTCAAGTGGTGGAGCACTAAGGTTAAATAAAAGCTCAGACCCCAGGACCAGAAAAAAGAAGAGAATGCTAGACAGATACATTGACGAAAATTATAGGAATGTCAAGAAATAAAGGCTTTCCAAAGCAGTGATGATTAGGCTATGATCTAATATATTAGATATGATTTATTTGTCTTAATGCTGAAGCTGTCTAATATCTTAGACCCTCTCATGTATCTGCTGATAAATCTGAATGAAGAAAAAATAATTTTGGGAGTGGGGGTGTGTTACGAATTAGAATTATTTTTTTTTTGCCTTAGGAACATTCTCTTTTCAGATTAGAGCTTTGATGTCCCAGAAAAATGTTTAAAGTAATTGTGTTGTTTCTTAGAAATTATCATACAATTAAGTATATCTCTTTTAATCTCCCTATAACTGTGTATAGGAAGGAAAGAATAGTTTATTCCAGTGTATTGGAATACTTCAGATTGGTTTTTGATTCTTCTAGTCTGATAGTCATACTCTGAAAACAAATCCTTATGTTGTTGAAAACTTATGTGCTTTCTTTCTACCATAGGAATAAGAGGAGACAGTACTTGCTTCACTTCATATAGCTATGGAGGGGAAGGGATTGTCCTACAGCATCTCCTTTGAAAAGCTTAGTGGTGAAGCCTTTGACATCAACATTCTCATCAAGGACACCAATTCAACCAAAGTGAGTTGCTGTGGTCTGAAGTCTCCCCTACAATTCCTCTGTTCCCTTGCAAGCTACATTCCACACCAAAGGTATCCAACATTCTAGGCAGACAGCTTATGTTTTGTTGAAAGTGTATGAGTTGATGAATGTGCAATCTTATGGGACTTTATCATTGAGTGACATGCATGAAGAATTTACACACAATAGGAATCAGTCCTCAATTGCAGTGATTTATGATGAGATTTCATATCTTAACCATAAATGTTCCTTAGGCCAAGTATTTTACCTTGAACCAAAATGATGCCATGGAAAAAAGAAACTGTAATAGGGTTTTCAAATCCAACTGCAAAGTCTTTCTGCCCACGAAAACATAAAGTGAGCTATTCTCATTCCCCGATTTAGTTCTTGTTTGACCATATGAAAATTCTTTATTGTGGTTAAAATTTTTAATCTACTTTAAAAACAAAAATATTTTAAATTCCCATGTGCACATCCCATTAGGAAGTTGATATGATGCCCAGAAACTCTCTATTTCTGTCACTTAGATTTTCTTGTGTGTGCCAGTCCTCTTTTTGTTTGTTTTGCTTTGTTTTTACTTTAGGCTAGTGCTCTACCACTTGCCATAGCTCTACTTTCATCCTTGTTGGTTATTATTTAGAGCTAAGGTTAGTTAGAGCTAAGGTCAGCCACAATTCTCAGATCTTAGCCTCTTTAGGATTACAGGAATGAGCCACAGGTGCCCAACTATGTTACCTGTATTTAAATCATGTGATCTGCTAAGGGTTTTCCCATCTTTTTTTGTGAAAATATGCCTCAACAAAATAAATAGTAAAAGAACATAATAAAAGTTATTTTAATTCTCTAAAATAGACAAAAAGATACACAATATTCTAAATTTAAGTGATAAAGTAAAAATTTTTGGAGTTGTTGAAAGACTGTATATATTTAGTAGCATTTGGTGGAAAAATGAATCAACTATCCAGAGAAAGAATGTGAAGCAAGATATTTTTATGAGCAATATTAATGTGTACAACAGTTTTTATGTCATTAATGCAGCCCACTTCATGTAGTATCGAATTACAGATGCTAAGATCTGCCATGTATATGGTCATCACATAAATCTAAAATTTTCAGTCTGCCTGAGCATTTTCAGTTTTTCCTCAACAGCAGTCATCATATTGAACCATAAACTCCTACAGGAGTCTCCTGGAGGCATTTTACACTTAAGAAACAATTTATTCTTTATTTTCTTTATTTGTTTAGTTAAGGTCCAACACTCAGACTTAAATTCAGTATCTGACTGTCTTTAGCTCACTGTCTAGTTCTACCAACTGAGCCATGCCTTCAACCCTAATTTCTTATTTTAAAAATTCAGAAAAGATAATAGTGATAATAATTCTCAGATTTCCTTCACCCAGAAACCCACATATAATTTTTTTTGATTTAATATTCTCTCAGTGTACTTAATGCCATCTTTTTGTTTTTGTTTTTGTGTACTGGGCTTCAAATCAGTACCTTTCAGTCTCATAGAAACTAGGCATTGATGGTTCATGCCTATTATACTGGCTGCCTCAGAGACTGAGATTGAGCGTCAAGTTTCTAATCCAGCCCAGGCAGGAAAGTCTGTGAGACATGTATTTCTAATTAATCCCCTAAATGAATGGGAAAGTGGAGCTGTGACAAGTAGTAGAGCACCAGCCTTGAGGGCAAAGGTAGAATGAGAAGCAAATTCCTGAGTTCAAGTGGCACACAAAATGTTAATGTTCATTCCATTCAGCGCTGTAATAAATTAAAAGGATCAACACTGTATTAATTAATGGTTAACATTACTATAGCAATAGTAAGTTATATTTATTGATAATACTCCTTTATTTTCCTAAATTTACTTACATACTAATATTTAATATAAGGAGATAATTCCTGTTTAACAAGATTTTAAGGATCAGAAGTGTATACAAGGAGTTTTGATTGGAAATAAGTATTTGCAAGTTTTTTCATATACATAAATGATAGTTGAATAAGCTTGGCATGTATGAAGTAGGCTAAAGAATCCAGCAAGCAAAGGTCCACACAGTCTTGGGGAATAATAAAATATTAGCCACAGGTGATTCTGGAAAATAACAACTTTTGAAGAATAGAAAACAACAAAAATATATAACTATTGTTAAGGACATTGAAATATATACTATCAAGATAAGTGGGCATATATATATATATGTATGTATATGTATATATACATACATATATATATACACATTTTTTTGGTCAATCATGGGGCCTGAGCTCTAGGGCTGAGGGCTGGCCCTCAGCTCTTGAGCTCAAGTCTAGTGCTCTACTACTTGAGCCACAGTGCCACATCTGGTCTTTTGTACTTATGTGGTGCTGAGGAATCGAATCCAGGGCATAATGCATAAAAGGCAAGGACTCTACCGCTGAGCCATCTTCTCAGCTGCAAGTGGGCATATTTTACTTTTTATTATACAAATTAGTGTATTTTAGAAAGTTAAACATGACTGATACTTAATACTAACTGGCCTCTGTCCCATTAAATAACTTATTCTTAGAATATTTGTGTTAGTAATTCAACTTACCTACAAGAATGGCTACCATGAAATTAGGATGTGTTTAGCAATAGGGATTTTAAAAAAATTTTATGTTGTCAGAATTGATTTATAAGATGTATAGAGAAAAACATATTTATTGTCAAAATTGGTTTGCTTTGCTTTCTAGTTCAAATTGTGTGTACAGACTTTAGCTGGAAGGCAGATGGCAAAATAATGGATCTTGGCAATGAAGATGGGCATGTTTGTTACCTTTAAAAAAGAAAAAAAGTATGAAATGGTAGTCTTTCTATACAACACCTTAATAATATCATAAAAGTATTGTTGTTTTTGTTGTTATTATAATTATTTTGTCATGCGGCTCGAACTCTGTGCCTGGATGCTGTCCCTGCACTCTTCAGCTCAAGGTAAACACTCTACCACTTGAGCCACAGCGCCACATCTGGTTTTCTGATAGCTTATTGGCAATAAGAGTCTCAAGGACTTTCCTGAAGGGGCTGGCTCTGAACCATGATCTTCAGATCTCCGTTTCCTTAGGAGTTCGGCTTATAGCCCTGAGCTACCAGTGCCAGGCTAAAATTAAAACTAACCATAATTACACTTTTTATCACAATCTGGCATTTGCTATCTATAATGGTATTTGGGGAGCCTGATGGCCTCAGGTTCCAACAATGTAATTGTTTCTGCACACAATCTAAAAACTGTATTTCATCCTGTGTTCAGCCACTTGCCATTCTTAGATATGTTTGTTAGTTCTTTTAAACATTATTATTTCTCCGTTTTTCAAAAATAACATTTGTTTTACTTCAAGTATGCCAAAATAATGGTTAATGTAGAAAATAGTCAGTAGTCACCAGGGGCTTTTGTTTTTAATCCTCTCTGCATAGGAGGCTGAAATCTGTAGATCCTGGTTTAAATCCAGCCCAGGCAGAAAAATCTGACACACACTTATCTCTGATTAACCAATCAATTTGCAGAAGTGGAGATGTGACTCTAGGGATAGAGTAACAACCTGGAGCAAAAACACTACAAATGATTGAAAGGTCTAGTTCAAACTCCATTACTCACTTGTGACACACACACACACACACACACACACACACACACACACACACACACACACACACACAGATAACACTACACACACACAAAACACGTTTATCTTATAATCTCATCCTTTAGTAGTAATCAATGCTATATGCTCAACACCCATTTTCTCCAAGTTTTTCAGGTATTAACCTATATATAAGATAATATGTAGTTTTGCATTTCTGTGTACTATTGTAAGAAAATAATCAGCTTAATTTGATGGAATAGCACAAAACTGTTTTGTCTTTAAACTGTCCTCAATGTTGGTTCCTCCCTGTGAATTCAAACCTAAGAACTAAGGAGACATCAAATTCAGTCTTTCTTCTGCAAGTTATGGACATGTGCTTCATCCCCTGATGTCATCGGATGTGAGCTCTAGAAGCCATTTTGCATATTCAAAACCCTTAGGGTAAGTCTGGATTTTATACTTAGACAAAAAGAAATGTAGTGATAACTATAACCCCTCTGTAAATCACCTTGACAATTATTTTTTTTAAGATTCCAGAGCTGGAATTTCAATAAAAATCTGATTACTGTTAAAGCTAAGAGGATAAACATTATACTTCATGGTTATTCAATGTGGATGCAGATAAATTTTTTTCATCTACAAGGAGATATCATTCTTTCAATATGGTGATAGCATTGTATATGTTTACCTTCCACTACCAGGTACAGATGCCTCAAATCACATGGATAAACAAACTGTTTATTTTTTATATTCTCATAAAACATTTTTACACATTTCATTCTGATTTTCTTTTTTTCTTTTTTGCCAGTCTTGGGGCTTGAACTCAGGGCCTGGGCACTGTCCCTGAGCTTCTTTTACTCAAGGCTAGCACTCTACCATGTAGGCCCCAGCACAATTTCCAGATTTTTCTGTTTATGTGGTGCTGAGGAATAGATCCCAGGGCTTCATACATGCTAGGCATGCACTTTACCACTAAGCCACATTCCTAACCCTTATTCGGGAGTGAGATGGACAGGATTCATGTGAACAGTTGTCTTGCTTTTTATTTTGTCTTAGTTTTAACTTTATTTTTTGTGCCATTAGAAGAGCTTAAATTTATGACTTCATGCTCTCACTTGGCTTTTTCACAAAAGGCTGGCCTTCACACTTTGGTGATTAATTGGTGATAAGTTTCTGGCAGCCTTTTCTGCCCCAGCTGGCTTAAAATGTTAATCCATAGATCCCAGTCTCCTGAGTAGCTAAGATTGTGGCAAGAACCACATACACTGTCACAAAGCACTTGTCTTAAGTTCAACACATAAATGTTGGTTGGTTGCAAAAATTATTGTTTTTGTTTGGGGAGTTATGATATTATTGTTGTTTTTTTAACATGAATCTCTCACTCTGTCTCGTACGCTGGCATTAAAGTATACATCTTCCTGTTTTCGGGTTTATGCATGCTTTGATTACAAGCATGTACTATCATTCCTGGCACAGAAACAATTTTTCTTTTTTTTCTTTTCTTTTTTTCTTTTTCTTTTTCTTTTTTTTTTTTTGTCGGTCGTGGGGCTTGAACTCTGGGCCTGTGCGTTGTCCCTTAGCGCTTCAGCTCAAGGCGAGCGCTCTACCACTTGAGCTACAGCGCCACTTCCCAGAAACAATTTTTTGCCCAAGCCACTTTCTTCATTTTTTGTCATTAGTGGGTCTTGAACTGTGGGCCTGGGAGCATTCCCTGAGCTCATCAGCTCAAGGCAAGCATTTTACCAATTGACCCACAGTGCTACTTTCAGAAACAATTTTTTAATAAAAAATTGGTCAATCAGAAACTTCCACAATCCCAGAAATAAAAATGACATGGCAAACCAGGGCTGCCATGTAAAAGTTCTAGATGTCTGAGCCAGATTGTTCTTAGCAGATTGGGAAGTACCATCTGTGTGGATGTGTGACTTGGTGTTGAATTTTCATTGAGATTTTTGCACAAACCTGGGTGCCATGAAAAAAGACTGTATTCTGTGAAACCCTTGTTATTTAAAGATAACCTTTGTTATTGGAAGATAGCTAGTATCTGTGGCACACATTCGTAATCCTAGCTACTCAGGATGCTGAAATATGAGTATTGGGATACAGATTCGCCCGGGTAGGAAAATTGGAGAGACACTTTCTTCCAGTTAACTAGTGAAAAGCTGGAAGTGAAGTTGTGTCTCAAGCAGTAGAGAACTATCCATAAACGAGAGTTAAGGGTCAGCAACCAGGCCCTGAGTTTAAGTCCCAGTCCTAGCACCAAAAAGGGGGTGGAGGACAAAGCAAGGGACATGGTCATTTTTCTAGGAACTCAAAAACAAGAGAATATGGCTGGGTAATTAGACCTCTAGTTGTCTCTTGATATAATAGCACACATTAGTTTTATAAGAGAGGTTGTGGCCTTTCCAGAGGAGGATACAATGTATCACAGTCTCATATCCTCCATCACTTCCTTTACCTCCTTTCCAGTTTTATCTCCATTAATCCACTAAAAAGCCAGATTTGGAGGGGGAGCTCAAGTGATAGATTGCCAGCCTTGGTAAAAAGTTAAAGTTTATCACCCATTTCCTGAATTGAAGCCCTAGTACCAGCACTGCCTCCCCCTCCCCCAACAGAAACATGGTATGGGAATGCCTGCCCATCCTGTACCATATTGCTATGTACAGGAAATAGTGATGTATGGCACTAAGCTCCCCACAAAGTGACATGAGAAAATAAAGGTCCAGAGTTGTTTTGAATAGCATTTTATCCTCTAAGAATAACAGAGTAACTACACATTGTCAATGACTATTCTGTCACCTAGTATTGAATGCAGGTGTGGGATAATCTCTGGAAATAGCCTCTGTGAAACTTCTGAGTACATCGAGGTTGAGTGTTCTGTGTAGCAGGGCCCCCATTGTATCTAGATGGCATCTACTTAGGAATAGATGACTTGTGCATGTACAAATGGCTGATGTCCAGGCAAGATCATTCATTCCAGGCCTGCTCCAGTGCACTCAAGCATGGAGCCACTAAAATGTGTGCTGATACTCTTTCTCTTGTCGTTAGTAGTTGAGTTGAGCAGAGCAATTCAAGAAATATTCACGCAGGGCCCCAGAAAGTGAGGCAGGGCTGTAGGAAAACACTGCCTATTACCCAGAGGTTGATTGCTAAGTATCATTCTTCACTGAAAAGGTCCAGGAATATTTTGGGAAATGAAAGGATCAGAGATATTTTGTTAAACTGGAAAGGAAAGACATCATCAAAGAGCCAAGCAGAACTAAGGATACAGAAGCTAGCTGGAAGTGACTGCTGCTACTGATGGTTCTGGTACTATTTGGACTTGAAAAAAAGGTAAAAAAAAACCCCTCATTTCTGACTGCAAAACACTGTTAGCTAACCTGAATACAGCCATAAATAACAGGAGATAATTAGAATAAAAAAAAAAAAAAACAACCAGAATCCAGACTTGGAGGCTCAATCTAGTAATACTAATTATTCAGGAGACTGAAAACAAAGGATTGCAATTTGAAACTTAGCCTAGGAAGGAAAGACTGTGAGATGTTAGTCCTCCCTTTGGCTGTTGGACTTGAACTCTGGGCCTTGTACTGCTCCTAAACACATTTTGTAATGCAAGCATTGCACCTCTTTGAGCCACAGCTTCACTTCCAATTTTTTAGTGGTTAATTGGAAATAAGAATCTCATGGACTTCCCTCCCCAAGTTGGCTTGGAACCACAATCCTTAGATCTAAGCCTCCTGTGTAGCTATGTCTACATGTGTGAGCCACCAGTACAAGGCAATTTAACACTATTGTATATGTATGTATATTATATATGTTACATATTGTAATATGTATTATATTTTATATGTTGTATATATTATAAATTATATGTATTACTATGTATATTATATGATATGTATGATATATAATATAGTGTATAGTGTATATATTATATTATGTATCATGTGAAATATAACATATTGTGTATACTATATATGTACTATAGAGTGTATACTATATATAAAATGCATAATTGTATAATATATAACATATATGATTTATAATATACAATATATTGTATATAATATATAACATAATATATTGTATAAACCATATACAAGATGTTTTATATGCTATGAACAATATATAATACATAATATAAATTATATATATTATATAATACCTATTATATTATATATTACTCATTATATATTATATTGTATAAGTTGTATATTATATTACATGTAATATATGTAATACATAATTATATAACATGCACTGTTATATGATATACAATATATAATAGTGTACATAATGTTTCATATACACTATAGTATATATAATATAGCATATTATGTAATGCATATATAATATACATATGTATTTCATATGGTATATACTATATACATTATAGGATATATTGTATAACACATTCTATATAATATATATTATATACTAACATACTATATATTAATATGTGCTATACATCTATAGTTTGTGTGTGTATGTGCAAGTGTGTGTGCAGTTGCTCTACTATGGTGTTTGTTTGAGTGCATAGAACCAGATATTAGATAAAGGGAAAAAAAACTGTAGTGGAGCATGCCACATAAAAACTAAAAATTAATAACAATAAAATTATGTTTCAAAAAATAAGCTGATCAGAAGAAGCCAGTCACAATAATGACATATTACTGTATAATTCTGTTTACTTGAAAGTCAAGAAAAGGTGAAATTAACTGTAGTGATGGCCGATCAATTATATAGCCTGGGACTCAGTATGGAGTGGAATTTTACTAAAGAAAGACAAGAGATCTTTTAGGGGGTCAAGGAAACACTTTATACTTTGTTTGTGGTTGCTGTGGATAAGTGTGAATTCATGAGAATATTCAAAAGTAGATATATCTATAGCATTAAGTCATAATTTACTAAGGTGTTTAAAAAGTAGGCAAAAGATAGAACTTTTAAAAATCAAGTAAGTTAATAAAAATAGAAAATAATTTATGTAGGAATCCACGTCTATACTGATTAGTAAGTGAATATTAAATAAATGGGAAATGCAATTCTTTCTCATGATAGAATGCTAACTGATCAGTACAAATTGAATGAGGAAATATAGTGTAGATGCCCTTTCCATGTAATCTAATAGAAATGTGCACCCCAGAGCACTCAAACCTCCCACAGTACACAGTGATGTCTGAAATTGAATTCATGGGAAAAATGTACAAGTCCCTATTTACAAGTAATAAGACTTCTTTGTGTGTGTTTGCCAATCCTGGGGCTTGATCTGAGGGCTTAGGCACTGACCCTGAGCTCATTTTGCTCAAGGCTAGTTCTCTACCAACGGAGCCATAGAACTACTTCCGGCTACTCTTGAATAATTTTTGGAGATAAGTGTCATGGATTTTCATTCCCAGGCTGTCTTGAAAACAGCAATCTTCAGATCTCAGCCTTCTCAGTAGCTGGCATTATAGGTATGAGCCACCATTGCCAGCCTTCTCATTAATAACTATTAGAGGAGAAACATCAGTACCCACTGAATTAATGAATCCAAATATTTCAGAATGTAATCAGTAATACTTTTTCAGTGGGTAACCTACAACAACTTCTTTTGAGTTTTTACTAGCATATACATTGACATTTTCATGCAGACATAAAATGTACTCGAATCAAAATTATCCATTTTTTCTCACACTCCCTTCTTAAAGCAATTTTAGTAAGTTTTATTTGGTTTTAATTTTCTGTGCATGTCGTGGTTCTTGAAATCAGGGCCTGGGTACTATGCCTATGCTTCTTTTGCTCAAGGCTAGCTTGCAACCAAGTAAGCCACAGTTCCATTTCCTTTTTTACTGGTAGTGTACTGGAGGTAAGACTCTCATGGACATTTCCTGCTCAAATTGGCCTTGAAATAGGATCCTCAAATCTCAGCCTCCTAGTTAACAAGAATTACAGTTGTCAGACACTGTTTTCTAGCTTCATTATTTTTTGTCATTCCTGAGGCTGGAGCTATGGGCCTGGGCATTGTCCCTGAGCTCTTCAGCTCAAGGACAGTGCTCTAACAGTTGAGCCACTGTGCCACTTAAAGTTTTCTGGTGGTTAATTGGAGAGAAAAATCTTATTGACTTTCCTGTCTTGGCTGGTTTTGAACCATGATCATCAAATGTCAGCCTGCTAAGTAGCTAAATTTACAGGGTTGGGACACCAACCCTGTCTCATTGTTCATTTTTTTTTGGAGGGGTCCGGTCGTGGGTCCTGAACTCTGGGCCTGGGCTCTGTCCCTCAGCTCTTCAGCTCAAGGCTAGCTCTCTACCACTTGAGCCACAGCGCCATTTCTGGCTTTTTTCCATTTTGCTTATTTGCTGCTGAGGAATCGAACCCAAGGCCTCATGCATGCAAGGCAAGCGCTCTACCACTGAGCCACCTTCCCGGCCCCTGATTGATCATTTTTGTATGTGCATATAAAGTACTTTGACTACATTTAGCCTGTCTACTTGGCCTTCTCCTCTCATTGCTACCCCCTAATATCGGTATAACATCTCTCTTAATCAAATGATCAAAGTAAACCAAGCAAAGGGAGACATAAAAAGTATATACTACTTCTAAGGTTGTACTGACATGAGCACACTATCACTTTAAGTTAAAAATAAATAAACAGCAAATAAGGCAAAACATCTAGGAGATTCAAATTTAGGGAAATTGAGCAAAGTAAGTCCTCATTTTCATGTTTCAAGTCAAAGTAAAAGGAAAGCAGAAAATGCTGTAGGCAGTTCTAGGCAACCGTGAGACTTAATAGTCAGATGCAGTATATGATAATGTCGTTTGAGTAAAATGTGGACAGTAGTAATGTATTGCTTTTTAAAAATCCCTGAGTTCAGTTGTTGTGCTGTGATGATGTTGAGAATGTCCGTGTTCATAGGATGTATGTTATATCTTCAAGGGTATTGACACTGTGATGGCTTTGTCTAAAACTTCATTGGGTAAACCTAGCTACTCAGATGGTGAGATCTGAGGATAATGGATCAATTGTCTCTAATTAACGACCAAACATCTAGAAGAGGAGCTGTGACTCATGTGGTAAAGCACTAAATTTGACGGGGGACAAAAGAAAACAGAGACAGATCTCAAACCATGAGTTCAATTTTAAAAAATGATTGGGGAAGAAGGCAAAAGGATGTCAAAACCACGAGTGAAATATATCATGAGATTTTGGAGATTACCATCTAAGATCCCTTTAACCAAGAATACCTCTATTAGATGACTTTTTCTTGTGATTTTTGTTGTAGGCAAAAATGTATTAAATTACATAATAAAAATATGGCTCTCTGAACTCAAACCAAACAAGAAAAGCCTACCTTGTGCATGCCTATAATGCAGTGAGACCCTCTTATCCAAATAACTGCCAGAAAACTGGAAGTGGCTCTGTGGCTCAAGTGGCAGAGCATTAGTGTTGAGCTGATGTGCTCATAGACAGTTCCAAGACCCAGAGTTCAAATCCCATGACATGATGGAAAAAAAAGAAAATATGTCTAAAAGGACATTTAAGGGGCTGGGAAGGTGGCTCAGTGGTAGAGCACTTGCCTTGCAAGCCTGAGGCCCTGGGTTCGATTCCTCAGTACCACATAAGCAAAAAGAAAAAAGCCGGAAGTGGTGCTGTGGCTCAAGTGGTAGAGCGCTAGCCTTGAGCTGAATAGCTGAGAGACAGCGCCCAGGCCCAGAGTCCCAGGCCCCATGAACGGACCCAAAATAAGAAAAAAAAAAAAAAAGGACATTTAAATTATTTTGTAGAAGGTTTTGATTTATGGAGAGTATTTGTTTGTTTGTTTGTTTTTTTAATTTTCAAGCCATTACTTAATGACCATTATTTTACTATTGGACTACCGTACTATTTTAATGTTTTTTTCAGTCATGGGGCCTGAACTCTGGGCATGGGACTTATCCCTGAGCTTTTTAGCTCAAGGCTAATGCTCTACCACTTGAGCCACAGTTCCACTTCTGGCCTTCTCTGCTTATGTGGTGCTGAGCAATCAAACACAGGGCCTCATACCTGCAAGCCAAGAACTTTACCACTGAACTACATTCTCAGCCCACTATTTTAATTTTTATAGGCTGGAGGGTTGCTTTATTTTGTTTTGTATTTTCACATAATTGTTTTTGAAATCCGGGTCTCAACTTGCTTGCTTAGCTGGCACTCTACCACCTTAATCACAGCTCAAGCCCTGCGGTGCTTTGTAGAAGATGAACTTGTACA
This sequence comes from Dipodomys merriami, assembly GCF_024711535.1. Classification (NCBI taxonomy): domain Eukaryota; kingdom Metazoa; phylum Chordata; class Mammalia; order Rodentia; family Heteromyidae; genus Dipodomys; species Dipodomys merriami. The sequence continues at coordinate 570,767 of NW_027206200.1, read as the reverse complement.
CATATCTGCCTGGGCTGGCTTTGAACCACCATTCTCCAGATCTCAGCCTTCTAAGTCACTAGGATTATAGTGCCTAATTGACTTTTGTTTTCAAAACTGTCGCATGTAAGCTAGACATGGGTAGCTCACATCTATAATCCTAGCTGCTTCATGAGGCTGAGATGTGAAGCAAGCCCCAAGCAGGAAACTTTCTGACACTCATCTCCAATAAACTACTCAGAAAAGACAGGAAGTGGAGCTGTGTTTCAAGTAATAGAGTGCTAGCCTTGAGTTGAACAAGCTCAGGGAAAGCATCCAACCTCTGATTTCAGACTCCAGGCCCATCACAGGGCAGGAGAAATGAAGAAGGATGTGTGAGATCCTACATGATGTGATACACCTAGGGGCCTTTTCCTATGCACTACCATGCTATTTAGAATTTCCAGCCACCACTATTGTGAGTGAAATAGACCTCTTATTCCTTATGAAGTATACAGTTTCAAGGTTTTTGTTAAATCATGAGAAAATGGACTGAGATGCTATACTTTTTCATCTTTTCCATAGAACTGAGGGCCTTTCACTTACTAGGTCGATATTTTACCACTTGAGCCCTGCAGGGCTACAACCGTTTTATCTTTTACCGTTTGCTTTTCATATAGGGTCTTGTGCTAACTTCACTCAAGCTAACCTCAGAACCCAATCCTCCTATACCTCTGCCTCGCAGTAGCTGGGATTAAAGGCCTGTGACACCACAATTTGCCACGTAGTAGGCCCTATTCTTTTGGGAAAGATGATACAGACCACCGAGATGCATGTGTGTGTATGCTCAGAAATTGGTCATGATGATATATTTAGTACTGCGGGTGAATCTTCCTGGATGATCTGTATTCTTAATTCCTTTCACTCAAAAATTTGCTTCTCTGGGTGCTAGTGAGTCACAGCTGTAATCCTAGCTCTTCAGAATGCTGGGATTTGAGGATCATATTTTGAAGCCAGGTGAACCAGCAAAAGTCCATGACACCCTTATCTTCATTTAAACACCAAAAAACCACAAGTGGAGCTGTGGCTTAAGTAATATAGTACTAGCCTGGTGGGAAAAAATAGGAATAGCAATTAGTTCTCTGATCAAGTTTCAGGAACAGCACCCACACAAAATCTCCAGATATCACTTGTGCTATTACAATGAGCTCTTGTGCTACTGCAAGACACAATTATACTTAATGGATTATCTCTACAGGACTGTTGGACTAAGAAATTCTAGTATTACTTCATAAGATATGTTCTTTCTGGATCATCTTTTTGCTCCATTGTTTCTTTGAGAATGATATTTTGATTTTGAAATAGAGGAAGAAAAATTCAGTGATGAATTTGGACTCTGGATCCCTCCCTCATCCATTATTGACAAATTCTCTCTTTTTATTTTTGGCAGTCCTGGGGCATGAACTAAGGGACTGGGCACTGTCTCTGAACTTCTTTTTTGCTCAAGGATAGCACCCTCCCACTTGAGCCACACCAACATTTCTGGGATTTTCTCTTTATGTGGTACTGAGTAATTGAACCCTTCATGCTTCGTTCATGCTAGGCAAACAGAACATGACAAAAGCATCATTCAGAATGCTGGTGGCTCAAACCTGTGATCGCAGCTACATAGGAATCTGAGATCTGAGGATCTAGATTCAAAGGGATCTGAAGCAGCAATAAAACAAAAAAAAAACCCCGAAATGGTGGTATGGCACAATACCCCAAGTTGAAGCCCACGTATTAGCGTGCGCGCGCGCACGCGCACACACACACACACATTGAAAAATGAAAACATTTGTTGAATACAACCTGGTATATTATTTGCTGTGTATAAAACATTAACATGTATTAAACTTTTCCTTGTGCTTGAAGAAATTTATTAAAATTCTATAACACTACATAAATATAGCTAACTACACCAAACACAAATGTGTTGACCACATTTTTATATGCCATATTGCAATTGTTACTGCAAACAGAGGACCTTTCCTTTTAATTTAATCTAATTATTGGCAGAAACTGGATCTCATATCTTGGTATTTCTCACAATAACTTTGTTGAAATTAAACATAAAGTTCTTAATTAATCAAAAGAGAAAATTACACTATATCTTCAGGTACATTCCTTTCTGCCATTTTTCCTACAAATGAAATTAATTGATTGTAGCGCTTAAAAAATCTTCTATGCCAAATTAGTACAAGATTTTGATTAGGCATGCAGAGTGCAAACAGCAATTGCCTCTGCATGCTGTGCTTTATTGTTAGTGGGTATTTAAAGACAAGCAAGCATGATATTTGCCAAGATTTGGTCAGAAGACATTCACACAAAAAATTTCAACAGACACATTTTTACTTGACCTATGAGAAAATGTCTTGGTATATTATTATCTAAACTATGTTAGAGCAAGCTCAAACCACTTCTCCAATCTCAGGCGAATGCTTGACCAGCTGTTCTTCCATGATTAAGCAAGCAAAAGAGCTACTTCCTCAGCTCCCAGGAGTCTGTGACATGTGTTTTGAGACAGGGAGAGAGAACATTTTCCCTCTCTAGCCCTTCATGCCAAGAGCTTTCCTAATACCAAACACAGTCCTGAGGGTGGCGCCTGCATCACTCTGCCCCCACAACATAGACCCTGAGTCTTCACAGTGGTGTATGATTTTTTTGGATGAATAAGTTTTGCATCAATGTTCATCAAAGAAATGCGTCTGTTGTTCTATTTCTTTGATGGATACCTGCCTGGTGTTGGGATGAGGGTTATGATGGCTTCATAGAATGTGTTCGGTGAACTTTCTCTTTTAATTTCATTGAAGAGTTGGAGGAGTATTGGTATGAGCTCTGCTTTGAAGGCCTTATAGAATTCTGCTGTAAAACCATCTGATCCTGGGCTTTTCTTAGATGGGAGGTCTCTTATTGCTGTTTCTATTTCAATGCTGGAAATGGGCCTGTTAAGATGGTTTAACTCATCTTGATTTAGTTTTGGCATGACAATATTTGCTGGGAAAAGTTCCATTTATGCCAAGTTCTCAAAATTATTAACATAAGGTTTTGAGAATTATTTCTTAGAATGTCCTGAATATTGGTTGTTTCTGTGATGATGATTCCATTCTCATCTCTGAGCTTATTTATTTGGGTGTGTTCTTTTTCTGATAAGATTTGCTAAGGGTCTGTCAATTTTGTTGATTTTTTTTGAAGAACGAATTCGTTGTTTTGTTGATTCTTTCTATAGTTTTTTTCTGGATTCTAATTCATTTAATTCTGATTTAATTTTAATTATTTCTTTCCGTCTACTGGATTGGGGTTTACCTTGCTGCTCTTTTTCAAGGAGGTTCAGATGTCTCATTAAATTGTTGGTTTCAGATCTCTCCAGTTTGTTTATGTAGGAACTCAGAGCTATAAACTTGCCCCTGAGTACTGCCTTTGCTGTGTTCCAGGGGAGTTGGTAATTTGTGTGTTCATTTTTGTTGAATAGCATGAACATCTGAATTTCCTTTCTAATCTCTTCCATGACCCACTCGTGATTCAGCATTGTGTTGTTCAGCCTCCATGTATTACCGGACTTTCTTTGGTGGCTTTTGGTGTTGAGTTCTAATTTTATTCCCTTGTGGTCTGAGAGAATGTAGGGTATAAGTTCAATGTTTCTGAATTTGGACAAGTTTGCTTTGTGACCTAAAATGGGGTCTAATTTAGAATATGTTCCATGTGCTGTGGAGAAAAACGTGTATTCTGATGTTGCTGGGAAATATTCAGTAGATGTCTATTAAATCTAGTTGATCTATGCAGCTGTTTAGATCTGCGGTTTCTCTGTTGAGTTTTTGCTGACTTGATCTATCTGGTGGGGAAAGTGGTATGTAAAAATCCCCAACAATTAATGTCTTTGGATCTATGTGGGATTTGAGGGAAAGTAGTGTTTCCTGGATAATTTGGGTGCTGCATTGTTTGGCAAATAGATATTTAGAATTGTAATACCTTCCTGCAGGAAAGATCCATTAATTAGTATGTGGCGACCCTCTTTATCTCTTCTCACGAATTTTAATTTGAAGTCTATTTTATTTGATATTAGGATTGCAAATCCCGCTAGTTTATGGGGACCATTTGCTTGGTAGATTTTGTTTCTGCCTTTAGCATTGAAAATCTGTTTAATTTTATGGGCAAGATGTTACTCCTGAAGACAGCAGATAGAAGGAACTTGCTTTTTAAGCCAACTAGACACTCTATATCGATTAATTGGAGAGTTAAGACGGTTAATGTTGAGAGATAAAACTGAGAACTATTTGGGTATTCCTGCCATTTAATCCACCTTCTTGGGGCTGCAGCTACTGTTTTCTTCCTATGGTTCTTGGATTCTCAGTTTGGGTGTGGTTTCCTGGCATTTATTGTGGTCTTGTTGGTTTTCTATGTGTAGGACATCTTTAAGAATCTTTTGTAGGGCTGGTTTAGTGGAGATATATTGTTTCGATTTTTCTATTCTTTTTATTTTATTTTATTTTATTTTATTTGAGAACATACTGTACAGAGGGGCTACAATTACATGGGCAGGATAATACATACATTTCTTACCAAGCATTGCAGCCTCCTCCTTTGTTTACCCTTCACCTCCCTTCCCTGCCTCCCTCGATTTTTCTATTCTATGGAAAGTTTTTATTTGGCCTTCAGTTATGAAGGAGAGTTTAGCTGGGTACAGTATTCTTGGTTGATAGTTGTTTGTTTTTAGGGCATGGCATACATCATTCCAGGCTCTCCTTGCATTGATTGTCTCTGCTGAGAAATCTGAGGTGAATCTAATTGGTTTCGCCTTATACACGATTGATCTTTTCTCCTTGACAGCTTTAACGTCTTTTTCTTGGTCTGAATTGATCCTGTGTGGATTATAATGTGACGGTGGGATGTCTTATTCTGGTATGGTCTATTTGAAATTCTAAAAGCTTCTTGTATATGAATAGGTCTATCTTTTTTCATGTTTGGGAAGTTCTCTGCTAGGATCCTGTAAAAAAAATTTCCTAGACCTTAACTTCTGTTTCTAGGTGCTCCTCTACACCCATTATCTGCAGATTAGGCGTTCTGATGGTTTCTACCAAGTGTTGAATAGATCTATCATATTTCTTGGACTTGTCTTGGATGGTTGTATGTTCTTTCTCTATAATATCTAGGCTGTCTTCAATCTTCGAGATTCTATCCTCTGCATGTTCTAACCTGCTGTCAAGACTTTCTACTTTGTTTTTTTTTATTTTTTTCTTCTAATTGGTCAGCTTTGATGGCTTCAAATTCTTTGTTGAAGCTTTGTTTTAGATCTTGTATGAACTTCTTTACTTCCTTAATTTGGTGTTCAATGTTCATCTCAAATCACTTAATTGATTGGTTATGGTTTCCTTGGACTCCCATTCCTTCTGTCCGGGTCCATTCAGAATTCCATTTGTGGTCTCCCTGACTTCCATCAGCTCTTTGTTATGGATTCCATGAATGTCCTTAGTGATCTTTGTGTATTCTCATCCTGCTCTGTCAATTCCTGTATTACTCTTTGATTAGCTTCCTCCCATTTGTGTGATTCCTGTTGTTCTCTTTGAGTGTTCTCAGCCTGCTCTCGTCATTTCTGACTTTCTCTTTCAGTGTTCTCAAGCTGCTCAGGCAATTCCTGTATCAGCTTTTGAGTAGCTTCCTCACGCTCATGATATTCCTGTATTAACCTTTAGTTTGCCTCCTCTTTCTCCCTATCATACTCATAGAGAGTCATTTTTAGATTTTCAGTTTTTTCCTGTATTAACCTTTAGTTTGCCTCCTCTCTCTCCCTATCATGCTCATACAGAGTCTTTTTGAAATTTTCAATCTTTTCATTTACCATGTTTGACAGCATTGTTTGTAGAGGTATTTGGCAACTCTCCGCTGGATAATTCATTATCTGTTCTGTCCCCTGATTATCATGAATGGGAGTTGAGATTCCTTGACTTGCCATTTTTCTTGTGTTTTTCCGGCTTACTCTGCCTTTTTGGGATGAAAATAACACCAGTTTTGTGTTAGAACACTATCTTAAGGCAAATACCAACCAAAGTCTGTAGTTGCACAGTCAAAAGTCTGCAGATACAATCTAGTTCAACATATATATCTATTCAATATTAAACAACTATATTTTAATGGGCTACGAACCACAAAGACGAATTTGGCAAACTAGAAATTATTAGATTTAGGGAAAGATGTGGGTAAAAATAGGAATAGAGGGATGTGGGAATGCACAGAGAGAGTTAACATAACTAAGTCTTAATCTCAAAGCGGGAAATAGGTTGGATAGGATGATAGTAGAGAGAGAGAGAAAAGAAGAACAAGAAAGAAGAAAGAGAAAAAAATAGAAAAGCAAAAATTAAAAAATAAAAAGTGCAATGCTTAAAAATTATGCAAAATGAAAACAAAATATTCAGAGAAGAACGTAGATATAATGAGAGAAAGGCCTATAAAGCAGACATGAAAAACTTAAAAATACTTAAAATATTGTATAGGTATAAAGAGGTAGTACTGCTATTAAAGAAATTAAGTTAAAGAGGTTTTGAATTGAGTAATAAATTTCTGGATTAAGTGTGTACACAACGGGGGATAAGGACTAATAATCGACTAGGAGTACAATTGAGGGTGTGCAGAACAGCAATTATGTCACACAAAGAAGAACCAAAGAGAAGAAAATGTGCAAAGAATGAGAATGGAAGAAAAAAATCAAAAGTTCAGTAGAGCTAAAAAAAAAAATATGTTTTTGGGGGGGTCCGGTCGTGGGGCCTGAATACTGTCCCTCAGCTCTTCAGCTCAAGGCTAATGGTCTACCACTGCGGCGCGCGCCTTCTCGACCAGCGAGGAAGAATGAACACCACACCAGGAGTCTTCTCAGATCACGCTTTATTGGAGAGCCTTTTAGTTGATGGGAGAGCTTGAGCGCGAGAGAGCGTGCACCCAAAACATGGCCGCTTATATAGGGAATAGGAACACGGGTCTTTCTATCATTGGTCGTCTGCCTTTCACCGTCACCAGGTGCCACGGGATTGGCTGGGGACTCTAAGTGGCTCGCGCATGCGCAAAGCCCAGGACCCACTGTCCCGCCAAGCACCGCCTGAAATGGAGTGGTTACCTCAAAGCTGCAAGGGAGTGGGCGCCATCTTGTAACGGCGTTTACCCTGGCTCCCTACATACCACTTGAGCCACAGCGCCACTTCTGGCTTTTTCCTTTTTGTTTATGTTGTGCTGAGGAATTGAACCCAGGGCCTCGGGCATGAAAGGTAAGCGCTCTACCACTGAACCACCTTCCCAGTCCCCCAAAATAAAAATTTTTAAAAAAGAAAAAAAAAAGAAAGAAAAATGCACACACACACACATTTACCCTAAAATAAAAATTATAAGAGGAAGAAAAAAAATTACTAAGAGACATTGTCCAAAAGGTAAAATTTTTTAAAAATGTTTTAGAAAAAAAATTTTTATAAAAGGTACAAAAAAAATGTTCTTTGATTTTTTTGGGAGGGGTGGGAAGATCATGTATGTCCCTTGTGTCTGTAACCAGCCTCTTGCTGGAATCTCTGGTCTGCTTGCGGTTGATTTTCCTGTGGGTTGGTTGGTTTCTTAAGTCAGTTTCTTTGAGCAAGCAGAAAAATTTTCTGCTTTACCCAGGATTTTGTGATCCTCTTCCCAGGTTAGTTCAATGGGAGGGAGATCTGCTTTGAGTAACAAAAGAGGGAGATGGCTGTTTCTTCAAGTTTGGAGATGCTCTGATGAGGCTAGATTCTGGGTAGAGTTTAGGCCTTTCAGCAAAGAGTAGCTTTTCCCTGGTGGGCTAGCTTGTGAGACACTCACAGAGCCTAGCCTGGAGCCATTCTCAGAGTTTATGTTTACTGAATTTCAATTGATTGTCAAGGCTATTAAAGGGAGGGGCAGCCTCTGGCTCTGTTTACACGGTGAGGAAAGCCACTCCTGGGGCTGAAGGTCCTGAGCTGGGTGACTTTTCCCTGGGTGGAGCTGAGTCTGGCTGGTCAGGTTAGTTTCTGTGACCTGCTAAATGACTCTAGTTTTCTCCCAAGGCCTGAGTTAGAGCTAGCAGCTCAGCCGGGTGTTTGTCAGCATCAAAGATGGAGATCTCTGGTAGTGGGGGGGAAGAGGTGGCCTTCCCTCCTCTGCTCCCTGAGAAGGAGTGAGGATGTCAGGCTTCTACTCACGCCAAGTCTTGGTTCCTGGGTCGTCTCTGGTCTGCGACCTGCAGGATGAAGATGTCTGCTCCTTGTTGAGTAGAATCCGCCCACATGCCATGTCTGGCTCCTTCGTCCTGAACTCTCTGTGTTGCAGGAATTGCGGCTACAGCCGTTGCTGCTGCAGCCGCGGCAGCGGCTGCTGGCAAGTGCTCAGATCTTTCTGCTTGCCTGGATTTTCCCTCTCTGGCCTAACTCTCTGTATGTGATGGCACACTTGGTGTGATTCTCTGGCTTAAGACTGTTCACTGGAACCCTACAACTGCTTTCTATGTGAGAGCTTGTTTTGCCTCCAGCTTCTCCTCCACCATCTTCCCGGAACTCCTTGGCTATAAATTCTTTTTAAAAATGAAGGACATTCTGCCCAGAAGATAGTCCCTTTTAAGAGAATGTGAAATTCAGTGGAAGTTAATAATTGTGAGGATTAAATGTTGATATATGACTGTTTTCTAATATATAATTAGCTCTGTGTGTGTGTGTGTGTGTGTGTGTGTGTGTGTGTGTGTGTGTGTGTGTGTGTGTTTTCTGAACCTGAGGTTGAATTCAGAGCCTGACTGCTGTCCTGGAGCCTTTGTACTTGAAGCACAGCTCAATTTCCTATTTGTGGTATTTAACTTGAGATTAGTGTCTCAGGGATTTTCCTGCTTGTCCTGACTTGGATCTTCACATCTCAGTCTCCTGAGTAATTAGGATCACAAGCTTGAGCCACAGATGGCTGGCCAATATAATCCTCTGGTTCTCAGAATGGCACTTCTTTTTCTGCTGTAAAAAATGGCAGTGGCCACTTCATTGGCCTGCCTAGGCTAGGAGCATCTTCAGGGATTGTGGTTGGGGCCTTAGAATACTATGTAAGTAATACTTTCCCCAGCAACTATCTAAATAAACCTTATATTTGCTTTCAAACTTAAATTTCTATTAGACATATTGTCTCATTATTTCACAAAATATTGGGCTCCATTATATTTTCATATTTTCATACTACATATTTTAATATTATTCACATTCATTACCTGCTTTTGCCTGTCTCCTCTCATTGTTTTGTTTCCCCCTGTTTTTACATTTTCCCTCTCCCTCCCTTACTCTTACCCTCCCTTTATTTTTCTCTCCCTCCCTCTCTTTCTCTCTCATTCTCTGCCTGCCTCTCTGCTAGTATTTGCTTTTCACTTTCTGCCTGCATTCCACCTTTTAAGCAAAGCTTCAAGTTCTGGCTTTCTGCTGGTTAATTGAAATGAAAATTTTTAGCCAGGCATTGGTAGCCCTCCCCTGGAATACTAGATACTCAATTTGCTGAGATCTGAGGATTTGGCTTCAAAGCCAGCACAGGAAGACAAGTCCATGAGACGCTTATTTCTAATTAATCACCAGAAAACCAGAAATGGCATTGTGGCTCAAGTGGTAGAGTGCTTGCCTTGAGCTGAAGAGCTGATGGGTAGTGCCGAGGCCCAGAGTTCAAGCCCCATATCCGACCAAAAGATAAATAAATAAAACATTTCCATGGATTTTTCTGTCAAACCATGATCATAAATTAAATGTATTCATGTAGATAATATAGGAATTTACTTTTGTTGGGTTATTAAAAACTTTTTTAATTATTTTTGACAAATTATAATGAACCATGCTTTATGAATCTCATCTTTTTCTGAAATATTACAAAAAACAGTAGAATTCTTCTACAGGGAATTCCTAATAGGAATTCCTGTTCTATATCAGAGTATATATCAACCATTTCTTTCTCCTGTACTCACCTTATCTTACTTCTTTCCTTTATTATTTTTATTTGTCAATTATCTTCAAGTAATTGTACAAAGGAGATGCCATGTAACAAAGCAGTTTATGAATACAGTTCATATTGATCCATCCCACCCCTACAACATTCACACCCCCCTCTGACACACCAGTTCCCTTATTTTTCTTAGTTTTGTAGTATATGCAATGAATTCCTTTTAAGAAAATTAATTTAGTTTATAGTGATTATAAAGAGGTTTTGTAGAGGGATTTCAATTGCATGAGTCAGATGAGTACATTGCCTTTCATACAGTATCTTCTGTATCCTCACTCTCTCCCAATAAGCTCGACTACATTCTGCCCATCCTCCCTTCATTTGTCTATCCTTTCCCTACCCTGCTCTTTGATGTACCAATTCCTGGTAATAATATTCTGAGGCTTTGACCTAGTCTTTCTAAAGGTTATAGTATTTGGGCCACATTGGCAGCAGCGATGTTGGAGCAGGCAGTCTCCTAAAATGAAGCCCACAATCACCTGCAAAGAAAGCTGCATGGAGAAATGCAGCCAGTATGGGGCACACCTGAAGTACTGGACCCTCTTCTTCAGGTACATATCCCAGAACAAGCCCTCTGAGGCCCAAGAGCTCATGTTCTCAGTAGCATACTGCTGTTCTTCCCTCATGGCCAGCAAAACAGCACAGAAGCACTGATTATGGTGGTGTTTTAGTCTCCGACGAAGGCATAAGTGGATGTAGTGTCTGGCTAGGATGTTAATTTAGATGGACTCCAGAGCCCTGAAGTGTTCCAGTTGGGTTTCCTGGAAACAAGGCCACCCCTGGCTCCATCCATTTTGGGCACTGAGCCTGTGGAAAGAGAGAACTACTGGGAATCTTGATATTACTTCTTAAACTCCACAGACAGCGGTGGGATGTGCCAACATGCTGGTGGAGGACTCCACGGCCCACAGCTTCCAAGGCAAGTGGACATGCTCGTGGCCCAGGCAGTGCTGCAGTTTCTCTATTGGAAAAACAAAAGCAGGTTGTGGTCTTCATCATGTGTGCCAAGAAGCACCATCCATCAAGCACGGCTGCCCTCTGTCCAATCCCTGCTCCACTTCATCTGATTTTTGCTGCTGACCATGGATGGCGGCAAGCTGACCACATTCATGGTGCTGTGCAAGCAGTGCCAGCCTCCCTGGGCAGGCACCTGATACATGACAAGTACCTTGACAGGACAGAACTGTATAAGACAGTTCTCCCTCAGGGTTCAACCCAAGCTTTCGTCTTCCTATGGAGGCACTCACCCACCTTTTGGCCTCCCTTAGTTAGTCTATCATCTAAAATTTTCTTTCTTACTTATGCTCTATGTATTAAAAATTCTTTAAAGACATGCTAATTTGTTCATGGCTTTCATACTCACTGCTCTATTTCCTGAGATGCTTACAATTTGTCATTCTGCTTTGAGAAAAGTCCCTCCAAACGGATTTTATAAAACCTTTCAATATTTATACAAAAAATAAGGACTAAGTAAACGAAGAATCAAGTACTTAATGGTTAGAAGACTCAATGTCCTGAAACAATTCTTAATTGCTCAGTACATGGATATAATTCCAGACAAAATTCAGCCAGGCATTTTTTAAAAGAACCTTTCAAGAGGGCAACTACTATTTCTTTACTTTTTAAGGAAGTATTATTGTAGAATCAAAATGATCTCTTCAAAGTTTTAGGAAAATCAATAATAAATTCATCTGTGCCTAAAGTTTTCTTGATTGGAATGCATTTAAATGTAAATTAACAAAATATTTGTCAATTCCATTTGTTTTTCTCTTTCTTCCTTAACTAGGGTTTATAGGTTTCACCTTTGAATAAATAATCTGAAGTTGTTTTTTACTGCAGTTTTTAATTTTACAACTGTAGGATTTCTGATAAAGTACTCATTTGTTCTTGTTATTGGCAACTGGTTTCTTCTCTGCTTTGTTATTATGTATTTTGATCAATTTTTAAAATATATATCCATTTATCGATCTATTCAGACACAGCTTTTATTTTCATTGATTTTCTCAGCTGTGTTCAAAAGTAGGGTTTTTAAACCACTTAACAAAGTGATTCTTAAATATGCATAGAGGAGTATAGAAGAGAATAGAGGAATAAAAGAGTATCAGTTCAAGCTTGAAATCCTAGCTACTCAGTAAGCAAAGAGCTGAGGATTTTGTTTCAAAGCTAGCCAGCAGAAGAAAATCTGTGAGACTCTTATCTCCAATTAAACACCCCAAAATGCTGGAAATGTAGTTTATGGCTTAAGTAGCAAAGCACTAGGCTAGAATTATAGATGTGAATTCCCAGTGTCGTGGTAAGTTGTGATTTTTGGGGAGTGTAAATGTGTACAATTTTTAAGCCCTGAATGTAGCACACTGCATGTAGTATAAAGTTACACATGATCTGATCTACTTTCTGTACAGTAATCACTGAGATGTAAAATTCTGTCTTCCTGAACATTTTCTAGTTTTCTTCTTTGAACCGTACATTTAGGTGTCAGGGGTTTCCTATAGTCATTTTTCATTTAAGAAAAAACATTTCAGGTTTATTTAAAGTCTGAGACTGGGACTTGTACTTGGTGTTTGATGCTGTTGCTCTTTAGCTAGTACTCTACCAACTAAGCTATGCCTTTAACCCATAATTTCAGTTATTTAAAATGCCAGAAAAGATAATAGTGATAATAATGCTACTAAGTCCTTTGCCCATCTAGGTACCCACATTTGGTTTGTTTGGGTTTCTGGTTTATCAGTATATTTACATGTCATAACTTTTGTTTTTGTTTTTGTGCTGTTTCTGGAGCTTGAAATCAGTATCTTGCCCTCTCCTTGAAACTAGACATTGTTATCACACACTGGTAATTCTAGCTACTCAGAGAGCTGATATCTGAGAATTCAGGTTTTAATCCAGCCCAGGAAGGAAAGACAATGAGTTTCTTATCTCTAAATAATCCCCCAAATAAATTTGGAAAGGAATCTGTGGTTCAAGGGTAAAACACTGCCATTGAGGGAAAACGCATATGTGAGAAGGTAAGAACCTTAGTTTAAACCCCAATATCAGCACTAAAAGTTGTTGTTTTCCTTGAGCTTTATATTAAATTGCTCAGAAAATAATCAGCATTGTAGTAATATGTAGCATTAGTATTACAACCATCAATTATATTTATTGATATTATTCCTTTATTTTCCTAAATTTTACTGACATATTAATATCCATTAATGGAAAGACAGGATTACTGTTTCACAAATACTTATGGCAGTTGAGTACCTGGATGAGAGGTGCATATTGGGAGTTTGGATTGAGCATAGATATTTGCAAGCTCTTCACATAAGTAAATGATAGTTGAAGAAGTTGTGAGCATGTATAAAATATGCTAAAGAAATCAGCAAGGAAAGATAAGGCATGATTCTGGAAAGCAAACAATTTTGGAACAATAGAAAACAAGGAAAATATGTAGCATGTGGTAAGAACTTTGTAACCCACCTACACAGTGGGCACATTTGATTCCTTATTTCTAGTACAAGGCATTTCAGTTAACTTTATTTTACAAAGTTAAACATGATTAACATTTAATTTTAACCGAACTCTCTTTGAGTTAAGCAATTAGTCTAGCCTGGTGCCAATAGCTCATGCCCATAATTCTAGCTATTCAGAGGGCTGAGATCTCCAGATCCTAGTTCAAAGCCAGGCTTGACAGGAAAGTCAGTGAGAATCTTCTCTTCAAATAACCACGAGAAAATTAGAAGTGGCGCTGTGGCTCAATATGCCAGCACTAGCCTTGAGTAATAAATTTCAGAGATAGATCCCAGGCCCTGAGTTCAAACTCTCTGAAATTATTATTAAAATACTGGTTCTCAGTAATTCTTTAACTTGTCTAGAAGAATTTTTTAAAGTTTGGGATTTTTTATTTCATGTTGTCAGCATTGTTTTTTGTATGATATGCAGAGAAAAAAAAGTATTTATAGTCAAAATTGGTTTGGTTTCCTTTGTATTACAGATTGCTTTTACACCCAGAGATCAGCGAGAAAGCAAATGACCAAATCCTGGCTCTTGGCAATGAAGATAGATTTGTGTTACTTTTATTAAAGAAACAAATTTATGAAATGGGCCTTTATACATGACACCTTAATAGTAACCATAAAATAACATTTATTATTATTATTAGTAGTAGTAGTAGTAGTAGTAGTAGTAGTAGTTTTTGTCAGTTGTGGGGCTTGAACTGTGGTCCTGGGCACTGTCCCTCTTCAGCTTAAGACTAGTGCTCTACCACTTGAGCAACAGTGACACTTCCCATTTTCTGAACCTTTAGTTGGAGAAAAGAGTCTCACAGACCCTCAGTTCTCAGCCTCCTTGTAGCTAGAGTTAAAGGTGTGAGCCACTACCACCTGGCAGTAAAATTATTTCAAAAAAGAAAAAAAAACCATGATTGTACCTTTAAAATAACACAATCTGGCAAATATATCTGTAACATTGGTTGTATCAAGTGGCCATAGGCAGCAATCAGTTTTAGATCTCACTATGTCCTGTCCAATGCAAGATATTATTTCATTAATTTATTTTACTTTTCTCTAAGTTCATTATGAATGTCCAACAGCACAGTGTTCTAGTGAATATAAAGAAATCTTCAACATATTTATTCCAACAAACAGCAATTTGCACTTTTGTTTTAACTTTGCCAATCCTAGGGCTTGAAATCAGGGCAGGAACAATCTCTCTGACCTTCTTTTGCTCAAAGCTATCATTCTACCAATTGAGCCACAGCACCACTTCCAGTTTTTCTGCTTATGTCCTACTGAGGAATCAAATCAAATACTTCATGCATGCTGGGCAAACATTCTAAACCTAACCACATTCCCAATTGTTTGGTCTTTTGTTGTTGTTGTATTAAAATAGGGTTTTTCTATGTGTCCTTCTGTTGGCCTAAAACAGGATGGTCTCAAGCTAACTTCTAAATCAGCCTCTCAAGTTCAGAGATTACAAACATGGATCACAATATTCAGCTCAAGATTCTTCATGAAAGAATAGTCTTTTCAGAAACAGAGTTATTCTGTCTTCCTTGGACTGGATGAATTTTTACATTTGGCACTGCTAATCACATTTCTTCTCCTGGTATGTTTCTCCTTCTAGATCAACAGAAATATTTCAGGCTCCCAACTTGAAACTGAGCTGTGTCACCCAGCAACATTACAATCTTGTGAATAGCAGTAGCTAGATTCATGAGTAGGACAGCAAGCTGTAGCTCAGCTATCTGATGTCCTTGGGCTCCAACAATGCAATCATTTTTGTGCACAGTCTGAAAAGTGTCATAGGCAATTTTGATTTATTCCATCCTCTTCTCAGCTACTTGCCATTCTGAGCTTTGATTGTTTTAAATTCTGTTAACCATTAATTACTATTTCTTGCCATTTTCAAAAGTAACATATGTCTTACTTTAAAATTCATTCAAATGTCAAAAATGTTAACATAGTTGCTGTCCACAGTGGCTCATGTTTTATCTCCTAGCTACTGTAGAGGCCAAAAACGGAGGATCCTGGTTTAAAGCAGCCTATGAAGAATAATCTGAGATATTTCTCCAACTATATATTCCTCAAAAAAATATTTTTTATCTTTCTGTGACTAGCATGTCTTCAAGCTTCATCAATGTAACATGTATCAAAACTTCTCTTTGTAAGGTCGAATACATTTCAATTGTATGTTAAAAAAAAAAAGAAAGAAACCAAAATCCAAGGTGGGTGCCAGTGGCTCACTTCTGTAATCTTAGCTACTCAGGAGACTGAGATCTAAGGAACACGATTCAAAGCTAGCCTGGGCAAGAAAGTCTGTGGGACTCTTATCTCCAATAAACCACTAGAAAACTGGAAGTGGCACTGTGGCTCAAGCGGTAGAGTGCTCACCTTGAGCTGAAGAGCTTAGGAATAGGGCCCAAGCTGAGTTCAATCCCTACGACCCACCAAAAAAAACAATAGCAAAAAACAAAGAAACCAAAATCCAGAAGTGGAGATGTGGCTCAAGTCGTAGAGTGTCAGCTTTGAGCAAAAAGTCTAAGCAAGAGTAATAAGTATACTTCAGACTCCATTATTTATGGAACACACACACACACACACACACACACAAACACACACACACACACACACACACACACACACACACACACTACATACTCTTAGACTTCCATTCTTGAGCAGTATTCCACACCATTAACTTAATGCATATTTTCTCCAAATCATTATGGTAGGGATTAAACTAATTTTGTAATATTATATTGCAATTTTTGTACATTTTGTTTTACAGTTTTTTTGTACTTATGTAAGAAAACAGCATTTTGTGAACACTAAATAGAAATCAATGTGTCAGTAAGTAGGTGGGTGACAGGTAGACTGACAGATGCAGATAATACCACTTGAAAATTTTCTTCTCTAAATTTATATATATATATACATACACACACACAAACATTTATGTATTTAAATTTTCTGCCAAGATTTTATTTCCCTTAAAATGATCCATTTGTTCCATTATATAAATTTAACATATTGTATGTTTCACAGTAGATTAATATTTATCCTTTTTTTTTTCCTTTGGAGAAGTCCTACAGTGTAGACCAGGCTTACCTCAAATCCTTATTCTCCTGTGTCAGTTTCCTTAGTATTGGCTGGAATTACCTTGTAGTAGCATAGTACCATATCCATCTATTTTATTTATATTTTGTACACTGGAAAATTAGTGTGAATAGCTTTAAGCCATTATATCATCATGAATTTGAATGAATTTCTTTCAGAAAAATGTTATAAGTAGAGTTACTGAGTCAAGTCAAGTATGGTTGTCATACCTGTAATCCCAGTACTCAGGAGATTGTAAGTTTAAGAACACCCTGAGCTACACTGCACGTCCCTTTCAACAACAACACCAATGACAACAACTGGTGGGCTTGAAAGAGGATATGTATTGTTTAAGTGGAGTAATAGGAAGATACAAAATTGTGTGTGTTTGTCTATGTGTGTGTGTGTGTTTGTGCTGGCCCTAGGGCTTGAACTCAGGGCCTGGGCATTGTTCCTGAGGTTTATGCTCAAGTCTAGCACTCGAACACTTGAACCAAAGCTCCACCTCCAGCCTTTTTAGAGGTCACTGGAGATGAGTCTCATCCACTTTTTGTCCAGGCTGACTTAGAATCTAGATCCTCAGGTCTCAGCCTCTTTTGTAAGTAGGATTACAGGTGTGAGCCTGTAGTAGTTGTATTACTGTTAAGTAATATGGTAAACATCATGCCAGTATATACTCCCCCCAGCAGTGTTTGAGTGTTGCACACACACCTAAGACACAACCCGCTCCATGTTTGATGACATTATCTCACATAATCCTGTGAGATAAGTATTGTTATGCTCACTTTACCTATGAAGAATTTGAGGTCCAGAAGCTAGTTAACTTTGAATCCCCAGCTAGTATACAGAGCAGGCTGTATTCAAGCTCAATGAGGTTTGTTTATTTCAAAAAACATGCCATCAGCATGTGTTCAAGTCAACCTATGTTCTAGCAAGTACTGCTCTTTACAGGTACTGTTCTCTGCCTGATAGATTAGCTTTCTCCTGTATGTATGACTTATTCCTCACTCTTTAACTGTTTGCACCCCCGCTCATAAGCTAGGGAAAGTACAAGTGATGAGAAGAGCCATTTTTGAATGGGAAATTCATAATGGGGTTTGAACTTGGTATCACATATTAGTCTGATCTTCCATTTGAGTTATGCCTCCAGCACTATATTTTTGTATTTTTTTCCTTTTATATTATTATGATAAAGGTGATTTACACAGAGTTTATTGTCATTTAAGTTAGGTATGAGTATATTTCTTTTGGGAAATGTCACCCCTTCCCTTGCTCTCTCAGTTTTTCTCTCTGGATTTTTTTTATTAACTTCCTTATTATTATTATTTTTTATTTTATAATTTTTGTTATTGTGGTGTAGAGGGTTTGTTATATAAGTGTGGTAATGACTACATTTCTTTGGTCTTTGGTTTTCTAATAGTTACTCATGAGGCTTGAATCCAGGGCCTGGGCACTGTCCCTGAGCCCTTTGCTGAAGAGTGGCACTCATCTTGAGCCACAGCTCTACTTCCATGAGTGCATTTCTTTTTGGATAATGTCACCCTTTCCATTTGTCTCTTCCAGTTTTATTCTCCTTCCCCACCAACAAGATGCACAGTGCACTTTCAATAGGCTCAACTGAGTACTATTACTGCATATGTTCATCTTTTGTCCATCCATTTCTATGCCCCCTTTACCTTCCCAAAGAGAGAAAAGAAAATAAATGACAAAAATGAAAGAAAATAAAGAAAAATATTATCTTGTTTCTGTTTTCTGGTCACTGGTTATTTTTTAGTTAGTGTATGTGTGTGTGTGTGTGTGTGTGTGTGTGTGTGTGTGTGTGTGTGTGTGTGTGTGTGTGTGTAATGGGACTTGAATTCAAGGAGCTGACCTTTAGCTTTTTTACTCAAGGATGAAACTCTACTACTTGAACCAATCTTCCACTTCTGGATTTTGAACTGTTAATTGGAGATAAAATTTTCACAGATTTTCTTACCTGGGACAGCTTCAATCCACTTTCCTCATGTATCAGCCTTCTAAATAGCTAGAGTTACAGCTAGATATGAGCCACTCGTGGTGCTGGGCCTACCTTCTTTTTATTAAGTAGTTGAAATGTAAAAGAAAGTTGCAACAGTAGAACAAAAGAAATCAATTTAACTTCGCAGCTTCATTAAATTTTAATAATTTGTCACATTTGATATGTATAGAACAACATTTTTTGTAAATGCCCCTGAAATTTGGTTTTCATCTTGGTTTTTTCCTCATCATGAACTTGATTTTATAACTTTTTAGATAACAAATAATGATGAGAATATGTCCAGAAGGCATTAATGTTGGCTTTCATTAGGAAATGGTGCAAGTTACACTTGTTATGATAAATTTGTGTGCTGGAACCTGATGATATTTTCACATTCTTAGTCAGAAGGCATTATTGCGTGTTACAAATCACCTAAATGTGACAAAACCCAGACTCAGGCCTTGTGACCACTTTCCTCTATCTCATTCTCTTAGAGAGCAATCTGAGTCTCCAGTGACCAGGACAGAGCTCTTCTGGACACAGCCAAGATCACCACTTAGGCGTGTCACCTATAGAGTGATTGGAAACTGGTGTCTGCTTCCTATTATAGAACAGCACAGGAACTGTTAGGTCCTTAACCTGTCCTCTATACTGAGGGTTCCTCCTTTAGCATAGAAACCTAAGATTTAAAGAGACATTAAACTCTCTCTTCCTTCTGCAGGTTGTGGACCTGTTTTCCTTCTGCTGCTGTCATCTTCTGTGGAAAGAAATGGTCTGATCTCTGGAAGCCATTTTGCTTATTCTAGGACCTTAGAGTAAGTCTGGGATTTATTCTTAGACAAAAAGATATGTAGTGATTAAAAATAACCAACTTAACATTTTTCTATACTATTTATTACTCAAATATGTTTTCAAATTCTACCAATAACTTTTTTGATTGAGAAAATATCGTACAGAGGGTTTACAATTACATGGGCCAGGTAATGAGTACATTTCTTTTCAAGCATTGTAGCCTTCTCCTTTGTTTCCTCTTCCAATTCTTTCCCATCTCCCCCCTCCCGCCCCCAGCCAAAGTTGTAAAGTTTGTATTTTGACATAACGACTTGTACATCTCATTGCTGCAATGAGTCCACCTGTATCCCTAATTAAACGATTTGTTTTTTTTTCCCTTCCCTTCCATAAATTATACCAACATCAAATACAGTGAAAGCACAGGTTATACCGTGGGGGAGGGATATACAAAGCAACAAAGAAATCATCTTATAAATATGTTAGAAACAAACACAAGAAAGGAAGAACATTTGAATCCTTATCTTGGGGTTCATTTCACCTAATATCAATTTATCTGATCTTTTCCGCTTGTCTCAGAACTATACTAGTTATTGCAAATAAGGGAAACCATGGGACCTATATTTCTTTAGGCCTGGCTTACTTCACCTAATATAATTTTTTCCAAGTCTTTCCATTTCCTAACAAATGGGACAATGTCATTCTTTTTTTTTTTTTTTTTGGCGGTTGTAGGGCTTGAACTCTGGGACTGGGTGCTGTCTCTGTGTGTTTTATCTCAAGGAGAGAGCTCTACCACTTGAGCCACAGTGCCACTTCCGGTTTTCTAGTGGTTTATTGGAGATAATAGTCTCACAGACTTTCCTACCTGAGCTGGCTTTGAACCGTGATCCTCAAATCTCAGCCTTTCTGATGGAGTCAAAGAATTCCATTGTGTACATATACCACATGATCCATTCAACTACTAAGGGGTATCTGGGCTGGTTCCATATCTTAGCTATGGTATATAATGCTGCAACATAGTTGTGCTGGTTGCTTAATATGTCTATCAATAATTCTTATTAGTAAGAGGCACTTAATTAGCAGTCACATTCTCAACAGGGTCCCAAGAAAGGTAAGTGTGCTGCTTGCCCATTCCCCAACCTCCCTCAGCCCAGGAGACAATCAGACGCAGTGGGGAGTCAAGTCAAATATGAACTTGTTTATTAACATGGAGCATGCCTTTTTTAAAGCAAAAGACTGCGTGGGAGGGAAGGAAATAGAACCAACCAATCACTATAAAGGCCATTCCTTGTCATGCACCTAAGCTTCCATGAGTTGTTTACGCACTGAACATAAACAATTCTGGCTCCCCCCACTCAATTTCCTCTCAGGGCCAATTTTGCTGCCTGTGTTCCCCACAGTAACTTCCTCAGTCAGCTGTGTGAGAGAAGCCACAGCAAGTGTCCTGGGTACTCCAGTCTAACCTCTTGCCCAGGAAGGTGTGCCTCCCTGCTAGGCCACCAAATTGAACAAAGAATACTGCTTATATCTCAGATTACAGGCCAAAGCTATACATACCAAAGAAAGATGAGGACAAGAGTTGAGTTTGACTTGGGAACAATGCAGATGACAAAGAGGATTTCTAAGTTAATAGAAACAAAAGGAAATTTCCCTTTATTCATTTAGTACATTAAAAAGAGCTTCTTTTCTCATTATCATTTAATTGTGGTTATATATATTTAGTACTAGCTTCTTGAAACTCTTTAACAACTCTTTGACATGAACTCAGAAGTTCCATTGGTATCAGCTTGACATTTTATGAAAAAAATTAATTTTTATATTTTTAAAAATCTATTTTATTGCAAAGATACTGTACAGAGGAGTTATATTTACATTAGTAAGTTGTATTTCTCATTGAAAATTGTTACCACTCCATTGTTGTTCTCTCTCTAACCCTTCCCTCCACTCTTCCCCCCAAACCCCCCACAATGTTGTAAAGTTCACTCTGCCGTAGTGTACCCTGAGTATCATTGTTGCAATGCGTCATCTTTAGTATTTCTTTCAGCATTTTGTTATTTCACTTTCCTTCTCCCAATCAGATAAATACATATATAAGATGGAGTGTATCAGAATCAAAAACAGGAATTGCCAGGGATAAAACCAATTTGAAAAGAAAAAAAATGAAATAAAGTAAGAAGAAAGAACTAGCTACAGTACTTTGGAGAAGAAGGAGAGAAAACAAATCGTTTAACTAGGGATACAGGTAAACCCATTGCAACAATGAGATGTACAAGTTGTTCTGTCAAAAAAATGAACTTTACAACTTTGCTGGGGGGGATTGGGTGGAGGGTGATGGAAGTAGTATGGGAAGAGATGGGACAGGGAAACCAAGGAGAAGCCAACAATGCTTGATAACAAATGTAGTCATTACCTTGCTCAGGTAATTGTAACCCCTCTGTACGGTATTTTCACCAAAAAAATTCAGAATAGTGGAATGTGGCTACTACTAAATTGATGTGTGTGTTTAGATGATCAGAATTCTGATGATTAATAAAAATATATCTTTAAATTTCCAGTGTTAGACTGCTATGCTAACTGGGAAGAGACATTGGAGATGCCAGGGCTTTGAAAGCTGTAATGAAGCAGAATATCAAGGGAGACCATTTGCTAAGGATATAATTTCCAAGGTTCATACCAAATATATTGAACTAGAATGTTAAGTGGCAAACGACTGAGCACCAAATGTTATTTGTTGGCTTCTTTGTTGTATAAAGTCCAGGGATTTGAACCTATGGCCTGGGTGCTGTCCCTTAGTTTTTTCCTCAAGTCTACTGTTCTACCAGATGAACCACAGCTTCACATCCATATTTTTGGTGGTTAATTGGGGGATCAGTATTTCCAAATTTCCTCTTTGAGAATGCTTCAATCCTGATCCTCAGGTATCAGCCTCCTGAGTAGCTACCATTCCAGTTATCAGCCACCAGAACCCGGCTAGAATCACATTTTAAAAGTATTCTCTAGGTGAATCAGATGTGTCTACCTACTATTTGAGCACTTTGGTTCCAGTGGACATGTCAGATTTAGAATAACATCAGAATTTTTCTTCTTTAACCCGCAGCATCCCATATCTAACTTATTCCTATCTTCATTTCTAATCTTTTTCTTCATTGTACCCTTCCATTTTTACTTAACAAGTAAGCGTGTCAGTGCTGTTTCCCTTTTCTGAAGCAAGTAACATCCATTCCCATCAATGGGGTTGTACTTGCTGTTCTTATTGCGTGGAGTACCTGCTTCGAGATAACTGCATGGATGGTGGCTCTTAGGTTAACTATCTCCTCCTGAGGGAAGTTGTCACAAAACCACCAACGTCATGTCTCTGATTTGTACAAATTATGATTTCTGGTTTTCATTTCAGCATGAATTTGAGGAGGAGAGAGCCACATTCACTTCTGTTTCTCCCTCATGTAATACTGCCTGGTCCTTAGTATGCAGGAGATCATCCTTCTCCATCTCAATTTATTCTAGCTTCTGGTTAGCACAGGTCCTCACGCTGAAGTCTGGTGGCTAGAAGTCATTTCTTCTCATTCTTTGTGCTTGTCTGTGTCTCTGAATACACTGCAGGGCAAGATCAGTGCCTGACACCTAGTTGCTGCTATGGAAAGGTGGCTGTAACATCATAGAAGTTATGGCCATTGTTTTTTGAAGCTGTGTGAGAACACCCATCCCCACACAATTTCTCCAAGGCAGGTGTCTCCCATGCCCAGAAGTGCATTCTACAATTCGGCAAACTATAACTCCCTCCATGATGCACACAGTGTATATTTCCATTTCCTTTAAAAAAAAAAGAAAAATTCAGACATACCTTTGATGATTTGTCATTGAATCACTAAAACAGAGTATATAATTTTATGTATTTGTAAGTCTTTGTCCATCTCTCAGCCCTTGGCATATTTCCATGTGTTTGCAGTTTGGGAAGGGAAATAAGGTTTAATTCAGCATATGCCACGCCGACTCCAGTGGAGTCTGCTTAGTATGGGAAACCATCTATCAGACAAAGATAGGGGCTTCAGAGACCTATCTCTGAGTTTGGGGACTTCACCGAAGTCTACCTCAGAGAATGGAGCTTTACAGAAACCTATCTCCAAGTTTTGGGACTTCACCGAAATCTACCTCAGAGAATAGGGCTTCTAAGAGGCCTACTCCTGGAAAAAGGCTGGCAAACTCCTGGGAAAGATGTGTTTCTGCCTTTCTTTTCCTCACTGTATAAGGGTGCCTATTAATCTTTTACTGTTTCTACTGTTCATTGTACTTACTCATTGTCAACGTTCCCTTATTCAAAGCTCTTTCTTAAGAGTGTTAACGACTCCAATATCTGATGAGTGTCTTAAAAATATGACTAACTCACCAGAGTTAAGTGCTACCCTGGAAACCCCTCTTATGGAGGCTAGTAGACAAGCCATAAGCGAATCTAAAAGTATTGAGGGTTTCACAAAGTCACTTCAGCAGAAGAAATTGTTTGTAAGAGACTTACAAGAAGCTGTAGGGCGGCTAGAACAGAAAGAATGTATGGCAATTGCTGAGATAACTACTTAGGAGAAAGAAGTTCCTGTTACTCTCTTTCATTTACTAAGAGACTTGCTAGATCTAGGCCTCCGTGACCTTACTATTAAAGAAGGAACAGGAAAGATCTTATGGGACAATTAAGGCCTCTATAGAAATAAGGTAATGGTTAGATGGTGACAAACGTCGAAACCCATTATATTTTTTAGAGATAAGCTGGAAAAAAGTGCCTTTCAGGCGACCAGCTGTTGACCATCCAAGAACGAAACCTTGCAGCAAGATTGTGTAACCTTTTGCCCTTTCTAACGGAGACTTTTTGCTATAAAAGTTTGTTATCCTCTGAATTAAATTGCACTCAGCACTCAGCACTCAGCATCCACTCCTAATGTGTGTGAGTTGTCTGTTTGCCATCTCCCCATCCTATTCCATGTTCCTCCCCTAGGTGTCCTCCTTAGTCCTGACAGAACCCTGGTCCGCGGCAAGCATAGTTAGAAACACTTTTGGAGGGAATGCCAGCTTTTCCTCCAATGTTCTACAGATGGCCATCTTGGTACAGGAACTGAGTAGACTGTCATAGGATAAGAGGCTTGTCCTGATTTGTACTGACTTTCCTCTTGGGTCAGGGAGTATGATCCCACTGAGTGTGTGGCTCTGTTACACCGGAGGGCCCAGGCCTCCTCTCAAAATCTAATGCCATGGGGGTAAGAGAGACTAAAACTCAGAACCCAGTTTCCCACATCACTAGGATTACAGGCCTGAGTCTTATGTACTCAATTCATACCTGTTTTTTATACATAATGTAGTCAGTTTCATTATATTTACTTCATAGATATACAAATATATGTATATATTTATTCATCTATTTATAATCAGTTATATCTAGAAACACACAAATACATATTCACATAATTATAATCTGTTATATTAACACTTTCCCCAATAATGATTTACACTAATGTTTTGTAAAAAAAACCCAAGACTGAAAATGTTAAATGAAGTTGTATTATGAGAAAAACATATTCAATCTTATATATCATATAATATACTACTTATAATGTAAAGAACATAACAAGTATTTACGTGTAACTGATTTTATTTTGGATTTTTGCTTGCTGATTTTGTCTTTGTCCATGTATATAAGCCTTCTTTCTTCTATTGATGATGGCTTTTACTTTCCAGTATAGATATTTCCTATGTATTTTGACAAATATTTTCAGCCCTCAGTAGAGTTTTGATATTATTGGAGCCAAATTTTTCGATATTTCCCAAATCATAATGAATGTGTATACAGACTTGACTCACTGTTGGAAGAGAGTCAAACATACCACTATACGTATTGTAGCATTTGTCCCAATTGACAGATGAGATTCTAGGACATCTGATCTGTTATGTCCTAGAGCTTTTGTAGGCACTTTATCATCCCTTGCAGGCATGGGCTGACTTCCTTGACACTCCCTGTGCATTTAATAGTCCCCTTTATATCCAGTAGTCTCTCTTGTACAGCCCACTGTCACTCTGTGTTTTTCCACACACAGAACACATGTGCATGGTGCTTTAGATTGTAGGTTGAAAAAAAATATATTTAAGGTTCAAAATTGTATAACATAAACATTTTAATAACGTTAGAAAAATAAATAGAATGTGTAGGGAGCCGAGGTGAGACTCCGCCCACTCCCTTGCAGCTTTGAGGTAACCACCCCAGACGGTGCTTGGCGGGACGCCTGAGCTTTGCGCGTGCGCGAGCCAGGTAGAGTCCCCAGCCAATCCCATGACACCTGGTGACGGTGAAAGGCAGGCGACCAACAATAGAAAGACCCGCGTTCCGATTCTCCTATATAAGCGGCTGTGTTTTGGGTGCACGCTCTCTCACGCCCAAGCTCTCCTACAACTAAAAGGCTCTCCAATAAAGCGTGATCTGAGAAGACTCCTGGTGTGGTGGTCGTTTTTCCTCGCTGGTCGAGTAGATGGTCGCTACAAGAATGAACATCTTACAACAATCAGGACAAAAAGAAAAATAAAGATTTTCCCAATTAGAGGGGAAGGAATCTCTAAATATAGATTGGCCTCTAAGTTCCTTCAGGCAGAACTTCTGCCTCAGAGTCTTCCAAGGGATCTCAATAAAGACAGGATTTTCTTCCTGAATGGAGAAGGGATGGATTCTAATTTTGAAATTGGAAATTGGATCCCCTCTAGCAGGCCAGATTGGACTGGATATTCTGTGAGGACAGATTCCCTTTCCTCAACTTAATTTAGTCTTTGGACCTCACTATTGGTTTTCCTGAACATAGACTGGGGTCATTTTCCATTAGCACACATTTATCCTGCACACCAAGACCAGTGTTTTTTGACTGGTTTGGAAATTATCTAGGTGAATTGTAAACATCAATGGAAGACATTCTGGCTCATCTTATTCCTTGGTGGTATATGCAGGTACACCTGCATCACATGTGGGATTCAGAACCAGTGGTATGTCCACAAGACTCAAAACCTGTTTAGGCCTTTCTACAAATTGAAAAAACCCTCTATGTTCATGTGTTTTCTGGAGTCCATGATGGTTTCCGATCTCCATCACAGTAACCATAGGCAACATATATGAAGGGTTCTTTATCTGGAGTTCAGCAAGTACTTCTCTATTGTGGTGCAAACCTGAGAATAAAAATAGGTACAGGAGTCTTAGCGTAGACTCTAGAAGTTAAGGTGTGACTAAACTTCTATGAGGATCTAATGGGGGAAGCTGTAGAAATTGAATTTGGAATCACCACTGATGAGAAGACAATGTCCTAATAAGTGGCTACATCCGATTTCTTTCAAAAGGAGAACAGACATTACCTGGCAGAGAATAACATAAAAGGATATTTTGCCAAGCTGGGTAGTACTAAGGGCTCTTGGCCAATCAGGCCCACCCCTACAGACCTAGGTTCCATCCCTACTCACAAGCTCTGAGGCATCTAAACAAGGACTTCTTGCTCTTTTTCTTGATCTCATTGGTCATGCATTGCTCCAGCTGGTCCAGAAGAATATGTAAGTGGAAGAGCAGGTCTGAGGAAGGCATGTTGAGCTTGACATACTGTGTAAATTTTTTCAGGGTGTCAATGTCCTTGTGCTCATAGAAATAATCAGGGTAGAAGTCCATCCACATAGTGAAGATGGAACAAACGATGCTGTTGGCAGATTGGTGACAAGGAAAATGAGAGTCTGCCCTCCCATCCTGAGTCTTCTACTATGGACCCTTTCTGTCAGTACTTGCATTTTGGCAAGACTTGCATGTTGGGAAGTGCAAGAGACTCTTTAAAGCAGGATGTTTCTCAAAACCAAAGTAATCATTGCCCATTTGTTAAGAAATGGAAAGACTTGGAAAAAATTATATTAAGTGAAGTAAGCCAGGCCCAAAGAAACTCAGGTCCCATGGTTTCCCTTATTTGCAATAATTAGTACATGTATGAGACAAGCCGAAATGGTTAGATAAGTGCATATTAGGCAAAATGAACTCCAAGATAAGGACTCAAATATTTTTTTTTCTTTCTTGCTATTGTTTCTAAGATGATTTATAAGATGTTTATAAGATGATTTCTTTGTTGCTTTGTATGTTCCTCCCCCTATGGCATAACCCCTGTTTTCACTGTATTTGATGTTGGTATAATTTGTGGAGGGGACGGGAGAAAACAATTTTTTTTTGTCTGTCGTGGGGCTTGAACTCTGGGCCTGGGCACTGTCCTTCAGCTCTTCAGCTCAAGGCGAGCGCTCTACCACTTGAGCTACAGTGCCACTTCCGGTTTTCTGGTGGTTTACTGGAGATAGGAGTCTCAAGGTCTCTCCTGCCCGGGCTGGCTTTGAACTGCGATCCTCAGATCTCAGCCTCCTGAGTAGCTAGGATTACAGGCATGAGCCACCAGCGCCCGTCTAGAAAACAAATTTTTTAAATAGGGATACAGGTGGACCCATTGCAGCAATGAGATGTACAAGATGTTATGTCAAAAAATAATCAATGAAAAACCTTCAAAAATCAGTTTGCGATTTCCAATCTCTGGATAAGAACTTCAGATACAACATTGCCTAAGATTTTGTGCATGTATAATGTGTCTGGGAGTATTGTGTATATGTGTGAATGTGTGTCTGTGTATATGTGTGTTTTAGGGCTTGAACTAAGGGGTATATGACAATCCTGAGCATCTTGCCCTTGAATCTAGTGCTCTACCAATTGTGCCACAATTCCATTGCTCCTCTTCAAGTTTTTTGTAGTGACCTGGAGAGATGATATTCATAAAATTTCCTGTGCAGGCTGTCTGAATTAAATCTCAGGTCTCAGCCTTCTAATTATTTAGAGTTATAATTATGAGCCTCCCGAATAAAGCAATTTTACCAGAGACAGTGGAGTGAGAAAGCTTTGTTACTAGAGCAAGTTTCAGTCCAGCTTCACAAAACTCTATATAAAAAAACAGCAACAGTAAAACCCTATATAAAAATATAATAATAAAAAAGATATTATTAGAATACAATTTAGTGATAGAGTCTGCTACCATAACTTTCAGGAAACCTTCGTCTTAATGATTTAGAATCATAAAATCAAACAAAATGAGATAATTTTAGTAGACCATGACTTTTTAATTCTATCTTATGGTAATTTCAAAACAAAAGGAACAGGAAAAATATTCATATTTATAAAGAGAATGTAAAGAAGATAAAAGATGGCAGATTATGAAATGGAAATTTTACATTGCAGGAAAATTATTGTCTGGTACTGTCATGGTGAATATATGATAATATTCTTCAGAGCAGCAATACATAAATATATATGTAATACACATAGTCAAGGTTGTCCCTATCTCTATCAACTTCCAATACTCTAGTACATATTATCAATGAATTCATGTTTATGGTATATTCCAAAATAACTAGCAGACTCAGGAGGTTACATTAGATTCAATGTTTTAGGAGATAAACATGCTAATTATATTGGTCTGATTATTCTATATACTAAACAGGTAGTATGTTATCATTGTACTCCCTAAGTATGTACAAACACTACTTCAAAGTGAAACAGAATACAAAAAGATTTTTGAAGGCATTTGCCTGTAAAGCTAGCTATTTTGGACATCAGTTCAAGACCAGTGTACTTTTACCTGCAACGCTCCTCAACCCCTGACTATGTTTGATAGAATACATCTATCATCCCAGGTCCATGGGCAGGCTGAGTGCAGGAGGATTTCAATTTCATGCCATTCTAGGCAAGAACTTCCACATGGCTTCATCTCAACCAAAGAATGTTCAACACTGGTTAGCACCTATCAACCGCACCTAGGGAAAAATAAAAATAAGTGCATTGTAGAACCAGAAGTAAACAATATTAAAACATGCCAATTCAAACCATCATAAACAACACATACCTACTGTTTGTTTCTCATACCTATAATAATTCTAACTATAGCTAGGATTACAAATGTGAGCCAGAGGCGCTAAGCAATTCATCATTTTAAAAATGACTATTTGAAACCAGGTGCCAGTGGCTCAGGCCTGTAATCCCAGCTACTGACGAGGCTATGATCTGAGGATCGCTGTTCATAGCCAGCCCAGGGAGAAAAGTCCCCATAAGATTCTTATCTCCAACTAAAAACAGAAGTGGTTCTGTGGCTCAAGTGGTAGAGTGCTAACTAATTTGAGCACAGAGTCTCAGCAAGTGTGCACAGGCCCCACAAGAGTTCAAGCCCCACAACCAATAAAAATAAATAAATAAGCATTTAAATATCTGAGTTTATTGTGAATTTATAAAATGACATCTGTGGTATGCAATTCTACAGACTACTACAGATTTCATTATATTTGTAATTAGAAAAAGTAGCAGCACTTCAATAAAGGACACTTTTTCATAAACTAGGGCAGAATGCTTTCTAATTAGAGGAAATTGCTGGACTCATATATACTATTTTTTGTTGGTTTTTGTTTTGTTTTAAGAACAGGATAAGAACCTCATTTCTGCCAATGGCCATTTGAATATGTATAACATCATTCACAGGCCATGCAGAATTAAGAGCAAAGACAGACAGGACACAGTCCACTGGCAATAAACCTACATGTCTGTATGCCATGTACCAAATGATTTCGTTTATCTTATGTGTCCCTATACCTGCCTTCCTCAAAATACAAGCATGTTCCACCAATTCAGATTTGAGCCAGGCAATATGTAGTGTTAGTGCCAAGAGTTGAAGAAAATTGTGACAGAGCAGGAAGTATGAAACCACCATTTTAGTAGATGGACAATGGGGGCTCAGGCCTATAATCCTAGCTACTCAGGAGGCTGATCACAGTTTAAAGCCAAATGGAATGAGAAAATCTGTAAGACTCTTCTCTCCAATTAACAACCAAAAAATCATCAAGGGAGCTGTGGCTAAAAACTCAGGGGCAGCACCCAAGCCCTGATTTCAAACTGAAGGTGAGGCACATAAACAAAAGCAGTACACAACAACAAAAAAACAGAAATTTGGAGAAAGCTCAGGAAAGGATGGCATTGTCTACAAGACAAATGTACACGTTACATTAATTGTGAAATGGTCACCTCTCTGTACACACCTTAGCAACAATTACATTTAAAAAATATCTGAGAAATCAAGAAGTCATGGTACATGATGACGTGCATCTGCTTTCCAGAATTTGAAAGTCCAATAATCTGAGTTGGTGGCACACAGGTTGAATTGCCCAGCTTGATGAGAAAATATGAAGCCAGAGATCCTTTCAGATTGTCCGACCAACTCTTCTATGACTTTAAGCAAAAAAAAAAAGAAGAAGAAGCAAAATAGACTTTAAGGTTAATTAAAGATTAAGGTTAACTACAGATTCCAAGAATTATACTGTTAAATGATGAGTGAGCAGATATTCTTTGTAGATACTGAAGTCATATGTGTCATAAAAATATCCAGGGGAAAAATATCCACGGATTCATAACTAGAAACTCCAAAGTGTCAAGTATATTAATTAGATAGGTTTCATTAGGGAGACGATGAAGATAATACCACGCTGTATTCAGTCAGGTAATGTATTTTATTTACCAAACTGCTGCCACCCCCATGCATGGTGGAGAGACGTGGCCAGAAAAAAGGGTGACCCAACCACTTGCCAGGACTTATCTAGGCCAGGGACTGAATGAGGTGTGGCCAGGCAGGGGAAAAGTGTGGCTACACTGGATCTGGATGTGACCACAGGGCCGGGGACACTCCTCTGGTCAGATACCTAGGTAACACGGATAAACTGTGAAAACTTAGCCAAGATGTAGGGAGGCTGCAGGCAGACCTATTACCAAATATAGATCCTACCTCTACCATGTGACTCCTCAATCCAAACTAATCATTCTCAATAAATTTCTTTGTTTCTTTGTTTCTTTGTTTCTTTGTTTCTTTGTTTGTTTCTTTCTTTCTTTCTTTCTTTCTTTCTTTCTTTCTTTCTTTCTTTCTTTCTTTCTTTCTTTCTTTCTTCCCTCCTTCCTTCCTTCCTTCCTTCCTTCCTTCCTTCCTTCCTTCCTTCCCTTCTTTCTTTCTTCTTGTCTGTTTCTCTCTCTTTCTTTTTATTTCTGTTTCTGTCTTTCTTTCTTTGTCTTTCAGTCTTTCTTTCTAGGCAGAGAATTAGCCTCTTGTGTTGCTGAGATTAATAGCATGTTTCACCATGATCTACTTGTTTGTTGAGATTGAGACTACATAAATTTTTGTAAGGATATGTTGAAATTGTGATGTATTTATTTCTGATTGCTAACAGTGACTATAGATGTGAGCCAGTACATCAAACCATTCGACGACCTTTATCCTACATGCAAGACATGGTTTGTTTTCCCAAATGACATACAAGTTGACAGACAGAAAAATTAAGTCCTTAATTCTGGTCAAGAGGTGTTTTTAATGTGAAACAAAATTACTAATCAAAATATCTGACTAGGACAATTATACTTTCAAACTTAGCCTACATTTTAATGTCAAATCACCTATATTAGCATTAATGCCAGAGCTTAACTCAAATTGCCCTATATCATTTATTTCTGTCATATATTCTAGAAGTAGGCAGAACTGGAGCTCACAATAATAACTAAAGGTAGAATTTGAGAGCATCTAAGTTCAGAATCAGTCTAGGAAGAAAAGTATCACCTATATCACCCTACTAGCTAGGGATATTGTAATGCAATCATGATTCGGGCTACATGGCAGACATAAGTAATTAGGAGTATAAAATCTTTTGGACAGGGTGCAAAAATTGCTAATCTATGAGTAAAGTAACTCAAACAAAAAAGGATTGGTGGACTGACTCAAGTGGTGGAGTACCTGTATAGCAAACACAACATCAAAATGCAAATCAACTTCCTAAAGTTAAAATAAGAAAAGGAAAGGAAAGAAAGAGCAACTCATAATGAGTATGTGTTCAATGTAAAGATTTACACTACATTATTGTAGTAATAAATGTCATCATTGATCTCTAGGGACAGGCACATTTTGTGTCAGGCCTAAATGAAAACTATAACACACTATATACAAAGCTTTAGTAAAACATAGTTCTTGCTTACAATGGTGAGCATTTAAGTTTGCATGTGCAGTAGTATTGAAGCCGTGTGGAGGTGTGTAGAAGTCTATCCTTCTGATGAACTTGCCATGATGAAATTGCTTAACCAAACAGTTCACTGGACAGATCCTGCTTATATATATACATATACATATATATATATGTATATTTGTACATACATATATTCATACATGTTTATATACATATGTATATTTAGTGACATGTAAGCAAAAATAAAATTTGCAATGAATAAATTTGAAAAACAGATAATTTTCCCAAAGACTTATTTTACCTAAATCAATTCATTTCTTAAAGTCTCCAATGCTATATCACACTTAACATAGTTGCTGATCCCTTTCAACTTTTTTATGATATTGTTTTTCTTTGGTTTTCAGATGAAAAAGCCCTGCCATTAAATATACTTTAATGAAATTCCTGTCCTTAGAAAATGAAAGTCAGGTTGTGCCTTCCTGTGTCATCAATTTTTTTTTTATTCTTTCAAGTATATATTCTCAGACTTAGACCTGTAGATCTCACTCATTCTCTTCCAATACTACCTTATTGGTAGGAGAAAATGAAGTATCATTCTGTTACTTTGGGAGCTTCTGTTATTAGTCACTGTAATAAGGATTATGAAAATGGAACTCTGAACTTATTTAGAGAGATGACTTGAAAGTTACCTTTCTACACATTCATGCTCCTCATTCAACTAAATCACAGAATTTAAAATAAGTAACATTTTAGCTGGTCGCCAGTAGCTCATAATTACAATCCTAGGTATTCAGGAGGCTGAGATCTGAGGATGGTGGATCAAAACTAATCCTGGTAAGAAATCAGTGAGACTCTTACCTCCAAGTAACCACCAGAAAACCAGAAGTGGCACTGAAGTTCAAGTGGTAAAGCTGTAGCCATGATCTGAAGAGCTCAGGGACAGCACACACACCCAGAGTTCAAGATCCATGACTGACAAAAAAAAAGTAAAAAAGGGGGGGAAAGTATCATTTGAAGGCTAATATTCACATATACACAAAATTGTCTAGAAATATAACTATACCTTATAATATCTTACCAAGCTGATAATGCGAATAATTATTTGCCGTGTAAGGCAGCAACTTTACACATTTTCACACAACATATAACTGCTAGTATCATAACCCAAAACCAGGATAAGAAATCTAATATCTGCTACCATATTTTAAATTCCTTTGCCTAATACTGTTTCCTTGTCTTGGTAATTAGTATGACATCTATGACAAATATAAATTTTGGGATAAAACATTTACCAGAAACATACATCTGTTGAGGGGCATTTGGTTTGCTTCCATATCTTAGCTGTGGTAAACAATGCTGCAGTAAACATAGTTGTGCTGGTAGCTTTAGGTTTCCAGTTTTATCTATTTTCTTGAAGATGCTGTGATTTCATTATTATGTCTGGCTAAATAATTTATCATTGTTTATATATGCATATATATAATACAATTTATTTAATTAATGATTACAGAACATGTAGCTTAATTCTGTAGTTATTTATGTTTTTTATGTGGGAGAAGGAAGGATGGAAATAATGATGTTTGGACTGAGAAACATGCTCTTTAGGCAGGCACTCTAGTATTTGAAACATCCTCTCAGCTGCTCTTTTATAACTATTTCAATAATGTATTATATCTAAAAAATATAATGTATATACATTTGAAAAGGTGTTCTTTTTCAGTATCTATATTATTACTTATTACAGTGATACATTTAACATGTCATGTGAGTGTGGGGATGTATGTGAGCATGAAAATGCATGCCTGTTTTTATATGTAGCTAACTCTAAGGAAACTGAATTTATGTGACATATAGGATTCAAATAAAGGTTTCAGACCTGTAAGTTGCTAAATTGATGTATATGTCCAGTATGTGGAGTATGATCTCAAGATCAAATTTTGGTAGGTTTCATACCAAGTAACTAGATGTTTCTAATCCAAAATCATAAGGAATAAAACAGCTAATCTTTTTCATAATAATCCAATCTTAGTACTCCAGACATTGTAATAAGTTGAAAAATTTCCTGAAAGTATGATGGGTCAGGAGTAATCCTTTAAGAACTCTACATTTTCCCCAAAATCTTCAGATATACTCTTTGGATATTAATTACAAATATATTTATAAACATACAGATATAATATGATCTTATATATGTAAATATATGTATATAAGGGAAATATATTATACATTAATTATATTTAAATGTGTACCATAAATATTGATTTATATTTAAATGTAATTCATCCCATCATATATGTGTGTGTGTGTGTATATATATATATATATATATATATATATATATATATATGTATATATATATATATATATTATCTTTTTTGGTCAGTCATGGGATATCAATGTCTAGTGCGTGGGAGTCCCTGGTTAAGGGTCACGAAATCACCAGAACACAGGGGATGCAGAGTGCAAACAACAATTGCCACTGCATGCTGTACTTTATTTTAGTGGTTATTTAAATACAAGCAAGTATGATTTTGCCAAGATTTAGTCAGAAGACATTCACACAAAAATTTCAACAGATACATTTTTACTTAACCTATGAGACAATGTCTTGGTATATTATTATCTAAACTATTTTAGAGCAAGCTCAAACCACTTTGCCAATCTCAGGAAAATGTTTGACCAGCTGTTCATCTATGGTTAAGCAAGCAGAAGAGCTACTTCATCAAATCCCAGGAGTCTGTGACATGTGTTTTGAGATAGGGAGCGAGAACATTTTCCCTCTCTAGTCCAGCATGCCAAGAAATTTCCTAATACTTAATCATAGTCCTCAGCTAATCCTGAGGCTGGAGCCTGCATCATGCTGCCTCATCAATATAGACCCTGATTCTTCACAATTTCCTACTTTTTTCTTTTGTTTTAAAAGTAAAGCTTTTCACAGGGTTATCATAGAAGCTTGCATTGGTTTCATAAGAATCAAATATAACAGTACAAGTATAAAGAAAATAATAACAATCATAATTCCCATACCACTAGCAGTATGTGAAATACTTTGTAGTATTCCTTTCAGATCCAACCATT
Source organism: Dipodomys merriami (assembly GCF_024711535.1). NCBI lineage: Eukaryota > Metazoa > Chordata > Mammalia > Rodentia > Heteromyidae > Dipodomys > Dipodomys merriami. The sequence goes on along the minus strand of NW_027206200.1, from coordinate 535,280 downwards.
CCAACTGTTTAATAAATGCATCAGCAATATTAGAAGCATCATCATTTGCAAATTGTTTACCAAAATGTCATGTATATTAAATTGTAACTAAGCAATCAATTGAGCAGCACTAGAATTTCCAGATAAATACTGCTGTATTACATTCCAAGCATGTATAGATTCATTATATTTTACATTAGTAATGCAAAAGTTAGTAGAATTTCAATCACATTTTAACAATAACTGTTTTTCAACAACCAATAACTTCTTTCCTAACTATCCCACTGTCTGTTTAAGAATATTAATCTGTGTTTGTAATCGAGCATCAATTTCTACCAGTGAGACCCACAATTCATGTGAATCCTGGTGCCATTCTTCCACAAAATGTTTTTTTTTTTTGTAAGAAATTGTGTTGGGCAATTCCAGACACCACAGCAAAAATGATAATAGGAATTAAGCTTAAAATCACAGCTACAATGGCTCCAATCATATGCTTTGTACGTTTTAATAAAAAGTTCAATAACAACATTATCCAAAAGATTTTGGGACCATTCTCTTCCTAATTTAACAGGTAGCCAAATATGAGTTCTTTGTTGTAAAATCATAATACTATCACTGTCATTAAAATTAAGAGAGGAATTAACGCAAGAATATAGGCGACAATTAAAACAAGAAATAGTAGGAGAAAATGTAAAATTTCCCAATAAAAATACATAAGGCAGAGGTACACAAGCAGTTACATCATGAGATTTGTGCAAAGTAAAATTATAAATGGATGCAGAGTTCGCCGTCCCCGAAACCATCCATTTGATAGCATCACGGGTTTCAGCTCCACTGTACCTTCCAAAGATGAATCTGAACAGCAGTGGGTGCAGCCAGGAAAGCCCATCGAGCATCTGCAATAATTCCATTTCCCCAGACCATCAATCGAGCTCCAGTAAGAGATCCATTAATGGCATCGGGCATCCTAGTAACGTTAGATAAATCACATCTGGTAATATTTCATTCTGAATATGTGTTAATAAACTGTCGAAAAGGCCCCCAATTAATAAAATTATTGAACGTTTTTCCAAATGTTCCTCTACACTCTTGCTACATAAAAGGTTGATATTTTAAATCAATGTAAGTAATATCAGGGCACATAGATAAGGATAACTCACCATCAAAGGTGATACTTTCCCAGCTACTATTGATGGACCAAGTAGTTAATCACTGCAGCTGTGTTCTAGAATTGGAATTGTGTTTCCCAGGTAAAACCAAATGTTCCCAATTGATAACTAAACATGGAGGAGGCCCCAGAGAAACAGGCAAGGAATGAGTATAGTAAGTAAAATTTAAAAAGCTACCATCATCCTTATTGTAAAATTTCAAATTATTCAAAGGAGGAGATAAAACCCCAGGAACACTATAGACAGTTAGATCCATGTCTCATGTCTCCCCAAACAACAGGTTCCAATAAAGGAGGGATAGGAACAAAGGCCCAATAACTTACATTAGCATTAGCATGGACAGAGTTTAGAGTAAACAGGGCACACATGGCCAGGAACAAGTTCTTGGCCGTGACAGGTTTACCAGTGTGTTGTAACATCTTTTGTCTTTCTCCAGTCAACTTTTTAACCTGCCCCCAGGTGGGCAGTGGCGATTCTTCTTCCTCAACTGGTGGCCGATTCCTTGCAGGATACGGGGCTGCCCTCACTGGGCCGTGTCTGTATCCATTGGGCAGGAAACCAGTATTTTTTGCCATCCTGTGTAGACAGATAACCATATCATCGCCCCTTATGTGATAATGTTCCTAGTTGCCATTCTGTGTCCAGTGCAATCTTAATCCATACAGGAGCATTTAAATAAGGTTTTACTGATATTTGATCAACATGGAGCTCAGCTCTAGTTAAAATGTCTCCTTGTGGTAAGTTTAAAAATTTAAGAGGAAAAAGAGGTTGATGTAAAATTATTTTAGGATTTTGCATGGAAAACAACAACATAGCCTTACCTTCATCCAACTTTTCTTCCTTTTTAATTTTTTAATTTGTTGTTTTAGTGTGCCATGATCTCATTCAATAATGGCTTGTCCTTTTGAGTTATATTCTATTCCTGTAATATATACACATCATAAAGTTCACAAAATCTTCTAAATTTAATATTTTTATAGGCTGGTACATTATCAGTCTTTATTTTGGTAGGCACTCCCATAATGGCAAAAGCTTCCAATAAGTGTTCTATTACATGGTTAACAGTTTCTCCCATAAAGGCAGAAGCCCAAACAAATTTGGAATAAGTATCTATTATAACATGTACAAAGGAAAAATGTCCAAAGTCTTGTACATGGGTTATATCCATTTGCCAGAGCTCATTAGGTTGTAATCCTTGAGGATTTACTCCAGCAGGTACAACTCTCAAATGCATTGGTCTGCAGAGAGTCCACCTTTTTATAACTTTTTAGCTTGAGAATAAGATATTTTATAATGCATATGTGAATGGCCAGCATTTGTATGTAAATGAGCATGATCCTGTTCAGCAGAAGCAAAACTAAATAATTTATCAACCTGATTATTGCCATATACAAGGTACCTATATAACGAAAAGTGAACCCTAATGTGAGTTACAAACACTTTGGCATTACGTTGTTGCAGTAATGCTTGTAATTGTTTAAATAATTGATTTAGCTGGGGTTTAGATGAATTTGTAACAGCAGTGACTATATTAGTCACAACTCCAATAGCATAGGCAGAATCAGTAACAATATTAATATCTCCCACATAAGCTTGCAACACCTTAATAATAGCAAAAAGTTCATTTTGTTGAAATGATGCTAAAGTAGTTGTTTGTACCCAATATTTATTTGTTGTCCAGTAAGCACTTTTTGTTTTGGAGCCATCTGTAAAAACGGTAAGACCAGTTGGAATAGAGGCCTTGGTAATTATATCATTAATGACAAATTGTTGTTTACGCAAGCAATCCCACAATCTACCTTTGGGAAAATGGTAGGAAAATTGCCGAGAAAAATTTGCTAATGCTGTTTGAATCATTTGAGATATGTTTAACAAATATTCTACTTGGTGTTTGACAAAGGAAAAATAATTTCAAATAAATCATACCTCGATAGGGTAAATACCCATTGCCTGGCCTGTTGAATAATAATTGCCAACTGTTGTTCATAAGGCATAATATTTTTGGTAAATCAATCCCGTGTATAAATCCATTCTAATGGTAGCTCATTTTGTCCTATAATTCCTGTTGGGTATTTTTATGTATTGAAAACATATAAATTTATGGGTTGATTCAGCGTTACTCAATGTAAAAACATTACTTTTACTTTCTGTTTTACAAATTGTAATTATCTTTCAGCTTCCTTAGTTAAAGTTCTTTTGCTATGTAAATCAGGCTCTCCTTGTAACATTGAAAACAAATTATGTAATTGATAATTAGGAATTCCTAAGGCCAGCCGCATCCAATTAATATCTCTGAATAGCTTTTGAAAATATTTTAACGTATATAATTGATCACGTCGTAAAGATATTTTTTGAGGTTCACTATTTGTCTAGAAACAACATATCCTAAATATTTTACCACCGTATGTTTTTGTGTTTTTTTCAGGTGCTATTATTAATCCAAAATCTTTAAATATAGAAGGTCAAAAATGTAACACCATTTCTAATTCTGTCATATTTGGTCCTGCAAATAAAATATCATCCATATAATGAGAAATATAAATGTGAGGACATTTTTGTTTAACAGGTTTTAAGGACTTATCAACATACATCTGACATATAGTTGGGGAATTCATCATTCCTTGGGGCAACACCTTCCATTGGAAGTGCTGATGATAGGCTTGATGATTTATTTGTGGTAAAGAAAAGGCAAATCTTTTACAATCTTTTACATGTACAGGAATGGTAAAAAAGCAATCTTGTAAATCTATTACTATTATTGGCCAATTTTAAGAAGCATGACAGGTGACCATATACTAGGTTGTAAAGCCCCCATAGGGTACATGGATGCATTAATTTCTCATAAATCAGTCAGCAATCTCCATTTCCCTGACTTCTTTTTAATAACAAATATTGGAGACTTCCATGGTGACATAGTTGGCTCAATATGTCCTTTGTTTAATTGTTCTTCAACTAATTGGTGAGCTGCTTCTAATTTTTCTTTTGATAAAGACCATTGTTCAATCCAAAGAGGTTCCTCAGATTTCCATAATATCTTTATGGGCTCCATCTAAAAATGTTAAAATTGAATATGAGCTCCCCATTTTTCCAGTACATCTCAACCAATTATGATAACTGGAACTTCCATAATATAAGGTTTAAGGACAGCTGTCTGTCCGTCTTCTGAGGTTATAGCAATATATGACACTGCTTGTCCCATAAAATTTCCAGGACTATTGCTAACTCCTTTAATATTACAGGGAATTATTTTATATACTAAATGATTAGGTCATTCATGAATGTTAACAATTGTAATATCTGAGCCAGTATCTACTAGTCCTGTCAATATCTTTCCCTGAATATTAATTTTAATCTTAGGCTGCGTTTTAGTAATATGAGTAGTCCAAAACACATTTTGTTGGTTAATACTTCCAAATCCCCCAATGCGCTGTTTAAATGAGTTTCCAATAGATATATATGGTAATAACAAAATTTGAGCAATTCCTTCTCCCTTTTTAAAGGAAATATCTGCAGCAGCTGACATTAAAATTTTTATTTCCCCAATATAGTCAGCATCAATAATTCCTAAATATACTAAAACTCCATTTGCATTAAGACTGGGTCTACCAGTCAATATGACAAATTTTCCCTCAGGTAAAGGCCCATAAATTCCGGTAGGAATTTTTTGTGGCTTATCACCACCTTTTAAAATAAAATCTTCTAAGGCTGGTATGTCCACTGTGGCGCTGTGGGCTGTGGCAGGGACGAGGGAAAAGATGGTTGGCTGCCCTCGGTTATTAATCCTGGGCCCCTGGGCTGGCCCAATGGAGAGTTTCCCTGCATAGGGTAAGCATCTTTTATAGGAATTCCTTTATTGTCTATTTTTGATCTACACTCCCTTGCCCAGTACTTCCCATTTTTACATTTAGTGCAAATTCCCGGTCCTCTCTTGTTAGCATCAGTAGCCTTTTTACAATTTTTCTTTATATGTCCATTTTGACCACATCCAAAACACTTTAGATTAGAGGGTTTTCTTTGCAAAGCATGCCAGAGAGAGGCCATCGTTTCAGCAAACACCTGCATACACCTGGATTCAGATGTAATGTCTTTGCAGGCCCTTAAATATGTATTCACATCCTCAGATTCTTTAATAGCAATAGGGCTCTTCTACAGTCCTCATAAGCATTCTCATAAGCCACATGTGCAGCAGTTGTTGCCATGCAGCCTCTCTCACAAGAGTACGTTCCGAGGTCAGGTGACTTCAAAATATATGTACATGTTATTTCAATTGTTTTGTGTCTACATTTTGTTTCATATAACAGAAAGTACAAAAAATGAGTGATTTAGAACTTTTCCAAATAGAATTCTCTGACAGACCTTTGAATTTTTATGACAGCCGGGAATGGACAGGTCTTAGTGGAGGGGGTAGCAAAGTAATAGAGACATTGTTTGATGTGAGTTGAATTCTGCCTTCTTTTGCCTCACCATTTCCAATGGTATTACTTCAATGACTTTATTTAAAAGAAAATATTTTTTTTCTGTATGAACTCAGAATTTTTGGATTGCGACACACTACACATTCATATTTGTTTTTAACTCTAAAATCTTTTTTTCCCTTAGTTTAAAACCACAGATGTGAATTTATAATGTGAAAATCGCACCTAGTAATTTATGTCAAATGGTCCAAACAATTTTCACTCCACACTATATGCAATATAGAATGTAATAATAATAAAAATAGTGTGTAAGTTAGTATGTAATAATTGACTTTGTGCAAAGTCAATGATAGTGGATTTTTGTGAGATACTGAGTAATAGTAAAAATTATATTTGAATCAATTAAAAATCCCAGTTACATCTATAAATAACTTATAGTTATAAACTAATGCTGAAAAAATAAGATTGTTATTGGAAAAAGCCAGATGTTTCAATTAGCCTGCTTTCTAAAAATTGTCTTGAATCTGGACTTTGGTGGCTCATGCATATAATCCTTGCTAATCAGGAGTCTGAGATCTGAGAATAGCGATTGCAGGAATGGCACTGTGGCTCAAGTGGTACAGTGGTAGCCTTGAGCTGAATAGCTAAGGGACAGTGCCCAATACCCAAGCCCCACGACCAACAAAAAAATTGACGTGGAGTTTTACTTTATTATTTCATAATTTTTTATGACTGGTTGTTCAGCAAAAAAGTCATTGTTTTTTATATTTTGTGTTGTTATTAAATGAGCCTACTATTGTCTTAAATTAATAAAAAAAAACCTCTCTGATACTATGACAGCATAACATTTGTGGTTAATGGTTAAGACCAAGTTGCCTTTTTGAAAAAAATATTTACATATCCCCCCCAAAGAGGAACAAAAGAAAATATATGCCAGAAAGTTACTCTGTAAATTTTGATAGACTATTATTCTAGCAGTTTGTTTTAACTTTTAATCAAAAATTAAAATAATTCTGGATAATATAAACCCATTTAAATTTTTTCATCCTTGTTATTTATGATTCACTTTACAAAGAAATTCAATAGGTGACATTGTTTTTCCCTCACTTTTCCAAAGACATGATCATGTCATCATTGTAGTGTGTAGCACAATATACCAAGAAAGCATTTGTTAAGGAAAAATTTCCCATTTTTGGTTTGCTTCAGTCTGTATTTAAACCTGCATATCACATCTTACCCATCCTATTGTCTGTCTTCTCATTTGAAACATTTCAATAAGGTTTCCTCCCCTGGTGTGTCAGCCAGCTCAATTTTACAAAACAGCATGCGTTCATTCATTGTGCTTTCCAAAATGTATCTCACAAATGCCAACGATGAAGCACAACCCAAAACATCTGTGGATTTTTCCAATTAGGGTGCAAAGTAATCACTTTACATACTCCTTAGTACCAGCTGTTCACCGGCATTAATTGCTCTGTCACTTCCATGCTTTAAAACAGCAGCATTTGACAATGGCATATATGTTAATTTGTTTACCACCTATGGTTTGTTTTCAGCAAGGACTGTCTTCATGGAAGATAGTAATAGTTGAGTTTTGCAATTGTGTAGTTTAATAGTGCTCTGAGTTGTGGATATAGAACATCCATTTAGGTGACTAAATATCTAAATTAAATCCTATAAAGCATATTCCTTCAATTTTCTTGCTAAAGTGTTCTACAATCTAGGTATTTTTAAAAGAATATTGTATGTTGTTCCCTTGGTGACAATGTAATTGGAAATCTTAAATTTTCCTATACTATGGCTATCTTAAATGAAGTGGATATCGTTGGGTTGGCATGCAAAACTTTTGGGACAGCATTAATGTTTGAATCTTGGATAGGAATTGACTGGGAATTGTGGCAGACTTTCATGGTATGAGAAGAAAAACGAAAAGCCATACTAATACTTTTATCTGCTACATTATTATTTTAGTTTATTCAAACACACATATACACACATACTAACAGACAGATAAACACATTTGTAGTATAAAGCCCCCTTCCGTCTGCAAGAAAATGTTTTAATAGGAATTCTATAAAATATTTAGTCTGCTGAGATGTGATTATAATGTACAGAATTATCTAGTTGCTTCCACCCCTGGACAAGTCATTATCATTGGTGAAGATGTTGCCATTTGAATTTAGAATGCCCCAGAAAGGCCTATGAGTTAAAGAAAAATGGCTTTATATTTCCTCCTGCATTGTGGAGAATACCTGATTAGTTCTGGAGAATAAGTTCTTTGGCGTGAAACCTATGAGAACATAGACTGTCATCTACTTTCTTCTTTTATATTTTAATTATTCTAGGTCAAAAACTTTTCTCTTTGACATACTCCCCACCTTGACATTGTCTTGTCACATAAAACCAACTGCACATCCACGGAAACCTTCAAACTTGTAAATCTGAGTAAGCCTTTCTGTGTAATAAATAGACAATATCACTTATTATATGGTAGGTTATAAAGCTAAAACAGAAGTCTAGTCTTTCTAACAATGTCAGTATATTAAATTGTGCTTCATTATAAAATATCTAACTCCATGTTGTATTTTATGTTTTAGTTTCTGTTGATCCCAGGGCTTAAACTCAGGGCCTGGATGGTGTGCTTTTGTGTTCTAGGCCAGTGCTCAAAATACAACCTGCACTGGAACTCCATTTGCCCTGGTTGTTAATTAGAGATAAGAATCTAATGAACTTTACTACTCAGGCTGGATTTGAACTGTGATCTTCAGATCTCAGCCTAACTAGCTTCAATTACATCCTTGAACCACCAATGCCTAGCCATGTTGCATATTTTGTGTAATTCCAATTCCCAGCATTGTATAGATGCTCCTTCTACAATATTAAAAAAAATCTCAACCCTGTTTTCACTGTATTTGATGTTGGTAAAATTTGTGGAGGGGAAGGGTAAAACAAATTGTTTAATAGGGATACAGGTGGACCCATTGAAACGAGATGTACAAGATATTATGTAGAAAATCTAAATTTACAATTTTGACTGGGGGTTGGGGGGGAGGGTTGGGAGGGTGAGGTGGAAGGGATCATAAGGGGAAAAATAGGAGGAGGTAACAATGCTTGATAAGAAATGTACTCATAAACGAGTTCTTGCTTGACTTGACTCCCCGCTGTGTCTGAATGTCTCCCAGGCTAAGGGAAGCTGGGAAATGGGCGAGCGGCCCACTTACCTTTCCTCAGACCCCATCCCTCTTTCGTGGGGCTGACGAAGAATCAACATTTATTGACTGTTTATTCGTCTAATATAGCACATAGAACATTGATTAAGTAGGATATAGGTCTGCATATGTATTCCACTCATACTTTACAACCAGGACTTTCACAGAAAAGGAAAACGTGTCACTATCATTTTCTTACTCGATGATTCATTATTTGGGTATGCTGGCATCTGAACTCATGGCCTACAGGGCCAAATTCATGCCATCCTGGGCAAATTGAGTTGATAGGCAGTTCCCAAAATCTGAGATCAAACACAAGGGGTTGACAAAATAAGAACAGATTGACACTCAGCTTGTAGTATGCTTATAATTATATATCTTTATAGCATGCCAGAGATGTCTATCCATTGTTCACTTATATAGACTACATTCCTACAAATTCTTGGGTATTTATCATGCCTCCATGTAATTGTTATTATTTTCATCTTTAATAAACTATTAAGTAAATCAGTGTCCTGAAATTATTGTGTCCCTGTGAGAAATAATATTCTTTTAATGCTTCATAAGATATTAAATAAAAGCAATCATCCAACTAAAGTCATTATGTCTAATTGAGTACAAGTATCATTCATGAGAATCTCATTCAACTGTGACATTGATAAAATTCCATTGTTATTCCTGTGGATGGGAATGAATCTCTTAGGATCTCTCACCATCCGGAAGAGATATGACTGGTATTGGAACTGTAGGCCTATGTTGCTGGTTGAGACTATGGCTTCTCCAATAGCCCGCAATTAAAAAAAAATTAGCTCCTTGGTTTGCAATTCATGCCATTTTTTCTGCCAGGCCTGGGATTTGAACTCAAGGTCTGGGTAAATATGCAGCACCATGAGGGATGGGAATCTGACCATGCTTGAAGACAAGAAAGTCAGGCCTGTTGCCTAGGCCTGAATTCAAGCCTCAGGTCTGGAAAACATACTCCTTATATCCATTTTAAAGATAGGATTTATGCTTCCATACAGATAGTCCATATTATATTGGGTGTGGTTATTCATTTTATTTCTACTTTTATTCATTTATTTACCATATATTTTATTGACTCTGATGACCCCTCTACCATTTATTACATTGTTTGCATTCTATATCACAGCAGTCTGATTTGTAGTTACATTTTCCATCAAGCCTGACACCCAGGACTCTCCCAGAAAAAGAAAACATGGGTCACACTTGGCTTCTTACTCAAAGATTAAATTTTTGGCAGTGCTGGGATGTGAACTCAGGGTTTTGCAAGCCCAATTCATGAATGGATGAGTGTGAGCACAGCAGCCTCTAATCAATGAAGCTGTCAGTTTTTTCCCAGGTGCTGAGAACCAGCCCCATGTTTGGCCAAAACAGTGATACATGGATAGGCAGAGGATGGTATACAAATAAATATATATTGGTAAAGAGTGCCAGAGCAGTCTATACATGATTGAAAGTCACAGTCTTCACATGTTTAGAGTCTCTCCCAAGTATGAGCTTTGTCTTCTTTACCTTTTGCACCTTTGTATAGAAATTTCTTTAGATGATTTATACTCAGAAGCCTTTTCTTGGGGAGAGGCAAGTTGAGGGACAAAATTGTAAGGGTGGGCTAGAAATGTGGCTTAGAGGTAGAGAGCTGGCTCAGCATGCATGAATGCCAGGGTTTGAATCCTCAGTGCCACAACTCAGAATAAGCCAGAGTGGCTCAAGTGGTAGAGCGCTAGCCTTGAGAAAAAGAAGTTCAGAGAGAGTACCCAGGCCCTAACGTCAAGCCCCAGGACTGTCAAAAACAATACGCCAGATGCCAGTGGCTCACAACTGGAATATTAGCGTCTCAGGAGGCTGAGATATGAAGACCATAGTCATTTAACTGTAAGCCCTCTGTACAACATTTTTACAACAAAAATGAAAAATGTAGTGCTCAGAGAAGCATTTTGGGGGTAAGAGAAAGAAGCCTGAATAGATGTACATAATTCTATACTGCTTTTTTTAATATCCAGTATGTCACTGAATAAACATAACTGCTTCCATTTAAAAATTATATTAAGTGAAGTAAGCCAGGCCCAAAGAAACATAGGTCCCATGGTTTTCCTTATTTGCAATAACTAGTATATGTCTGAGTCAAGCAGAAAAGGTCAGATAAGTTGATGTTAGGGGAATGAACCCCAAGATAAGTATTCAAATTTTTTTTTGTTTTTTTTCCTTTCATACAATTGTTTCTAACATATTTATAAGATGATTTCTATGTTGTTTTTATGTCCCTTCCCCAAAGTATAACCCATACTTTGTTTTTGATGTTGGTATAATTTGTGGAGGGGAAGGGAAAAAAATGGTTTAACTAGGGGTACAGGTAGACCCATTGCAACAATGAGATGTACAAGTTGTTATTTCGAAAAACGGACTTAACAACATTGGTTGGGTGTCGGGGAAGGATAGGGTGGTGGGAGGGGAGGAGTATAGGAAGGGAGGGGAAGGGGAAACAACGAGGAGGCATCAATGTTTGATAAGAAATGTACTCGTTATTTTAATTGAAAGGACTTGTTTTCCCCCTTCGCCTCCATAAGGATACAGTTGGACCCGTTGCAACAATGAGATGTACAAGATGTCATGTCGAAAACGAACTTTACATCTTTGGTTGAGGGGGAGGGGAGGATGGGAAGTGATGAGAAGGGGAAACAAAGGAAGAGCCTACAATGCTTGATAAGAAATGTACTCATTATCTTGCCCATGAAATTGTAACCCCTCTGTACAGTATTTTCACAATAAAAAATAAATAAAAATTAAAAAAAAGAAATGTACTCGTTATCTTGCCCATTTAATTGTAACTCCACTGTATGGTATTCTAACATGTCACTATCTTGGAAATGGTACCAGTATTTCCATCAGTGCTGGGATTTGATCTCACCATCCAGGCAACTCTTTTGCACCATGAGTGAAGGCAAAGCTCACTGTCCTTGAGGAAAAGAAATTCAGGCTAGAGTTACCAGGGCCTTCAGGATTAGGAGGCAGAAGGTGCACACTCAACAGGAATGTGAGCTGCAGAACCACTTCATTCCAGGCATGGCCAGCAATGAAGGGAAACCTGAAACATTTGTCAGAGTTACATAAGGGTCAGGCTTTTCTCAGCCTCTTCAAACAATGACTAATTAACCTTCCTCCCTCACGTGAAAGGGAGCCTCAGGCTATCCTTAGGTTAACAATAGAGAGCCAATTTAGTGGGGGAGAGGGGAAGAACAGAGTAGAAAAACCTTGCTTTTTGGTCTTAGGGAGTGGGTTTTTGAGTCTACATCTGTCAGATTTGAAGGCCCTTCTACCTGTCCATTCTCCTTCCTTCATTTCATCCACATAATTAATGCAAATCCCCAGTCAAAGGTGAGGAAGGGCCCTTTCTTTTCTGTCTCCTATCACCTGCACCTCCTAGCATCTTGACTCTAGGGCCCTTGGCTGACTGAGCAGTGGGAAAGAGACAGTCTTCCTGCTCTGTAGTTGTGTGAAGGCCATGCTGGTGTCCAGGCACACTGCAGAAGGCCTAATGCCTGGGAAATCTTCCTTTCATTCCACCTGACATCCAAGACCCGATTCATCTATCATCTTTCTATCTATCTGTCTATCTGTCTTTCTACCTACCTATCTATCTATCTATCTATCTATCTATCTATCTATCTATCTATCTATCTATCTATCTATCTATCATCTATCTACCTACCTAACTACCTACCTAGCTATTTCTTTGCCAGTTCTTGGATTGAACTCAAGGCCTGGGCACTGCCTCTAGCACTCTACTACTTGAGCCACAGCACCAATTCTGGTTTTATTTCTTGAATATGCTTCAGAGGAATTGAACTCAGGGCTTCTTGCATGCTAGGCAAGCACTCTCTCACTAATTGACATTCCCAGCCCTCTCATCTTTTTCTTAATGGTAGTTTTTACATAAATATGCTACAATTTTACATCCCCAAGTTTAATTTTCTGAATACCGGTTACTTCTAAGAAACCTGATCTCCTCTTCCCCAGCCTGCTTTGTGACTCTTCCTGAGTTGGCCTCAAAATAAAATGCAAATGAAGGCTGTTGAGGGTGACCTGCTTTAAGTGGATTGCTGCACAGATTGTTGTGTATGTCTATTTGTTGCCAGTCCTGGAAATTGAACTCAGGATCTGGGCACAGTCCATGAGCTACTTTACTTAAGGATACCCCTCTAACACTGGAGCCATATGGCTATACCTCTGGCTTTGTTGGCATTGAAGTTGGACAGGGTTCTCAAGAACTTTCCTGCCTAGGGTGACTTGAACCATGATCCTCCTATCACAGCCTTGAAAGTATCAAGGAGGACTGCTGAGAGCCAATGGTGCCTGCCTAATCATTGGTCTTGTTACTGTTCTTGGACAGACAGGTGATTTCCCAATCCTCAGGTTGAAATGGTGGGAGCTGGAGCCCACAGCTCAAATCCTGGTCCTGCCACCTCCAAATGGCAGGAGCTCCTAAGAAATTCATTCCTATCCATATGAATACCAAAGGAATGTGATGTATGTCTTGATTGAATGGGCAGTTCTTGAATGATTCTAGGATAAAATTATACACAATTATATTATAGTACACTGATTTTGATTAATACTTTATGAAGCATTTAAACAATCACATTCATTACCTGGAGGCATAATGAAATACCTAAGAATTGGGCATCACATAGTAAAGAGATGCCATTTTTTCTGCCAGGACTTTCTTTAGTTAATTGGTATAGCGCATTTTCTGAATGTAGTTTGGTATATGAAACTAGGAATATTATACCTGAACAGAAAATTAATTATTCAAACAGTTTTTATCAGAAATGTTTATAGCGAAATTTAGAGATAAATCCAAATTATATATATTTGAAGACAATGCTTTGTTAGTCCTCTTCTCAAATTCCCCATTCCCTTCATGAGAATAATACACATTGTAATGTAATGCTGAGAATGTTTTTGTGAAATAGATTGACTTTAAACCAGTGAGTTACTCTATACTGCATTTTGTTTACTTTATATCCAGAAAAACTAAATTGTTACTTTATCGTTTCCCTCAGGCTTTATACTCAGATTTAATCTCTGATGGGTGACACATAAAGATATAAACATTTTTTAACAGTGGCTAAATTTAGGCTGAGGAATCTAGGTACAATTATACTCATGCAGATAGGCCTCATCATTCATGAAACCCTGATATCAAAATGTTAAACAATGCTTACTGGTGTCATGCTTATGAGAATGTGTATTATAAACAGTGGTTATTAGAATGTTTTTGGAATCAATAGCATTTCATGGGTTAGGAACTGAAGTGAAACATTATACTCAGAACATAATTTAAGGAGGCATCCAAAATTAGTTACCAAGATATACATCGTGTAACACAATGTTTTAAAAATGCAAGCTAAAGGAAATAATTTATGAAAAAAATCAACATTTGCAATAAATACAGAATCACTATGACTGATTTTCTTTTACCCCAGTTGCAATACAGCTTACATGATGACTTTTCTTGTGATACGTTTGGGTAGGTCTTGATATTTAGTTGGAGAAGCTATGTTCTTTCATATATTCATTTGTCAGATCAAAGAGGAAATGAATTCCATGCCAGAGTCAACATCCATAATAATGTTACAAATGTATCCTGCTACTTTGCCAAAGTTTCAAATCAGCTTGAGTAAATTGGGTCTTTTTTTTTGGATCTAACTAAATAGGTATGCGCTTTTGTCAGTACTAAAAACATTTTGACAACCATTCATTAGACTAGTGTTTTCCAGTAACTACTTCTCTCTTTTCATCAGATTTTTAATTTAATTCATGTAATGTGTTGATGTTTTCCTTTAGATAAGCCACATTCAGTCTTCTACAAAGTGTAATTTGGAATATTTTAAAATTATGGACACTCATATACACTGCTCAGATTCTATTATTTGCATATTTTTTTCTTGTTATATCAGTAGGGATTAGTTCTCAGCATGGATACTATTGGACTTATTCATTGAATTTCTGAATTTTTTAAGTATGTCATTTTTTTATTTTATTCTTTTAAATATGTGCAGATCACACTCTGCATACATTCACATTTGTTTTAAACAATGTGTTCCATTCAAGGGATTTACTATATTAGGTTAATCTAGATGAATTTAATTACCAATTATCACAACTATATTTCTTAGACATAGTTATCTTTATGGCTCTACTCCAAGTTAACATGTATTTGAGGTTTTTGTGCTTAAAAAAATTGGGCACAGCATTTTTTTCCCCTGGGGGAGTTCTGTTTTGTTGGTTGTTTGTCCAGTTGTGGTGACTTCAACATTTGTGTACATTTTATTTCAATTGTTTTGTGTCAATATTTTGTTTTATATAACAGAAATTACAAAAAGAATCAGTGATTTAGAACTTTTCCAAGTAGAATTCTAAGAGAGACACCTGAAATTTTGTGACATCTGGGAAAGGGAAGGTCTTCGTAGTAGAGGGGGTAGCAGAATAACAGACATTGTTTGACATGATTTTAATTCTTCCTCCTCTAACCTCACTATTTTCAATGGTATTTCTTCAAAGTCTTTAGTAGAAAGAAAATATATTTGTCTGTATGAACTCAGAATTTTTGGTTCAATTAGGACACATTACATATTTATATTTCATTTTAAGTTGAAAATCTTTCCTTCATTTAAAATAACAGATGTGAATTTATAATGCTAAAGTAGCATCTACTAATTTATATGAAATTGTCCAAACTACTTTCACTTCACACTATATGTAATATAGAGTGTGGTAATAATAATGAATAATATAGTATGTAATAATTGCCTTTGGAGAAAGTCAATTACATTGGATTTTTGTGAGATACAAAGTAATAGTAAAACTTATATTTGATTCTATTAAGAAATTCCAAGTTACATCTAAAAATAACTCAGAGTTATAAACTAATGCTAAAAAATAATATTGTTTATTAGAAAAAGCCAGACATTTCAATAAGCTTGCTTTTTTAAAATTGTCTTGAATCTGGGCTTTGGTGGCCCATGCCTGTAATCCTAGGTACCAAAAAGTCTGAGATCTGAGGATAGTGGTTCAAAGCCAGACTGTGCAGAAAAGTTTGTGAGACTTTTATCTCCAATATATCTCTTGAAAACTAGAAACGGCACTGTGGTTCAAGTGGTACAGTGGTATCCTTGAGCTGAAGAGCTGAGGAACAGTGCCCAGGCCCAATGTTCAAGCCCCACAACAGACAAAAAAAAATTGGCATGGGTTTTTACTTTATTATTTCATGATTCTTTAATATGAAAATGCATACAGAGGGTTTACAATTACATGATCAAAGTAATGAGTGCGTTACTTATCAAGCATTGTTGCCTCCTCCCTTTTTTCCCTTTCCCATGCCTTCCTATCTCTCTTTGTGCCCACCCTCCGCCCACCCCGCCATGCGCCAAAGTTGTAAAATTCAATTTTTGATATAACGTCTTGTATATCTCATTGTTGCAACGGGTCTACCTGTATCCCAATTTCTTTTTCCCTTCCCCTCCCCAAATTATATCAACATCAAATACAGTGAAAATGGAGGTTATACCATGGTGGAGGGACATACAAAGCAACAAAGAAATCATCTTGTAAATATGATAGAAACAATAGCAAGAAAAAAAAACCATTTGGGTCCTTATCTTGGTGTTCATTTCATCTAACATCAACTTTTTTGACAGTTTGTGTTTATCTCCGACATATACTAGTTATTGCAAATAAAGGAAACCATGGAACCTATGTTTTGGGGGCATTAATTAGGTCACTTAATATTATTTTTTCAAAGGCATTCCATTTCCTAACAAATGGAGCAATGCCATTTTTCTGATGGAAGCATAGAATTCCATTGCTTATATATACCACATTTTCTTGATCCATTCATCTACTGAGGGCCATCTGGGTTGGTCCCATATCTTAGCTATGGTAAATAATGCTGCAATAAACATAGTTGTGCTGGTAGCTTTAGTGTGGTCTTGTTTGTGATCTTTTGGGTAAATGCCCAAAAGTAGGATTGCTGTTTCATAGGGCAGCTCTATGTGGAGTCTTTTGAGGAACTTTCATAATACTTTCCAACGTAGTTGAACAAGATTACAGTCCTACCAACATCCCATCCAGCTTCTGTTGTTATTACAGTTCTAAATTATAGCCATTCTAAAGGGGTAAGGTAGTATCTCAGTGTATTTTAGATTTGCATTTTTTT
Source organism: Dipodomys merriami (assembly GCF_024711535.1). Lineage (NCBI taxonomy): Eukaryota > Metazoa > Chordata > Mammalia > Rodentia > Heteromyidae > Dipodomys > Dipodomys merriami. The sequence continues at coordinate 518,272 of NW_027206200.1, read as the reverse complement.
TATTGCAAAGGTGGTTAAGCATTTCTCCATGTGTCTATTGGCCATCCTTCTTTGCTCTTCAGAGAAGTGTCTCTTGAGTCTTTAGCCCACTTATTTATTTGGCAGCTGTTTCTTTGAGGATTTGTTGTTGGGGGATTTAATTTTTTGAGTTCCAGATATATTTTAGATATGAGATCGTTGTCCGTTGTATGGCTAGTGAAGATCTTCTCCCAATCCCTGGGCATTCCATTGATCTTTCTAGCTATGTCCTTTGTCATGCAGAAGCTCTGCAATTACATGCAATCCCATTTGTCCATCATTTCTTTGATTTGTTGTGTTTCTGGTTCTCTATTAAGAAAATTTCAGCCTGTGCCAAAGAAATATAAGTTATCTCCGATTTTGTCCTACAATGTTTTCAAGGTGTCAGCTTTGACTCCGAGGTCTTTCATCCATTTGGAGTTGATTCTGGTGCATGGTGATATATGTGGATCTAGCTTTAGTTTTCTACAACGGATTAACCAATTTTTTCAGAACCATTTACTGAAGAGGCTCCCATTCTTCCATTCTATTTTTTTAGCTCCCTTATTGACAATTAGGTGGCTATAGGAGTGTGGGTTTACTTCTGGGTTTTCAAATCTATTACATTGGTCCTGAAGTCTGTTCTTGTGCCATACCACGCTCTTTTGATTACTATATCTTTGTAGTAGACTTTGAAATTTGGTATTCGGGGTCTTCTATTACTCCATATGAATTTTTGGATTGCCTCTTCTATTTTCTTGAGGAATGAGTTTGTGATATTAATAAGTATCGCATTGAATTTGTAGATAGCCTAGGGAAGTATTGCCATTTTCATGATGTTGATTCTTCCAATCCAGGAGCTTGGGAGGCTTTTCCACTTTCTAATTTCCGTTTTGATTTCCTTTTTCAGGTTTTTAAAGTTGTCATCATAAAGAGCCTTCACTTCTTTGATTAAGTTAATTCCTAGGTATTTTATTTTTTGTGGGGTTATTATTAATGGAGTTGCTTTCCTTATTTCAGCCATGCATTTCTCATTGATGGCATACAGAAAAGCCATTGATTTTCGAGAGTTAATTTTTCCCCTGCTACTTTGACAACGATTTGAATCAGCATGAATAATTTGGGAGTGGAGTTAGTGGGATTATTTAAATACAACATCGTGTCATCTGCAAATAGGGAGAGTTTTACATCATCTGTCCCTGTTTGGATCCCTTTTATGTTAGCATCTTGTCTTATTGCTGTAGGTAGGCATTCTAATACTAAATTGAAGAGAAGTGAAGAGATTGGACATCCTTGTCTTGTTCCTGAGTTAAGAGGAAATGGCTTCAATTTTCCAACATTAAGTATAAAGCTGGCTGTAGGTTTGTCATATACAGCCTTTATTGTATTGAGAAATGTTCCCTGGATTCCTAATTTTTCCAGAGCCTTCGTAATAAAGGCGTGTTGGATTTTGTCAAATTCTTTTGCTGCATCTATTGAGATAACCATGTGGTTCTTTTTTTTTGGGGGGGGGGTTCCAGTCGTGGGCCTGGACTCTGGGCCTGGGCGTTGTCCCTCAGCTCTTTAGTTCAAAGCTAGCTCTGTACCACTTGAGCCACAGCGCCACTTCTGGCTTTTTTCTTTTTGCTTATGTGGTGCTGAGGAATTGAACCCAGGGCCTCAAGCAGGCAAGGCAAGTGCTCTACCACTGAGCCACCTTCCCAGCCCAACCATGTGGTTTGTATCCTTGCTCTTTTTGATTTGATGAATTATAGTTATTGTTTTGCATATATTTAACCAGCTTTGCATGCCTGAAATAAAACCTTTTTGATCGTTGTGTTTGATTTATTGGAAGAATTGTTGAAGTCCATTGGCCAAAATTTTGTTGAGATGTTTTGCATCAATATTCATCAAAGAAATGGGTCTATAATTCTTTCTTTGATGAGTCCCGGCTTAGTTTTGGGGTGAGGGTTATGATGGCTTCATGGAATGAATTCGGTAGTGAATTTTCCCTTTCAATTTCATTGAAGAGTTGGAGAAGTATTGGTGGGAGCTCTGCTTTGAAGGCCTTGTAGAATTCTGCTGTAAATCGATCTGATCCTGGGCTTTGCTTAGATGAGAGGTCTCTTATTGCTGTTTCTATTTCTATGCTTGATATGGGCCTGTTAAGTTGATTTAATTCATCTTCATTGAGTTTTGCATGTTGATATTGGCCAGGAAAAGGTCCATTTCTGCCAGGTCTCAAACTTATTACCATAAAGGTTTGAGAAGTACTCCCTTATAATATTCTGAATCATGGTTGTTTCTGTGGTGATGTTTCCATTCTCATCTCTGAGTTTGTTTATTTGGTGTGTTCTCTTCTTTTTCTGATAAGATTTGTTGAGGGTCTGTCAATTTTGTTAATATTTTCGAAGAGCCAACTCAGTTTTTTTGATTCTTTTTATGGTGTTTTAGGGTTCTAATTCATTTAATTCTGATTTAATTTTAATTATTTCTTTCTGTCTACTGGATTGGGGTTTATCTTGCTGCTCTTTTTCAAGGAGGTTCAGATGTCTTATTAAATTGTTGGTTTCAGATCTCTCTAATTTGTTGTTGTAGGACCTCAGAGCTATAAACTTGCCTCTGAGGACTGCCTTTGCTGTGTCCCAGAGGAGCTGGTAATTTGTGTGTTCATTTTTGTTGAATATCATGGACATTTGCATTTCCTTTCTAATCTCTTCCATGACCCACTTGTGATTCAACAGTGTGTTTTCCAGCCTCCATATTGTACAAGACTTTCTTTGTTGGATGTTGGTATTGATTTCTAATTTTATTCCCTTGGATGTTGTTTCTTGGCTTTTAAGTTGGTCTTGTTGTTTTTCTATGTGCAGGATACCCATAATGTCTTTGGTTGGGCTGGTTTGGTGGAGATATGTTGTTTCAATTTTTCTTTGCTATGGGCAGCTTTTATTTGACTTTCGGTCATGAAGGAGAGTTTAGCTGGGTACAGTATTCTTGGTTGATAACTGTTAGTATTTAGCACATGGTATTCCCCCATTCTAGGCTCTTCTTGCTTTAATCATTTCTGCTGAGAAATCTGAGATGTTTCTAACTGATTTCTGTTTATAGGTGATTGTTCTTTTACCTTGAGAGCTTTAAGGATCCTTTCCTTGGTCTGAATTGATCCTTTGCAGATTATAAGATGGTGGAATGTCCTGATCTTGTGTGGTCTATTTGGAGTTCTAAAAGATTCTTGTATCTGAATAGGCCTAACTTTTTGCACGTTTGGAAAGTTCTCTGCTGGGATTCTGTTAAATAAATTTCCTAGACCATTAACTTCTTTCTCTAAGTGCTCCTCTATACCCATTATCCTCAGATCATGACTTCTGATGGTGCCTTCCAAATGTTGAATAGATCTATCATATTTCTTGGATTTGCCTTGGATAGTTGTATGTTCTTTCTCTATAATATCTAGGCTGTCCCCGAGATTCAATCTTCTGCATGGCATCCAATGGGGAGCCCCACACATAGTTAATTGATTTGGAAACCAACAACCCCACTAAATATCATCTCCACGCTCAAAATATCAATAAGTAAGGCTTTTTCCTTTTCCCTTACTCCCTCCTTCTTTATTGATCTTTCCTTCATTTCCCTTTTTTCCCTTCCATCACTTCTTTCTTCTCTTTAGGTCTCTCCACTATCCATAAGCCTACACTTGTCTGGCCTGGTGGCCAATTGGCATCCTACCCCTCCTGCTCTCCCTCTAATTCCTCTTCTCCCAGCTCTTTCCCCTGCTGCTGTCTCACCACTTCCTTCCTTCCAAGTCTTCCCTTGATATTCTCCAATTCCATTGCTCTGACAAAGCAGCCTATATATAGGTTGAAAAGCCTCATCACTCAAGTGGGTCTCCTGCCTCACAGATTTCAACCATCAATTCATAAACTGCCCATTCCCCAATCACGTTTTCATAGCTCATCATGTAAGGTTGACATCCTACCACCTCCAACAGCATGCCCTTCCCACTTGGATATTATGCCCCATGCACTCCAGTGGGCCAGGACATGGGGCCACATTGATTAGTGGGCCCTGCTCCTTATTAGGACCATGCTGCTTTATACATCTCCCACTGGTTTTCATGTCCAATAAAATAGTTGAATCCTTCTTACCAAATCCTAAAAGTTCCCTTCTCTTCACCCAATGAACAGGCTTAAAATGTAAATTTAATAGAAAACAAGTAAATTATAGAAACACACTAGTTGCACTAACTAACACTTAGTTTTGTCCTCTGTCTCTGAACAGTCCATCTTGCAGCCTTCTCTGTGTATTAAGCCACTAAATATTCCACTTGAGACTGATGGATCCAATGATGTTTTCCTGCTAATTCAGTAGCTGAATGAACTTAGCACCACCAAGTAAGGTCCTTGCCACATAGGTTCCAATTGAGGACCATGATGCATTTTTACCCACACCAGCTGTCCAGGCAAGAAAGAAGGGTGGAGTTTCTTTTTTTTTGTTTTTTCAACTCCATTTCTTAGTTTATTTCACTTACCTGAGGTCTAGTTTTTGAATTATTTTCTGAAGTGAAACTTGCTATAGAATAAACTAAATTGATCTCCCCAAAGAAATTTTCCTTCCAAATGGATTTAATTTCTTATTTTATACTTGAAATTTTTATTTTCATCCTAATGTTTATTTTAAAACACTTATTATTATTATCTTTAAGTAGTTGTACAAAGAAGTTCCCATTCTACAAAACAGTATAGAATACAAGGTGTCTGACAACATTGTCACCCATCCCTCGTTACCTTTCCCTTCTCACACTTTTTTGTAAAAATTGAGATAGGTGATTACATGTATTTCACATATTTCACAGTATTTTGGAATTGTGATACTTAGTTAAAGTCACAAACACATTTTAACCTTGACAAGGCAAATTATTGTTATCATGGTCTAAAGTTTGCTAATTCTATGAGCTTTGACAAGCCAAATAATTTTTCCCACCTCAGGTGATGTTTACATTTTTTCCTTTTGCTATTGTAGGCTATTCCCTCTTTCCCTCTTTCCCTTTCATTCCTCCCTTCCCATCTCTTTGTTTGGGTTACTTAGTTATTTTTCTTCTATGACTAGTGGAGCTGATGGGCCCCTTTTTGTATATTGTTCCATTTCCTACTTAATGTGTTCCTTCTCCTGGCTTCCTTCCTTTGCGTGCATATTTCCACCATCTACATGGTCAAGAACATGGAGTCATTAATGGTGATACAACAAAATGAGTGGCTGTCCTTTGTTTCTCGAGTCCTGTTTACTTTGTCATACTTTCTTGCATTTTGGCGTTAGCATCCACGTATCAGGTAGACCCTGTGTCGTTTGTCTCATTCTTGGCTTACCTCACTCAAATAATTTGGTCTAGTTCCATCCATTTCCCTGCAAATACCATCATTTTGTCCTTTCTAATGGCTGCAAGGTATTCCATTGTATATAGGTCCCACAATTTTTGGATCCACTTATCACTTATGTCTCATCTGGGTTGTTTCCAAATCTTGGCTATTGTGAACAGTGCTGCAATAATCATAGAGGTGTGTGTGTGTGTGTGTGTGTGTGTGTGTGTGTGTGTGTGTGTGTGTGTGTGTGTGTGTGTGTGTGACTTTGCATCCTGGTTCCTGTTGTTCAGAGTAGATGCCTAAGAGTGGTATGGCCAGTTCATTGGAGGGGTCGATATTTAGCTTTTGTAGGTACCATCAGAATGCTTACCAAAGTGGTTGTATTAGTATACATTTCCACTAGCAATGCAGTAATATTTCTTTCATTGTATCCCTTCCAGCATTTGTCATTGGCTGAATTTAGGATGTGGGCCATTCTGACTGGGGAAAGGTGGTATCTCAGAGTTGTTTTTATTTGCATTTCCTTTAGAGCCAGGGATGATGAACATTTCCTCATGGGTTTCTTTGCAATTTTTATCTCTTCTTCTGAGAAGTATCTCTTTAGCTCCCTTGACCATTTCAAGATTGGTTTGCTAGGTTTGTGAAGGGTTAGTTTCTTGAGTTCACCATATATAATGGATATTAGACCATTGTCTGATATATTGCTGATAAATAATTTTCCCATTTCTTTCCATTTCCTGGTAATATTTATGATTCTTTTTTTAGGCTTTTATAGGTTTCATGAAATAAACCCTTTACATCTTTGGTTAGGTTAATTCCTAGATACTTTTTTTTATAGTTCTTTTTTTAATTTAATTTTATTTTATTTGTGAACATACTGTACAGAGGAGTTACAATTACGTGGGCAGGAAAAAGCATACATTTCTTACCAAGCATTGCAGCCTCCTCCTTTGTTTACCATTCACATCCCTTCCCAGCCTCCCCCCTCCCCCCCAATCCCAATCCTTCTCCTTCCCCCCTCCCCCCGCACCGACGATGTATAGCTAGTTTTGGACATGGCAACTTGTATTTCTCATTGTTGCAACAGGTCCACCTGTATCCTTAAACAACTGGTTTTTCCCCATTTCCTCCACAAGTTATACTGACATCAAATATAGTGAAAGCAGGGGTTAATACTGTGGGGGAGGGATATACAAAGCAACAAAGAGATAATCTTATAAATGTGTTAGAAACACATGCATGAAAGAAAAAAAAAACATTAAAGTACACATCTAAGGGTTCATTTTCCTGACATCACATTATCTGACCTTTTCCGCTTGACTCATACATATAGTAGATATTACAAATAAGGGACACCATGGGACCTATGTTTCTTTGGGCCTGGCTTACTTCACTTAATATAATTTTTTCCAAGTTTACTTTTTTAAAGATTATTGCAAATGGGGTTGTTTTCCTTGATTTCCCTTTCTACTTGTACATTGTTGCTGTACAGAAAGGCGACTGATTTTTGTGGGTTAATTTTGTATCCTGATACTTTGCCAAATGGCTTTATAAGCTCCAAAAGTTTGGAGATGGAGCTTTAGGGATCGTTAATTTATAAAATAATGGCATCTGAAAAAAAGAGATGTTTATCTGCTTCTTATCCTATGTAGATCTCTTTAATATCTTTTTCTTGCTTTATTGCTCCGGCTAAGAATTCCAGAACTATATTGAAGAAGAGTGGATAGAGTGGGCATCATTGCCTTGTTCCTGTTTTTAGGGAAATTCGTTGTAGTTTTTCCCCATTAAGTATAATATTGGCCTTTCATATGCCATGTAAGGCTTTATTATCTTATGAAGTGTTCCTTCCATTCATATTTTTCCAGAGCTTTTACCATGAATGAGTGCTGAATTTTATCAAAAGCTTTTCCTACATCAATGGAGATAATCATGTGGTTCTTGACCTTGTATCTGTTGATGTGATGGATTACATTTATTGACTCACATATGTTAAACCATCCCTGCATCTCTGGGACGAAGCCTACTTGGTCATATTGTATGATTTTTTATATATATTTCTGGATTCTGTTGGCTGCAATTTTATTGAGGAGCTTTGTATCTGTCTTTTTTTTTAAAGTTTTTTTTTAATAGTATTTTATTTTATTTGAGAACATACTGTACAGGGGGGCTACAATTACATGGGCAGGATGATGCATACATTTCTTACCAAGCATTGCAGCCTCCTCTTTGTTTACCCTTCACTTCCCTTCCCCGCCTCCCCCCTCCCCCCACACAATTTTACCCCCCTCCCCCCACCCAATTATACCCCCCTCCACCCCCCACACCGACATTGTAAAGCTGGTTTTGACATGACATTTTGTACTTCTCATTGTTGCAACAGGTCCACCTGAATCCTTAAACGACTTGTTTGTCCCCATCTCCTCCACATGTTATACTGACATCAAAGATAGTGAAAGCGGGGGTTACACTGTGGGGGAAGGACATACAATGCAACAAAGAAATAATCTTATAAATGCGTTAGAAACACTTGCATGAAAGAAACGAAAACATTAAAATACATATTTAAGGGTTCATTTTCCTAACATCACATTATCTGACCTTTTCCGCTTGACTCATACCTATACTAGATATTGCAAATAAGGGAAACCATGGGACCTATGCTTCTTTGGGCCTGGCTTACTTCACTTAATATAATTTTTTCCAAGCCTTTCCATTTCTTAACAAATGGGGAAATGTCATTCTTTCTGATGGAGGCATAGAATTCCATTGTGTATATATACCACATTTTCTTGATCCATTCATCTACTGAGGGGCATCTGGGTTGGTTCCATATCTTAGCTATGGTAAATAATGCTGCAATAAACATAGTTGTGCTGGTAGCTTTAGTGTGGACTTGTTTGTAAACATTTGGGTAAATGCCCAAAAGTGGGATTGCTCGATCATAGGGGAGATCTATGTGAAGTCTTCTGAGGAACCTCCATACTGCTTTCCAAAGTGGTTGAACAAGTTTACATTCCCACCAACAATGAAGTAAGGTTCCTTTCTGTCCACATCCCCTCCAGCATCTGTTGTTGTTAGAGTTCTTGATTTTTGCTGTTCTAACTGGAGTGAGGTGATATCTCAATGTTGTTTTGATTTGCATTTCTTTTATGGCTAGGGATGTTGAACATTTCTTCATGTGTCTATTGGCCATCCTTGTTTCTTCTTCAGAGAAGCTTCTCTTTAAGTCTTTCGCCCACTTATTTATTGGGCAGTTGTTTCTTTGAGGATTTGTTGTTGGGTGGTTTAATTTTTTGAGTTCCAAGTATATTTTAGATATGAGACCCTTGTCCGTTGTATGGCTAGTAAAGATCTTCTCCCAATCGGTGGGCTTTCTATTGATCTTGCCAGCTATGTCATTTGCCCTGCAGAAGCTCTGCAATCTTATGCAATCGCATTTGTCCAACCTTTCTTTGATTTGTTGTGCTTCCGGGTCTCTATTCAGAAAATTTCAGCCTGAACCAAGGAGACCTAAGGTTTCTCCTATTCCATCCTGTAATGTTTTCACAGTGTCTGCTTTGAGTTCCAGGTCTTTGATCCATTTGGAGTTGATTCTGGTGCAGGGTGATATATAAGGATCTAGCTTTAGTTTTCTACATGTAGTTAACCAATTTTGCCAGCACCATTTACTGAAGAGGCTGTCTTTCTTCCATTCTATTGTTTTAGCTTCCTTATCGAAGATTAGATGGCTATAGGTCTGTAGGTTCATTTCTGGGTTTTCAATTGTATTCCATTGGTCCTGAGGTCTGTTCTTATGCCAATTCCAAGCTGTTTTGATTACTATGGCTTTATAGTAGAGTTTGAAATTTGGTATTGATATTCCTCCAGCAGTGTTCTTTCCGTTGAGGAGCGTTTTTGCTATTCAGGGTCTTTTATTGTTGCATATGAATTTTTGGATTGCCTCCTCTATTTCCTTGAAGAATGAGGGTGGAATTTTGTTAGGTATCGTGTTGAATTTGTAGATAGCCTTGGGAAGTATTGCCATTTTCACGATGTTAACCTTGCCAATCCAGGAGCATGGGAGGTTTTGCCATTTTTTAAGTTCTGTGTTGATTTCCTTTTTCAAGATTTTAAAGTTTTCATCATAGAGATCCTTCACTTCTTTGGTTAAGTTAATTCCTAGGTATTTTATTTTTTGTGGGGCTATTACAAATGGAGTTGCTTTCCTAATTTCAGCCACACTTTTCTCATTGTTGGCATATAGAAAAGCCATTGATTTTTGGGGGTTAATTTTATAACCTGCTACTTTGCCAAAGTTTTGAATCAGCTTGAGTAATTTGGGAGTGGAGTCTATGGGATTCTTTAAATACAAGATCATGTCATCTACAAGAGGATCTTTGTATCTGTCCTAATCAAACAGATTGGTATGAATTTTTTTTTTTGGTTGGGTCTATGTCTGGTTTGGTGATGAATGTGATATTGGCTTCATAGAATGAGTTTGGAATTATTTCATCTGTTTCTATTTCTCTGAAGAGCTTGATGCATGTGGGTATTAGTTCCTCTTTAAAGGTCTTATAGAATTCTGTAATGAATCCATCAGTTCCTGGGCTTTTCTTGTTGGAAGATTTCTGATTACTTCTACTTATCTCATTGTAAGATATTGATATGTTTAATTGATTTATTTCTTCTTGGTTCTGTTTGGGCAATTTGTATTTCCTTTTTTTTTCAGGCAGGAAAATAATTTTATTTACTGAACTGCTGTCCACACCATGCATGGTGGAGAAACATGGCTGAAAAAGAAAGGGGGGACCCACCTCTGGGCCAGGAATTATCTAGGCCAGGTACAGGATGAGATGTGGCCAGGTGGTGAAAAAGTATGGCCACAATGGATCTGGATGTGACCTCAGGGTCTGAGACTCTCTTAAGCTAAGATGGGAGGCTGGTGACCAGAGGTGGCCCAGAATGTGACCTAGCAGGAGTGGAAGGTGACTGCTTCCAGGTCTGCCAGTTACCTATGTAAAAGGTATTGGGCAGAAACTTAGCCAAGAAGGAGGGAGATGTCCCTGTTCTGACCTTATTTTCCATCCTTTTGATAATTATGAAAAAGGGCTAAGATTCTCTCTGGCTCCTTCCTGTTTGCTAGGGGTGTCAACAGTAGGTATTAAAAGCTGAGACGTGCTCCCCTCTGGGAGAATGCAGCAAGCAACAGCTGTCACTTGGGCAATGAGTCCTCAGATGAAGTCTGGAGGAGGCAAGTCTCTTGGACGTAGTATGGAGAAGTCTCATGAGGCATTGAGGGACTGAAAAAAATTGCTAGAGAGCAAATAAATGGCAAAAGGATGGATTTGGGGCTGAAAATGTTGTTAGAAATATCCCTAGCTACTTCTGATATCTGGCAACTATGTAGAGAAGAAGAAAAGTGACAAAGGCAAGAATATAAATCCCTGTCCAGTTGAAAGGTAGACAGGTATGGACATTAGATGGGCAGTCTTTGTTCTTCTATTGACCTCCTGGTTCTGGTTAATATTGAAAGGGCAGGCACAAAGTGGTTAATGTGATATCATCTCCTCTTACTCCTCTTCATGTTCCTTTGTTCCCCAGACTGGCTGAATCTAGGTGCTGGTTGCTGGGATGGTTTGTCCCAGTTGGTATTCAAGGAGGTTTGAACTCAAGGCCTGGGCACTATCCCTAAAATACTTCTGCTGAAGGCTAGCACTTTACCACTTTGAGTTATATTAACACTTGCTGTGTTTGCTGGTTCAAGATAAGAGGCTCGAGCCATGCTTCCAGACTGGCACTTTGCAGGTTAGTTGAGAGATGGAGTCTTAGGGATTTTTCAGCTCAGGCTGGCTTTGAATTGCAATATTTGCAACAAAAGCTCTTTGTTATTTCCAATTAATGCAACAAGGAGATCAAATAGAATAAGTAGAGCTTACCTGGTTCTTATCAAGAATAGACCAAATATTATGCAATGACAAAATTTTTAGATTGGAGAATCTTAGCACAGATATGCCAATATTTGAGAATCGCATAGTCAGTTCTAGACTACACAACACAAAACAAAAAAGGGAAAACTCAAAACCTAAAATTTTTGACAACAATGTTTAGACATTTTTGTTAACAAAGCACATCAGGTGGTTAGGCCTCAGTTACCAGGGTCTGTGAAAAGAGCAACTTGTTAGAAAGGCACATTTGAATAGATGGATGGAGGAGAAGTAAGTTGGTGGAAGGGTAAGGATTGGCGGGGGCTAAACCCTTAACCCACCATTTGGCCAAGATGGTGAATTCAAGATGGCAAATTTCTTTAAAAAATGCAAAGAAGGCTTGAACAAAAAATCAAGCCTAGTTTGGCTAGCCTTTTAGAGGGAACCTAGAGGGGATCCCCTGGACCCATCCCATGTCGCACTCTTCAGAGCACAATACAAATAGTTGTAGAAATGAAAGGGAGAGATATAGAACGTTGGACATGAATAGCAGAGAGAAAAGAGAGCCTGATAGTAAACAGACTTCTGACCATGTACCATTGCAACTGCAAAAATTGTCTAAATCTGAGAACAGCATAAAAATATTAGGTGCTCTGCTACCCAGCGAACACAAGATGCATTTCAGAGGGATTTCACAGCTCAGGCATGGCTCCCAACACCACATTAAATGTGTAGGAGAGTCTGGTGAGTGAAGGAGAGACAACCTGGCAGAAGCAGCCTCCTGACTTCTCTGAGAGCCCACTAGAGAGAAATGGACAAGCCCCCAAAACCAAGCATCCTATGCTTCGGAGGTGACCAGCCTTTAAGCTAAAGGCCATAGGAGCTCTCGGCTGTGGTGCCACATCTGAAAAGAGATTGAGCAACAGAAAGCCATAGAGAGTAGTTTCACTCACCAGAGTAGAGAAGTGGTATGGACTTGGATGTGAATGCCAGCAATGGTATTGGTGAAAAGTCTTGCTTGGTGTCTCAAGGCAGTATGGTTCGCAGAAAAGGGTGGTTAGGAAATTCTAACATTTCCAACTCAAAAACCCAATCTGAGTCACAGCCCCATATGTAATATACTAAATAGGCAGGTTTTATTCGGTAGCGTATGAAGAGAATATCACACTAGTAAGGCAGGAAAAGACGTTTATTTACCGAACTGCTGCCCCCACCATACATGGTGGAGAAGCATGGGTGAAAAGGAGAGGGGGAATTAGTCATTTGTATTTCTATAGAAATTCCATCTCTGCTTGGTTTTCCTTCCTTTGCGAGTAGATTCTGGAACTATTTCTTTATGATTGTTTGGATGTCTTGTATGTTTGTTGTGGTTTGTTCTGTGGTATCTCTGATATTATTGATTTGGGTCTCCTCTCTTATTTTGTTAGTTACTCTTGCCAGTGGTCCATCAGTTTTATTGATTTTTTCCTAAAAACAGCTTTTCATTTTATTAATTTTATTTATAATTTTCTAAGACTATCTCATTAATTTCAACTCTTATTTTAGTTATCTCTTTCTGTCTAGCAACTTTAGGTTCCATTTTTTCTTGTTTCCCTAGCAGTTTTGGTTGCATCATAAGATGGTTTACTTGGTCTCTATTTTCTTGATATGTGCACTGAGACCAATAAATTTGCCCCTCAGGACTGATATCTCTGGGTCCTATTGGTTTCTTTGTGATGTATCTTTATTTTCATTGAATTGTAGGAACTTTTTAATTTCTTCTTTAATTTCTTCTGTGACCCATGTATTGTTCAACTGAGTGCTGTTTAATCCATGTGTTTTAAGTTTTACCTAATTTATGCCTTGTGTTTGAAAACTAGTTTGATTCCACTACGGTCAGGTTGAATACAGGGTATTATGTTGATCCTCTTTTATTTGTTTAAATTCCTTGTATGAAGTAAGAAATGATCTATTGTAGAAAAAGTTAGGGGGTTGGCAAGAATAAGAATCTGCTAGTGTGAATGTCTGTAATTCTAGCTACTCAGGAGGCTCAGATCTGTGTATTCAGATTCAAAGCCAGTCCAGGCAGGAAAGTTCATGATGCTTTTCTGGGTTTGCTCAGCACCACACCTTGCCTCATGTCTGGGGTAGTTCACCACCTTTGCCACCATGGGCTAGCCTGGGCTGCTTATGCAAGCCTGTATGGAGAGGCCCTCCACCCCACCATGAGTCAGGTGTTAACTGGTGTTGTTGCCTCAGGCTGGGTTGGGCTGCTTATTTGGGCCAGTATGGAGAGGCACAAACCGCCATGGTTCTGGAGTTGTTCACTGCAGCTGTCCCCACCCCAGGTACAGCTGCCACCCAGGGCTGGTCTGGGCTGCTCCTGTGGGCTAGGACCAAGAGGCATTGTGCCCAGAGTCTGGGTGGTTTGCCACTACTGCCAGCTGCTTCTGGTGATCCAGGTTAGGCTAGGCTGTTTACACCAGCAGGACATAGATACCATGCTGCAAGTCTAGGGTCGTTTGCCACTGCTGAAAGCTGCTGCTCCAGACTATTTTGGGCTGCTTGCACCAGCAATGCAGAGGCGCCATGCCTGGGAGGGAGCGGGGAGTCTTCATGGTGTCTCTGCTTTCTGAGTTTTCTGTTTGTATTCTTTGGGTTGGCACCGTCTCTTTTGGAGTCTTCTGGGAGCCTTGGGATGTTTGTGGGTGTGTGGACCTCGGAGGGTCCAGAGCCGGGCCACTTAAGCAGACCTGCAAGAAGCCTGCCACTTAAGCTGCTCAGCTTGGAGCCCCATCAACAACAAGGGGTGGGGTAAGGGTCTTCTGACTTTACTGTCCATGTGGGTTTCTCCCTTTTCTTTTTTCACTTCCTGTATCTCTCAGTAATCGACTTTTTTGTGGGTCACTTGGAGAAACGGAGCATTGAAACTCAAACTCTGTATTTGGTTGGGGAGAGCTGTGGTGTTTCCCTGCTGTTCTATTGCCATTTGGCCCCTCCCCTTCAGGTGGAGTTTTTCTTAGGTGACCGGTGGGCCTTGGTTACCAAAGGATAGGTACATAAAAGAATATGTTACAAAGCCTGCAGATTGTAGTTAGACATTTCTGTTAACATAGTCTTCCCAAATTTAGGAACCAAATGTGATGGTCTACCCTAAAGTACTTCAAAGGGATTAAATCCTTTAACATAATGGCTACATCTTGCTTAAAGGAGAGCAAAGTGCAGGAGGCTCACCTAGCCATGGACAGTATCTGTATTTAATTTAGTTAGCTTCCTTTGAGATCATATTCATTCTAATGCCTTGAATTCTGAGTTCTATAAATGGATTTTAACTTCCAATTTATTCCTAGAGCGTTACTTAATAATTGAGAACTTGGGCCATGATTGCAAGGCCATCTTTGGACCCCACAGCTAAGGGTAAGCCAAATAAAGGAATTATTACATGCCTCAGCTCAGCCTGAGAAACTGTCCACTATTACTGAGAAATACCTATACTCATACTTTCCAGCTTTACCTCTGTGAAGTCCACTTTCCCAAATTCACCATCTGAGGTTCCTCACATATGAATTCTTTCCATAAGTTCCAGCTTTTCAGCATTTACCTGTTGGAAATTACCTACACACATTACAAAGTATTGTCACGCTAAGGCCCCACTGATTTTCAGAACAGTTTCCGGCAGTGGCCTGGGCAATTTACCAGGGTACAAATATCTACACGTAAATGGACAGAATGCTTGAGCCTGTGTGCATTTTTCCCAAGTCCAGTGTCAACATTTGCACCCTTATTACCACTGTTTTTGCTTCTTCCTTTAATCTTAATGACTAGTAGCTCTAGAGACCACTCTGGTTTTAGAGTTGTCTCCCAAGCTACCTGATTAGCTCAGATGATTCCCTTTATCTTAGGGTCTCTAGTTTCATTAACTCCTGTGTAGTATTCTGAACCTTGGAGACTTATTCTCTACCTTTTCTCTCAAACTTGCTTTCATGATCCCACTCTCCTTCTCAATGTTCTCCTTAACCTGCAAGTGTTTTGGCAGGGTCACAGGAGAGTTGCTTTGACTGGACAACTGCTGCTCCTTCTCACAACATCTTTGTGTGCTCTTCAGCTCCTCCCTTAAGTTCACAAAGGTGCTATTGAGAGGTATTTTTTCCACCTCCACCTGTTCCATTGGGACAAAATGCTTCTGCATAAAATTTATGGTGAAGATCTCAGCAGTCTTTTTGTCCTTTTACTCCAGTAGTTCTTATTTCTAGTTTTCCACTTCAGTGTATTTTTGTGACAGATCTTTAAACTGTTTGTTTAGCTCTTCTGTTTTCCTTCCTAATGCTCTTTCCCTTTCCCCGGCATTCTCTATCAGAGCATGAGGTCCTTTAACTCTTTCTTGAGCCTGATATTTTCTTGTTCACTTTTCTTGGCCTCATCTTCTATGACATAGCACTTCCCCATCTTCTCTGCTACGTACAAAAGGACTGTGGTCTTTCCAAAGGCATTTGTTGTCACAAAAGCGATGAAGTCCTAGGAGGATTATGATATCACAGTGGGACACAATGTGCATGATATCTATCAGTATGATGTCACAATGGTCATGATGTCACAGGGGATTTCTGATATCAAATATTATAATGAACTAGGCCCTGAGAGGAGACTCGAGCTGGTACAGCTTCTTTACAGTCTTTGCTCTTGTTTTAGGGATTTTATGAAAAACAAAAAACTAAACAAGGTTAACTCGACCTTGGCTCCAACTAGCCCACTTCTTGGAATGAAAAGAATGCCTCTAGGTTCCCCTCCCCTTAACAACTTAACACACCTTCATTGTTCTGTTAAGGACTGACCAATTAAACAGAGAGCCAGTAATCTGGCCAATACTGGCAACATCAAGAGCTTACCAAAAACTCCGCCTTTTTCAAGTGTTCATGTTAAACTCCATTAAACTCCTCCTTAGTGTATGCTTACCGTTGCTCTGCCTTACCATTGAATTCGTGAGTCATTTAAACCAAAAGTTATAGGCTGGTTTAAATAGCCATTATGTGACAAAGTGTAACCTCATTGGCCACCTGCGTGTGGTCTGGTATGACTCTGCAATCTTTTGGGTGTGTGACAATCTCATTGGTCACCTGCATGACCAGGATTTACCTTGTGATTTTTGCCTTTAAAAACCTAAGTACATGGGCCGCTCGGGGTCACAGTATCAGTTCCGGGGCCTGTGCTGCGGCCATGGCCGTTCAGTGTAGGAACCTTCTCAATAAAGTTGCTTCTTTAATAACAACTTTGTTGCAGTGGGCTCTGTCACTCCTGACGACTAGGTAGGCTTGCCTGCCTGAGTAGGGGTCTTCCTACTACAATATCTGAAATAATGTTAAGTTGAAAACAGATTACAAGCTCATAAAGGTCCTAAGACATCTCAATTACAGCACATAACAATACTTATGAGGAAAGGGCAAGTTTGTGATGTCACAATGTGTTAATGAAATCACCATGGCACTGTGATGTCACAAAGTGGTTGTGATGCCATATGTTTATGACATCACAGTGGTTTTCTGATATCAACCCTGATGCCACATTTGAAACAGAATGAACTAAGAAAATAGGCATTTACTAGGTGTCTATAACATCACAATGACAATATAATGTCATAGTGCTATAAGGTCATTGTTAATTGATGATGGAACAAGGAGGTAATGGTGTCACACTGCTGATGGGGTCACAAAGGGTTTGTGATGTTACAATGGCATGTATGAATTCAATTGTCATGTGTTCACATTGAGGATATGGGTACACAAAGGGACTGTGATGTCACAAATGCCAGGTGTATTTTCAAAGGTACGGGTCATGATAGCTTTATGATACACAGTTGTGATGAGGTTACAAAGGGTTTTTGATGTCATAATGATTTTGTAATATCTCAAACATATGTCCAATTTCAATTGCAAGTAACAATGTGCATACAAGTTCACAGAAGGAGCTTTATGTCCTAATGTACATTAATTTTTAAAAATGTTATGATGTCATATTAGGTTTTTGAATAGAGAATGGGAAAGATATCACCATGGCAATGTCAACTCAATACATCATGTCAAAATATTGTGTTGTTGTGACAATTAATTGATGATGCTACATTGGTTATGAGGTCACAAAAGATTGGTGATGTCACAATGTGTTGGGCATGTCACAATGACATGATGGTTCCGAATTGTCTTTAACATACAATAAGTATATGAGTTCACAAGGGACTGTGGTTTCTCCAAAAGTATGTGTTGTCACAAATACATTGAAATCCAAAAAGGTTTGTGATGTCAGAATTTGACACAATTGTTATGAAATTTGGCAGTGAGATATCACCATGGTCATGATGTCACTGGGGATTTGTAATATCAAATGTCAGATGTGAAATCTAATGAAGTCGACAACAGATTATGAGGACAAAAAAGCCTAAGGTATTAGAATTGCAGCATGTCACAAAAGTTATGATGACAGGATAGGTTTGTGATGTCACGGTGGGTTAGTGATATCACAATGGCAAGGTGATGTACAAAGGGATTGTGATGTCACAACGCTTATGAGTTATCGAATTATCTATATCAACCTACAGGCCACATTTTAAATAGAATGAAATCACAGAAACGGCATTCATAATGTGTCTATGATGTCACAATGACAATGTGAAGTTTTAAATCTATCATATCATTTTTTTGTGATTTCAAAATGAGCAGATGGTGTCAAATGATAATGAGATGTCACAATTGTGATGAACTCACAAACTTTTTATGTTAAAATGTCATGTCTGATTCTCAATTGTCAGTATTTCACAGTGGGGATTTGACTACACATAGGTAATATGATGTCACAAAGCTATATATTTTTTCAAAGGATATAAGAGGTCATAATAGATTTGGGATGTCACAGTGTGACCCTGGTGTCAAAACAGCAATGTGATGTCACAATGGGTTTGTGATGTCACGGTGGTAATGAGGTCACAATGGGTTAGTTATGTCATGAGTTTGTAATATCACAATTATTTGTCCAATTTCAATTGCTACTAGATCACCATGAGGACACTGTAATAACCAGCAGTGCCCCTAAAATCCACGGGACCAGGTAGTCATCATGGCCTCTTTTTCTGGACCACCGGAGAGTGGGGTGTATGCCGCTGGAGGGGGCAGGACATGCTGCTGAAGGAGATAGGATATCAAGCCCCACATGGTGAGCTGCCAAGAAGTGATTGGGCATGGACATTTGGGAAGTCATGATTGAAAACTGTTATGCAGGAAACATATTGCAGTGGGGGAAGGGTAAAGCATATATATAGGCTTCATGTTCAGAGCAACAGAAGGGGAGAGAAAAAGGGGAAAGGCCTGGAAGGAAAGATGTGATGAGACTGCAGGAGGGTAAAGACCTGGGAGGAGAGGAAATTGAGGGAGAGCAGGAGGTGAAGGATGGCAGCTGGCCACCTGGATAGGGCAGGCAGGTCGGTAAGAGTAGAGCACCCTGAAGAGAAGGGAACGGTGGAAGGAAAAAGAAAAGACCTGTAATGCAGGACAGGTCTGTAGAGAAGGAGGATGAAGAGAAAGGAAAAAACCTTATCCTTTGAAGTGTGGAGCTTTGGAGATCATTATTTTTGGGGTTGTTTGTTTGCAGACCTGTTAACAAATGGCTCGGTTGCTCTTTGGAGTTCTGAGGGTTCATGGTTGTGGCTGCATTTAGCTCTGGGCATCCAACCCAGGTCAAGGTAGTCGCTTGATACAAGATTTATGAGGACAAGACAAGTTTATGATTTTACATTACAATAATAATATCACAATGTCTATATGAGGTCACAAAAACATTGTAATGTCACAATGGTGATGTGGTCACAATGGCTTTCAGAAATCAAACTAAATGCCACATTTGAGATAAAATGAAATCACAGAATAGGAAATCACATTGTCTCTATAATCTCACAATGAAAATGTGATGTCATAATGCTATGATGTCATTTTTGGATGTCACAATGGGCTGATGTTGTCCTAACAACAATGTGATCTCACTCTGCAAATGATGTCACAAAACATTTGTAATGGTACAATGGCATTTCTGATGTCAGTTGTCCTTTGTTCTCAATGAGGATATAGTGACCCAAGGGACTGTGATGTCATAAACACCATGTGTTTTTTCAAAGTTCCTAAGAGGTCACAACAGGTTTGCGATGTCACAAGGTGATCGTAATATCACAGTGGTAATGTGATGTCACAATGGGTATGTGATGTCACAGTGTTTATAAGGTCACACTTGGATAATGATGTCACAATTAATTTGTAATATCACCATAACATGTCTAATTTCATTCTACTAGATCACAATGAAGATGCGAGTTCAAATAAGGAACTAGAAGTCAGAAAGGCCATGAATTTTGTAAAATATTATAAGGATATAATAGATTGGTGAAAATGCAATGGGACAGAGTTAACCCATTAGCAATGTGATGATGTTACCATTAAATGAAATAGTATTGTTTTGAAGTCACAAATAGTTGGCAATGCCATGCAGGTGATGAGGTCACATAGATTTGTGATTTCACAATGGGATAGTGATGTGACAATCTCATGCCAGGTATCTAATTGACAATGAATATATGAGTTCACAAGGGATAATGATGTATCCAAAGGCATATGTTGGCACAAGTGTAATGAGTATTAACTGGTTTGTGATGTCACAATGTGACTCAGTGATCATGACATCTGGCAGTGTGATGTCACAGTGATCATGATGTCAGAGTGAATTTCTGATATCACGTCATAACTGAAGTATTATAAGTTAAACAATTAATGAGCTCAGAGAAGCCAGAGATCACACTGGCAGCATGTCAAAACCTTTATGAGGATAGGAGAGTTTTGTGATGTAACAGTGGGTTACTGATATCATAATGACAATGTGGTGTCATCAAGGTATTGTGATGTCATAATGGTTATGTGGTTACAATCTATTTCTGATATCAACCCACCTGCCACTTTTGAAGGAGAATGAAATCACCAAATGTTATGTGTGTAATAATACTAAATAAATAAGTCTAAAAAATGTCATAATCACTAAACCCATGTAAATAAATCTTATATATGAATATTAGCTTTTCTACTGCTGGGGCTTCAATTCAGGCCCTGGGTGCTGGTCTAAATTTCTTGTCTTCAACGACTGTGAGCTTCCCCTTCAACCACAGTGACATAGAGTTACCAAGACCCAGAATTCAAATCCCAGGCCTGCCAGAAAAGTGGTGCAAATTCCAAGCCATGACCTTTTTTTTCCTTTGGCCAAGCACCGGGCTTGAACTCAGGTCTTGGCATCTCTGTTACAGCCGAACCTTGGATCTTAGGGCCCAAGTTCAAATCTAGGGGTTGGCAAAAAAATAAAGAATAAAAAGGAGGAGGATAAAATGGAAAAGTTCAAGAATATGCTTTTACATATTTTCCTCTTTGCATTGTGACCATCCTGGGTCTAACAAAAAGTCCCAGAACGTGTACATGACCTTTCTTGCTGATGTTTGTCTGGCTATTATGGAAGCCATACCGAAACTTCAACTTAGTCCTGGGGGTCGAATCCCAGGACTGCCACTAATGATTGGTAGGAGATTCTAAGAAACACATTCCATATACAGCCATACAAATGGAATGTTAAAAAAGTAACAATTAAATTAGTAGTTAGTGTATGAGTATACTATAAAATTATACCCAACAATTATACTACACTGAGTAATTTTCAATTAATAGTTTATTATATATTCAACCCTGATACTTAAAGTTTGAAGGAATAATTTGTCAATAATTGCTAGTAATATAATATATGTAATTTCATAATGTGCAGACAACTTTCTCTTGTTTTATACATATATATATATATATATATATATATATATATATATATATATATATGCCAATCTGCACATTTATCTGTTTATACACTTGTCACTCCTGGGGCTCAGTTGTATAGTGATGGCTTGTATATACAAAGTCTCACGAACACATGCACATAAAAATCCAGAAGTTGTGCTGTCAGTCAAGCAGTCGATCACTAGCTTTGAGCATAAAAGCATAGGGACTGTGTCTAGACCCTTATTCAAGATCCAGAACTGGCACCAAATAAAGATTGAATGTTGTGACTGCAACTCTATTAGGATAGGACTTCAAATACCTCATCACAGAGCAAGCCAGTAGTCTGGTGCTGACAGCTGCCATCTAACCTGACTTAGCCAGAGGTATACTAATGCAACCCAGCTCCACAGAACCACATGCTGCTGGCTCGCTCAACCCTGTCATCCAAGACACTCAGGGGCTGAGATCTGATACTGATGGGTTTAAAACCCAGCCTTAGCAGAATGTCTGTGAAACTCTGTGCTGTGGCTCAAGCAAAAGTTCTTAAGACAGTACCCCATCATTTTAGTGCAATCCCTGTGGCTGACTCAACCCCCCCAAAAAAAACCCCCAGCAATCTGAATCATTAGATGTGAACTTTGTGTAGTTTGCAATGTGTTTCTGAAAGAATGGTGATACTGATGAAAACACCCTAATACTAATGACCGCTTGTGGGAAACAGCTATGTAATGAGTCCTTCCTGAGGTGCTGGTTCATTCATGCGGTACTGTGTGCTGAGTCCTGCTCAGGATGCCATGTACTGAGTCATTCACAGGGTGCAGTGTTCTGAATCCTGCATTGGGTGCTGGGTGCTGAGTCTTTCATTGGATGCTGTGTGCTGAATCCTGTAAAGAGTGTTATGTGTTTTGTCCTTCAAAGGGTGCATGCTTTCATCTTGCCCTTGTAATACCTCCACAACTTGGATGATTATGCAGACAAGAATATTGAGGCTCAGATATGCCCCTATGGCAGGGACAAAATTATGTATTACTGAAGACTAGTGAGTTGTCTACAGCAAACAATTACTTTTTTTCCTCAGTCATCAACCTTGAACTCAAGGCCTAGGCGCTGATCCTTACCTCTTGGCTTCATAGCCAGTACTCCACCACGTGGAGCCAAGGACCCCCTTGCAGCAGAGTGTCACAGCCTAGGGTTCTATAGCTGAGGTCTGTCATCTTGCCTTCTCAGGAAGGTGAGATCTGAGGATCTGGGTTCCAAACTATGCCAGACATAAAAGGTACCATGAGACTATTATCTCCAATTCACCACAAAGAAACCTGAAGTGGAAGCTGGGTGGTTGTGGTTCATGCTGGTCATCCTAGCTACTCAGTAGTATGAGATCTGTGGATCATGGTTCAAAGCTAGCCTGGGCATGAAAGCCCTGGGGACACTTAGCTCCAATGGACCACCAGAAAACCAGAGGCTCAAGTGGTAGAGCACAAGATTAAAGCTGAAATGCTCAGGGACAGAACCCAGGCCTAGACTTCAACTCTTACAACTGACAACAACAACAAAGACTAACCAAAAAAGACTATCAAACCTGAAGTAGAAGGCTGGGAATGTGCCTTAGGGGTAGAGTGCTTTGCATAAATGAAACCCTGGGTTTGATTTCTCAGGACCATGTCGCTAAGAAAAAGCCTGCAGTGGCTCTGTGGTTCAAGTAGGAGAGGGCAATCCTTGTACAAGAGAAACTAGATACAGTGCTCACGTCCTGAGTTCAAGCTCCAGAATTAGGTATGCACACACATTCACATGCACGCTTGCTCACACACACACACACACACACACACACACACACACACACACACACACACACACACACAGAAAGTAGAAGTGAAGCTATGACACAAAATGGTAAGGCAGTAGACTTGTGCTCTGAGCTCATGGTCAGCACCCAGGCCCTGTATTCAACACCAAAACCTAGTCACTCTGTGCCCAACTAGGAGAGGTCAAAGGTTTCAAAACCTGATGAGCTTCACCAGCCATAGATGACAGGAAACTTTGTGATATCTGACATGTTCTTGGATTTCCGAAGCTTCTGATAACCTATGAGAGGCATCATAGGCCCATCATTGCAGGCAATGAATCATTTAATTAGGTTCAGTTCCCTAATTGTCTGCCAGAAGGACTCCTGAATTATATGGAGCACTGTTTCTGAATACCGGAATATAGTCTCACAAAGGCAGGATAAGTGCACAGAACTTGGCCTGCCATGGGAGGTGGCACAAATGAAGGTTTCCTGTCAAAACAGAGCACTGGGGAGAGAGATCGCTCGGGGTACAAAGAGGCCTTTTTCTCCTGGCTTTCAGAGCCTGCTCACACTCCTCCTCACTAAGTGGCCCAGATGGAGTTGCTTGTTACACAGATGTACAGGATTTAGTCCTTTTGTCTGCCTTTCTAGACAACGAGAGAGACTTCTTCCAGCAGGCCTGGGATGCAGAGCAACCTTCAGGCTACACTGGAGAAGTAAGGGGAGCCCTGGAACATGCAATGTCATAAAAGCATTCTCTTTGTTATGAGCTCATAGAATTGAATACAAATTTCCTAGCTTGGTGCCATCCATCATAGCTACTCTGGAGCTTCACCTGTAGGAATACATCCATACTTAGACAAGGACATGGAGGTACAGGCTCTTTTTGAGGGAGCTGGTACTGGGGTTGAACTATGAGCCTGGGAATTGTCCCTGAGCTCCCTTTACTCAAGTGTAGTGCATTAAGCTTGAGTCAAAGCCCACTTCTGGGTTTTTCTGTGATCTTTTAGAAATAACAGTGTCAAGGACTTTCTTAGGCCTCCTGGATTCAAATTCAGATTCTCTAATCTTAGCCTCCTGAGATTCTGGGATTACAATCAGCAGCCACTGGCACCTTCTTTCTTTTCTTCTTCATTTTTAATCTGGACAATCTGTCTTCTTAGCGGGTCATTCCAATGGTTTGAACTTATAAGGGACTACCCAATGTTCTTTATAGTTGCTTTCTCTGAGAAGGATTTTCTCTTTCATTTTCCCCTCTGGTCACAGGTTTGAAGCCAAAAGTGACAAATGAGTGTCACAAGATTGAAGAGTAAATGTCCACAGGACATGCCAATTCTGTCACTTAGCATTGAGATGCAGTGAATTTAGTGTAAGAGGATGAGAGGACTGAAAGCTGGAGCGATCCTCATACTGTCTGCATTGCTCCTTTTGCCTTTAAAGTGATGTAATAATTATGAGTGTTTTGTGTCTCCAAACTAAAGTGTCTAGAACACAGTAGAAGCATCTTCATGTTTCTTTGTTCTCTAGTAGCTCTAAGATTTAGACTAAAAGTTTGTGTGGAGCGGCTCCTAGCTGAGGAAAGCTACATGAAGCCTCCTCAGGAGATCACCTTTCAAAGCCAGTCTTAGCAGGAAAGTCTGTGAGACTCTGGTCTTCAATAAACCACCAGAAAACCAGATGTGGAGCAGTGGGGCCTAGAGGGTAGAGCTCCAGTTTTGGGAGAGAAAGCCTGCCAGGAGATACAGGCAGACCAGGCATGAAAGCCTGGGAGTTGCTTATGTCCAATTAATGACCAGATGGCTGGGAATGGAGCTATGGCAGTGGTAGTGCCTCACCCTTGACCAAAACAGCTGAGGAACGCATCGTGCACTGAGTTTAAGCCCTGGGATATCCACAAGATAAAATTCAAAAAGAGAAGGCCAAGTTTATGTATCAGTGCTCTATTTACTTACTTGTGTATATTACTTCACTGCATGCAAACAGACCGTATGCAATGCTTCTGCTTTTATATGCTGATTTATTTTTCAGATGTGCTTGTTGCGCATACTGCATCATTCTCTTCATTTCAGCCCCATCACTTTGCTCTTCCGGGGTTCCAGGCCTATGTTCTTATATTATGCACATTGAAGCTCTCAGCAGCCTTTACTTACATTTTATTATGAGGCCAATGCAGAAACATTCACAAATCAGGCAGGGGAAGAGAAGATCAGGGCTTATAGAAATAACCAGTATTCAGAAAATTACATGTGGGGACACAAACTGTAGCATACTTATGTAAAAACTACCATTAAGAAAAAAAATGAGCAGGCTGGGAATGTGGATTAGTGAGAGAGTCCTTGCCTAGTATGCAAGAAGCCCTGGGTTCTATTCTTCAGTACCACATACATAGAAAAAGCCAGAATTGGTGCTGTGGCTCAAGTAGTAGAGTGCTAGAAACAGTGCCCTGGCTTTGAGTTCAACCTAAGGAATGTCAAAGAGATAGATAGATAGCTAGGTAGATAGATGATAGATAGATAGATAAAAAATGATACATGAATCTGGTCTTGGATGTCAGGATGAAATAAGGGAACAATTCCCAGTCATGAGGCCTTTTGCAGTGTGCCAGGCCACCAGCATCACCTTCACACAAACACAGAGCAGGAAGACTGTCTCTTTCCCACTTCTAAGCAGCTGAAGGCCCCAGAGCCAAGAAGGCAAAGCCAGGCTCTAACTTAGATGCTTGGAAACAGAAGAGAAACGGCCCTGACTCTCCTTGGACTGGGGATTTGCATTAATGATGTGGAGAAGAAAGTAAGGAGAATGGACTGGCAGAGATAGAAGCGCCTTCAAACCTGACAGAGGGAGAATAAAAAACCCACTCCTTAAGAAAAGAGAGCAGGGTTTTTCTACTATGTTCCTCCCCTCTCCCCCACTAAACTGACTATTGGTAACCTAAAGATAGCCTGAGGCTCCTTTCACCTGAGGGAGGAAGGTTAGTAATTGTTTGAAGAGGTTGTGAAAAGCCTGACACTGGTGTAACTCTAACAAATGTTTCAGTTTTCCTCTCATTGCTGGCTGTGCCTGGAATGAATGAGGTGGTTTTGCAGCTTACTTCCTGTTGAGTGTGTACATTCTGCCTCCTAATCTTGCAGGCCTAGGTCTCTGCATATAGCTTGGCTTTTGAAACTGTTTTCTGTCCTTCAAATAGAGTGTTACACTGGAGTTCTTTCGGCTAACAGGGCTAGGGATTGACTCCAGAGAACTTCATTTGAACCTTGGATGGGTCAATGATGTTTCTTTCCTTCTTCTATAGCACAAGAACTCTTAAGAACATTTCGAGTGCAAGTAACTTCTCATCACCAAGGGAAACATAACAAGCTGTTGAACATATGACCTTTCAGAAGTGGAAGTCAGAGTGTCATAGACTTTCCTGCCCTGGCTGGCTTTGCCCAGTTATCCTCAGACATCAGCCTCCTGAGCTAGGGTGATAGGCCTGAGCTACAGGTGGTCTGCTAGGTTTAGAACTGTAATGGGATTGACAATACAAGTCAACTGCTTATCACAAAGGGCTTGGGGAGAATATTAAGCCCTTCAACATTGGACCTTTCAGATCCCTTTAGCACACAAGGTTATAATGCTAGAGTCTGAGAGGCTGGGCATGTGGATCTGCTACACTTGAACCTTAAGCTCTGACTCCATTCTGCTGTACATTAGTGTTCATTTTCTAGGGAATGTACTCCTAATTAGCAAATAGTAAAAGTACTTTGATTAACCTTTACTTTTTTCCAGTTTTATGTCTTGTGTCAAGCCTGGGCCCTGTCCCTGAGCAATTCAGATCAAGGAGAACACTCTACCACTTGAACCACAGCACCACATGGGATTTTTGTGGTACATTGGACATGAGTTTAACAGGCTTTCCTTGCCTAAGCTGTCTTTGAACTGTGGTCTTCAAATCTCAGATTCCTGAGAAGCTGGGGTTCCAGGTTTGAGCCACCAGCATCTGGCCTATTGTTTTTGACAGTCCTGTGGCTTCTTTTTCTCAAGGCTAGCATTCTAACATTTGAGCCACTCCACGGCTTCTGACTTTTTCTGAGTATGTAGCAATGAAGATTCAAACCCTAGTATTCATGTATGTTGAGCGAGCTCTTTACCAGTAATACACATTTCTAGGCTCGCCCTTGCAATCTTATCCCACAACTTGCCTGTCCTCAAGAAAAATTCCGGAGTATAAGTCATTAAAGAAATCCCTATTAGAAGGTGTTCAAAGATAAATAAGAGAAAGTTCATACTTGAGAGAGACTCTAAACATGTGAAGACTATGACAAATGCCTCCATTAATTATGTATCAGGTTTCAACACAAAAAGTTTTAATGAAAAATGAGTCAATGCCCTAAATTATTGTGTATAATTTTATAATAGATGTGCAAAGTGTAATAAATATTAAGTGTATGATAATCCTAAATAAAATAAACAAAAAAATGAATAAATCAAATAAAAATAAAATAAATACAAAATCAATAATAAAAATCATAATAGTAATAAACATACATATGTAAGTATATTTCTTATATTACACATGTATAGAAATATCTTTTCCATTGCAGGGCCTTCATTTAGTCCATGGGAACTCTAGCCTGAATTTCTTTTCCTCTAGGACAGTGAGCTTCACCTTCACTCATGTTACAAAAGAGTTACCTGGATGATGAGATCAAATCCCACCAATGGTAGAAATATAGGCCCGGTTCCAAGATAGTGACTTAATTTTTTTATGAAAGCAGTTATGTTTATTCAGTTACATACTGAACATTAAAAAAAGCAGTGTAGAATTTTGTACAGCTATTCAAATGTCCTTCCCTTACATTGTTTCTTTTTTTTCTATGTTTTTTTTATTGTAAAAATGTTGTACAGAGGGGTCACAGTTACATGAACAAGGTCATCAGTATATTTCCTATTGAGCATTGTTGCCTCCTCCTTTGTTTTCGCCCTACCATCCCTTCTCTCCCATCTCCAAACTACTCACCCTGCCAAGCTCAGTGACTTAATTTTTTAGTTTTGGCTTGACACGGGATTTGAACTCCAGTAGTGGCAAACACGCATATTCCCTCACATTGCTACAGATTTACCAAGATCCTGAGTTCAAATGCCAGGTTAGGAAAGAAAGCTGACAGATATTCCAAACCAAGTAGCTTCATTTTTTTTAAATTTAGTTAAATGATTAATTTTTTTTTCTTTTTTTCCTTTTTTTTTTTTTTTGGCCAACAATGGGGCTTGAACTGAGGTCATGGCAGCACTGCCTTAGCTTAGATCACCTTAGTCTGGGTGCTGCTTCGGGACGCATACCCAGTCCTTGAATCATAGGCCCAAAGGGCTTGCAGGAAGAAAAAAAAGTGGGAAGCATGAAAAGTGGCGAGCTGCAAATGGCTGGGTTTTTACTTTTTTTTTTTTTTGCACGGTGACCATCCCGGGTCTGAATGACAGGGCCGCAAAGTGGATCTGACCTGCCATATCTGAAGACTGGCATGCAATCAGGGAAGCCATAGGCCAACATGTCAACATAGGCCCTGGCTTCAAATCCCGGTCCTGACACCTACCAATGGCAGGAAATCACAAGAGACTCATTCCTATACATAGAAATACCGATTGAAAGAGAAGTTTGTGCATCAGTCGAGTCTAAAATTGGATGCAATAATACTAGTACACTGATCGATCTCAATTAATAGTTTATTAAGCATGAAAATAATACTATTCCTTTAATTGTGGTATAATAAATACCCAATTTACCAATTTACCAATATATATTTATTTGTATACCACTGTCTGCCTATCCATGTATTGCTGTTTTGGCCAATCCTTGGGCACGATCTCAGCACCAGTGAACCACCTGACAGCTTCATTGTCTAGAGGCTGCCATGCTCACATTCACCCATTCATGAATTAGACCTGCATGGCCCTGAGTGCAGATTCTAGCACTGCCAAAAACTTAACCTTGGAGTAAGAAGCTGAGTGTGACACATGTTTTCCTTTTCTGGGAGAGTCCTGGGTACCAGGCATGATTGAGAACACATCTACAAATCTAGATGCTATATGATAGGATGCAAACAATATAAAACATAGTTAGGTGTCATCACAATCAATAAAATAAATGGTAAATAAATGAATAAAACAAAAAATTCAATGAATAACCACTCCAAACATAATATAGGCTGAACATCTGTATGGAAGTTCAATCCTATCTTTAAAATGTATATAAGCAGTATGTTTTCCAGGGCAGGGCCTTGAATTCAGGCCTAGGGAAAAGGCCTGACTTTGTGGTCTTCAAGCGTGGTGAACTTCCCCTTCCCCACAGTGCAACAGAGTTACCCAGACCTCGTGTTCAAATCCCAGGCCTCGCAGACAAAAAAAAAATGCCACACATTCCAAGCAAAGGAGCTTCATTAGCATTTTAAATATTTTTTTTAAGTTCACTTCGCCTTTTTTTTGATACATTTTGATTTTGTAAAAGGAGAGTTTTTTTTAAAAAGGGGTTTAAACTTTTACATTTCAGCATAGCACATTGGTGTTTCTGTTATGAGTATCTGCCATGAAGAGTGGGCATGAAAATAAGGACACCATTTCTCCCTAGAAGGTCGGGACAGTTGATTTTATTTATATTTAAAGTTATTTCTATAATTATAAACTCTCTGCAGTTGTGTCATGTTAGTTTTCCTCAGAGCCTACCACGAAATACACTAGGGGAATCATAACACAAAAAGTTGGGTTTCTGAATAAAAACTCACTTCTGTTGGGACAGTAGGTACTTGTAAGCATTTTGGGAATAATCTGAATTATAAAATGAAAAAAAAAAACAAACATTGGGACTGGGATGTAGCTCAGTAGTGGAGTATTTGCCTAAAGAGCATAAGACTCTGGCAGAAAAGTTTCCTAAAGCTCAAAGTGTTAGAATTTTATGATCTATATGAACAAATTTTTTTTTGGTCATGGGCCTGAACTCAGGGGTTATCCCTGCACACTTCCGCTAAATGCGAGCAATCTACTGCTTGAGTTACAGTGCTACTTTTGGTTTTCTCGTGGTTTATAGGAGATAAGAGTCTCACGGACTTTCCTGTCCAGGCTGGGTTTGAACCCCACACTCAGATCTCAGCCTCCTGAGTAGTTAGGATTACAGATGTGAGCCACTGGGTGGCTAGGGATAAATTAGGCTTTGGTTGGTGTATTCTTTCTGTTTGTCTAAGCATAGAATCATCTACTATAGAATTTGGTGAATGTCCTGGGTCTGAAGTAAGATATTTAATACATATGCAAACCTGTATAATTCTCATAAAATATAATAAATTTAATACTTGTTATAAGTGTAGTAATAGTCAATAAATAGAATGAATGAATAATACAAAAAATAAATACACTCAAAGCAATATGCAGTAAACATAAGTATGTAGATATTAATCATTTTTTTCAAATGTGAATGAATATTACTTAACAGGGCTGGGGATTAAATTCAGGCCTAGGGAACAGGCCTGAATTGTTTTTTATTCAAAGAGAGTGAGTTTCCCCATTCTCCATAGTACAATAGAGTTTCCCAGACTCTGAGTTCAAATGCCAAACCTGGCAGAAAAAAGTGGGCACGAATTCCAAGCCAGGGAGCTCCAATAGTATATTTAATATTTTTAAATTTTTAAATTTTATTTTATTTTATTTCTCATATATTTTCTTAAAAATTTGTTGTATTTTATTTATTTATTCATTTATTTTGCCGAGCACAGGACTTGAACTCTGGTTGTAGCAACTTTGCCTCAGGATCCATCACCTAATCTGGGATGGTGCAGCTTCTGGCCCATCCTGGGATCCTAGGCCTCTGGGGCTGACAGGAAAACAAATTGAAAATGGCACCAAAAAACAGCCGCGAATTGCAGACTGTCAGCGGTTTCTCGATTTACCTTCCTTGCATGGTGACCATCCTGGGTCCAAATGACATGGCTGCAACCTGTAGGTCACCTGGCATTGCTGAAGGCTGGCAGGCTGGCAACGAAGCCATAATCCAATCTGGACACCTAGGAGCTGAGTTTGAATGCGGGTCATGCCACTTACAAAGGGGTGGAGAGGCTTAGAAACTACTGCCTCTCCATAGGATCACCAGAGGGATGTGACCAATGTCATGGTTGGATGACTAGTTTGTCAATCAGTCTAACATAAAATTAAACCCAGTATTTACAAGATTTGGATTGATTTTAATTCATTGTTTATTATGCATTAAAAGAATACTTGTGTGTGTGTGTGTGTGTGTGTGTGTGTGTGTGTGTGTGTGTGTGTGTGTGTGTGTGTGTGTGTGTGTTTTGTCGGTAGTGGGTCTGAACTCTGGGACTGGGCATTCTCCCTCAGCTTTTCAGCTCAGGGCTAGTGCTCTACCATTTGAAACATAGCACCATTCCTGGCTTTTTCTGATCATGTGGTGCTGAGGAATAGAACCCAGGGCTCATGCATGCAAGACAAGCATTCTCCAAGAGAGCCACCTTTCCAGCCCCTAAAAGAATATCATTGATTAAATAGAGTTCCCATTATGTACCTGTAAATCACTAGGAAGTTAGTATATGCCATTGAATACTAGATAGTCATCACTGGCAGTATCTAAATTTCTAAATATTTATTTATTTGTATACCACTGTCTGCATAGAAAAGTATTGCTTTTTTGGCCAAACTTGTGTCTCGATCCCAGGCCCTGGGATCCACCTGGCATCTGAATGTGCTAGAGTCTGCCGTGCTGACACTCACCCATTCATGACATGGGCCTTCTAGGCCCTCAGTTCAGGCCCAGCATTTCTAAAAATGTCTTCCTGGAGTAAGATTCCAAGTGTGATACCTGTTTTCCTTTTCTGTGCAAGTGCTAGATATCAAGTATCATGTATATAATATGTCTGCAAAGCTACATACTATAGAATAGATTTAAATGAATGTAATAAATGTTATAGGTACACTCACAATCAGTCCATAAATAAATGAGAAATGAATAATTAAATCATAAAATATAATGAATCATTCCAACCAACATGATATAAACTGAATATATATGGATGTAAGTACAAATCATATAATAAACATGTCTATAAATTTTATGTTCTCCAGGGCTGGGGCTTGAATTCAGTCGTAGGGAACAGGCTTGAATTGCTTTTCTTCAAGGGAGGAGAGCTCCCTTTCCTCCACCCTGCATCAGTTACCCAGATCCCAAGATGACATCCTTGGCCTGGCAAACAACAATGGTTCGAAATCCAAGACAAGGAGCTTCAGTAGTATTGTTAATTAATTAATTTATTTTTTGCCAAGCACAGGGCTTGAACTCAGATCGTGGCAACTCTGCCTCAGTTTCCATCACCCTAGGATGGGATGGTGCAGCCTCTGGACCCACAGCCCATCCTGGGTCCTAGGCATCAGGGGCTGACAGGAAAACAAAATAAAAACAACACCAAAAAAATGCCGCAAATCACAGAAGGTCAGCAGTTTCTGTTTTTCTTCTTTGCACGGTGACCATCCTGGGTCTGAATGACATGGCTACAACCTGTAGGTCACCTGGCATTGGTGAAGGCTGGTGGGCTGTCAGTGAAGTCATAGGCCAACGTGGACGCTAGGCCCTGAGTTCGAATCCTGATCATGCCACTTAAAAGGGGCTGGAGAGGCTAAGAAACTATTGCCTGTACATAGGAAGACCAGAGGAATGTGATCAAATGTCATGGTTGGATGAGTAGTCTGTCAATAATTCTAGCATAAAAATAGACCCAATAATCACAGCACATGGATTGATTTTAATTCATAGTTTATTATACATTAAAAGAATAATATTGGAAGTGGTGCTGTGGTTCAAGTGGCAGAGTGCTCGCCTTGAGCTAAAGAGTGCAAGGACAGCACCCAATCCCAGAGTACAAGCCCCATGACTGACAAAAAAAAAAAAATCAAAACAAAACAAAAAATACTGTTGATTAAATGGAATCCCATAAATACATGAGAATCGGTAGGAACGTAGTATATGTCATTGAATACTAAATAGACACCTCTGGCAGTACCTAAATACCTAAATTTATATTTATTTATATTCCACCATCGTCATAGAAACTTACTGCTATTTTGTCCAAATCTGGGGCTTGATCCCAGGTTCTGGGATCAACTTGGCAGCTGAATGGGTTAGAGGCTGTGGTGCTGACATTGACCCATTCATGAATCGGGCCTCTCAGGTCTTCAGATCAGGTCCCATCATTGCCAAAAATTCTTCCTGGTCTAAGATTTCACGTGTGACACCTGTTTTCCCTTTCTGTTCAAGTTCATAATATGTCTTCAAAGTTACATGCTATGGAATAGATGGGAATAAATGTAATAAATATTATAGGTTCACTCACTGTTCATAAAATAAATGCTAAATAAATAAATCAATAATAAAACATAATGAATCACTCCAACAAACACAATATAGACTGAATATATAGGTGTAAATATAAATTATATATTTAATGTGTCTATAAGTGTTATGAGGTGTTGAATTCAGGCCTAGGGAAGAGTTTAGTTCATGCATGATTCTCATAGGCAAGACGTATGGCACAATGATTATTTTTAATTAAGAGTTCATGAAGTGTGACAATAAGAATCACAATCAGGAACTGGAGGAAATGGGAAAGATCCAAGAATCAGTACTCACATGATAGATAGGATTCCAACACAGCTAGCCACATCTCCTACTCTATCCAAATAGTATTTATTAGCATACTAGCTTCAGCTTATGAATGAATGAATATTGTGCCCCACCCCAACACCGGGGCTCAATCTCAGGTTCTGGGTACGGCCTAGCTCCTTAGTTGCTCACAGGCTGGTATCCTCACTTAGACCCTTTCGGCAATTGGGCCTACTAAGCTCTGAGATCAAATCCCAATACTGCCAAAAGATGAATACTGATGTGTGAAGCCCATAGATCTACCTGTGTTCCTGTCCTATGAAAGTCCTGAGACTCCAGGAGGATGGAGAATTCTATATAGGCAACTCTACAGCCATAGGAATGGGTTATCATGTGTGTTTGCACAGTTATGCCTGTCATCATACTCAATAAAACACAAAATGCATCCATGAATAAGAAACACAATAAAAAGAGTAACTATATTGAATTCATAATGCATTCCACACATGTATGTAAATAGAGATCCTATTTGTAAAATAGGTGGGTATATTATTTTTGCCAGTGCTGGGGATTCAGTTCAGGACTTGCAACCTGGCCTGATATTGTAGTCTTCAAGGATGGTGAATTTCCATTTCCCCCACACTGTTATAGATTTACCCAGACCTGAGTTGGAATCCCAGCTGTGGCAGAAAAATGGTGCGAGTTCTGAGCCAGGGTGCATTATTGTTATTATTATTATTATTATTATTATTATTATTATCATTATTGCCAAGGAAGGGATTTGAACTCAGTTTTTGGTAATTCTGCCTCAGCTTCAATCACCTCAGGATGGTGGGCTCATAGCCGATTCTGCGATCATAGGCCCTGAAGTCTTGCAGGAAAACACACACACACAGAAAAAGCATCAGGATGGATTTTTTACATTTTGTTACTTTCCACCGTGACCATCCTGGGTCTTAATGACATGCCTACAAAGGATACTTCACCTTGCATTGGTGAAGGATAGCGGGCTATCGGGGAAGCCATAGGCCCATGAAGCAATGTAGGCCCTGAGTTCAAGTCCTGGTTGTAACACCTACCAAAGTTGGGCATTCCCAAGAGACTTGTTCCTATGCATCGAAATACCGATGGAATGTGAGCAAACTCATGATTGAATGAGAAGTTTCTGCGTGCATCACTCAGTCTTGTCTAAAATTACACTCAATGATCCTAGGATGCTGATTGATCTTAATGAATAGATTTTAAGCATGAAAAGAATCCTATTCCTTCAATGGTGGCATAATAACTACGGAAGAGTTGGTAGGAATGTAGTTGATATACTTTAATCCTATGCAGATGTCTCTGGCACTCTATACAAATATATATTTATTGGTATTCTACCACCTGCCTATCCATGTATGGCTATTTTGTCCACCCTGTGGCTTGATCTCAGAGTCTTGGAACTGCCTGGCAGCTTTCTGGGCTAGAGGTTGCCATGTTGACACACACATTCATGAATTGGGTGTGCTAGACCCTGAGTTCTAGTCCCAGAACTGCCAACAATTTGATAGTGGAGTAAGAAGAGGAATGTCACTCCTGCTTTCCTTTTCTTTGAGAGTCCTGGGTGTAAGACATGAAGGAGAACATGTCTACAAATCTAGATATATGTGATAGGATGTCCTCAATATAATAAATGGAATGTGTGTTATCACAGTCAATAAAATAAATGGTAAATAAATGAATAAAACAGAAATACAATAAATAATCACAACAAACAGGATCTGGACTGAACATCTATAGGTAGATACACATCCTATCTTTACAATGTATATAAATATTGTGTTTCCGGGCTGGGTCTTGAACTCAGGCCTAGGGACCAGGCCTGACTTTCTTTTCTTCAAGCATGGTGAGCTTCCTTTTTGTTCACAGTGCTGCAGAGTTACCCAGACCCTGAGTTCAAATCCAAAGGATGCCAGAGAAAACGGCACCAATTGAAAGCAAGGGAGATAATTTTTTTTAATATTATTTTATTTTATTTGAGAACATACTTTACAGAGGGGCTACAATTACATGGGCAGGATAATGCATACATTTCTTACCAAGCATTGCAGCCTCCTCCTTTGTTTACCCTTCACCTCCCTTCCCAGCCTCCCACCTCCCCCCACCCAATTATACCCCCCTACCCCCCCCACCGACATTGTAAAGCTGGTTTCGACATGACATTTTGTACTTCTCATTGTTGCAACAGGTCCACCTGAGTCCTTAAACGACTTGTTTGCCCCCATCTCCTCCACATGTTATACTGACATCAAATATAGTGAAAGAGGGGGTTACACTGTGAGGGAGGGACATACAAAGCAACAAAGAAATAATCTTATAAATGCGTTAGAAACATATGCATGAAAGAAACGAAAACATTAAAATACATATTTAAGGGTTCATTTTCCTAACATCACATTATCTGACCTTTTTGCAAATAAGGGAAACCATGGGACCTATGCTTCTTTGGGCCTGGCTTACTTCACTTAATGTATTTTTTCCAAGCCTTTCCATTTCCTAACAAATGGGGAAATGACATTCTTTCTGATGGAGGCATAGAATTCCATTGTGTATATATACCACATTTTCTTGATCAATTCATCTACTGAGGGGCATCTGGGTTGGTTCCATATCTTAGCTATGGTAAATAATGCTGCAATAAACATAGTTGTGCTGGTAGCTTTAGTGTGGTCTTGTTTGTAAACATTTGGGTAAATGCTCAAAAGTGGGATTGCTGGATCATAGGGGAGATCTATGTGAAGTCTTCTGAGGAACCTCCATACTGCTTTCCAAAGTGGTTGAACAAGTTTACATTCCCACCAACAATGAAGAAAGGTTCCTTTCTGTCCACATCCCCTCCAGCATCTGTTGTTGTTAGAGTTCTTGATTTTTGCTGTTCTAACTGGAGTGAGGTGATATCTCAATGTTGTTTTGATTTGCATTTCTTTTATGGCTAGGGATGTTGAACATTTCTTCATGTGTCTATTGGCCATCCTTCTTTCTTCTTCAGAGAAGCTTCTCTAAGTCTTTCGCCCACTTATTTATTGGGCAGTTGTTTCTTTGAGGATTTGTTGTTGGGTGGTTTAATTTTTTGAGTTCCAAGTATATTTTAGATATGAGACACTTGTCCGTTGTATGGCTAGTAAAGATCTTCTCCCAATCGGTGGGCTTTCTATTGATCTTGCTAGCTATGTCATTTGCCCTGCAGAAGCTCTGCAACTGTATGCAATCCCATTTGTCCAACCTTTCTTTGATTTGTTGTGCTTCCGGGTCTCTATTCAGAAAATTTCGGCCTGAGCCAAGGAGACCTAAGGTTTCTCCTATTCCATCCTGTAATGTTTTCACAGTGTCTGCTTTGAGTTCAAGGTCTTTGATCCATTTGGAGTTGATTCTGTTGCAGGGTGATATATAAGGATCTAGCTTTAGTTTTCTACATGTAGTTAACCAATTTTGCCAGCACCATTTACTGAAGAGGCTGTCTTTCTTCCATTCTATTGTTTTAGCTTCCTTATCGAAGATTAGATGGCTATAGGTCTGTAGGTTCATTTCTGGGTTTTCAATTGTATTCCATTGGTCCTGAGGTCTGTTCTTATGCCAATACCAAGCTGTTTTGATTACTATGGCTTTATAGTAGAGTTTGAAATTTGGTATTGATATTCCTCCAGCAGTGTTCTTTCCGTTGAGGCGCGTTTTTGCTATTCAGGGTCTTTTATTGTTCCATATGAATTTTTGGATTGCCTCCTCTATTTCCTTGAAGAATGAGGGTGGAATTTTGATAGGTATCGCGTTGAATTTGTAGATAGCCTTGGGAAGTATTGCCATTTTCACGATGTTAATCTTTCCAATCCAGGAGCATGGGAGGTTTTGCCATTTTTTAAGTTCTGTGTTGATTTCCTTTTTCAAGATTTTAAAGTTTTCATCATAGAGGTCCTTCACATCTTTGGTTAAGTTAATTCCTAGGTATTTTATTTTTTGGGGGGCTATTACAAATGGAGTTGCTTTCCTAATTTCAGCCACACTTTTCTCATTGTTGGCATATAGAAAAGCCATTGATTTTTGGGGGTTAATTTTATAACCTGCTACTTTGGCAAAGTTTTGAATCAGCTTGAGTAATTTGGGAGTGGAGTCCATGGGATTCTTTAAATACAAGATCATGTCATCTTCATAGAGGGAGAGTTTTATTTCTTCTTTCCCTATTTGGATACCCTTTATGTCTGCATCTTGTCTTATTGCTGTAGCTAGGCATTCTAATACTAGATTGAAGAGAAGTGGAGAGAGTGGGCATCCTTGTCTCGTTCCTGAGTTAAGAGGAAATGGCTTTAGTTTTTCACCATTGAGTATAATCCTGGCTGTAGGTTTGTCATATACATCCTTTATTGTATTGAGGAATATTCCATGGATTCCTAATTTTTCCAGCACCTTCATCATAAATGGGTGTTGGATCTTGTCAAATGCTTTTTCTGCATCTATTGAGATAACCATGTGGTTCTTATTCTTGCTCCTGTTGATGTGATGAATAATATTAATTGATTTGTGTATATTGAACCAGCTTTGCATCCCTGAAATGAATCCTGTTTGATCATGGTGTATGATTTTTTGGATGAATTGTTGAAGTCGATTGGCCAAAATTTTGTTGAGAAGTTTTGCATCAATGTTCATCAAAGAAATGGGACTATAGTTCTCTTTCTTTGATGAGTCCTTGCCTGGTTTTGGGATGAGGGTTATGATGGCTTCATAGAATGTGTTCGGTAGTGACCTTTCTCTTTCAATTTCATTGAAGAGTTGGAGGAGTATTGGTGTGAGCTCTGCTTTGAAGGCCTTGTAAAATTCTGCTGTAAAACCATCTGGTCCTGGACTTTTCTTAGCTGGGAGGTCTCTTATTGCTGTTTCTATTTCAATGCTTGATATGGGCCTGTTAAGCTGGTTTACCTCATCTTGGTTTAGTTTTGGCATGTCAATATTTGCTAGGAAAAGGTCCATTTCTGTCAAGTTCTCAAACTTATTAGCATAAAGTTTTGAGAAGTATTCCCTTATAATGTTCTGAATCTTGGTTGTTTCTGTGGTGATGTTTCCATTCTCATCTCTGAGTTTATTAATTTGGGTGTGTTCTCTCCTTTTTCTGATAGATTTGCTAAGGGTCTGTCAATTTTGTTAAGTTTTTCGAAGAACCAACTCTTTGTTTTGTTGATTCTTTCTATAGTTTTTTTGGATTCTAATTCGTTTAATTCTGATTTAATTTTGATTATTTCTTTCCGTCTACTGGATTGGGGTTTATCTTGCTGCTCTTTTTCAAGGAGGTTTAGATGTGTCATTAAATTGTTAGTTTCAGATCTCTCCAATTTGTTGATGTAGGAGCTCAGAGCTATAAACTTGCCTCTGAGTACTGCCTTTGCTGTGTCCCAGAGGAGCTGGTAATTTGTGTGTTCATTTTTGTTGAATAGCATGAACATTTGAATTTCCTTTCTAATCTCTTCCATGACCCACTCATGATTCAGCAGTGTGTTGTTCAGCCTCCATGTGATACCGGACTTTCTTTGGTGGCTTTTGGTGTTGAGTTCTAATTTTATTCCCTTGTGGTCAGAGAGAATGCAAGGTATAACT
This sequence comes from Dipodomys merriami, assembly GCF_024711535.1. Lineage (NCBI taxonomy): Eukaryota > Metazoa > Chordata > Mammalia > Rodentia > Heteromyidae > Dipodomys > Dipodomys merriami. The sequence continues at coordinate 479,183 of NW_027206200.1, read as the reverse complement.
TCAATGTTTCTGAATTTAGACAAGTTTGCTTTGTGGCCTAAAATGTGGTCTATTTTAGAAAACGTTCCATGTGCTGCTGAGAAGAACGTGTATTCTGATGCTGCTGGGTGAAATGTTCAGTAAATGTCTGTTAAGTCTAGTTGATCTATGCAGCTGTTTAGATCTGCGGTTTCTCTGTTGAGTTTTTGCCGAGTTGATCTATCTAGTGGGGAGAGTGTTGTTTTAAAGTCCCCAACAATTAATGTCTTTGGATCTATATGGGATTTGAGGGAAAGTAGTGTTTCTTTGATAAATTTGGGTGCTCCATTGTTTGGCGAATAGATATTTAGAATTGTAATATCCTGCTGAAGGACAGATCCTTTAATTAGTATGTAGCGACCTTCTTTATCTCTTCTCACGAATTTTAGTTTGAAGTCTATTTTATCTGATATTAGGATTGCAACTCCCGCCTGTTTATGAGGGCCATTTGCTTGGTAGATTTTGTTCCAGCCTTTAACATTGAAGATGTGTTTGTTTTTACGGGCAAGATGTGACTCCTGCAGGCAGCAGATAGAAGGGTCTTGTTTTTTAATCCAACTAGACAGTCTATGTCCCTTAATTGGAGAGTTCAGTCCGTTAACCTTAAGAGATAGGACTGAGAGGTATTTGGGAGTTCCTGCCATGTTATCCACCTTCTTGGGGGCTGCGAAAACTGGGTTCTTCCTAAGGTTCTTGGATTCTCAGTTTGGGTGCAGTTTCTTGGCCTTTGTTGCGGTCTTGTTGGTTTTCTATGTGTAGGACATCTTTAAGAATCTTTTGTAGGGCTGGTTTGGTGGAGATGTATTGTTTCAATTTTTCTTTGCTATGGAAGGTTTTTATTTGGCCTTCAGTTATGAAGGAGAGTTTAGCTGGCTACAGTATTCTTGGTTGATAGTTGTTTGTTTTTAGGGCATGGCATACGTCATTCCAGGCTCTTCTTGCTTTGATTGTCTCTGCTGAGAAATCTGAGGTAATTCTAATTGGTTTCCCTTTGTAGATGATTACCCTTTTCTCCCTGACAGCTTTAAGTATCTTTTCCTTGGTCTGGGTTGATCCTGTGTGTCTTATAATGTGACGGTGGGATGTCCTATTCAGGTCTGGTCTATTTGGGGTTCTAAAAGCTTCGTGTATCTGAATAGGCCTATCTTTTTGTATGTTTGGGAAGTTCTGTGTTTAGGATCCTGTTAAACAAATTTCCCAGACCATTAACTTCTGTTTCTAGGTGCTCCTCTACACCCATTATCCTTAGATTGGGCCTTCTGATGGTGTCTTCCAGGTGTTGGATAGACCTATCATATTTCTTGGACTTGTCTTGGATGGTTGTATGTTCTTTCTCTATAATATCTAGGCTGTCTTCAATCCCTGAGATTCGATCTTCTGCATGGTCTAACCTGCTGTCAAGACTTTCTACTTTGTTTTTTATCTTGTTTCCTTCTAATTGGTCAGTTTTGATGGCTTCAAGTTCTTTGTTGAAGCTCTGTTTTAGGTCTTGTATGAATTTCTTTACTTCCTTAATTTGGTGTTCAGTGTTTGTTCTCAAATCACTTAGTTGATTTGTTATGGTTTCTTTGGACTCCCATTCCTTCTGTTGGGTTCCATTCAGCATTCCCTTTGTGGTCTCCCTGACTTCCTTCAGCTCTTTGTTAATGGATTCCATGAATGCCTTTAGTGATCTTTTTGTATTCTCTACCTGGTCTCTCAATTCCTGAATTACTCTTTGATTAGCTTCTTCCCGTCTGTGGGATTCTTGCAGTTCTCTTTCTTCCAGTTCGTGGGAATCCTGCAGTTCTCTTTGAGTGTTCTCTGCCTGCTCACGCCATTCCTCCCTTTCTCTTTGAGCATTCTCAAGTTGTTCACGCAAACCTGTATCAGTTTTTGAGTAGCTTCCTCACGCTTATGATGTTCCTGTATAAACTTCTGGGATGCCTCCTCTCTCTCCCTATCACGCTCATACAGAGTCCTTTGTACATTGTCAAACTTCTCATTTATCATGTTTGCTATTAGTGTTTGTAGAGCTATTTGGGAACTCTCCTCTGGATTATTCTTTATCTGTTCTAATCCTTGATTATCAAGATTGGGAATTGAGATACCCGAATTTGCCATTTTTCTTCTGTTTTTCCGGCTTATTCGACCCATTTGAGATGAAGATTACACCAGTTTTGTGCTAGAACACTATCTTAAGGCAACCATCAACCAAAGTTTGCGTTTGTACAGTCAATAGTCTACAGATACAATCTAGTTCAACAGATATATCTATTCAACATCAAACAACTATATGTTAAAGTACTTCGAACCGCAGAAAAGAATTTGGAAAACCAGAAATTTTTAGTTTTAGGGAGAGATGTGGGTAAAAAATAGGAATAGATTGGTGTGGGGAGGCACAGGGAGAGTTATCTATGTCCTAATCACAATGCAGGAAATGGGTTGGGTAGGATGCAAGTAGAGAGAGAGAGAGACCAGAAAGAAAATAGAAACGTAAAAATTAATGTTATTATTGAAGTTAAAAGACCGTCTATTTAGAGAGGAATGTGAATATGTTCCGAGAAGGGGAGGGACATAGAGGAGATGTGAAAAGCTTTAAGGATGGGAAAGGGAGAAGAAAAGATCAGAAGTTCAGTAGAGCTAGACAAAAAGCAAAAAGATAATTAAGAAAGAAAGAAAAAGAGAAAGAAGACAAGAAAAGAAAGGAAAACGCTCATTCACATATTCCTAAAATAAAAATTATAAGATGAGAAAAAAAAAAGTTACTGGAAAACAATTATTTTTTCAGCAGAGGCAAAAATTAAAGATTAATAAAAGTTTTAGAAGGGAAAAAATATATATATAAGGTAGCAAAAAACAAAAACAAGCAAAAAAAGAAAAGAAGAAGAAGAAAAAAAAAGAAATAAAAGAAAAAAAAGTTTTTTGATTTTTTTTTTTATGGGGGGAGGAGTGGGAAGAATCCTGTATCTCCCTTTTGTCTCTAACCAGTCTCTTGTTGGAGTCTCTGGTCAGCTTGAGGTCCTGTGGCTTGATTGGTTTCTTAAGTCGGTTGGTTGGCAGAAGCAGAAAAATGCTCTGCTTTATACCCAAGATTTTGAGATACCCCTCCCAGGTTAGTTTTCTGGGAGGGTGATCTGCTTTGAGAGTCACAAAAGAGGGGGATGTGGTGATGAGGCTAGGTTCTGGGTAGAGTTGAGGCCTTTCAACAAGCAGTAGCTTTTCCCTGGGGCTATTTTGTGATAAAGCTCATAGCGCCCAGCCTGGAGCCATTCTCAGGGTTTCTGTTTTTCAATTGATTGTGGTGGCTGCTAGAGGGCGGGGCAGCCTCTGGCTCTGGTTACCCAGTGAGGCAAGGCACTCCTATGGCTGGTGCCTGAGCTGGGTGACTTTTCCCTGGATGGAGCTGAGTCTGGCAGGTCACTTCACCGTTAAGTTCTTGTGACCTGCTAAATGACTCGTTTTATTCCAAGGCCTGAGCTGGAGCTAGCAGCTCCTCCGAGCTTTGTCGGTATACAAGATGGAGATCACCGGTGCTGGGGGGGGAGGGGTGGCCTTCCCTCCTCTGCTTCCTGAGAAGGAGTGAGGATGTCGGGCTTGTACTCACGCCGAGTCTTGTATCCTGGGTCGTCTCTGGTCTGCAAACAGCAGGATGAAGATGTCCGCTCCTTGTCGGTTCTTGTTGGTGTTGACTAGAATCCGCTCGTCTGCTGCGTCTGGCTCCTTCGTCCCGGACTCTCTGTGTCTCAGGTATGACCCCGCGGCGGTGGTCGCCGCCGCGACCCTGCCGCCGTAGCGGCAGCTGATATGTTTCCTTGGCTTCCCCTCTCTTGTCTAACTCTCTGTCCTGTGATGGCACACTTGGTGTCATTCTCTGGCTTAGGACTGTTCACTAGAACTCTAAAATTGCTTTTTATGCAAGAGCTTGTTCAGATTCCAGCTTCTCCTCCGCCATCTTCCCGGAACTCAGGGAGATAATTTTTTTTGCCAAGCAAAATCTTGAACTCAGGTAATGGCAACTCTGCCTCAGCTCCCATCACCTTTGTTGGGATGTAGCCATTGGAACCACAGACGATCCTGAGATCCTAGACCCCAGGCCTTTCAGGGGGAAAATGCAAAGAAAATAAGTTGTGGAATGGCCTTTTTACATTTTGCACCATGACCATCTAGGTCTGAATGACACAGGTCCAAAGGGTACTTTACCTTGCATTGCTGAAGGCTGGCGGGCTATTAGGGAAATCATAGTCCTGTAGGACAATATAGGTCTAGATCCGAATCCCAGTCATGTCACTTCTGGATGGCGGGAGATGCTAAGAGACTCGTTCCAATCTATAGGAATAACGATGGAATGTTATAAATGTCACGGTTGAATGAGTTGCTCATGAATGAAACTCATATAAAATTAGACATCATGATTTTAGTCAGCTGGATGATTTTATATAATATGAAACATTAAAAGAATACTCTTTCTTACAGGGATGCAATAACTTCAGGACACTAATTTACTTAATAGTTTATTAAGGATGAAAACAATAACATAAATTACAGGGAGGCATAATAAATATCCAAGAATTGGTAGGAATGTAGTCTATATAACTGAATAACGGATAGACATCTCTGGCACTCTATAAAGATATATATTTATTAGCATACTACCATCTGGGTGTCAAGCTGTTCTTATTTTGTCAACTGCTGGGACTTGATCTCAGGCCCTGGGAACTTCCTGTCAGCTCAATTTGCCAAGGATGGCATGCTGACACTCACCAATTCATGAATTTGGCCCTGTAGGCCATGAGTTCAGATTCTAGCTTTCCCAAACAATGAATCCTGGAGTAAGAAGCTGATGGTGACACATGTTTTCCTTTTCTGTGAAAGTCCTGGATGCCAGGTATGGAGTGGAATACATATGCACACTTATATCCTATGTAATAAATGTAATCATTGTTCTATGGGCCACAATAAAATAAATGGTCAATACATGAACAAAACAAAAAAAAAATAAACTGAATAACTACACTGAACGCAATATGTACATACATATGTCTGTAAATATAAATCATATATTTAAAATGTACATGAATAGGATGTTTTCTAGTGCTGAGGATAGATTTCAGGCCTAAGGAACAGACTTGAATTTCTTGACTTCAAGGAGGCAAGCTTCCCCTTCTCACACAGTGCAGCAGAGTTACCCAAACCATGAGTTCAAATCCCAGTCCTGCCAGAAAAATGGCATCTCTATGCTATGTGATGCCCAATTCTTAGGTATTTCATTTGGCCTCCATTTAATGAATTTGATTGTTCAAATACTTTATAAAATATTGATTAAGCTAGGTTTTGGGTAGCATTTATAAGATTATTTCTTTGTTGCTTTGTATGTCCCTCCCCCACAGTGTGACCCCCACTTTCACTATATTTGATGTCAGTATAACATGTGGAGGAGATGGGGACAAAGAAGTCATTTAAGGATTCAGGTGGACATGTTGCAACAATGAGAAGTACAAAATGTCATGTTAAAACCAGCTTTACAGTGTGGGTGTGTGGGGGGGGGAAGGGGGAATGATTGGCTGGGGGGAGGGGGGAGGCTGGGAAGGGAGGTGAAGGGTAAACAAAGGAGGAGGCTGCAATGCTTGGTAAGAAATGTATGCATTATCCTGCCCATGTAATTGTAACCCCTCTGTACAGTATGTTCTCAAATAAAATAAAATTAAATTAAAAAAAATAAAATATTGATTAAAATTGATCTGTGTCTTATAATATAATTGTGTATAATTTTATCCTAGAATCTTTCAAGAACTGCCCATTTAATCATGACATACATCACATTCCATTGGTATTCATATGGATAGAAATGAGTTTCTTAGGATATCCTGCCAATTGGAGGTGGCAGGACCAGGATTCGAACTGTGGGCTCCAGCTCCCACCACTTAAACCTGAGGATAGGGAACTCACCAGTCTCTCCAAGAACATCAGCAAGACCAATGATTAGCCAGGCAGCAGTGGCTCTCAGCAATCTTCCTTGATACTTACAAGGCTGTGAAAGTAGGATCATTGTCAAAGACAACCTAGGCAGGAAAGTCCTTGAGACCTCTGTCCAACTTAAGTGCCAACAAAGCCACAAGTAGAGCTGTGTGGCTAGGGCTAGCCTTGATTAAATGCAGCTCACAGACTGTGCCCAGATCCTGGGTTCAAGGTCCGGGACTGGCAACAAACAGACATACACAACAATTTGTGCAGCCATCCAGGTAAAGCAGGTCACCCTCTTGTCCCCAACTGAATTGGACAGAGTCCTCTGGAAAAGGGGCTGGAAGAGCCACTGTCATCTTCACTCCACCCATGCTGCCTGCATCACAGGATTCCAGCCACACCCCCATTCTTTCATGGTTCTTTCTGACTCGTGGGATACAACAATTGTGGCCACACCCACATTCCATGTTGCCCTGTAGCACAGGGATTCCCTCTGTTGCTTGACACCACTACCTGCAGTTGAGGAAAGTAGAGGTGGCTGAGTGGTGATCAAGAGACTCGAGGTGACTTTGGATTAGATTAGGATATTGACCTCCTAGACACTGAGTGGGAGAATAGAGGATTTCCCAGAGCCTGGGAATGTGGCAAGCCCATCTTTCCCATCACAGCTCTCAGATGTCTGAAACAAGACTCTGTGAGAGAGCTGAGGGCAAGAAACTACTACCAGAACACCAGTGGAAGAATCTGCCCAACAGACCTGAAACATTCAAAAAAACAGAGAACACAAAAAAGGGAGGGATCCTCAAGACAAACACCACCGGGGAAGGTGATTCAATGGAGGATCCAGCCAAAGGTGATGATGACCGAGGGCCTCTCCTGCTTTTGGACATAGTCACAGCCACCAGGTTCCAAGTTTTAAGGGTCCTGATCCCACCAAGGATCTGCAGAGGTGCTACCAACATGTAGTGCCTGCCCTGGACCAGAGCAAAAGAAGAAAACAGGCTCTCTGTGCCAAGATCCAACCACTGAAGCAGGAATAGACAGACCTGCAGGATCAAAGGGAGACACAAATAGAGAAGACAGACCAGGTGCACAAAGCACCGAAAACAGAGCTGGAGATCCATAAGCCACCCATACACAGGTCAGTTTCAGCTGAAAGCGATTTACAATTGGCAGTGGCCCACATGCAGCACGCGGCCAATGACAGAGAAATTGAGCATGAAGCTCTCACCAGCCACCTGCAGGCTACAGAGCGGCACATGGTAGAGCTGGTGGTGGCGGCTTCTGTGGTCACTGCTTCACAGAAGGAGACAAAATATTGTTTGAACAGCTGAATGATGTAACACTTCAGCTTGAGGAAAAGACCAGCAGATTCTATGACCTGGGTCAAGTGAACACAGAATTGCAGGAGAAGCTGGAAGCACTCTGGACAGAGAAGAGCAACAGGAAGAACAAAAGCTACAAGTTCCAACAAGCACTGGCGGCTGTGAGGTACGGAATAGACTACTGGACAACCTGAGCTGGATGGTGACTGCAGCGAATCTTGACACAGACACCTTCACAGAGGGCCTGAGCATTGAAAGGACGATGCAGAAGGAGGAGGCCCAGTGCCTGACCAAGCAGGTTAACCAACTGACAGAGGAGAATGAGGGAAGGGAGAGGCTGGTGCTGGACCTACAGAACGAGCTGGGGAACTGAGATGGAAGCTGGCAGAACCACGGCCCTCCGCAGGAGGCTGTGTAGTAGTTGCAGGCCCAGGCCCACTGCAAGCAGATGGAGTTGAAAAACCTGGAGGAACAACTTCACATCAGGTCCAGAAAAACCAGAGTCTCAGTCTCTAGAACGTGCAGCTGCGGGAGAACGGCAGAGACTGGAGGAGAAGGCCGAGGATCAGCAGGAGATCCAAGAGACCCCACGATGTGTATGTGTGTGGGACCCATAGCCGAAGGAACAGCTGGCCCTGCTGTGGGAAGCTTTCCACAGGGTGAGCAGTGAGAAGAAGAAGCTCACCAGCATCCTGGACTTAGAGCAGCAGGTGAAGAAACATCTGTGGGAACAACTGGACTACTCAAAGGAGAAGACACAAAAATGGAAAGAGGTGGCTGAGAGAGAGAGCCGAGTGGCTCTGGAGCTGCAGGAGCTCAGGAGCTGTCCCTGGTCTAGCTGTAAGACTTCAGAGTCACCTGTGAGCAGAACAATGCCTCCCATGAGTGGCTGAGCTCCAAGAAATAGGCAAAACAGCACCTGCAGAGGGAGATCCAGCTGCTGGAGCAGCTGAAGCAAGTGCAGGTCCCGACAAACTGGGCGGACCAGGTGGTACCCCTAACATCACAGGACAGTCTCAAGTGCCTGGAAGTGACCAGACCACAGGAGAAGTGTCTGCAGGCCCAGATGAGCTTCCTGGCTTTCTCTGGGGAAGGGGAAGTTGTGAGCCCTGGAGAAGCAAAATTTGAGGAAGCATCTCTCCCCCATATGTCCATCGCAGAGGATGGAGATAACACCTAAACTGAGAGAGATGTTGCTCTCAGAGGCTGACATCCACAGTAGGAAACTCCTGCCACAGGAGAGGCAGCCTGCTTCAGGCGTTTGGCCCACCCAACAGCTATGTGCCAGATAGAGCTGGAGCCACAGGTCCCTTTCACGGTGCACTGCCACCACAGCGTGCATGAGGATGGGATGTTGGACACGCGGGTGTCTGAGAAGAAAATCTGCTTTGTCCACGACCTGCCTGATAAGGTGCACTTCCAGAGTCCAGCAGATAAGTTCCACCATTGATACAGCCTGTTGGCACATATCCGCACTGTCCAGGAGTCCTTCCTGGCATGTAAAGACAGACGATCATCTTGGATCAGCTCTGTCGGGAGAAAGTCAAGTGCATGCACCTTCTGTACCAAGAGAAGATGGAGAAAAGGAAAGCGCTGCAGGAGCTGCTGTCACTCCTGGCAGGGGGCTCCAGATGCCAGCACAGGCTGAGCCTCCCACCACTTCTGCTGCTTCAGAGGTCTCAGGCTCCTCGGTAGGCAAAATGAGTGAGGAGCAGAAAGTTTTGAAGAATTGCAACTTCAAGCCTGTGTGGAAACTGCCAGAGGAGAGGTCTGGGTTCCCTAACCGGAAGAGGACTCCCCCACAGAGCACATCCTGCCCCACATCCAGAGCCCACCACAGCTGGTGTGCTTGAGCTTGCAGCGCTCTGTCCCTTTTTTCTGTATACTGATGTGGATGATGACTCCCTATGTTATATACTGAGTCTCAAAATCCTTGGCACCTACCCAAACTAGGTGGCAAGGTAGCCTTCTCTAGGGCTCCATCTGACATGATGGGAAGGGTAAACATTGAGCCAGGTAGAGCAGAGGATGCTAGGAGGAGGCCCAAATTCAAGGAACATCTAGTGGCCAACATTGGCCAGAGGAGAGGCCCATGTTACGCTTATCACAAAGAATCAATTGTTTGCAATGGGAACAAAAAACCTCGACAAAGATTTGTTCTTTCAGTCATGGGGCTTGAACTCAGAGCCTAGCCACAGTTCCTGAGCTCTTTTTGATCAAGTCTTGTGCTCTACCAGTTGAGTCCCACCTCCCGTTGTAGTTTTTTTCTGACTGGAATCGAACCCAGGGCTTCAGGTATGCTAGACGACCACTCTATCACTGAGCCACATTCTCAGCTAGAATGATCCCCCTCACTCAAATCAATATGGCCATTCCTCAGATAAATAGGAAGTAGGGGCTAGAATGAATATGAAGCACAAGTCTGGTTCACACAGAAATACTCCGTTGCCCCCTCTTCGACCCCCTTAGTTGAAGTTTCTCTTTAACCATTAAGGGATGAGAGAGGGAGAAGGGAGCCCCAAGAGAGAATTACCAGGAACAGTGGCCCTCTTAGCCCCACAGCCTACCCCAAACAAGTAGTCGTCCAGATTCGGATATTACCTGATTCAATGTGGAATGTACACTGTCACCCCACCCCTGCAAGGCTCAGGATGAAATAAATGTCAGCCCTGGCCTCAGCCCATACCCAGGGTGGAAGTTCCAAGTCCCAGACTGACATACACCTCTGGCTGCACCGAGTTAGGCTGGACTGACCATTCACCACTGTGTTGGTGGCAATGACCTCTTGGATGGATTCCAGGAAGAAGGTCTATGGCAAAGTGCAGAAGCAGTAGAGTGAGCAGGGTGGAAGGAGGCTGGGTGATTGCTCAGGGATCTTCCTCCTTGGAGTCCTCACATCCAACCAGGGCCATCCTGACCTGAAGCACGGCCAAGGCCAGGGGGTGAGATGAGATGGAGGAGCACGGGACTAAAAGAGGTACTGCTTTATCGTGGAGCACTTGAAAATTCAAATTATATATGGCCCATGCCAATCCCAAAGCCAACATGCAATGCCTCTCCTTGTTATTTTTGGCCATGAGCTCTTTCCCTGAGCTCTTTTTCTCAAGGCTGGCACTCTACCACTTGAGCCACATGTACATTTCTTGTTTTCTGATGGTTCATCAAGGATAAGAGTCTCACACACTTTCCTTCCCAGGCTGGCTTGGAAGCATGATCCTCCAGGTCTCAGCTTCCTGTATCGCTAGGATGACAGGCACAAGCCACCAGTGCCCAGCATGTGATGCCTTTTGAAGGCATCTTGGCAAGTCTGTAAAAGGAGTTCCAATGGGCCTGGATAGACCATGACCCAATCAAGGTGCTTGGATGCGGGAAGGCTGACCTTCTAGTCTTTCTGTTCCCCAAAATTATAGATGTCAGGTGGTGTTTGATGCATCAAACTCCTAGGCCAACAGCCACCAGGCTTAGTGGGGAAAACGTAGAGAATATCGAAAGATTGCAGTGTAGAAATATCTGATTTTGCATGCATATGGTGTGTGTGTGTGTGTGTGTGTGTGTGTGTGTGTGTGTGTGTGTGTGTGTGTGTGTATGTGTGTGTGTGTGTGTGTGTGTGTGTGTGTGTTTACCAGAGCTTGAACTCAGAGCCTAGGTGGTAACCTTTAGTTTGTTTGCACAAGGTTGATACTCTACCACTTTAACTATAGTAGCTCAGCTTTCCAGCTTTTTGGTGATTCATTGGAGATAAGAGGCTGCTCAGGCTAGCTTTGAATCTTGATTGATCCTCCAGTGTCAGCCTTGAGTAGCAAGGATTATAGGCATGAGCCACTGGCATCCAGCTGCATGGATGTCTTTTCATACTTTCTGTTCTAACAGCTGTCTACTTGCCCTGGCCTAGATCTCTGACCTCTATATCAACTCCCAGCAGCTCCTTGACTGTGTGAAGAACATAAAGCTCAAACCTGACCCCATTTCTTTGTCTTCAGGGGAGGGTATGTTTCCTCTGAAGAATGGAGGGGTAGGGGTAGATGTAGTAGGGATAGCTGTACATGGGTGCTCTGGTAAGAGAGATGTATTCTGTTTTATCCAAGAAGGAAATTGTGGCCAGATGCTAATGGCACATAATCTCATATTCCTAGCTCCCCTAGGAGGCTGAGATCTGAGGATTGACATTCAGAGGCAGCCCAGCAACAAATGTCTGTGAGACACTCCCAAGAACCACCCAAAAGCTGGAAGTAAAGCTGTGGCTCAAGTGGTAAAGTGCTATCCTTGAATGAAAAAAACTGAGGGAGAGAGGCCGGGCCCTGAATTATAGCCCTGCTACAAGATGCATGCCTGTGCATGCATACACACACTCACACAGAGGAAAGTGGTATACACACAAACACAGAGGAAGGTGGTAATGATTATCTGAGCTAGTATTCGGGGCAGTCCTGAGGCATAATCATGTTAAACACTCAAGCCACATCAGTTGTTTCTCCCTAAGTCTTTCTTGGGCTGAGGGGCCTGTGCCATGGCAGTAAGTTCCATGGAACCTTCACGTCCATCTGTGCATGTGGCCACAGGCCTAAGGGAAGGACAAAGGAAGCTCCTTTGTAGTAACCCCACAATTGCAGACTTTGACCTGCCCTTTATGACTGGTGAGGAAAGCAGAGCTCCGAGCCTTGGGACTCCTGGGATATAGCGACCGCTAAAAGCATCAGCCAGCAAGCTTTGGATTCCTGAGCCTACAAGTCTTACATGGTGCTACTGGCTACACCCACTGCCCTTAAGTTGGACAGCATTGCTACTTGGATTCACTGTCACAACCTCCTTGACCAGCAAGGAAGACGTGACACCGGACTCTTCTATCTGCAGTTTTTTCAGGACCTTTGAGTAATCTTCTGACCCCAACCCCGTGGAGAATTCCCCACAGCCTTAAGTACCCGCTGGGTAGCCAACCCTGATACGCCACGTGGGAACCACCATTAGGTTCAGGTGCGCGGAAGCAAGCCAGATTCTTTGCCTTAGCCATATAAGGAGTTGTTTACCACGAGAGCACTCGCCATCGGGAAGGTGGAGGGCAGAAGCCGGCGCCATCTTCCAGGTGCGGCCTCTCGCAGCTCTCTACAGTTCCCCCTTTTTTGTTTAAAGAACACAGATGAGAACAGAGGTCTGATCCCTGTTGTGCAATTCAAGGACTGCATACAAGCTTTCTCCCAGAGGGTACCTTCTCTAGGGATGACTCAGCCTGTCCATTGATTCGTTTTTCACAAGGACGGGAAAAGGCGAATCGAACCCGTGTGCAATCAAACATGCTCTCCTCGAGGGCAAAACTCATGCCTCTCGACTGCAGTACTTTGGCTTTGCAATCTGTGTTCATTGTTTTAGGGTGGCAAGCCACGCTTGGGGGTACTGACCTGCTCCAATGACTGTAAAGGCTTGGATAATCATGGCTGCACTGCGACGCTGAGAACCTCTAATTTGGCAAATGCACCACAGACATACCAAGGAGGCTAACACCAGGAGGCCTGTCAGGGCTCCCAAACCCGCCCCCTCCTTGAGATAATTCATAGCAGCTGAGATCCATGAAGATAACACCTCCACCAATCCAGCATCCACTCGGGTCTAGTTCACCATGACGATGGCAACCCTGAGCTCTTCCATCAGGCTGTCGAACTCCCCAGTTCAATTACCTAAAAGATAATTAGACAACTGTTTAGACAAATTTGCAGCGTTTTTTAAATAGGTTTTTTCCTGGGCCTGAACTCTGGGCCTGGGCGCTGTCCCTCAGCTCTTCAGCTCAAGACTAGCGCTCTGAATCCAGTTCCGGGAAGATGGCGGAGGAGAAGCTGGAATCTGAACAAGCTCTCGCATAGAAAGCAGTTTTAGAGTTCCAGTGAACAGTCCTAAGCCAGAGAATTACACCAAGTGTGCCATCACAGGACAGAGAGTTAGACAAGAGAGGGGAAGCCAAGGAAACACATCAGCTGCCGCTGCGGCAGCAGGGACGCGGCGGCGACCACCGCCGGGGGGAAATACCTGAGACACAGAGAGTCCGGGACGAAGGAGCCAGACGCAGCAGACGAGCAGTTTCTACTCAACACCAACAAGAACCGAAAGGAGCGGACATCTTCATCCTGCTGTTTGCAGACCAGAGACAACCCAGGATCCAAGACTCGGCGTGAGTACAAGCCCGACATCCTCACTCCTTCTCAGGGAGCAGAGGAGGGAAGGCCACCACTCCCCCCCCAGCACCGGTGATCTCCATCTTGTATACCGACAAAGCTCGGAGGAGCTGCTAGCTCCAGCTCAGGCCTTGGAATAAAACGAGTCATTTAGCAGGTCACAAGAACTTAACGGCGAAGTGACCTGCCAGACTCAGCTCCATCCAGAGAAAAGTCACCCAGCTCAGGCGCCAGCCGTAGGAGTGCCTTGCCTCACTGGGTAACCAGAGCCAGAGGCTGCCCCTCCTTCTAGCAGCCACCACAATCAATTGAAAAACAGAAACCCTGAGAATGGCTACAGGCTGGGCGCTGTGAGCTTTATCACAAAATAGCCCCAGGGAAAAGCTACTGTTTGTTGAAAGGCCTCAACTCTACCCAGAACCTAGCCTCATCACCACATCCCGCTCTTTTGTGATTCTCAAAGCAGATCACCCTCCCAGAAAACTAAACTGGGAGGGGGATCTCAAAATCTTGGGTAAAGCAGAGCATTTTTCTGCCTCTTCCAACCAACCGACTTAAGAAACCAATCAAGCCACAGGACCTCAAGCTGACCAGAGACTCCAACAAGAGACTGGTTACAGACAAAAGGGAGATACAGGATTCTTCCCACTCCTCCCCCGCAAAAAAAAAAAATCAAAACACTTTTTTTCTTTTTTTTCTTCTTTTTCTTTTTCTTCTTTTCTTTTTTTGCTTGTTTTTTGTTTTTGTTACCATATATATATATATATATATAAATTTTTCCATTCTAAAACTTTTATTAATCTTTAATTTTTGCCTCTTCTGAAAAAATAATTGTTTTCCAGTAACTTTTTTTTTTCTCATCTTATAATATTTATTTTAGGAATATGTGAATGAGCGTTTTCCATTCTTTTCTTGCCTTCTTTCTCTTTTTCTTTCTTTCTTAATTATCTTTTTGTTTTTTGTCTAGCTCTACTGAACTTCTGATCTTTTCTTCTCCCTTTCCCATCCTTACAATTTTTCACATCTCCTCTATGTCCCTCCCCTTCTCTGAACATATTCACATTCCTCTCTCTATAGACGGTCTTTTAACTTCTATAATAACATTAATTTTTATGTTTCTATTTTTTCTGGTCTCTCTTCATTCCCCTTTCCGTCTCTTCTTTTTCTCTCTCTCTCTACTTGCATCCTACCCAACCCATTTCCTGCATTGTGATTAGGACATAGTTAACTCTCCCTGTGCCTCCCCACACCAATCTATTCCTAATTTTTACCCACATCTCTCCCTAATCCTAATAATTTCTGGTTTTCCAAATTCTTTTCTGCGGTTCAAAATCCTTTAACATATAGTTGTTTGATGTTGAATAGATGTATCTGTTGAACTAGATTGTATCTGTAGACTATTGACTGTACAAACACAAACTTTGGTTGATGGTTGCCTTAAGATAGTGTTCTAGCACAAAACTGGTGCAATCTTCATATCAAATGGGCCGAATAAGCCGGAAAAACAGAAGAAAAATGGCAAATTCCGGTATCTCAATTCCCAATCTTGATAATCAGGGATTAGAACAGATAAAGAATAATCCAGAGGAGAGTTCCCAAATAGCTCTACAAACACTAATAGCAAACATGATAAATGAGAAGTTTGACAATGTACAAAGGACTCTGTATGAGCGTGATAGGGAGAGAGAGGAGGCATCCCAGAAGTTTATACAGGAATATAATAAAGCGTGAGGAAGCTACTCAAAAACTGAACCAGGATTTGCATGAACAACTTGAGAATACTCAAAGAGAAAGGGAGGAATGGCGTGAGCAGGCAGAGAACACTCAAAGAGAACTGCAGGAATCCAACGAACGGGAAGAAAGAGAACTGCAGGAATCCCACAGACGGGAGGAAGCTAATCAAAGAGTAATTCAGGAATTGAGAGACCAGGTAGACAATACACAAAGATCTCTAAAGGCATCCATGGAATCTATTAACAAAGAGCTGAAGGAAGTCAGGGAGACCACAAAGGAAATGCTGAATGGAACCCAACAGAAGGAATGGGAGTCCAAAGAAACCATAACCAATCAACTAAGTGATTTGAGAACAAACACTGAACACCAAATTAAGAAAGTAAAGAAATTCATACAAGACCTAAAACAGAGATTCAACAAAGAACTTGAAGCCATCAAAGCTGACCAATTAGAAGGAAAAGAGATAAAAAACAAAGTAGAGAGTCTTGAGAGCAGGTTAGACCATGCACAAGATCGAATCTCAGGGATTGAAGACAGCCTAGATATTATAGAGAAAGAACATACAACCATCCAAGACAAGTCCAAGAAATATGATAGGTCTATCCAACACCTGGAAGACACCATCAGAAGGCCCAATCTAAGGATAATGGGTGTAGAGGAGCACCTAGAAACAGAAGTTAATGGTCTAGGAAATTTGTTTAACAGGATCCTAGCAGAGAACTTCCCAAACATACAAAAAGATAGGCCTATTCAGATACAAGAAGCTTTTAGAACCCCAAATAGACCAGACCAGAATAGGACATCCCACCGTCACATTATAAGACACACAGGATCAACCCAGAAACAAGGAAAAGATCCTGAAAGCTGTTAAGGAGAAAAGGGTAATCACCTATAAAGGGAAACCAATTAGAATCACCTCAGATTTCTCAGCAGAGACAATCAAAGCAAGAAGAACCTGGAATGACGTATGCCATGCCCTAAAAACAAACAACTACCAACCAAGAATACTGTAGCCAGCTAAACTCTCCTTCATAACTGAAGGCCAAATAAAAACCTTCCATAGAAAAGAAAATTGAAACAATACATCTCCACCAAACCAGCCCTACAAAAGATTCTTAAAGATGTCCTACACATAGAAAACCAACAAGACCGCAACAAAGGCCAAGAAACTGCACCCAAACTGAGAATCCAAGAACCTTAGGAAGAACCCAGTTTTCGCAGCCCCCAAGAAGGTGGATAACATGGCAGGAACTCCCAAATACCTCTCAGTCCTATCTCTTAAGGTTAACGGACTGAACTCTCCAATTAAGGGACATAGACTGTCTAGTTGGATTAAAAAACAAGACCCTTCTATCTGCTGCCTGCAGGAGTCACATCTTGCCCGTAAAAACAAACACATCTTCAATGTTAAAGGCTGGAACAAAATCTACCAAGCAAATGGCCCTCATAAACAGGCGGGAGTTGCAATCCTAATATCAGATAAAATAGACTTCAAACTAAAATTCGTGAGAAGAGATAAAGAAGGTCGCTACATACAAATTAAAGGATCTCTCCTTCAGGAGGATATTACAATTCTAAATATCTATTCACCAAACAATGGAGCACCCAAATTTATCAAAGAAACACTACTTTCCCTCAAATCCCATATAGATCCAAAGACATTAATTGTTGGGGATTGTAACACACCACTCTCCCCACTAGATAGATCAACTCGGCAAAAACTCAACAGAGAAACCGCAGATCTGAACAGCTGCATAGATCAACTAGACTTAACAGATATTTACTGAACATTTCACCCAGCAGCATCAGAATACACGTTCTTCTCAGCAGCACATGGAACGTTTTCTAAAATAGACCACATTTTAGGCCACAAAGCAAACTTGTCTAAATTCAGAAACATTGAAGTTATACCTTGCATTCTCTCTGACCACAAGGGAATAAAATTAGAACTCAACACCAAAAGCCACCAAAGAAAGTCCGGTATCACATGGAGGCTGAACAACACACTGCTGAATCATGAGTGGGTCATGGAAGAGATTAGAAAGGAAATTCAAATGTTCATGCTATTCAACAAAAATGAACACACAAATTACCAGCTCCTCTGGGACACAGCAAAGGCAGTACTCAGAGGCAAGTTTATAGCTCTGAGCTCCTACATCAACAAATTGGAGAGATCTGAAACTAACAATTTAATGACACATCTAAACCTCCTTGAAAAAGAGCAGCAAGATAAACCCCAATCCAGTAGACGGAAAGAAATAATCAAAATTAAATCAGAATTAAACGAATTAGAATCCAAAAAAACTATAGAAAGAATCAACAAAACAAAGAGTTGGTTCTTCGAAAAACTTAACAAAATTGACAGAACCTTAGCAAATCTTATCAGAAAAAGGAGAGAACACACCCAAATTAATAAACTCAGAGATGAGAATGGAAACATCACCACGGAAACAACCAAGATTCAGAACATTATAAGGGAATACTTCTCAAAACTTTATGCTAATAAGTTTGAGAACTTGACAGAAATGGACCTTTTCCTAGCAAATATTGACATGCCAAAACTAAACCAAGATGAGGTAAACCAGCTTAACAGGCCCATATCAAGCATTGAAATAGAAACAGCAATAAGAGACCTCCCAGCTAAGAAAAGTCCAGGACCAGATGGTTTTACAGCGGAATTTTACAAGGCCTTCAAAGCAGAGCTCACACCAATACTCCTCCAACTCTTCAATGAAATTGAAAGAGAAAGGTCACTACCGAACACATTCTTTGAAGCCATCATAACCCTCATCCCAAAACCAGGCAGGGACTCATCAAAGAAAGAGAACTATAGACCCATTTCTTTGATGAACATTGATGCAAAACTTCTCAACAAAATTTTGGCCAATCGACTTCAACAATTCATCCAAAAAATCATACACCATGATCAAACAGGATTCATTTCAGGGATGCAAAGCTGATTCAATATACACAAATAAATTAATATTATTCATCACACTTTATGATGAAGCTTCTGGAAAAATTAGGAATCCATGGAACATTCCTCAATACAATAAAGGCTGTATATGACAAACTTACAGCCAGCATTATACTCAATGGTGAAATACTAAAGCCATTTCCTCTTAACTCAAGAACAAGACAAGGATGCCCACTCTCTCCACTTCTCTTCAATCTAGTATTAGAATGCCTAGCTACAGCAATAAGACAAGATGCAGACATAATGGGGATCCAAATAGGGAAAGAAGAAATAAAACTCTCCATCTTTGCAGATGACATGATCTTGTATTTAAATAATCCCATAGACTACACTCCCAAATTACTCAATCTGATTCAAAACTTTGCCAAAGTAGCAGGTTATATAATTAACCCCCCAAAATCCATGGCTTTTCTATATGCCAACTATGAGAAAAGTGTGGCTGAAATTAGGAAAGCAACTCGATTTGTAATAGCCTCACAAAAAATAAAATACCTAGGAAATAACTTAACCAAAAAAGTGAAGGACCTCTATGATGAAAACTTTAAAATCTTGAAAAAGGAAATCAACACAGAACTTAAAAAATGGCAAAAACTCCCATGCTCCTGGATTGGCAAGATTAACATCATGAAAATGGCAATACTTCCCAAGGCTATCTACAAATTCAACGTGATACCTATCAAAATTCCACCCTCATTCTTCAAGGAAATAGAAGAGGCAAGCCAAAAATTCATATGGAACAATAAAAGACCCCGAATAGCAAAAAAACCGAAAGAACACTGCTGGAGGAATATCAATACCAAATTTCAAACTCTACTATAAAGCCATAGTAATCAAAACAGCTTGGACCAATGGAATAGAATTGAAAACCCAGAAATGAACCTACAGACCTATAGCCATCTAATCTTCGATAAGGAAGCTAAAACAATAGAATGGAAGAAAGACAGCCTCTTCAGTAAATGGTGCTGGCAAAATTGGTTAACTACATGTAGAAAACTAAAGCTAGATCCTTATATATCACCCTGCACCAGAATCAACTCCAAATGGATCAAAGACCTTGAACTCAAAGCAGACACTCTGAAAATATTACAGGATGGAATAGGAGAAACCCTAGGTCTCCTTGGCTCAGGCCGAAATTTTCTGAATAGAGACCCGGAAGTACAACAAATCAAAGAAAGGTTGGACAAATGGGATTGCATACAGTTGCAGAGCTTCTGCAGGGCAAATGACATATCTAGCAAGATCAATAGAAAGCCCACCAATTGGGAGAAGATCTTTACTAGCCATAAAACGGACAAGGGTCTCATATCTAAAATTTACTTGGAACTCAAAAAATTAAACCACCCAACAACAAATCCTCAAAGAAACAACTGCCCAATAAATAAGTGGGCGAAAGACTTAAAGAGAAGCTTCTCTGAAGAAGAAATGTTCAACATCCCTAGCCATAAAAGAAATGCAAATCAAAACAACATTGAGATATCACCTCACTCCAGTTAGAACAGCAAAAATCAAGAACTCTAACAACAACAGATCCTGGAGGGGATGTGGACAGAAAGGAACCTTACTTCATTGTTGGTGGGAATGTAAACTTGTTCAACCGCTTTGGAAAGCAGTATGGAGGTTCCTCATAAGACTTCACATAGATCTCCCCTATGATCCAGCAATCCCACTTTTGGGCATTTACCCAAATGTTTACTAACAAGACCACACTAAAGCTACCAGCACAACTATGTTTTTTGCAGCATTATTTACCATAGCTAAGATATGGAACCAACCCAGATGCCCCTCAGTAGATGAATGGATCAAGAAAATATGGTATATATACACAATGGAATTCTATGCCTCCATCAGAAAGAATGTCATTTCCGCATTTGTTAGGAAATGGAAAGGTTTGGAGAAAATTATATTAAGTGAAGTAAGCCAGGCCCAAAGAAGCATAGGTCCCATGGTTTCCCTTATTTGCAATATCTAGTATAGTTATGAGTCAAGCGGAAAAGGTCAGTTAATGTGATGTTAGGAAAATGAACCCTCAAATATGTATTTTAATGTTTTCGTTTCTTTCATGCATGTGTTTGTAACGCATTTATAAGATTATTTCTTTGTTGCTTTGTATGTCCCTCCCCCACAGTGTAACCCCCGCTTTCACTATAGTTGATGTCAGTATAACATGTGGAGGAGAGTGGGACAAACAATTTGTTTAAGGATTCAGGTGAACCTGTTGCAACAATGAGAAGTACAAAATGTCATGTCAAAACCAACTTTACAATGTCGGTGTGGGGGGGGAGGGGGCTATAATTGGGTGGGGGGAGGGGGGAGGCTGGGAAGGGAGGTGAAGGGTAAACAAAGGAGGAGGCTGCAATGCTTGGTAAGAAATGTATGCATTATCCTGCCCATGTAATTGTAGCCCCTCTGTACAGTATGTTCTCAAATAAAATAAAATAAAATTAAAAAAAAAAAAAAAAAAAAAGACTTGCGCTCTACCACTTGAGCTACAGTGCCACTTCCGGATTTTTCTTTTTGCTTATGTGGTGTTGAGGAATTTAACCCAGGGCCTCAAGCATGCAAGGCAAGCTCTCTACCACTGAAGCATCTTCCTAGCCCCCTTCTTCTGGGTTAATTGCACCACAGCAGCAGCTAATCCAGCATTAGTTAGTGGTCCGCCCAGCTCTCTGCAAACTCTCATCCATGCTTCTAGTCCCCTATTCTTATATGGGGTTATGGCGGCTCTGAATTCCTTAGGGCACTGCTCGTAAACAAGCTGTTTAATTAATGGCATGGCTGCGTCTGGGTCAGCAAAAATTCTGCCAGTGGCCTTGACCATACGGGCAACAAAGTCTGAAAACGGCTCCATAGAGCCCTGCAGGATTTTGGTGAGATTGCCACTTATCTCGCCTTTATTTGGTAAGGCCTTCCATGCCTTTATGCCAATTTTATTGATTTGTTCATAAACTTGAACGGGGTAGCCTATCTGCTGATTGGCGAATCTCCCCTGTCCAAGCAGCATATCTCTGTCCCAAGCTGGGTTTCCCCCAGCCTGATTGGCCGCAGCCTCTTCACTAGCAAATTCAATCCAAAAGGCCTTCCAATCTAAATACTGACCTGGGCTCAAACAAGCTCATGCGAGCCCACTCCAATCACCGGGTGTCATGCAATGTCTGTTTAGGGCCTCCACCTGGGCTACAGTAAAGGAGGCTGTGATTCCGTATGTCCGCACAGACTCAGCTAAAGATTTTATAACCTTAAAATCTAAGGGTTCATGATACCGCTGTCCCTGTGGATCCTGAAATATTGGACAGGCTAGATGTAACTCGGTTCTGACCGCTTTCCACACGCCTGGGCTGAAAGAACAGCCGGGGCTGCCACTTCCGGGGTCCTCCGCATAGAGCGGAGGGGCCAAAGGTGTGGGGCGGTGCACGGAGGGCGTGCATTCTTCTTTATCTGGGTCCTCTCTCTCCTTCCCTTTCCTCCTCTTTCTTATCTTTGTGTTTTCTATTTGTTCTATGAGTGATTGTAGTTACTCTGAGTCTGTAGACTCAGAGGTCTCTAGTTCGGCAAAATCGGGGTATAACCCCCCCCCTGCTCTCCTCCTTTTCGCTGTCTGCCCTTTCCGATCTTTCTTCCTGCAGCATTTCTAGGGCTGCCTGAACATTCTCTACCGCCTCACTGCAACGCTGGTCTTCAAGACAGCCTCTTATCAGTTTCCATATTGGTCTCACTCCGCTCTTAAACGTTCCTTGTTAAAATCTAGGTCCCTCCCTAGTTTCTCCCAAGAGGCCACCTTGAGGCTTCCGGAGACAGCGAACCACGGGGCAACAATGTCACATTCATTCAAAAATCTCTCTGAAGTACTCTTTTTTATTTTTAACTTTTTTGAGTGCAGTAGCTCATTGAGAGCCAAAAAATTGGGTGCGAAGAAGAAGCGCCCATGTTTTAAACATTTAAAGCTGGTAAACAAACTTTTACTTTCACTTTTGGCTACTCTACTGACTAGCCCCGGGTTCTCGCTCTTTCCCTATCTTACAGAGAAGAGCAAAAATCCCCTCTGCTCTTTTTGCGGATTCCCCTTTTACCTGGGGACTTACCCCCGCTCTTGTCACGGATTCCCCTTTTACCTGGGGACTTACCCCCGCTTTTGTCACGGATTCCCCTTTTACCTAGGGACTTACCCCCGCTTTTGTCGCGGATTCCCCTTTTACCTGGGAACTTACTGCTGCACCACCCTGACCGCAGAGAGTTCTGAGTCCTCGTTGGGGTTATGGCTGAGTCCCCGTATGAGCCACCACGTGTCGCTACCGCCTCGACCAGCAAGGAAGACGCGACACCGGACTCTTCTCTCTGCAGTTTATTCAGGACCTTTGAGTAATCTTCTGACCCCAACCCCGGGGAGAATTCCCCACAGCTTTAAGTACCCGCTGGGTAGCCAACCCTGATACGCCACGTGGGAACCACCAATAGGTTCAGGTGCGCGGAAGCAAGCCAGATTCTTTGCCTTAGCCATATAAGGAGTTGTTTACCACGAGAGCACTTGCCATCAGGAAGGCGGAGGGTGGAAGCCGGCGCCATCTTCCAGGTGCGGCCTCTCGCAGCTCTCTACAATCCACTGCTCCCATGCCAGACTGGCTGACCCCTTTGCCCTGGATGACCGTGGGGAATTATGGGAAGTTTCCTAGTATCCTACCCAACCACTGCACATATGCCTCAAGGAAAAAAAAGGGACTGATTGTTATTGGTATTTTTGTTTAATAGTATGGTTAAGGTCAGAGAGAGACTATATCCGTTCAATATCGAAAGCTGTTGGAGTTTAGTTTTGGGCCGGAGCCACAAGATTGTTGTCTCAGTACCATAAGTCAAGCGGGGAATGAGGGGTTAAAGTACTTGAGGCAAGGACCGTTTGTTACTTGTTTCAGAGCAGAGCAACACATGGTGCTAAACCACCTGGTTGTTTGCCTTTATAACACCTGCAAATCCTGAGCTTGGGGCTCTCCTCCTAGGCTCTGCTGTGTCAGAGTGTAGGACGAGGCCTGAGCTGCACCACATTTAAATAAAACCTTAAAACAGCTGTAAAGTCTGACTCTTGGTGGTCTTCTTGGTGGGAGTCCTGCGACCTGGGTATAACACTGGGATTTGAATTCATGGCTTGGATGCTATCCCTGAGCTTTTGTGCTCAAGACTACCACTCTACTACTTGAACCACAGCTCTATTTATGGTTTTTTGGGTGCTTAATTGGAGAAAAGAGTCTCATATAGACTTTCATCCTTCCAATTGTGATCCTCACATCTCAGCCTCCTGAGTAGCTAAGATTATAGGGGTGATCCACCAGCACCTGCCGTCTACCTCTTACCCATAACTTCGGCCCTTTTCTGAGTCCCAGAAGAATATGTCTCACCATGCTCATTTTTTTTTTTTTTTTTTTTTTTTGCAATTCTTGGGCTTGAACTCAGGGTCTGGGCATGTTCCTGAGCTTCTTTGTTCAAGGTTAGCACTTTTGTCACTTATGTCACAGTGTCACTTTTGGCTTTTTCTGTTTCTGTGTAGTGAGTAATCATACCCTGGGCTTTGTGCATTATAAGTAAGCACTCTACCAGTAAGCCACATTCATAGCCCAAGGCTCACTTCTAACAGAAACTATAATGGTGGGATTTACTGGATTACCACTTTTGGCACAGAATACCTGGGTATTTCCTATCTTTGCCAAGATTTAGGACCTGCTGAGAGTGCAAAGAGGAATGATGAATGAGTGATGACCACCAGGCCCCAGAGGTCTAGGCTCACATCCTACAGAGGGATAAAAAGATATGGAGTGACAACCTTTGACAACTCCTACAACCTAGGAACTGTGGTTTCCCTGGAGGCAGTGACTGGCTGCTAGGTGTCCTGATGGGACACTTCAGCCAGAACATAAGACTTCAGTTATTAAATGGCAGAGAAGGATGCTTTATTCAAGCTGCCAGCTCAGACTTAGTACTCTCTGAGGGCTTGTCATAGCTGGCCCAGGTTGAGGGGCTGGGCATGGGCAACCTGCTGAATTCCCATCATCCAGGCCCTGTCCCTGACCTCCTTTTGCTCAAGGGTAGGGCTCTGCAACTTGAGCCACAGGACCACTCAGGGTTTTTGTTGTTTTTTTTTCCTTGTGATCTCTTAAGAAATACCAGTGTCATGCACTTTCCTGCACAGGCTGAACTCAAATTGTCATCTCAGCCTCCTGAGGAGCTAGCATTACAGGCAGGAGCCACTGACAACCTGGCTTTCTTTTCATCTTCTTGTTCTTTTTTTCATGACAATCTGAAATCTTCACAGTGTCATTCTAATGGTTTGCATTCAAAGTAAACTTCCCAGGTCTGGAATTTGAATGCTAGGACTGACACCCACAATTAGAGGGAGATCCTGACAAACTCATTCCTATTCATGTGAATACTAATGGAATGTTATAAATGTAATAATTAAATTTGCAGTTAATTCATGATTCAATTTTAGAATGTCACAAAAAATGTATTGAATTTATATCTTCCATTCTAGAACCATGTTATGATTAAGGATATTGACCGATTTTTATTAATGCTTTTATAACTATTCAAGGATGATACTTCATAAAATGGAGGCCTAATTTATAACTAATAATTGGCAATAATATATGTATATAATTTAATAACATCCTCACACTCCCTCTGCAGAACTACTGTGGCTTGATCACAGGTCCTCAGAACTAGGAAGCTCTGTTTTCCAGAGGCTGGTGTACTAAGACTGTGACCCCATTTATGGATTGGGCATTGTAGGCCATGAGTTAAAATCCCAGCATGGCCAAAAATTTATTCATGGAGTAAGAAGTCAATTTTGACACTTTTTTTCCTTCTCTGTGAAAGTCATGGGTCTCAGTATATGTGATATGATGTAATAAAATAAATGTTATATGTGTAATAATATTAAATAGACAATGGTAATAAATGTCATATGGAGTAAACCCATGTATGTAAATAGATCTCATATATGAGTATTATTTTTTCCAGTTCTGGGGCTTCAGTTCAGGCCCTGGGAACTTGTCTAAATTTCTCGTCTTCAAGGATAGTGTTCTTCCCCTTCACCCACAGTGCCACGGAGTTACCCAGACCCTGAGTTTTAATCTCAGGCCGGCCAGAAAAATGGTGCAAATTCCAAGCCAGGGCCTTATTATTATTATTATCATTAATAATAATAATGTTATTTTTTGTTTTGGGCCAAGCACCTTGAACTCAGGTCTTGGCCCCTCTTCCTTCTGATCCTGGGATCCTAGGACCTGAGTTCAACTCTCAGGACATGCAAAAAAATAAGAAGGAGAAGGATAAAACTGAGAAGTTCAAGCAGGTAGTTTTACTTTTTTTTTTCCTTTGCATTATGACCATCCTGGTTCTAAATGACAATGCCTAGAAAGTGTACATGACCTCACATTGCTGATGTTTATGGGGCTATTAGGGAAGCCAAGCCGAAACTGGCAACTTAGTCCTGGAGATCAAATCCCAAGACTTCCACTAATGAATGGTGAGAGCGTCTAAGAAATGCTTTCCAATATTTATCTGAACGAATGGAATGTTGTAAAAATAACAATTATGTTAGTAGTTAGTGTACAATCATATTATAATATTATACACACCAATTATACTACATTGACTAATTTTCAATTAATACATTAATCATGATACTTAAAAAAGGAAGGAATAATTTAATTGCCACTACTTGATAGTAATATCATATATACAATTTCATAATATACAGACATCTCTTGTTATATACATCTACATCTTTCTATCTATCTACCAATATACACACTTATCTGTTTATACACTTGTCACTACTGGGGCTCACTGGTAGAGTGATCGACTGTTATGTACAAAGCCCTGGGTTTGATTCCTCACTACCTTGTACATGGAAAAATCCAGAAGTTGTGCTCTCACTCAAGCAGCAGAGCAGTGGCTTTGAGCATGAAAGCTTAGGGACTTTGTCTAGAGTCTTACTCAAGACCCAGGAATGGCACCAAAAAATGATAGAATGTTCTGACTGCAGCTATATAAGGATATTACTGCAAATGCCTCATCACAGAGCAAGCCTTGAATCTGGTGCTTACAGCTGCCATCTAACCTGACTTAGCCAGAGGTAAAACCGCTGCAACCCTGCTCCACAGAACCAGATGCTGCTGGATTGCTCACCCCTGTCATCCACGATATTTAGGGGCTGAGATCTGACACTGGTGGGTGTAAAACCCAACCCTGGTAGTAAGTCTGTGAAACTCTGAGCTGTGGCTTAAAGTGGTAGAGCTCTAGCATTGAGCAAAAGATCTTAGGACAGTACCTGTAGAGAGCTGCGAGAGGCCGCACCTGGAAGATGGTGCCGGCTTCCGCCCTCCGCCTTCCCGATGGCAAGTGCTCTTGTGGTAAACAACTCCTGATATGGCTAAGGCAAAGAATCTGGCTTGCTTCCGCGCACCTGAACCTAATGGTGGTTCCCACGTGGTGTATCAGGGTTGGCTACCCAGCGGGTACTTAAGGCTGTGGGGAATTCTCCCCGGGGTTGGGGTCACAAGATTACAAAAAGGTCCTGAATAAAGGGCAGAGAGAAGAGTCCGGTGTCGCGTCTCCTTGCTGGTCGAGGCGGTAGCAACACGTGGTGGCCCGTACGGGGACTCAGCCATAACCCCAACGAGGACTCAGAACTCTCTGCGGTCAGGGTGGTGCACCAGTAAGTCCCCAGGTAAAAGGGGAATCCGCAACAAAAGCGGGGGTAAGTACGCAGGTAAAAGGGGAATCCGCCACAAGAGCAGGGAGTAAGTTCCCAGGTAAAAGGGGAATCCGCCACAAGAGCGGGGGTAAGTTCCCAGGTAAAAGGGGAATCCGCCACAAGAGCGGGGGGGGATTTTTGCTCTTCTCGGTAGATAAAGAGAGAGTGAGAACCCGGGGCTAGTCAATAGAGTAGCCAAAAGTGAAAGTAAAAGTTTGTTTACCAGCTTTAAATGTTTAAAACATGGGCGCTTCTTCTTCGCACCCAATTTTTTGGCTCTCAATGAGCTACTGCACTCAAAAAAGTTAAAAATAAAAAGAGTACTTTAGAGAGATTTTTGAATGAATGTGACATCATTGCCCCGTGGTTCGCTGTCTCTGGAAGCCTCACGGTGGCCTCTTGGGAGAAACTAGGGAGGGACCTAGATTTTGCCTCTGAACAAGGAACACTTAAGAGCAGAGTGAGACCAATATGGAAACTGATAAGAGGCTGTCTCGAGGACCAGCGTTGCAGTGAGGCGGTAGAGAATGGTCAGGCCGCCTTAGAAATGCTGCAGGAAGAAAGATCGGAAAGGGCAGACAGCGAAAAGGAGGAGAGCAGGGCGGGGTATACCCCAATTTTGCCGAACTAGAGACCTCTGAGTCTACAGACTCAGAGGAACTACAATCACTCATAGAACAAATAGAAAACACAAAGATAAGAAAGAGGAGGAAAGGGAAGGAGAGAGA
This sequence comes from Dipodomys merriami, assembly GCF_024711535.1. NCBI lineage: Eukaryota > Metazoa > Chordata > Mammalia > Rodentia > Heteromyidae > Dipodomys > Dipodomys merriami. The sequence goes on along the minus strand of NW_027206200.1, from coordinate 451,554 downwards.
GGACCCAGATAAAGACGAATGCATGCCCTCCATGCACCGCCCCACACCTTCGGCCCCTCCGCTCTATGCGGAGGACCCTGGAAGTGGCAGCCCCGGCTGTTCTTTCAGCCCAGGCGTGTGGAAAGCGGTCAGAACCGAGTTACATCTAGCCTGTCCAATATTTCAGGATCCACAGGGACAGTGGTATCATGAACCCTTAGATTTTAAGGTGATAAAATCTTTAGCTGAGTCTGTGTGGACATACGGAATCACAGCCTCCTTTACTGTAGCCCAGGTGGAGGCCCTAAACAGACATTGCATGACACCCGGTGATTGGAGTGGGTTCGCACGAGCTTGTTTGAGCCCAGGTCAGTATTTAGATTGGAAGGCCTTTTGGATTGAATTTGCTAGTGAAGAGGCTGCGGCCAATCAGGCTGGGGAAACCCAGCTTGGGACAGAGATATGCTGCTTGGACAGGGGAGATTCACCAATCAGCAGAGAGGCTACCCCGTTCAAGTTTATGAACAAATCAATAAAATTGGCATAAAGGCATGGAAGGCCTTACCAAATAAAGGCGAGGTGAGTGGCAATCTCACCAAAATCCTGCAGGGCTCTATGGAGCCGTTTTCAGACTTTGTTGCCCGTATGGTCGAGGCCGCTGGCAGAATTTTTGGTGACCCAGATGCAGCCATGCCATTAATTAAACAGCTTGTTTACGAGCAGTGTACTAAGGAATGCAGAGCCGCCATAACCCCATATAAGAATAGGGGACTAGAAGCATGGATGAAAGTTTTCAGAGAGCTGGGCGGACCACTAACTAATGCTGGATTAGCTGCTGCTGTGGTGCAATTAACCCAGAAGAAAGGGGCTGGGAAGGTGGCTCAGTGGTAGAGCGTTTGCCTTGCATGCATGAGGCCCTGGGTTCGATTCCTCAGCACCACATAATCAAAAAGAAATGAAAAAAGCCGGAAGTGACGCTGTGACTCAAGTGGTAGAGCGCTGGCCTTGAGCTGAAGAGCTGAGGGACAGCACCCAGATCCAGAGTTCAGGCCCAGGAAAAAAAAACCTATTCAAAAAATGCTGCAAATTTGTCTAAACAGTTGTCTAGTTATCTTTTAGGTAATTGAACTGGGGAGTTCGACAGCCTGATGGAACAGCTCAGGGTTGCCATCGTCATGGTGAACTCGACCCGAGTGGATGCCGGATTGGTGGAGGGGTTATCTTCATGGATCTCCGCTGCTATGATTCATCTCAAGGAGGGGGCGGGTTTGGTAGCCCTGACAGGTCTCCTGGTGTTAGCCTCCTTGGTATGTCTGTGGTGCATTTGCCAAATTAGAGGTTCTCAGCGTCGCAGTGCAGCCATGATTATCCAAGCCTTTACAGTCATTGGAGCAGGTCAGTCCCCCTAAGCGTGGCTTGCCACCCTAAAACAATGAACACAGATTGCAAAGCCAAAGTACTGCAGTCGAGAGGCATGAGTTTTGCCCTCGAGGAGAGCATGTTTGATTGCACACGGGTTCGATTCGCCTTTTCCCGTCCTTGTGAAAAACGAATCAATGGACAGGCTGAGTCATCCCTAGAGAAGGCGCCCTCTGGGAGAAGGCTTGTATGCAGTCCTTGCAATTGCACAACAGGGATCAGACCTCTGTTCTCATCTGTGTTCTTTAAACAAGAAAGGGGGAACTGTAGAGAGCTGCGAGAGGCCGCACCTGGAAGATGGCGCCGGCTTCCGCCCTCTGCCTTCCCGATGGCAAGTGCTCTCGTGGTAAACAACTCCTGATATGGCTAAGGCAAAGAATCTGGCTTGCTTCCGCGCACCTGAACCTAATGGTGGTTCCCACGTGGTGTATCAGGGTTGGCTACCCAGCGGGTACTTAAGGCTGTGGGGAATTCTCCCCGGGGTTGGGGTCACAAGATTACAAAAAGGTCCTGAATAAAGGGCAGAGAGAAGAGTCCGGTGTCGCGTCTTCCTTGCTGGTCGAGGCGGTAGCGACAAGTACCCTAACTTTTCAATGCAATTCCCATGGCTGACTCCACCTCCCCCCAAAAAACTCACCCCTCTAAATCATTAGATGTGAACTTTGTGTGTTTGTGACGTGTTTCTGACAGAATGATGATATTGATGAAAGCACCCTATTTCTAATGACAGTGTGTAGGATACAGTTATGTGATGAGTCCTTCATGAGGTGTTGTGTGCTGAGTCCTTCACAGGTTGCATTTTTCATCTGTTTCTTGTAAGATGATTGTGCAGGTGAGAAATTTGAGGCTCAGATTTGTCCCCATGTCAGGGCCAAAATTATGTATGTAACTAACTGTAGTGAGTTGTCTCCTGTAGACAATTGTTTTGGTTTATGTTACTCGGTCATGAATCTTGAATTCAGGGCCTAGCCACTGACATTTACCTGTTGGGAAAATGGGTAATTCCCTACCACGTGGAGCCAAGGACCCCCTTGCAACAGAATGTTATGGTCTAAGAGTGTAGAAGCTGAGGTCTGTCATCCTGCCTACTCAGGAAGCTGACATCTGATGATCTGGGTTCAAAACTATCCCATACACAAAAGGTCCAATAAGACTATTATCTCCTATTCACCACTTAGAAACTTGAAGTGGAAGCTGGGTGCTGATGACTCATGCCTGTCATACGAGGTACTAAGGAGGCTGAGAGCTGAGGATCACGGTCCAAATCCAGCCTGGGCAGGAAATTCCTTGAGATGCTTCTCTCTAGTGACCCACCAAAATCCTCAAGGGGTGCTGTAGCTCAAGTGGTAGAGCGATTGCCTCAAGGACAGCACCCATGCCTAGACTTCAATTCCTCCAAATTCTAAGACAAGAAAGAAAGAAACCTGAAGTGCAGTGTTGGGAATGTGTCTTGGGGGTAAAGTGCTTTGCATGTATGAATCCCTGGGTTTGATTTCTTAGTACCACATCACTAGAAAATAGCCTGAAGTGGCTGTTTGGCTCAAGTGGTAGAGTGCTTTCCTTGTACAGAAGAAACTCAGTTACAGTGCTCAGGTCCTGAGTTCAAGCTCCAGGACAAGTGTATGCACACACACACACACACACACACACACACACACACACACACACACACACACAACCACACACACAACCACACACATACATACACCAATACCAGAAGTGAAGCTGTGACGCCAAATGCTAAAGCATTGAGCTGCTGCTCTGAGCTCAAGATCAGCACCCAGGTCCTGTGTTCAACCGTGAAACCTAGCCATCCAGGGTCCAAATAGGTGAGGTCAAAGGTTTCAAAACCTGATGAGGCTCACCACCCCTACATGACAGGAAGCATTGTGATATTACACATGTGCTTATATTTAGCAAGCTTCCAGAAAGCTAGGGAGGCACCATTGCCAATAATGAATCATTTCCTTAGGTTCAGTTCCCTAGTTTTCTGCCAGAAGGACCCATGAATTAATTGTACCAGGTTATTTCAACACTGGAACATAGACTAACCAAGACAGGATAATTGCAGGGAACTTGGCCTGCCACAAGTGGTGGCACAAGTGAAGGCTTCCTGTCAAAACAGAGCACTGGCGAGATACATAGCTTGAAGTACAAAGAAGCCTTTTTCACCTGGCCTTCAGAACCCGCCCACACTCCTCCTCACTAATTGGCCTGGAAGCAGTTTTTTGTTACTCAGCTGTATAGGAGTGAGACCTTTTGTCTGCCTGTTTCAACAATGAGGCAGACTTCCTCAAGCAGTCCCCAGTGCAGAGAAAAACCTCAGGCTTCAATGGGAACAGTGAGGGGAGCACCGGAATATGCACTGTCTTGAAAGCACTCTCTGTGCTATGAAATCATTCTATTCAAAGCAAATTTCCTAGCTGAGTGCTTTTCATCATACTCTGGATCTTCACCGATAGAAATACATGCATACATACATGGGGAGACATGGAGTTACTGGCTTTTCTTTTTTGGCAGGTCTGTGGGATGTACTATGAGCCTGGGCACTGTTCCTGAGCTTCTTTTGCTCAAGGGTAGCGCTCTGCCTTCAGCCATACCCCCATTCATGGGGATTTTTTTCCTGTGATTCCTCAGAAATAAGAGTGAGGTGGACTTTCCTGTGTTGGCTGAATTCAAACTGGCATTCTCGACCTCTCAGCCTCCTGAAGAGTTAGGATTACAGGCAGGATCCACTGATACCTGGCTTTCTTTTCTTCTCATTCTTTTCTTTCATCGTGACAATCTGAAATCTTCACAGTGTCATACTAATGGTTTGCATTTCGAAGTAAACTATCCAGGCCTGGAGTTCAAATGCCAAAACTGCCACCTACGAATGGAGGGAGATCTTGAGAATATCATTCCTATCCGTGGGAATGCTTAATGGAATGTTATAAAAGTAACAATTAAATTTGCAGTTAGTTCATGATTCTCTTATAGAATGCCACACAAAAAGTAGTGGATTATGTCTTCCATTCTAGCACCAAGGTATTATTCTCCTAATTAAGTAATACTGACTACTTTTACATTAATGCTTTAATAAGTATTCACACATGATACTTCATGAAATGGAGGCATAATTTAATAACTAATAATTCGTAATATATAATTTAATATCCTCACGTTGTCTCTCTCATATATATATATAGCAAACTACACATCTATCTAGATACACATCTATCTATCTATCTATCTATCTATCTATCTATCTATCTATCTATCTATCTATCTATCTATCTATCTATCTATCTATCTATCTATCTATCTATCTATCTATCTATCTATCTATCTATCTGCCACTACTATTGCTTGATTGCAGGTCCTCAGAATTGGCTGGCAGCTCAGTTTTCCAAAGGATTTTGTTCTACAACTGACCCATTCATGAATTGGGCATTGTGGGCTATGACTTCAAATCCCAGCATTGCCAAAAGTTATATGTGTAGTCAGAAGCCTATTTTGACACATTTTTTTCCTTCTATGTAAAAGTACTAGGGCTCAGTATGATGTATAATCCATATGCAAATAAATCCATGTGATGAGATATAATAAATGTAATAAATTTTATATATGTAATAATACTAAATAAAATAAATAAAAATAAATAAATGTAATGAATGTCATATGGAGTGAACACATGTATGTAAATAGAGCTCATGTATGAATATGATTTTTTCCATTGCTGTGGCTGGATTCAGACCCTAGAAACTGGTCTGAAATACTTGTCTTCAACGACGGTGAGTTTTCCCTCCCATACAGTGCCACAAAGTTACCCAAACCCTGAGTTCAAATCCCAGGCCTGCCAGAAAAATGGTACAAGTTCCAAATCAGGGCCTTAATTTTTTTTTTGACCAGTAACATGCACTGTCTTGAAAGCACTCTCTGTGCTATGACATCATTCTATTCAAAACAAATTTCTTAGCTGGATGCTTTTCTTCATAGTGACTCTGGATGTACACCCATAGACATAATGCATACATACATAGACATATGTTGTTACTGGCCCTTTTTTTTGGTGCAGGTCCTGAGGCTTGAACTATGAACCTAGACATTGTCCCTGAACACCTTTTAAACAAGAAGCACTTTAGTGTGCCTTAATCCATGATACATTATTACATGGAGGCATAATTTAATACCTAATAATGATTAGTAATATATGACATTCAATTTAATAATACATAGATATCTCACATTCTAAAAATATATTTATATATTTAAATATACAGTAGAATGTACATCTCTCTCTCTCTCTCTCTCTCTCTCTCTCTATATATATATATATATATATATATATATATATATATATGTGTGTGGGTGGGTGGGTATTTGTTTATATATTGACCACTCCTGGGTCTAGATCTCAGGTCCTGGGAACTGCCTGGCAGGGAATTTGTTTGAGGCTGCTGTGCTTACACTGACCCCTTGATTAATTGGGCATTCCAGTCCCTGAGTTCAAATCCCAGCAATTCCTAAGGCAATAGGTGGAATAAAAAGCCAATATTGTCTTGTTTTCCTTTCTGTGCAAATAGTGTGTACTAGGTACAATATGTAATTTCTATGCAAATTCATACATATGATACATATTTTACATGCATATAAATATTATTTTTGCCAGTTCTGGGGCTGGAATTCACGCCCTGGGAAATGCTCCTGATTTTTTTTTCCAGGAGGTTAGCTTGCACTTCATCCATAGCACAATAGACTAACGCAGTCCCTGAGTTCAAATCCCAGGTATGGCAGATAAAATGGCCCAACTTTGTAGCCAGGACTTTAACTTTTTTTGGGGGGGGACCAGCCACGGGGCTTAAACTGTGTGCTGAGTTATGCAAAGAGTGCCATGTGCTGTGTCCTTCAACAGGTGCATTCTTATATCGTGTCCTTGTAAGAGCTCCACAACTGAGATGATAATGCAGACAAGAATATAGAGGCTCAGATAGGTCACCATGGCAGGGATGAAATTATGTATTACTAAAGATTATTATTATGTATTAATAAAAACATAAAGTAATTATGTATTACTATGTCTACTGCAGACAATTGTTTTGTTTTGTTTTTCTCAGTCATGAACCTTGAACCTCTTGGGCTCATGGCTAGCACTCCACCGCGTGGAGTCATGGACCCCCTTGCAATAGAGGCTATGGCCAAGGGGTGGGTAGCTAAAGTGTGTCATCCTGCCTTCTCTGGAAGCTGAGATCTGTGGATCTGGGTTCCAAACTATCCCAGACACAAAAGGTACCATGAGACTATTTTCTCCAATTCACCACTAAGAACTTGAAGTGAAAGCTGGGTGCTTGTGGCTCATGCCTGTCATCCTAGCTACGCAGGAGGATGATATCTGAAGATCAAGGTTCAAAGCTAGCCTGGGCATGAAAGTCCTGGAGACACTTAACTACAATGGACCACCAGAAAACCTGAAGTGGTGCTGTGGCTCAAGTGGTAGAGCATAAGATTAGAGCTGAATTGCTCAGGGACAGCACCCAGGCCCAGACTTCAATTCCTACACCCGACAACAACAACAATAAAAAAACAGAAATAAACTAACAAGCCTGAAGTAGAGGGCTGGGAATGTGCCTTAGGTGTAGAGGGCTTTGCATACATGAAACCCTGGGCTTGATTTCTCAGGACCACATCACTAGGAAAAAGCCTGAAGTGGCTCTGTGGCTCAAGTAGGAGAGGGCTATCCTGTACAAGAGAAACTAGATACAGTGCTCATGTCCTGAGTTCAAGCTCCTGGACTCAATTATGTGTGAGGTCATACACATACACCCGCATGCACACACACACACAGAGAGAGAGAGAGAGAGAGAGAGAGAGAGAGAGAGAGAGAGAGAGAGAGAGAGAGAGAGAGAGAGAGAGAGAGAGAGAGAGAGAGAGAGGGAGACGAGAAGTGATGTTGTTACACAAAATGGTAAAGCATTGGGTTTCTTCACTGACCTCATGGTCAGCACCCAGGTCCTGTGTTCATCCCCAAAATCTAGCTATTCTGGGCCCAATTAAGAGAGGTTAAACGTTTCAAAACCTCATGAGATTCACCAGCCCTAGATGACAGGAAGCTTTTTGATATCTGACATGTGCTTGTATTTCCAAAGCTCCCGGAAACCTATGAGAGTCACCATAGGCCCATCATCACCAACAATGAAACATTTCATTAGGTTCAGTGCCCTAGTTGTCTGCCAGAAGGACTCCTGAATTATATTGAGCACTGTATCTGAACACCGGAATATAGTCTCACAAAGACAGGATAAGTGCACAGAAATTGGCCTGCCAGGGTAGGTTGCAAAGATGAAGGCTTCCTGTCAAAACAGAGCCCTGGGGAGAGAGATCGCTTGGGGAACGAAGAGGCCATTTTCTCCTGGCTTTCAGAGCCTGCCCACACTCCTCCTCATTAATTGGCCCAGATGGAGTTGCTTCTTACACAGCTCTACAGGATTGAGGCCTTTTGTCTGCCTGTTTAGACAATGAGAGAGACTTCTTCCAGCAGGCCTGGCATGCAGAGCAACCTTCAGCCTACACTGGGAGCATTAAGGGGAAGCCTGGAACATGCAATATCATAAAAGCATTCTCTGTGTTATGAACTCATAGTATTGAATAGAAATTTCCTAGCTTGGTGCTATTCATCATAGCTACTCCGGAGCTTCATCTATAGGAATACATACATACATAAACAAAGACATGGAGGTACAGGCTCTTTTTGAGGGGGCAGGTACTGGGGTTGAACTATGAGCCTAGGTGTTTTCCCTGAGCTTCTTTTGCTCATAGTAGTTCATTAAGATTGAGTCACAGCCTCATTTCTGGGTTTTTCTGTGATCTCTTAGAAATAACAGTGTCAAGGACTTTCTTATGCTGGCTGGATTCAAACTCAGATTCTCTGCATCTCAGCATCCTGAGGAGTTGGGATTACAGTCACCAGCCACTGGCACCTTCTTTCTTTTCTTCTTCATTTTTTAATCTGGACAATCTGAATTCTTAACAGAGTCATTCCAATGTGTCGAGCTCTATCTTTGAGAGAGAAAGCCGAGCAGGAGACACAAGCCAGACCAGGCAGGAAAGCCTGGGAGTTGGTTATGTCCAATAACGATCAGATGGCTGGAAGTGGAGCTGTGGTGGTGGTAGGGCCTCAGCCTTGAGCAAAACAGCTCAGGAACACATCAGGCTCTATGCAATGCTTCTGCTTTTATTTACTGGTTTATTATTCAGATATGCTAGTTGCATATACTGCATCATTCTCTTCATTTCAGCCCCATTGCTTTGCTCTTCCAAGTTTTCAGGCCTGTGTCCTTATATGATGCACACTGAAGCTCTCAAAAGCCTTTATTTACATTTTATTATGAGACCAAGGCAGGAACAGTCACAAATCAGGCAAGGGTAGAGAAGATCGGGATTCATAAAAGTAACCGGTATTCAGAATATTAAACTTGAGAACATAAAATGGTACCATACTTATGTAAAAATACCATTAAGAAAAAGATGAGGAGGCTGGGAATGTGGATTAATGAGAGTGATTGCGTAGCATGCAAGAAGCCCTAGGTTTGATTCCTCAGGAGCACATACACAGACAAAGCCAGAATTGGTGCTGTGGCTCAAGTAGTAGAGTGCTAGAGACAGTGTCCAGGCCTTGAGTTCAGCCCAGGAAATTTCACAGAGATAACTAGGTAGTTAGGTAGGTCAGTAGGTAGGTAGGTAGGCAGATAGAAAGAAAGAGAGAAAGAAAGAAAAAAAGCAAGAAAGCAAGCAAGGAAGAAAGAAAGAAAGGAAGAAAGAAAGAAAGAGAGACAGAAAGGGAGAAAGAAAGAAAGTAGGAAGGAAGGAAGGAAGGAAAGAAATAAGACAGATGGAAGGAAGGAAGGAAGGAAAAGAAAGAAAGAGAAAGAAAGAAAGAAAGAAAAGGAAGGAAGGAAGGAAGAAAGGAAGGAAGGAAAGAAGGAAGTTGATAGATGAATGTGATCTTTGTTGTAAGAAGGAAAGGAGGGAACACTTCCTACCCATGAGGCCTTCTGCTGTGTACCAGGACACCAGCATCACCTTCACACAACCATAAAGCAGAAAGACTGTTTCTGTCCCACTTCTCAGGCAACCAAGAGCCCCAGAGTCAAGACGACAGAGCCATGTTCCAACTTATGTGCTTGGAAACCTAAGAGAAAGGTCCCTGCCTCTCCTTGGACTGATGATTTGCATTAATGATGTGGAGAATGAAGGAAGGACAATGGACTGGCAGAGATAGTAGAAGGGCCTTCAAACCTGACAGAGTCAAAAAACCCACTCCCTAAGACCAGAGAGCAAGGTTTTTCTACTCTTTTCCCCCGTCTCCCCCACTAAACTGGCTCTCTATTGTTAACCTAAAGATAAACTGAGGCTCCCTTCACCTGATGGAGGAAGGTTAATTCGTCATTGTTTGAAGAGGCTGAGAAAAGCCTCACCCCGTTGTAATTATGACAAATGTTTCAGATTCCCCCCCCCCCCCATTGCTGGCTGTTCCTGAAATGAATGAAGTGGTTTTGCAGTTCACTTCCCTGTTGAGCTTCCCTATGTACATTCTGCCTCCTAATCCTGCAGGCCTAGGTCTCTGTACCTAGCATGACTTTTTGAAACTGTTTTCTGTCCTTCAAATACATTGTTCATTGGAGTTCTTCCTGCTAACAGGTCTAGGGCTTGGATGCTGAGAACTTCATATGAACCCAGGATGGCTCAAAAGTGTTTCTTTCCTGTTTCTATTGCTCAAGTACTCTAAGAACATTTAGAGTGCAAGTACTTCTCATCACCAAGGAAAACACAGGAAGCTCTTGAACATCTGACCTTTCAGAAGTGGAAGTCAGAGTGTCATAGACTTTTCTGCCCTAGATGACTTCAACCTGTGATCCTGAGACCTCAGCCTCCTGAGATCAGGTGATGGGCATGAGCTACTGGTTCTCTGCTAGGTTCAGAACTGTAATGACATTGACAACACAAATCAGCTGCTTGTCACAAAGGGCTTTGGGAGCATATTAAGCCTTTCAACAATGGACCTTTCAGAACCCTGTAGGAAACAAGGTTATAATACTAGAGTCTGAGAGGCTGGACATATGGATGTGCTACACTTGAATCTTGAGTTCTGACTCCAATTCTGGTGTACAAAAGCATTCATTTTCCAGAAAATATTCACCATAATTAGCAAATAGGAAAAGTACTTTGATTATTCCTCACTCTTTTTTCCAGTTGTGTGTCCCAAACTAAAACCTGGGCACTGTCCCTGAGCCCTTCAGCTCAAGGTAAACCCTCTACCACTTGACCCACAGCTCCAAATGGGGTCTTTTGGTGGTTCATTGGAAGTAAGAGTATAACAGGCTTTCCTTCCCTAGGCTGTCTTCAAACTGTGGTCTTCAGATCTGAGCCTCCTGAGAAGCTAGGATTCCAGGTGTGAACCACCGACATCTAGCCTGTTGTTTTTGCCAGACCTGGTGCTTGTACTAAGGGCCTGGATACTGTCTCTGAGCTCATTTTTATCAAGACTTGTGGTCTACCACTTGAGCCACTCCACAGCTTCTTGCTTTTTCTGAGTATATGGTACTGAGTATTTAAACCCTGGCATTCATACATTCTGAGCAAGCTTTCTACCACTAAGCCACATTCCCAGCCCCAACTTTCCAATTTATCCCTCAACTTGCCTATCCTCAAAGAAACGCTTCTGAGTATAAATCATCTAAAGAAGTCACTATAGGAAGTTTTTCAAAGATAAATAAGACAAAGCTCATACTGAAACAGACTCTATACATGTGATGACTGTGACAAATGGCTCCATTTAATTATGTATCATGTTTAAACACTTAATAAAGTATTAATAAAAATGAGTCAATATCCTAAATTTAAATACAATAAACAATATAATGAATAAAATAAAAATAAAATAAATACAAAATTAATAATAATAATCGTAATATGAAATAATCATACATATGTACATATATGTCATATATTACACATGTATATAAATATTTTTTCCCTTGCAGGGCCTTAATTCAGGCCCTGGGAATTCTAGCTTGAATTTCTTTTCCTCAAGGACCGTGAGCTTTCCCTTCACAAATGGTGTAAAAGAGTTACCCAGATGGGCTCAAATCCCATCAATGCCAGAAATACTGGCCTCAGTTCCAATACAGTGACTTAATATTTGTATTGGAAGCAGATATGTTTATTCAATTCCATACTGAACATTAAAAATAAGCAGTGTATAATTTTGTACAGCTATTCAGTCATCCTTCACTTACCCCCAAAATGCTTCTTCAGCACTACATTAATTTTTGTACGTTTTTTATTGTAAAAATGTTTTACAGAGGGGTCATAGTTACATGAGCAAAGTAATGAGTACATTTCCTATTGAGCATTGTTGCCTAATCCTTTGTTTCCCCCCTACCATCCTATCCCTCCCATCTCCACAGCTACCTTTCCCTGCTGAGATCAGTGACTTAATTATATATTTTTGGCTTGACATGGGGTTTGAAGTCAATTACTGGCAACTCTGCACCTTCCCTCACAATTCTACGAATTTAGCAAGACCTTAAGTTCAAATCCCAGGCTAGGAAAGAAAACTGGCAGAAATTCTAAACCAGTGAGCTTTATTTTTTAAATTTAGTTAATTAATTAATTAGTTTTGCCAACCACGGGGCTTACACTCAGGTCGTGGCAATTCTGCCTCAGCTTTGAACTCTCTAGGCTGGGGTACAGCCTCGGGACCCATAGCCTATCCTGGGACCCTAGGCCCAGAGAGCTTGCAGGAAAAAAATGTTGGACAGCAGAAAAAGTGCCAACCTGTAGAGGGCTGGGGGGCTTTATAATTTTTTTCTTTGCACAGTGACCATCCTGGGTCTGAATGACACGGTTGCAAAGTGGACCTGACCTGATGGCTGGCAAGCTATCAGGGAAGCCATAAGCCAACATGTCAACATAGGCTCTGCGTTCAAATCCTGATCCTGACACCTACCAATGGCAGGAGACCACAAGAGACTCATTCCTATGCCTAACAATACGGATTGAAAGAGTAGTTCATGAATTTGTCTAGTGTAAAATTGGATGCAATAATCCTAGGATGCTGATTGATCTTAATTAATAGTTTATTAAGCATGAAAACAATAATATTATTTCAATGGTGATATAATAAATACCTAAGAGTTGGTAGGAACGTAGTAGATGTCATTCAATCGTAGAGAGACTGCTCTGGCACTCTTTACCAATATATATTTATTTGTATACTACCATCTTCCTATCCACTTATTGCTGTTTTGGACAAACTTGGGGAACGATCTTAGCACCTGGGAACTACCTGAAAGCTTCTTTGGCTAGAGGCTGCTGTGCTCACACTCACCCATTCATGAATTGGGCCTGCTAGGCCCTGAGTTCAGATCCCAGCACTGCCAAATATTTAATTTTGGATTAGGAAACCGAGTGTGACACATGTTTTCTTTTCTGGGAGAGTACTTGGTGTCAGGCATGATGGAGAACATATCTACAAATCTAGATGCTATGTGATAGTATGTAAGCAATGTAATAAATGGTATAGGTGTCATCAGAGTCAATAAAATAAATGGTAAATAAATGAATAAAACAAGAAATAAAATGAATAACCACACCAAACACAATATGGACTGAACATCGGTATGGAAGTATAAATCCTATCTTTAAAATATATATAAGGAGTATGTGTTCCACGCTTGAACCTTGAATTCAGCCCTGCCATGAGAAGGCAATGGCAAGAAATCCTGAGATACTGGTATCTGGACCAGTATCGATCTCATACTTGAATGAGTAGCTCATGTGTGATATGAGTAAGAAATGATAAGCAAGAATCATGGGGTATTACTTATTTGTAAAGAAGTGTTGATTAATCATCATAGTCATGAAATGGATGCATGTGGAAAGATCCAAGAATCAGTAGACACATGGTACAGTGGATTCCATCACAGGTCATCATCTCTCCTACTCTATACAAATATGTACTTTTTTGCATACTACCTTCAACTTAGGAATGGATGACTGCTTTGTGCCCTCCCCCCCCCCCACCTAGGGACTACATCTCAGGTCCTGGGAAAGGCCTTGCTCATTAGTGGCTCACAGGCTGGTGACATGGACCAATTTGTCGCTTGGGTCTGCTAGACCCCAAGTTAGGATCCCAGCAGTGCCAAAGATTCACCCTGATATCAGAAGCCAATCGTTGCACCTGTTTTACTTTTCTGTGCAAGTCCTGGGTCTCAGCTAGGATGTAGAATGGAATGCATGGGCCACCCTGTGGCCATGGGAATAGGTTGTTATCCATGTCAGCCCAGTTATACCTGTCATCATATACTCAATAAAACACACAATACATCCATGAATAGCATACAAAATAGAATAATTAAACTAAATGTGCAATGCAGTCCACACACAGATGTGAATATATATCCCATGTTTAAATGATCCATTCAGGACTATTGTGAACTCCCTGGGGCTCAATCTCTGTTTTTTGGAACGGCCCAGCTCCTTAGTGGCTCTAGGCTTGTGTGTTCACCATGACCCATTCTCCAATTGGGCTTGCTAGGCCTTGAGTTCAAATCCCAGCACTGCCAAAATATTCTCCTTTATGTGCGAAGCCAGTCGGTGAACCTGTTTTCCTGTGATGTGCAAGTCCTGGTATCAGCTAGGATGGAGAATGCATAGGCAACTCTACCCTCATGGGAATAGGTTGCCATTTAGGTCACAACAGTTATATCTGTCATCCTATACACAAGAAAATACACAATATATCAATGAATAAGACACAAAATAAAGAGAATGACTACACAGAATGCAAGATGCTGCCCAACCATGTATGGAAATATAGAACCTATGTTTAAATGATGAATTTACGACTATTTTGCCCTCCACCAGGGCTTCATCTCAGTTTCTGGGAACGGCCTAGCACCTTAGTGTCTCACAGGCTGTGTGTTCACCGTGACCTATTCACCAATTGGGCCTGCTAGGCCTTGAGTTCAAATCCCAGCACTGCCAAAGGATTCACCTTGATGTGAGAAGCCAATTGATCCACCCGCTTTCCTGTCTTGTGAAAGTCCTGGGTCTCAGCAAGGATGGACAATTCTATAGAGACAACTTTATAGCCTTGGGAATAGGTTGTCATCCATGTCAGCACAGTTATATCTATCACCATACTCAATAAAATACACAATACATCCATGACTAAGACACAAAAATAAAAAGAATAACTACACTGAATGCAAGATGCATAGAACACCTGTAGGTAAAGAGAAATCTTATGTTTAAAAAAGGTGGGCTTGTTATTTTGTCCAGTGCTGGGACATCAAATCAGGCCCTGGACCAGGCCTGACATTCTAATCTTCAAGGATGGTGAGCTTTCCCTTTTCCAAAATGCAACAGAGCTACTCAGACCTCAGTTCAAACCTCAGCATTGACAAAATATTCATTCTGTTTTCAGAAGCCAGTCATTGCACATGTTTTCCTCTCCTGTGAAAGTGCCCGGCCTCAACTAGGATGTAGAATGCATAGGCAACCCTATAACCATTGGAAGAGGTTATCATTCATGTCAGCACAGTTATACCTGTCACCATACTCAGTAAAATACAAATAACTCCATGAATTAGACACAAAATAAGGAGAAGTGCACCGAATGCAAGATGCTGTCTACACATATATGTAAATATAGATCCTACATTTAAATTATGAATTTATGACTATCTGGCCCTCCCTGGGTCTGTCAGGTCCTGGGAACAGCCTATCTCCGTTACTCTAAGGCTTGTGTCCTCACCTTGACCCTTTCCCCATTTGGGCCTGCTAGGTTCTGAGTTCAAATCCCAACACTGCCAAAAGATGAATCCTGATGTGAGAAGCACATCGATTCACCTGTTTTCCTATCCTGTGAAAGTCCTGGGCCTAAGTTAGAATGGAGAATGCATAGGAAACCCTATAGACATCTAAATACATTGTCATCCATGTAAGCACTGTAATATCTGTCACCTTACTCAGTAAAATACACCATACTTCCATTAAGGCAGAAAATAAGGAGAAGAAGGACACCAAATGCAAGATACTGTCCACATGTATATGTAAATATATATCCTATGTTTAAATTATGAATTTATGACTATTGTGACCCACCCTGGGGATCAATGTCAGATCCTGGGAATGGCCTAACTCCTTTGTTGCTCACAGGCTGGTGTGGTCACCTTGAACTATTTGCCAATTGGTCCTGTTAGGCCCTGAGTTCAGATGCCAGCACTACGAAAAATTGGATCATGGAGTAAGAAGCCAAGTGTGAAACTGATTTTTCCTTTTCTCTGAGAGTCCTGGGTGCCAGGCATGATGGAGAAAACATCTACAAATTTAGATGCCATGTGGTAGGATGTAATCAATGTAATAAATGGAATGGGTGTCATCACAGTAAAATCAACAGCAAATAAATGAATGAAACAAAAGTACAAGGAATAACCACACCAAACATGAATGGAATGAACATCCATAGGTAAGTACAGATATCTTTGGGGTGTGCATGGGCTTCATAGCTGAGGTCTGGGGGCCTGGAAGAGTGAGATGCTTGAAGGGGACTCAGCACTGTTAAATTACAAGAATGAGGGATCTGTGTCCCCTGGAGCTGTGTACTCCCTTGGGCCTGGTTGGTGGCAGTGGGAGCTTGAAGCACATTGGAGTGCAGACTACAGGGAGTTGCCTCCCAGAGGGACAGAGAGCATGGCCAACACTTAGTAAGGATATGAGTCCTACTAGTATGGAGCACAAAAGCATAGGTCAGACTCTGGGTCTTCTCATGATGAACTCTAATGGGGGAGGCCAGCCCTACTTTAACTCTTGAGCTGGGATCTTCAGATCTTAGCCTCCTGAGTATCTAGGATTAAAGGCATGAGCTTCTGGCTGGGACTCTGGTTCTTTTAGGTATATTAAAGTTTGACCTCAAGGCCTTAGGCTTGCTGATCAGGTCTTCTACCATGCTAGCCAAGCTTTTCTGTCTTTGGCATTTCTGAGATGGAGACTTAATATATGCTCAGGCTGGGCTGGATCATGGTCCTCCTATCTGTGACAGGCATGAGTCACCAGGCCCGGTCCTCTGTAGTTGGGATGGTAGACATGTAGTGCCACGCTCAGTCATTGGTTTATATGGATTGTCCCAAACTCAGTCCACGGTAGCTGATTCTTGATAAGAGGTGAAGCTCTGGGTTGGGCCTCAACCACTGGACTTCAATCTCCTCATGGGACACTAGTTAGTAAACAAGAGATTAATACAGAGGGATCTCTGGAACAGGGTCAACCATAAAAGGAGGGGCCATCAGATACAGTTCTTGGTAATTCTGTGAGCATATGACAGGAAGATATTGGGAAAGATCTCAGATGGTGTGTGTTATTAATGTTGCGACATGTATGGGAGTATGAATCAAAACATGGCTCTCTTTCTTTATTACCCTATCCTCATGAGGAAGAGGATCCTTCAATTTGTTCAGTTTTGAACCTGGGGAAACTGAGGCACAGAGAAGCCTGGTGACCTACCCATTACTCCCAGCTGATAGGAAGCTCAGCCTGACTTCTCTGCCATACTCCCTCAGACAATGAGTGCTATTCAGTCCACTTTTTGTGATGGGAAGTCCACTTTTTTTCAGTCATGGGGCTTGAACTCTGGGCCTGCGACAGCTCCCCGAACTGCTCAGCTCAAAGCTAGCACTCTACTATTTGAGTCACAGCGCCACTTCCAGTTTTCTGGTGCTTCTTTGGAGATAAGAGTCTCACAGGTGTTCCTGCCCAGGCTGGCTATAAACCACGATCCTCATATCTCAGCCTCCATTGTACTTAGGATTATAGACCTGAGTCATCGGTACCTGGCTTAAGTGTAATTCTGAATTTCTTTCTTTCTCGCTATCTCTCTCAGGAAGTGATTGAATGGGTGCTAGAGGAGGTGGCCCAGCATCCCCATGTGGTTTTAACCAAGGTGGCCCTCTCATTCTGGAGGTGGGCTGTGGGTCAGCTGTCTCGCTCAGTCTGTTGTACCAGCTCCATGAAGTAAGTCCCTCTCTGCCCTAGCTAGACCATGACAGTTATTCATTGTCCATCTCGCCTTACTAAACTCAGTACTGTGTTCAATGCCCTTTTCTAGCAAAAATTTCTGGCTAAAAATATGATACATAGTTATGGAATGAAAATGTAATGCCATCTTAAGAAAGTCATTTAGGGTTCTTGGAATGTGGCTTCATTGTATGGTAGTTGCCTAGCATTCATGAAACCCTGAGTTTAATTCCTCAGTACTACATAAACTGAAAAAGAAAGACTGGTAGTGGTCCTGTGTCTCAAGTAGTACAGGGTTAGCCTTTAGAAAAAAAAAAAAAAGCAGAGTTCCCAAGCCCTGAGTTTCAGCCCCAGGATTGCCAAAACAACAACAGCAACAAAAATGAATATTTAGTTAGTAAATGCAAAATAAAGAACCCATACTTGGAATATAATTGCTCCTTCCATACTGATACCTGACATTAGTCGCTAATTCATGTTCTTTACCTATGTTAGGATACTGTGTTGAAAAAAAAAAGTTTTGTTCATTAGGTCATGGCAATTAATGCCAGGAATGTGCTTAGATGTCAGTTGTAGGTTAATTCTGGAAATTCAAAGATTCCAGGCTTTTGAGTGGGTTCATTACTAATCACAATGAGAAGGGTAGTCTAAGTGAGATTTGGAAAACTTTTTTGCCAGTCATGGCACCATAAAGGCAGAGGCTAATTAATAGTTGTGACAGAAGAGAAGGAATAACTCCAGATGGAAGGAATAAATGATAGTAACTATGGTATAACAGAAACCGTTCTAGGGAACCATTTTTAGCTATTGACGAGCTAGTTATCAACTAGGCTTATTCCTCATTGCTTTTAGCATTCTAAATCTCTTAGGCAAATTCTTAATCTTTGTGTAATAAATGTATCTCCTTTTATACTGTTCTTTCATACCTGATCTCCTTTGCTTTCTAAACACCTCAGTCTTTCTACATTTTTCTATGAACATTTCCTGATACTAAATACACCTACAAAGATGAAAGAGGATGCTAAGGTAAGGTTCCCATAGCACATGAGTCATTAATGTAACAAAATGGAAAAGGAGGACATATTTATTGCTACGTCAATTATTCTGAAAAGCTGCAATGTCACATCATTTGATTCAAATTTCCATTCTTTGTCTACAGAGTGACATTAACTGCACATAATTGCAAATATGAGCTTGGTGCTAGTGGCTCCTGCCTGTAATCCTAGCTACTCAGGAGGTTGAGATCAGAGGATTGTGGTTCAAATCCAGTCTGGTCAGGAAAGTCCATGAAACACTTATCTTCAATTAACCACCAGAAACCTGGAAGTGGTGCTGTAGCTAAAGTGGTAGAACCCTCAAGTTGAGCTGAAGAGCTGAGCCACAGTGCCCAGGATCTGTGTTCATTCCCCACAACCAACAAAAAGTGCAAATATGGCTTTAAGTTTTCCCAAAAGGAATGATGAAGTCAATAGTAATCTTTCCAAATGATTCAGTGCACCTACTCTTGCTGACTTATTTAAGTTATGGCTAATTCGCTGAACATATTCGCTTCAAAAATTGTCAAATATTAATTAGCTTTATAATGAACTTCATCTAATATTTCTTGGTTCAAAAGAGAAGTCCATACAGTTGATATCATTTAGCTTTCTTACTGTCTTAGTTCAAAGCCAACCCAGTCAGGAGAGTCTTTCAAACTCTTTTTTTTTTTTTTTTGGGTCCGGTCGTGGGGCCTGAACTCTGGGCCTGGGCGCTGTCCCTCAGCTCTTCAGCTCAAGGCTAGCGCTCTACCGCTTGAGCCACAGCGCCACTTCCGGCTTTTTTCTTTTTGCTTATGTGGTGCTGAGGAATCGAACCCAGGGCCTCATGCATGCAAGGCAAGCACTCTACCACTGAGCCACCTTCCCAGCCCTCAAACTCTTATCTGTAATTAAACACCAAAAAAACCAGAAGTGGAGTTTTGACTCAAGCAATAGAGTACTAGCTTTGCAGGCAGGTGGGAAAGAAAGACAACTGTTCAGGCACAGGGTCCAACCTCTGAGTTCCAGCCCCAGAACCATCACAAAATAAACAAACAAGCAAAGAAAACAAACCATGGGTATTTCTTTGGGACTTTCCTTAAAGCAGTAGTGATTTGAGAAAAGGCTGTTTTTGCTGACCATACTCAACCGTATCCTGCTTTTTTGGAATCCTTATTGCTATGGAAAACTCAGGACCAAACTAAAGGAATTGATAACTGACTCCTGCAACAAGAGAATCATCTCAGGGGTGAAACATCCTTCCATAAGACACTTTGAAACCTCCATATCTTTGTTTCTTTGCAGTAGAATACTTTTAAAACAAAGTTATTTCCTTTTGTTCTATGCTGGCCTTCAAATGCCATATTGTTTTCTTTTGTAATACTCTCAACCAGAAGTTTACAGACAAGTTTTATATGAGTAAAGAATACACTCAGAAAAGTCAGGGACAGAGTTTCCTTCAAGCCTTGGATTCTTTTCTTGTACAGTAAAAAGGAAAGCAAAAGTTAACCTGAACTTTTTCATTCCTATGTTCAATTCCTCTCCTGGGATCAGTTTCCACATCCAGTAACAGTTACTTCCACTTACTTCCAGTAACAATCTATGGTGCTGCTCCAGATAAAATGAATGTTTTCTGGCTTCATTGAAATAGCACAAGGACACCATTGGACATGAGGTAACACGTGTTTCAGAGACAACTTAGTGAAGTGTAATGAAATTTAAATTGCTTATAAATATATTATCCATAAGTACAGTTTGTTCAAACTTCTTAAGACAACAAAATTTGTGAATTTACCTTTAATTATCAAACTAATTCTCTGAAAAAGATAATTTGGGTCAAAATATATAGAGAGAAAATGCCCTCTACAATGAAAGAAGGTATTGGGTTTACACATTTCTGTTTGTAACACTTTCCACAATGTCTTTGCACGTGAAGCACTGAAACACAGAAAAAAAATCTGATTGGATATTTCAAACCAATGATTTCATATTTTTAAGTGGCTGACAATAAATAATATCCGTTCTATCAAGAGATAGTGAAGACTTCTCTAATTACATATGCCAAAAAGTTTTGGGTTCAGAAAAGAATTGAGCAAATGGAAAAGATAAGAAAACAGTGTTCTTAGAAGTCCTAGTTAAGAGAATTGTCTTCAGTAGTGAAGGAAGGCCAAAACATTTTCATATAATTGTGTTAATATTTTTAGCACCTACAATGATTTTACAGAGCCTATTTGGCTCACTACAATACAGAACAGATTGAATGAAGACATGAAAATAAATTCAACATCCAAATGAGGCAACTTAAAGAGTTTTAAAAGAGAAATCATGAAGATGTAGCAGTGGTAGAGACCATATAGTCCTTCAGCTTCACTAGACTTGAAGCCAATAAGCTGTGATTAATTGGAAATCAGTCAAGAGCTAAGAGGCGGATATAGAAGTAGGACATAGAAGCATTGTCATTTTGCAACAAACAATGTCTTCCAAGGTATGGGTGATTTAACTCTATTCTCCTCTATACATCTTGGTGAACAAATGCTAGACCAAGAGAAAAAAATCTATTGAAATAACTTTGCATAGAATAACTTCACTGTTCCTGAGAATGTATCTAAGGAAAGTCTTAAGAGAAAAGATAAAAGTGCAGTATTTTCGGTTTCCTCTAAGCATCATTTTAGCCAAATGTATCTTTGAGGTTAGAATTGATTAAAACCAAAAATGATGGAGTACATATTTTTGTGGGCACTTTAGACACAATAAGTCTTTCAAGGTAAAAGAAAAAGAAAAATTATAGCCAAATATTTGTGACCACAGTTTCTTGGAATATTTTCTGGAGACAAAGTTTTACATTAGATTTCACTTCATTAACATAGATGTTGTTTCATGGCAACCAAATTCAAGACCGAAGTTTAATGGACAGGCTTGGCCAATTAAACAGGATGAAAGAAGAAAACTGCAAATAATATTTATGTATTTATTTTTCTTTTTTATTGTGAAAATACTGTACAGAGGGGTTACAATTACATGGGCAAGATAATGAGTACGTTTTTCATCTAGCATTGTACCCTCCTCCATTGTTTCCCCATCCCATCTCTTCCCATTTACCCTGCCCCCCACCCAATCCTCCTACCCCACACCCCCCATCTCGCACTAAAGTTGTGAAGTACGTTTTCAACATAAGGACTTATACATCTCATTGTTGCAATGGGTCCACAGGTATCCCTATTTAAACAATTTGTTTTTTCCCTTCCCCTCCACAAATTATACCGATATCAAATACAGTGAAACAGAGGTTATACCATGGGGGAGGGACAAACAAAGCAACCAAGAAATAATCTTATAAATGTGTTATAAACAATTGCATGAAAGGAAACAAAAACATTTGAATACATATCTTAGGGATCATTTCCATAACAACAACTTATCTGATTTTTTCAGCTTGACTCAGACATATACTTGTTATTGCAAATAACCGAAACCATGGGACCTATGTTTCTTTGGGCCTGGCTTACTTCACTTAGTATAATTTTTCCCAAGTCTTTCCATTTCCTAAAAAATGTGGCAATGTTATTCTTTCTGATGGAGACATAGAATTCCATTGTGTATATATACCACATTTTATTGATCCATTGCTCTACTGAGGGGCATGTGGGTTGATTCCATATCTTAGCTATAGTTAATAAAGCTGTAATAAACATAGTCGTGCTGGTAGCTGTAGTGTGGTCTTGTTTGTGAACATTTGGGTAAAGGCCCCAAAGTGGAATTGCTGGGTCATAGGGGAGCTCTATGTACAGTCTTTTGAGTAACCTCCATACTACTTTCCAAAGTGGTTGAACAAGTTCACACTCCCAACAACAATGCAGTAAGGTTCCCTTCTGTCCACATCCCCTCCAGCATCTGTTGTTATTAGAGTTCTTGATTTTTGCCATTCTAACTGGGGTGAGGTGGTATCTCAATGTTGTTTTGATTTACATTTCTTTTATGGCTAGGGAATTTTAGCATTTCTTCATGTGCTATTGGCCATCCTTCTTTCCTCTTCAGAGAAGTTTCTCTTTAAGTTTTTAGCCCACTTATTTATTGGGCATTTGTTTCTTTGAGGATTTGTTGTTGGGGGATTTATTTATTTTTTTGAATTCCAGGTATATTTTAGATATGAGACCCTTTTCCGTTGTATGGGCTAGTGAAAATCTTCTCTCAATCTGTTGGCTTTCTCTTGATCTTTCTAGATATGTCTTTTGCCATGCAGAAAACTGCAATTTCATGCAATCCCATGTGTCCAACCTTTCTTTGATTTGCTGTGTTTCTGGGTCTCGATTAAGAAAATTTGGGCCTGTGCCAAGGAGTTCTAGGGTTTCTCCTATTCCATCCTGTAATGTTTTCAGTGTCTGATTTGACTCTGAGGTCTTTGATCCATTTGGAGTTGATTCTGGTGCAGGGTGATATATACAGATCTAGCTTTAGTTTTCTACAAGCAGTTAACCAATTTTGCCAGCACCATTTATTGAAGAGCCTGTCTTTCTTCTATTCTATTTTTTTTAGCTCCCTTATCGAAGATTAGATGGCTATAGTTCTGTAGGTTCATTTCTGGGTTTTCAATTCCATTCCATTGGTCCTGAGGACTGTTCTTGTGCCAGTACCAAGCTGTTTTGATTACTATGGCTTTATAGGACAGTTCGAAATTTGGCATTAATATTCATCCAGCACTGTTCTTTCTGTTGAGTATCGTTTTTGCTATTTGGGGTCTTTTATTGTTCCATATGAATTTTTGGATTGACACTTCGATTTCCTTGAAAATAATGGCAAATAATATTTAATGAATTACTTTGACCAATTATTTTGCCAGAAGAAACAAGGAAAAATATAATTCAAAATCAATTGACTTAAAAGTATGAAGAAAGGGTAGTGAAGAGAGATTAGAGAAAAGATAGAGGATTGTTTTCTCTCCAGTGGAGTATTGGGTTCTTTTTCTTGTTTCTTCCATTCTATCTTCACAAGCTTTCAAATGTGTATCAGGACTGGATTATCCAGTTCAGACAGAGAACTACTAGAAGAAAAATACTATTTGCAGCAGATATAGGTGATTCATAACCTTAGACAATCTATTTAAATCTGTTAAAAATTCTCCCCTATCCCAAACTTCCCTCTTTGAATAGCTTTGTTTGCTTTTCCCAAGACTGCCCTTCATTAACTGCCTAAAATTTTGAGAGGTCATATTCATACTCCCTAGAGACTGCTGTTTGGTTGTGATTTTTGTTTGTTTTTGTTTTTTGTTGTTTTTTTAACTGAATTTGAAAAGGTTGTGCAAGTATGTTACAATTAAACATGTCCATCTAATTGTCCTATACTCCTAAATCAGAGTCACTCCTTCCATCATTCTCAAGCAACCCTTTCTCCAAGATTTAGTTTCAATTTACCACTTCCTTTATCATGTGTGTACATTGAGTATTCTAGCTGTACTTGCCCCTTGTTCATTTTTAATTCATTCTATGCCTTTACTATAATTCCTCTCTGATTTCAAATTCCGGATAGTCATTCTGTTAAACTATCTGTTAATACTTTGAAAGGTTTATATACATTCCATGGAGTTTCAATCCTGCATATGCTTGAACTGATGTCAGCTTATATTTCCATAATTCATTCATCTGCAGTAACAATTTGCAAGACTGGAGACATGAGGCACCTAAACATGATTTTATTTCATCCATTTGGGAGAGTAATCTTTAGTCAAAAAGAACGTTAAAAATCGCTTAGAATGTATTCCTAACTACCAATTTTTAAAAATGGCTTTGCACAATGGTGTGATTGTTTTATTTTACATGGGATAATATTTTATACTACCTATAAGTTTTCGAAAAAGAAGAAAACTAAAATTTATTCTTATAGAGGAACATGATAGAAATAGAAGACAGATTTTATTTTTGGCATATCACTGATATGAGTACCCATATTCAAGACTTAAAGTCATATTTCTTACTATGTTAGAGAGATAGGGTAAGCATAAAATAACCTTTCTTAATATTTTAGACAGATAGGGAAAACATAAAATAACATATGATAAGGCAACTATTTTTGACTTTTTAAAATGTACCTTATTAAATGATGAAATTTACTTTATTAGCTAAAGTTTGGGTTGGAAATTTGGGAGGCTGATCTATTTAATGCATTTCTGGAAGGCCCCTAATGAACAACACAAGTTGTGTGTGGTTCTATTTCTACACTTTAATGAATGGTTGAACGAGTTTGGCATTAGTGCTGGGTAAATAATTCAATTCTATTGTAACTTGTTCCCTACACTTGAAAAACTTGTAATGTCACTAAGTATCAACTACTTGTCAAATGTTATTTTTGCTAATGTGATTTTAAAATGTTTATTTGAAAAGGAATACACTTTCATGAGATTAAATGTAGATTAGCATTGGTTTGAGAGTGACATTTTCATTCAGCAGAACCATGTTGTACTGAAGGCCCGGTGTTTTGAAGCACTAAGGATTTCTCAATGTTTTTCTGAATTACATTTGACCTCTAAGCCAAGTTTTCCGGGCCTTGGTAGACCAATTATGGATCTATCCTTCCAGGAACTATTTTTTGGCCCACTTATACTGGAATAAAATCTTTCCTTAATCATAGGGGAGGGGAATAAAAAATAATTTTATGGCACTTTGTGAACTTCACTCATATGGGCTTTTCATCTGTAAGATGAATGTTTGAATTACAGTACTTTCTCTCAAATTTTGTGAGCTCATCCTTCATTGTAAGTTGCTTTCCATTTCGTAATTACTTACTGCTAATTCTTGCATCTCAAGGAATTGGGGCCCTGAAATATAAGAAATGAGAAATTGAGATGGTTCTTCAATTACTTTGTGTTGGCATGTTGCATGGTCCTTGGTGAGAAGTCTTGCCCCTGTTATGTGATGATACAGGTAACTGGGAACTGGGATCCTGTGACCCATGGGACCTGCAGAAGAATAATATTTTTAGACATCTTATCAGCAAATTTGGGCATAATCAGTTGGAATGCTTCAGAAATATTGAGAAAAACAATTTGGGACCAGTTAGTTAAAACAATAAACAGAGCATCAGAGTAAAATACCTTATAGATTAGAGGAAAACAACATTTTTTGCCATGTGAATTCAGAAGACCAAGAACAGTTACAATGTATCACAAGTTTATACCAAAGACATTGCATTGATACTTTTTATATTCTAATATATATTTTAAACCTAATTATGTATATTCAAATTCTATTTACTGAATAAATAAATATCAATTTATTTGTCAAATTACCATTTAATTTTAGTAAGTTTCACAGTGTGAAATACAAAATCAGCACATATAAAATATATAACTATATATAATATAATAAAAAGTCACATGTTTTGCATTGTTCAGTTGAGGTTACTGCATCATAGGCAACTCTGTTTTAAAGTATTATTCAATTATCTCTACATAAGTGTTTGATAGAGTTAGACCTAAAGCTTTACCAATTGTAGATTTACAGCCTGGAGGCAAGAGGAAACACTGTGATTAAAACATTACCAATTTAAGGCCTAATAACGAGGAGAAACATATGGACTTCTCCTGCGACTATGAGAATAATTAGTGACAGAAAGGGAGTAGTGTAAGTTCCTGCCTGGTTGGATGGTAGACAGGCCAGGACATTAAGTTACCATGCATATCAACAATTTTTTCACCTTCTTGGCTTTAGGTACTTTTGAAATGGTAGGTATAATAACCAATTGTATTTTGATAAAATACCTTCTAATCTGAACAGTTCTATCTGAACTGTTCATCTCTCTACGATCCCTTAAAACTATGATTAGTTTTGTTCAAGTACGACAATCTATGCTGTCAGACTAACATAGTCTGGCTAGTCTGTTCCTACATGGAAGAAGGGTCAAGGTTAGGTAGTCATTTGTGCCAGTTAGACCTCATTTGTGATAATGTCAGCTGCAGAAGTTTAGAAATAGCTCTTAAGCAAGGCTTACTTTGAATCCATTAGCACCACAAAGCTAATTCAGTTGGATAAATAAGTACTTGAAAAAGCCAGCACTTTTGGACGTAGCTATAAATAATTGAAAGTACTATCAAATTCCAAGTGAAAAAGATTTAAAATAGTCATCGACAAAAAAATTTTCAAATGTGATCAATCGACTGAACAATATAATTTTTTCCCACTATTCACAGAATTTTAGGGAAATAAGATCAATAGCATTGTTAGGAACAATAAGGTTTCCTTGTTATAAGTAGGCACTCATAGATATAAGCCTGTGTAAAGATTGCATCATTAACTACTTAAATTTAGAGGATACTACATGCTTCAGCAGTATGTATACACAAATTACAATACAGAGATTAACATGGCACTTGCACAAGGATGATATGAAAGTTTGTGAAGTATTCCATAGTTATCTTTCTTCAGATGCAAGAAATGAAAAACAGTTATTAAAAAGTGGATTACAAAATTACAAGTGTAACAATACACGTAATTCATATAATTAAATTTAGTTTGACATCAGTGTATTAAATCTTCACCTTAGAAAGAAAGGCGTTTACATAGCATAAACTTTACAAAACTTTTGAAATTAGACAACATTGTCATTTTATCCCAGAGAAAATAATATTAGGACCTAGGGAAAAAAGGAATCTTAAGCTGGTTCTATATGAAATGCAATCTGAAAGGACACATTATTGAACCTATATATTTTAAATAATGTAAAATTCAAGTATATCTAGGAGAGAATAAAATAAATTATGAACATTATACAAACATAGAATATAATATATTTTAATATATACTTTTTCAGAAAAGCACCAGAAATACTTTAGTTTCTGTACTACTCATTTCAAAAGATAAACTAAAATTATTTCTGATTAAAAAATCACAAACACTGCAGGAATCATACATGTATACAAAAACACTTCTATAAAATTTGCCATCCAATACAGGCAATTCAGTTGAAAGAATTCCGCTGAATCCATGAATTTTTCCAGTAAGATATTTGTGTTGCCAGGAGCTGGTGGCTCACACCTGTAATCCTAGCTACTCAATAGGCTGAGATCTGAGGATCACGGTTCAAAGCCAGCCTGGGAAGGAAAGACTGTGAGACTCTTATCTTCAATAAACTACTAGAAAACTGGAAGTGGAGCTGTGGCCTACGTGGTAGAGTGCTCACCTTGAGCTGAGCACAGGGATAGCGCCCAGGCTCAAAGTTCAAGACCCATGACAGACAAAAAAATGTTATTGCTCTTATTTGGATTGTGAAAATATTTTGTATGGACACAAAGGATGGACTTGCATTTTTGAAATTTAAGAAAGTTAACTCAACCATTAGGACTTAGGAGACAATTTGTACAGCCTTCCACAACTTCATAGAGGTAGTGATACATACTTATCCTTTTGGCAATATCAAACGCAAATCTAAATTGTACTAAATCAAATCTAAATTGTACTTCAGGCCTGGTTTTATATAATGTTTCTCAGAAGGAGACCCAGCATATTTTTGCTATCTCAATTATCAACAGCAAGATATAAGGGGGTCAAGAGGCCTTTAGTTTGGGCATTGGTATCTGTATCATGATGACGTAAGAAAGAAGCCACTCTAGTATTATTCTACATATATGCACTGTGCAGGAGTGTCCAGCCATCTACAGTTATAGCATGCGCCGCTTGAGCCACCAACTCATGGACAATGTCTAAGTGTCCACTGTAGGCTTCCAGATAAAGAGGGGTACACTAATCATCATCCCTAATATTCACATGAGTGGCCTTTTTGGAAAGTAGTCTCTGCACTGTAGTAAGCCGAATATTTGCGGCAGTCCAATGAAGAAATTTGCTTGGATCCTTCTCCATTTTTTTCTTGCAATTGATACCATTCCTTACTTTTTCATCTTATTCCTCATCTTCCTAAGAATTGCCTAACCAGAGACTTTGAGTGCCGGTGTGAAAGAGGTTTCCATGTATTTCCCTAATAGTTCACATTGGTTGAACTGGTCAGAAATATCTGGTGAATTTTCTGCATATGTTTTTTTTCACCACGATTCATTTTCTCTTTTTCAAATTTTACCATTCGAAATTATTCTAACTGGAGAATAGGGAATTGATGGAGTGCAGAGGAAAGATGTTCCTTCGTATTCCAAGGCACAGACTGAAAATGAGGACCAATGATCTCTATATGTGCAGCTTATTCTAGGAATGAGAAAATAGGAAATAATGCCTTCTATATAAATGATTTGGGAAATGGCAGAGCAAAAAGTGAAATGATGAAACCAAAAGTAGAAAAGCAGAATAAATTAGGATAATTATGGAACAATCATATTATCTCTGAGAACCATGAAAGAGAGAGAAGTGAGAGACAGATGTGCAATGACCTAGGTAGCCACAAAATCCATGCTCTGATCAATTTACAGAACAATCAAAATTTTATTTTTAAAAAGATGGATGTAGAATTTATGTATTTACTTGATATTAGTAAATACATTTTTAGTAGCCTACATAAAGAGACATAGCTTTGACCAAATTACAGACAATAATCTAAATCATTGATAATTCTAGTAACAGATATGATTGAAATTATTTGAATCACACTTTCTTGTACAATGAAGTAATAGGTCAAAGCTAGTAAAGCAGCTAGAGATGTTCCTACCCTTCTCCCTAAACCTAATAATTTCAGGTTTGTAAAATTCTTCTTTGCTGTTCTTAGCCCAATAATACCTAATTGTTGATGTTGAATAGACTGTATCTGTTGAACTAGATTGTATCTGCATGTTTTTGACTGTGCAATTACAGGACTTTGGATGATGCTTGTCTTAAAATGGTGTTCTAGTACAAAACTGGCGTTACTTTCATACCAAATGGGAAGAACAAGCTGGAAAAACAAAAGAAAAATGGCAAGTCCGGGTATCTTAACTCCCGCTCAAATAATCAGGTGACAGATCAGATAATGAATAATCCAGAGGAGAGTTCCCAAAAAGCTCTACAAACACTACTGGTAAACATGGTGAATGAAAAGATTGAAAACCTGCAAAGGACTCAGTATGAGGGTGATAGGAAGAGAGAGGAGGCAAACCAAAGATCAAAACAGCTCATGGGCATGAGGAAGCTACTCTACGCTTAATACTGGAATTGCGTGAGCAGGTTGATAACACTCAAAGTGAAATAAAGGAATTGTGTGAGCAAGCTGAGAACAATCAAAGAGAAAGAAAGAAATTGCATGAGCAGTCTGAGAACAATTAAAGAGAACTACAGGATTTGCATGAATGTGAGGAAGCTAATCAAAGAGTAATACAAGAATTGGGAGAGCGGGATGCGAATAGACAAAGATTGCTAGAGACATTCATGGAATCCATTAACAGACAGCTGAAAGAAGTCAGGGAGACCACAGCATGAATGGAGCCCAGCAGAAGGAATGGGCTTCCAAGGAAACCATAACCAATCAACTAAATGATTTGCGAATAAACACTGAACACCAAATTAAGGAAGTATAGAAGTTCATACAAGATCTAAAACAAAGCTCCAACAAAGTATTTGAAGCCACTAAAGCTGACCAATTAAAAGGAACAGATAAAAAACAAAGTAGAAAGACTCGACAGTAGGTTAGACCATGCAGAAGATTGAATCTCGGGCATTGAAGACAGCGTAGATATTATAGAAAAGAACATATAACCATCCAAGACAAATCCAAGAAATATGATAGATTTATTCAACACTTGGAAGACACTATCAGAAGGCCTAATCTGAGGATAATGGGTGTAGAGGAGCGCCAAGAGAAAGAAGTTAATGGTTTAGAAAATTTTTTTAACAGGATCCTAGCAGAGAACTTCCCAAACATGCAAAGAAAAGAAAGACCTATTCAGATACAAGAAGATTTTAGAACCCTAAATAGACCAGACGAGAACAGGACATCCCATCATCACATTACAATCCACACAGGATAAATTCAGACCAAGGAAAAGTTCCTTAAATATGTCGAGGAGAAAAGTTCAATCACCTATAAGGGCAATCCAATTAGAATCACCTCAGATTTCTCAGCAGAGACAATTATAGCAAGAAGAGCCTGGAATGATGTATGCCATGCCATAAAGAAAAACAACGATGAACAGAGAATACTGTACCCAGGTAAACTCTCCTTCATAACCGAAGGTCAAATAAAAATCTTCGATAGCAAAGAAATACTGAAACAATATATCTCCACCAAACCAGCCCTACAAAATATTCTTAAAGATGTCCTACACATAGAAAACCAACAAGACCACAATAAAGGCCAAGAAACCAAACCCAAACAGAATCCAAGAACCATAGGAAGAATCCAATTGGCATAGCCCCCAATGAGGTAGATAAAATGGCAGTAACTCCCAAATACCTTTCAGTTTTATCTCTCAACATTAATGGACTTAACTCTCCAATTAAGAGACATAGAGTCTCTAGTTGGATTAAAAAGCAAGATTCTTTTATCTTCTGTCTTCAGTAGTCACACCTTGCCCATAAAAACAAACACATCGTGAATGTGAAAGGCTTGAACAAAATCTACCAAGGAAATGACCACCATAAACAGGCAGGAGTAGCAATCCTAATATCAAATAAAATAGACTTCAAATTAAAATTAGTGAGAAGAGATAAAGAAGGTTGCTACATATTAATTAAGGGATCTCTCCTTCAGGAGGATATTACAATTCTAAATATTTATTTGCCAAACAATAGAGTACCCAAATTTATCCAAGAAATATAACTTTAAATCTCACATAGATCCAAAGACATTAATTGTTGGGGAATTATATACACCACTATCCACACTACATAGATCATCTCAGCAAAAAACTAAACAGAAAAACTCCCAATCTAAACAGCTGCATAGATCAACTGATTTAGCAGACATCTAGCGAATATTTCATCCAGCAGCATCAGTGTACACTTTTTTCTCAGCAGCACATGGAACAGTTTCCAAAATACATCACATTTTAGGTCACGAATAAAACTTGTCAAAATTCAGAAACATTGAATTCATATTTTGCATTTTCTCAGTCCACAAGGGAATAAAATAAGAACTCAACACCAAAAGCCACCAAAGAAAGTGCAGTAACTCATGTAGGCTGAACAACACACTTTTGGATCACCAGTAGGTAATTGAAGACCTTAGAAACAAAGTTCAAATGTTCAAGATATTCAAAACAATAAGCACAGAAATTATCTGCTCCTCTGGGAAGCAGGACTCAGAGGCCTAGTTTATAGCTCTGAGTTCTTACATCAAAAACTTAGAGAGATCTGAAACCAACAATTTAATGAGACAGCTGAACCTCCTTGAAAAAGAGCAGCAAGATAAATCCCAATCCAGTAGACAGAAAGAAATAATTAAAAGTAAATCAGAATTAAATGAATTAGAATAAAAAAACAGGAAGAATCAACAAAATGAGAAGGTTCTTTGAAAAAATTAACAAAATTGACAGACCCTTAACAAATCTTATCAGAAAAAGAAGAGAACACACCCAAATAAATAAACTCAGAAATGAGAATGGAAACATCACTACAGAAACAACCAAGAGTCAGAAGATTATAAGGGAATACTGCTCAAAACTTTATGCTAATATGTTTGAGAACTTGGCAGAAATGAACCTTTTCCTGGTAAATATTGCCATGCCGAAACTAAACCAAGATGAGCCAAACCAGCTTAACAGGTCAATATCAAGCATTGAAATAGAAACAACAATAACAGACTTCCCATCTAAGAAAATCCCAGGATTAGATTTTTTTTTTACAGCAGAATTCTACAAGGCTTTCAAAGCACAGCTCACACCAATACTCCTCTAAATCTTCAATGAAATTGAAAGAGTAAGTTCACTACCAAACTTATTCTATGAAACCATCATAACTCATCCCCAAACCAGACAGGAACTCATCAAAAAAGAGAAATATAGACCCATTACTTTGATGAACATTGATGCAAAATGTCTCAACAAAATTTTGGCCAATCGACCTCAACAATTCATCCAAAACATCATACACATCGATCAAACAGGATTCTTTTCAGGGATGCAAATTTGGTTCAATATACGCAAATCGATTAACATAATTCATTTCATCAACAAGAGCAACGATTGTCTCAATAGATGCAGAAAAAGCATTTGACAAGATCCAACACCCCTTTATGATGAAGGTTCTGGAAAAATTAGGAATGCATGGAACATTCCTCAATACCATAAAGGCTGTATATGACAAGCCTACAGCCAGCATTATAGTCAATGGTGAAAAACTAAAGCCATATCCTCTAAACTCAGGAATGACACAAGAATGTCCATTCTCTCCACTTTTCTTCAATCTAGTATTAGAATGCCTCGCTACAGCAATAACATAAGATGAAAACATCAAGGGGATCCAAATAGGGAAAGAAGAAGTAAAATTCTCCCTTATTGCTGATGACATGATGTTGTATATAAAGAATCCCACAGACCCAACTCCCAAATTACTTAGGTGATTGAAAAACTTTGGTAAAGTAGCAGGGTATAAAATTAACCATAAAAAATGGCTTTTCTGTATGCCAACAATGAGAAAAGTGTGGCTGAAAGCAACTCCATCTCAAATAGCCCCACAAAAAAATAAAGTACCTAGGAATTAACTTAACCAAAGAAGTGAAGGATCTATATGATGAAAACTTTAAAAACCTGAAGGAGGAAATCAAAAGAGAACTTAGGAAGTGGCAAAAACTCCCATGCTCCTGGATTGGAAAGATCAACATTGTGAAAATGGAAATACTTCCCAAGGCTATCTACTAATTTAATGTGATAACTATCAATATTCCAACCTCATTCTTCAAGGAAATAGAAGAGGCAATATAAAAATTCATATGGAATAATAAAAGTGCCCTTATAGCAAAAATGATCCTTAACAGGAAGAACAGTGATGGAGAAATATCAATAACTCTACTACAAAGCCATAGTAATCAAAACAGCTTGGTACTGGCACAAAACCAGACTTCAGGAACAATGGAATAAAATTGAATAAGCAGAAATGAACCTACAGACCTATATCCATGTTATCTTCGATAAGGGAGCTAAAAAATAGAATAGAAGAAAGACAGTCTGTCTCTTCAATAAAGGGTGAAGGCAAAATTGCTTAACTACTGTAGAAAACTAAAACTAGATCCATATATATCACCCTGCAACAAAATCAACTCCAAATGGATCAAATACTTCGGAGTTAAAGCAGACAGTATGAAAACATTACAGTATGGAATAGAAGAAACCCTAGGTCTCCTTGGCACAGGTCCAGATTTTCTTAATAGAGACCCAGAAACACAACAAATCAAAGAAAGGTTGGACAAATGGCATTGCTTTAAATTGCAGAGCTTCTACATGGCAATAGACATAGCTAGCAAGATCAATAGAAAGCCCCCGGATTGGGACAAGACCTTCACTAGCCATACAACGGACAAGGGTCTCATATCCTGAATATATCTGGAACACAAAAATGTAAATCCCCCAACAACAAATCCTCAAAGAAACAACTGCCCAATAGATAAGTGGGCTAAAGACTTAAAGAGAAACTTCTCTGAAGAGGAAAGAAAGATGGCCAATAGACACATGAAGAAATGCTCCATAAAAGTAATGCAAATCAAAACTACATTGAGATACCACCTCACCCCAGTTAGAATAGCTAGAATCAAGAACTTAATAACCACAGACGATAGAGGAGATGTGGACAGAGGGAACCCTATGGCATTGTTGATGAGAGTGTAAACTTGTTCAACCACTTTGGAAAGTAGTATGGTGTTTCCTCAAACGACAACACATAGAGCTCCCTTATGACCCAGTAATGCCACTTTTGGGCATTTACCCAAATGATCACAAACAAGATCATACTAAAGCTTCCAGCACAACTATGTTTATTGCAGCCTTATTTACCATAGCTAAAATATGGAACCAACCCAGATGCCCCTCAGTATATGAATGATCAAGAAAATGTGATGTATATAACATATAATATATATATATATATATATATATATATGTATATATATATATATACATATATATATAATGGAATTATATGCCTCCCTCAGAAAGAATGACATTGCCCCATTTTTTAGGAAATGGAAAGACTTGGAAAACTTTATATTAAGTGAAGTAAGCCAGGCAAAGAAATATAGGTCCCATGGTTTCCCTTATTTGTAATATCTATTATATGTCTGAGACAAGCAGAAACTGTCAGACAAGTTGATGCTAGGTGAAATGAACCCCAAGATAACAATTCAAATGTTTTTTTTTTCTTGCGATTTTTTCCAACATATTTATAAGACGATTTCTTTTTTGCTTTGTATGTACCTTCCCCAGGCTATAAGCACTGCTTTCACTCTATTTGATATTGATATAATTTGTGGAGAGGAAGGGAATAAACAAACTGTTTAAATGGGGTTACAGGTGGACCCATTACAACAATGAGATGTACAAAAACTTATGTTGAAAAACGAACTTTACAACTTAGGCGAGGTGGGGGGTGAGGGGTGTGGAGGTGGTGGTAGGGGTGTGTGGCGTTGGCGGGGTTGAGATTGGAATGGATGTTATGGGGAAACAAAGGAGGAGGCAACCATGCTTGATAAGAAATGTACTCACTATCTTGCCTATGTAATTGTAACCCATCTGTATGGTATTTTCACAATACTAATAAAAAATGATTAATAGTTCCTATTTTATCCCAGTCCTGTTTGTTTTTGCCAGTCCAGGAGCTTGACCTCAGTGAATGGGCAGTGTTCTTGAGCTTCTATTGCTCAAGGCTAGTGCTCTAACACTTGAGCCACAGCACCACTTCTGGCTTTGATGTAGTACTGAGGATTCAAACCCAGGGCTTTATGCATGCTAGGCAAGTACTCTATTACTAAACCACATTCCCAACCCTAGTTTCTATTTTCTTGTCATAGGAAAATATTTGTTATCTTTCTTTTCAATGTGTCAGAATCATGCACTTACTTTTACACATACAAATTTTCATACTTATTAGAAGGTGGTTTGAAGATCCAAGAATGAGATAAATTGAGGGGAGTATGTGTAAGCGTTATACAGTGTCATGTCATATTAGGGAGCATAGCTCAATGATTTCTTTTGATTTGTAGTAATGAGTATGTTAAGAATTATTTTCTTAGTGACTAGTAGTTTAACATTGATCTGATCAGAACATGCTAGAACATATTTCCAAAGATGGGAGGTAGTAGATAATGGATATTTTCATTATTTAGTTTCTAGCTATGCACCAGTCGCTCAGGCCTATGAACCTATGTACTCAGGAGGCTGAAATCTGTTGATTGCTATTTGAAGCCTACACAGGCAGAAACATCCATAAGATTATTATCTCCACTTAATCCCCCAAAAAGTTAGAAGTGGCACTTTGGCTCAAGTGGTAGAGTGCTTGCCTTGAGCAAAAAGGAGTTCAGGGACAGTGACCTGGTGAGAGTTAGGGACCCAGGACTATAAAACAAAACAACATAAAATAAAATAAAATAGTTTCTTTGGATCTTTGGTTGGATTACTACACTAGAAGACATGTTAGAGATAGCTGATCTCAATATGTAGCTTCAAGTTGGAGAAAAACATCCTCTTTCTATGCCTCATAGCTGAGCAACTGTTGCCACCTCAGGTCATGCAAAAGAGTAACAAGACCCAGGACTCATGCCCCAAGAGCTCATGTCAATGCCCATGGACAGGGTGATAAGACTCATGTCTCTCACTTTCCAATACCCAGATAACACTCTAATATGGTACATATGTATAAGTTTACATATATATGTGTGTGTGTGTGTGTGTGTGTGTGAATGTATGTATAAACACACACACACACACAGAGAAATTCCAGTCATCCATCTCAGAGCACGATAGACTAAAACTTGTAACTAAATGGAAAGACTGGGAAAGCATTTCATTAAGGGAAGTAATCCAGACCCAGAGAACACAGGCTGCATATTTTCCCTTATTTGTGGCAGCTAGGCTGCTCCAATAAATCCAGAAGCCAGTACACTGGATTTTGTGCTAAGGGTTATAGCTGAATTACCTGAAGCACAGTGGACTCTATGAAGAAGAAAGTAGTATGACTTTCATGTTCTCTGAAGAAATGTTTAATGGTCTGACAAGAAAATAAAAACTTCAAAAGTTTGTCAGTTGTCAATAACTTAGTAAAGAAGCATGCTCTCCTATGAGTGGACCAGACTGAACATAGTCACACACATTTTAGCAACTAAAAATCCAAAGCCTACTGTCAGCACAAATAAACATGTCTTGTTTAAAATTTTAATCTATTTCTATTTCCTGACTTTCCAGACCAAGAATTATTTTCTTACAAGGGAATATGAAAACAAAAACATCCATTTCTGGATATTTGCATGAGGTTAGTTGTTCTTTCTCAGAAGTTTGTCTCAATGCAAACAAACAAGAAACTTAAATGCTGAGGAAAATAAATGTTATTTTTTCATCATACCATAAAAAGAATGTAAACTCTGAGCAAGGTAAAATGACAAGCAAAAATAAGGCAAATGACAGAAGTTTCAGTGAAGTAAACTTCTTTGTTCACATTGCCATCTTAAATCCCTCACCTCTGTGTTCCTCTAGTACACAGCTGAGAATCTGGCAGTCCTCTCAAGAAGCAGAGCAGAATGGACAGTCTCCACACAGGTCAGATGAGCACAGTGAGTTGAAAGTTACCCAAGGTAGGTGTTTCAGTATGGGAAGCTGTTGGACTTACTATTCTTTCCTTATATCTTAACCAACACATGTTCATGCCAAGGTCCAGAAATGTAGATGTAAGACTATCAAAATCAAAGGTGAAAAACAAATGATCAAGCATGAAAGTTAAATGTTTCAAACAGAAATGTGGTAGTGCATGACTGTAATCCCAGAACTCAGGAAACTGAGGCAGGGGCATTTATTCACTTTCAGTCCAGCAAGGCAATAAAGCCAGGTTTTCCCTTATGAGGCTCAGGTATCGTATCATCACTTGCCAAAGAATAACTACTTGCACAAGAAGCACCATCTGGGATTTCCATGGCACACTCTCCACCTTTACATTCATTGGCTTTACTAGCTTCTTCTCTATCACTGCCAATTTCCCAGTCAATCAACTGTAATTAATCTCCCTTGTCCCCCTCTTTTGCACACAAAGTATTCCTGCCTATTCCAGTGCCATTCCCATTATTTCTCTATATTTTAGACAGTGTCCTATCTTCATTTGAGTGATCATTTCACTGGAACACCATACTATACTTGTGAGCTCAATGTGCTAGATGTGGTTGTTTCTTTCTTTGGTCATGGAGCTAATTCAATATCCTGTTTGGTAATAACTGACTTTAGGCAACTATTGGCAAAGTTTCAGAGGTGTTCTGAAATTCTCTCCACACGTGAGCCATGCTTTAGAGTAGGAGGAAGCCTCTGTGCCCATTGTCCTAAAATTTGCTCTTCTTACCACGGCGGACACTTCTGGAAAAGAGGCATACTCTATGTACCACGTCCTTTTCCTCTTGCGTCTGATGGTGCCTTCACCAGAAACATGTATCATCCTGTGCTAGAATAATGCTTTAGAAAATGTAAGACAAAATCTAATAAAGGAAGCACAAGGAAATTATACATTGTTCAGTGTGAAAATATAAAATTCACAGTGAATCAAAATTTATGGTGTCAAACCTCCATTTTCAGAGGCTTTGAAGGTCAAGCCATCATGCTAGTTCTTCATGTCTGTGTGTAACATTTATAGTCAGGCTCTTCTTGTGGTCATGTAGGTCCTATTGACCACCAGGAGTCACTGGAAGTCCAGGGTACATTTGGTACATGGGTGGAGGGGTTCTCCTTGAGGACCTATTGGGCATTGACAGGCAAGGGATGAGGGTGAGCAGCCAAAAAGGAGGCAGCAGTAAAAGTAGGGGAGGCTGCAATAGTGGCTACAGTGGCAGCCTGAAACCCGAATGGCTACAGCATGGTCACTGCAACCTTTGTAACTCATGCGCTCATGGGGAGCTCAATTTGCATGCACAGAGCAGGGAAAAGTGGGGTATCCTGAAGCCAACCTTCAGACAGCTGTGGCGGTGCAAACTGAGGATTGACACTCAAACATACTGGACTGGACAAGGAGGCTCCAAGGTCAACAGGGGCCTGGGCAGGTCTATTGGTTTTGAAACTCTAGGAAAAGTAACACCCTTTACTCAAAAACTTAGGAAAAGCAAATCTGATCAATCTCAAGGATTGCTTTATGCCTTCCTTTCCTGCTGGGATTCTTCTTTGCCATTCTTTACGGCTCCAGTTTCACACAGAAGACAAGAACATGAATATGTCAAAGCATAAATCAAGATGCACATTGTCATCTGAATTCCACACAGACCCTGCATGACATGGATTTAGTTCTAAGTTAAAAATATGCCTGTGCTGCCATACGGGGTCAAGGCTCCCAGGGATCAAGGCTCCTGCCTGCTAAGACACAAGCTGTAGTGGAACAATCTGGAAGCACTGAGGACAGCATAGCACGTTGTACTCCCACCTGATATTCAACAAGAAATGGCTGCTAACAAAGTCTCTGAACAGGTTCCAATTGACCCCAATTGTTCTCTTTTTCCTCTCCTGAGATTTTATAAAGCACTAGATTTGTAAGATTCTTATGTGTGTGTGCCAGTCTTAAGGCTTGAACTCAGGTCTTAGGCACCATCCCTGAGCTACTGTGCTCTCAGCTAGTGCTCTTCTACTTGTGCCCTTGTGCCACAACTCCATTTCCAACTTTTTGGTGGTTAATTGGAAATAAGAGTTTTACATACTGCCTAGTTTGGCTTTGATCTGTAATTCTCTGATCTCAGCCTCTTGAGTACCTAGGATTATAAGCATGAACCATTGACACACAGCATAGATCTGTAGCTCTTAAGAAGTTAGTTACTATTACCTTTTCACAAACATATGACTTTGTTTTTTTATCTTATTTTTGTTTTTACTTATTGATTGGATGGTTGCAATATAGGGAATGGAACACAGAATTTTGTACATATATGTATCACCTACATATCTCCATGACCCTAGATAAATGAGCCAAACAGACATAGTGGCACATGTCTATACTCCCAGCTATTTTAGAGGTGGGTTTGGGGATGTTCAATGCCAGCCCTGGACAAAATTTAACAAGAGACCCCATTTCAAAAAGAGGTTGAACATGATGGTATATGACTGTAACCCTAGCTATTTGAGAAGGAAGATGATAGAGATTAGAAGCCAGTCAGTGCAAAAATAAAGACCTTATAAGAAAAGAAAATAACTAAAGCAAAGGAAATAAAAAGATAAATAGGCCCACTATTATACTAAACAACCTATTCAAGACAAAATAGGAAGTTCTGGTTTCTCTCAGTAACAACCCAACACATTTTAAGATCTTCGGTATGAGGTTTTAAGACCTAGATTACACTTGTTACATTCTCATTTATTTTGGTCATTAAAGTCAGTTGGATTTGATAGTATATTTACAACCCAATTTCTATCAATATTTATCTAATTTCTCATTGAATTTCAGATCTCATTGTTTATAATGTGAGGTGTGTGTGGTGTGTGTGTGTGTGTGTGTGTGTGTGTTTCTGGGGATTGAGCCCAGCACCTTCAATTTGTGAGGCTAGTTCGCTACAACTCATCTAGCAGGGATTGCAGGTATGTATTACCATATTCAGCATCATTGTCTTATAACAAATCTTCAGTGCTTACTGGAATCCATACCTAAGAAGTCATCTTCAGAAAGTGTGTGCAGGGATGGTCTATGTGAGCCCCTGCTCACCTCACATATCAATGGGAAGGAGGAAGTGATGACATCTGATGATTACCATGGTAGGTAGCATCTTGGTTATTTGTCAGCAATCACTCCCCGAGGTAAACACGTCTCAATTAACACTCACAGAAACTCTGTGAGACTGAGAATCATATCCCAGTTTGGGAGCTAGAAAACTCAGGCCCAGAGAGGTGAGGTGAGGAGCTATATCTAGGTCAAATAGGATGTGACTAACAGGAAAAGTAAGGCTTCTCTAACAGAGAACTTGACTGGATTAAAATTAGAATTCTTGGTTCCCCATGTCTTGGGGCATTTAATGAAATCTAGAATGTGGAATGCTTAATATGGATTCTGTTTCTGAATATATGATTCCTGAATTCTCATAGAAGTGGTAATTGTATTTTCTTCTTTTGGTACTCCTGGGGATTGAACTGAGGATTTCTCACTTGCTTAGCTTGCTCACTGCCAGATTGTTTGTTTCCTCTTGAGCCATGCTCCTAACCTTTTCCTTATTATTTTATGCATGGTGCCTTGAAGATTTTTCTTACGAGGTTAGCTTCAAACTGAAATCCTTCTCCTCTCAGTCTATAGAGGAGCTAGGATTACAGATTTGAGCCATTGGCACCTGCCTCCTGAAACACTAACTTTATGTTTGTAATTAAAAGTAATTATGGGCTGGGCCTTGTTTTAAATCAATCACTAGGTTAATTTAATCTGGAGCATACTATACATATTTTGTTTTATATTTTGAAATCTGTTTTTAAATGATTTCCCCCTTTTAGAGTTCAGATAAATTTTCTGCTACTATGTTTTATTTCCTTTTTCTTTCTTCCATTTTTTCCTTACCTTTCCCTTTGCATGTCTCCTCCTCCCTTTCACTCTGGGCCCCTCCTTGTCTCCCTCTCCCTCTTATTCTCATTCTCTCCCTCCCTCTCTCCTCCTCTCTGTGGAACCCAGGAACTCACACATACTAGACAAATACTCTGACACTGAGAAACACCCACTTCCACCCATAAGTTCAAAAGTTTTAGTTATGTCGACTGCTGGTGACTCAAGTTTCTAATACTAGATGCTCAGGAGACTAAGATCTAATGGTTGTGGTTCAAATCCAGCCTAGGTAAGAAAGTCCATGAGAGTCTTATCTCCAATTAACCAGCAGAAAACCAGTAATCGAGCTATAGCTCAAAGTGGTACTGCATTAGCCTTGAGCACTAAAGCCCATGGAAAGTGCCTAGGTCCTGATTTCAAACACCATGACCCACAAAAAATAAAGATGAATGGATAAAATTATTATTTTC
The DNA here is from genome assembly GCF_024711535.1 of Dipodomys merriami. Taxonomy (NCBI): domain Eukaryota; kingdom Metazoa; phylum Chordata; class Mammalia; order Rodentia; family Heteromyidae; genus Dipodomys; species Dipodomys merriami. The sequence goes on along the minus strand of NW_027206200.1, from coordinate 410,037 downwards.
CTTCTTTAACTGCAAGCCTGTACTGTCCCAAAAGGCCCAAATCTCAGATGATTTCTCCATGACATTGGCTTCTCAACTGAGACAAACCTCATTATCTATTGAATGTTAATTATTAAATTCTACTAAAGTACATCTCCAGGGTTTATCCTCAAGCCTTCTCCCTTTTCTTATCTTTGATAATTAATTACTCTGATTACATTCTTTGTTTTTTTGCAGGACTGGGACTGAGCTATGGCATTACTTATGCTAAGCAGGGGGCTCTGCTCTACACACAGCTAATATCCCAATCCCCACTCTGATGACTTCAGATATCTCCTTTCAGCAGATGGATCTCTGTGAGGTCCATAATTCCAGAAACCATCCACTCTTCCAGGGAGCAATTCAAGTCAGCATATCTGCTGCCATCAACTCAGGCTGTCTTGACAACTGCCACATATTGGCAGCCTAAAGCATCAGGAACGTATCTGTGCTCAGTCTTAAAATGGTGCAAGGCAAGATCAAGGTGTGCTTTCTTCTTGGTCTCTCTTCTTGGGGTGTGGTACCTATCCTGGGTCTTCCCATGGTCCCCTATATGTATGCGTCTGTGTCCATCTATTGTCATTTTCATATAAGAACACCAGATATGTTAGAAGACAACCCACCTAGATTGTCTCATTTAACTAAATAGTGTGTGTGTGTGTGTGTGTGTGTGTGTGTGTGTGTGTGTGTGTGTGTGTGTGTGTGTGTGTGTACATGCGTGCGTGCATACACATGGGCTGGTAGTGTGGCTTGATCTCAGACTTACAACCCTTGCTTGACTTTTTGCTTAAGGCTCATACTTTACCACTTGAGCCACAGCTGATCTTCTGGTTTTTCCTAATTGGAGAAAAAAGTCTCACAGATTAGTGTGGCCTCAATTTTGGATATTAAGATTTCAGCCTTCAGGTCCATAGCTAGGATTACAGACATGAGCCACCAGTGCCCATCTAAATTTCTCTTCAAAGACCCTTTTCTGGGGGTTGGGAATATGTTTTAGTGGAAAAGTGCTTACCTAGCATGCGTGAAGTCCTGGGTTCAATTCCTTAGTACCACATAAACAGAAAAAGCATGAGGTGACACTGGGGTTCAAGTGGTAGAGTACTAGATGAGCAAAAGAAGCTCAGGGACAGTGCCCAGGCCCTGAGTTCAAGCCCTTGGAGTGGTAAAGAAGAAGACCCTCTTCCCCAATAAAGGCTCATTCAGAGGTATTGATGTATAGAATCTCAACATGTGAATTTTGAAAAGGACACAATTTAGTCACGAACAACAGCTAACACCAAAGCCCTTACATCCATACATGAAGAGGAACTAGTACTATGTTTTTCTTCTTGGGTCTAATACTTGTTTACCTTGCTCATTTTGTGAAAGATGGCTAATTTGTCCCACACCATATTTGCAAACCAAATTGTCTGTCCACATGAATTTCTAATTTATCTCACAATGACTCTAAAGTCTGTTCTATATTAACTTTTAGAGAACTTTCCTAGAACTCCCAACACTTTTTGTATAAAATTTGAGTAAAAAACTTAAAGTGGCATTTAAAAATGAGATGGGAAAATACCTTGTTCACTTTTTGTCAATCATGGGGCCAGAACTGAAGGCTTGGGCACTATCCCTGAGAGTTCTTTGCTCAAGTCCAGTGATCTACCACTTTGAGCTATAGTGCCACTTCCACTGAATCGTGTGTTTGTAAAAATCTTTAAGACTACTTGAAGCCTTCAATTTGCTTTGGCCACATCACTTATATAAACTGTCTAATATGCTAACCAGGACTCTTTCCTGAGTAGCAGTGAGCAGCTAAGTACCCATACCCTCTTGAGTTCAAGCAGTTGATTTGATAGCTTCTAAAAATTTAAAAATCCCACCTCTTCTAAAATGAACCATATTACATGTGTATGTAGGGGAGCCCAGTCATACCCCTGCTGTTAGGCTCAGATGAGGTGTTGCCCAAGGACGAGGAGAAGCCTTTCAACAGACAGACTAATGATCTGGAGGAAGATCACAGAGGAGAAGCTGGAGGCTAAACAAAATCTGGCATAGAAATCGGTTTGAAATATCCAGTGAGCAGTCATATGCTAGAGAATCACATCAAGTGTGCCATCAGAGTACAGAGACTTGGCCAGAGAAAAAAAATTCAAGCAGCTTGGTTAAGGAGACAGATATGAGCACTTGCTGGTCTCTGCAGCTGCGGCCGCTGTGGCTGCTGCAGTGGCCTCCATATCAATAGAGAGTGCCCAGGACACAGACAACATACACTGTGAACTAGTGGATTCTATTCACCACCAGCAAGAACTGACAAGGAAGACGTGAAGGACCTCTACAATGAAAACTTTAAAAACCTGAAAATGGAATTAAAACCAAATCTTAGGAAGTAGAAACCCTTCCCCCCCCAAAAAAAATGCTCCTGGATTGGAAGGAACAACATCGTGAAAATGGCAATATTTCCAAAGTCTATGTACAAATTCAATGCGTTACCTATCAATATTCTGACCTCTTTCTTCAATGAAATAGAAAAGGAAATCCAAAAATTCAAATGGAAGAATAAAAGACACCAAATAGCAAAAATGAGTCCTTGTCACTACCGCCTCGACCAGCAAGGAAGACGCGACACCGGACTCTTCTCTCTGCAGTTTATTCAGGACCTTTGAGTAATCTTCTGACCCCAACCCCGTGGAGAATTCCCCACAGCCTTAAGTACCCGCTGGGTAGCCAACCCTGATACGCCACGTGGGAACCACCAATAGGTTCAGGTGCGCGGAAGCAAGCCAGATTCTTTGCCTTAGCCATATAAGGAGTTGTTTACCACGAGAGCACTCGCCATCGGGAAGGTGGAGGGCGGAAGCCGGCGCCATCTTCCAGGTGCGGCCTCTTGCAGCTCTCTACAAATCCTTACAGAAAGAACATTGCTGGAGGAATATAAATACCAAACTTCAAACTCTACTACTAAGCCATAGTCACCAAAACAGCTTGGTACTGGCACAAGAACAGACTTAAGTACCAATGGAATAGAACTGAAAACCCAGAAATGAACCCACAGACTTTCAGCCACGTAATCTTTGATAAGGAAGCTAAATAAATAGAATGGAAGAAAGACAGCGTCTACAGTAAATGGTGCTGGAAAATTTGGTTAATTGCCTGTAGAAAACTAAAGCTAGATCCTTACATATCACACTGCACCAGCATCAACTCCATATGGATCAAAGACCTCAAAGTCAAAGCAGGCACTCTGAAAACATTATAGGACGGAATAGGAGAAACACTAGTTTTCCTTAGCACAGGCCAAAATTTTCTTAATAGAGACCCAGAAACACAACAAATCAAAGAAAAGTTGGACAAATAGGATTGCATGAAGAAGCAGAGTTTCTGCATGGCAAAGGAAATAGCTAGCAAGCTCAGTAGAAAGCCCACGGACTGGGAAAAGATTTTCACTAGTCATACAACAGATGAGGGTCTCATATCTAAAATATACATGGAACACAAAAAATTAACCCCCCCAACTACAAATCTTCAAAGAAACAACTGCCTGATTAAAAAGTGGACTAGAGACTTAAAGAGAAACTTCTCTGAAGAGGAAATGACCAATAGACCTATGAAGAAATGCTCAACCTCCCTACCCATGAAAGAAATGCAAATGAAAACAATACTGAGATTCCACCTCACCCCAGTTAGAATGGCTATGATCAAGAACTCTAATAACAACAGATGCTGGAGGGGATGTGGCCAGAAGGGATCCCTACTACATTGTTGGTGGGAGTGTAAACTTGTTCCACCACTTTGGAAAGCAGTATGGAAGTTCCCCAAAGACTTCACATAGAGCTCCTCTCTGACCTAGAAATCCCACTTTTGGGAATTTACCCAAACGATCACAAACAAGGCTATTCTAAGGCTCCCAGCACAACTATGTTTATTGCAGCATTATTTACCATAGCTAAGCTAAAGAACATATCCAGATGCTCCTCAGTAGATGAAAGTATCAAAAAATGTGTCATATATATATACAATGGAATTCTATGCCTCCATCACAAAGAATGACATTGCCTCATTTGTGAGGAAATGGAAAGACTTGGAAACAATTATATTAAGTGAAGTAAGCCAGGTCCAAAGAAACATAGGTCCCATGTTTTCCCGTATTTGCAATAACTAGTATATGTTTGGGACAAGCAGAAAAAGTGAAAAGCTATGTACACATGACCATACAAGATGATGTTAAGCGAAATGAACCCCAAGATAGAGACATAAATATCCTCTTTCTTGCTTGCTATTGTTTCTAATGTATTCATAATGTACCATGTGAGTTTTTTGTTTCTTTTTATGTTCCTTCCCAGGGTATAACCCCTGTTTTCACAGTATTTGATGTCGGTGACCTGCATCTTTTATATACACTTCTCTAATGCAGGGAGTGGAATGGAAAAAACAAAATGCTTAAATAAGGATACAGGTTGATCCACTGTAACAATGAGATGAACTTTACAACTTCAGTGGCAGGGGGTGGGGATGGGAGAGTTTGGGCAGTGTAGTTGTGGAGGTGTGAGGGAAGGGATGGTAGGGGAAAAACAAAAGGATGAGGCAAAAATGCTCTATAGGAAATGTACTCATTATCTTGATCATGTAATTCTAACCCCTCTGTACAGTATTGTTACAATAAAAATGTTCAAAAAAGAAATGTTCTCATAACATTATGTATGTAACTGTATCTCCTCTGTACATTATCTTCATGGTAAAATTAAATTTAAGAAACAGCAAAGAAAACACAGACAACACTTGTCACCATCTAACCAATAAGAGCTGAGCCCCATCCCCCTCATTCTCCTCTCTGATTAAGGTTATTTCTAACTTTGCTTAAATGGGAACAGGTTTCCCTTATTTGCAATAACTAGTGAATGTCCTCCTCCACAATGTGCTGGCTCATGTTGTTCTACATAGTTAGAAGTTCTTTGCAAGTCAGAATCCAGTCAGCCAGTGACTTTACTAGTTCCTGCATTTAAACACAAGAAAGAGGGTATAAAGAAAGTCTTCACTCTATTTGATGTTGGTATAATTTGTGGAGGGGAAGGGAAAAAAACAAATCGTTTAACTAGGGATATAGGTGGTCCCATTGCAACAATGAGATGTACAAGTCTTTATGTCGAAAAACGAACTTTACAACTTTGGTGTGTGGGGCGAGAATCGGGGGGAGGGGGTGCGGAGGAGAGTATGGGAAGGGATGGGAAGAGGAAACAAAGGAGGCAACAATGCTTAATAAGAAATGTACTCGTTATCTTGCCCATGTAATTGTAAATCCTCTGTACGGTATTCTCACAATAAAAAAAATAAAATATAAAAAAGAAAGCCTTCAACTCTAGCTGGTGCTGTTCCCATACCTATAAGATTATCCTTTGATTAGACTCAAGGGGAGGAGGACTAGTCAAGGAAAGGGACCATAGGAATGAAGACCTACCTTGGTGGCCAGCCTCAAACCAAGTTGCTCTGAAAAGAATATTCCTTCCTGCTTTCCTTTTCATTGGCTCAGTATTTCTCTAATGTTTATACAACTCACTCTGATTTAAAATATAGGTCAACACCTCAATTTAGAGAACAGTGAAGTTAATATTTAGTTAAAATATATTTAATAATGCCATATGTATTTAAAAGGTGTAAATAGGTGGCATCTTCTTTTAAAAATCTGATGAATGCAGTGCTGAAGTCGTCATCACATGCAATTTCTCTTCAACTGGCATTATATTTTGGCTAATTTTTAAAATGAAAAAGTGTAAAAAAATTTTAAAAATATAATTAGTGTAGATTTATCAGCAAAAAATTCATCTGGCTGTGGATACATAATTTGTTGGTTTCTCTATTTTTCTTTGTGGTGGCTATCAAACAGAATTTTAGGAAAACATAGGCAAACTATCAGTAGCCATACGCTTGATGAGATTTGGGTTCTATTTAATTTTTTGTGCTGATCCTGGGACTTGCACTCATTGCCTGTGCACTGTCCCTAAGCTTTTACTGCTCGAGGCTACTACTCTAAAACTTGGGCCATAGTTCTACATCCATATTTTTGGGTGTTAATTGGAGATAAGACTCACAGACATTCTGTCTTTGGGTCCAACTTCAAACCAAGGTTCCTATATCTCAGCCTCCATAATAGCAAGGATTATAACCATGAGCCACTGTTAGCCATATTGTGTCTTTTTTAGAAACAGCTGTAAATAATAATAATAGAAAACTATCACTATAACTAAAGGCTCAAACCTGTAATCCCCTAGCTATTTCAGAGGCTGAGATCTATAGAATCATAGTTTAAAGCTAGACTGTTCAGATAATTCAGAGTTTTTTAATTTTTTTAACCTGCTGGCCCTAGAGCTTAAATTCAGGCTTTGGCACTGTATATGAGTTGCTTTACATTAAGGCTAGTGTTCTACCTCTTGAGCCACAGTGATACATGCAGCTTTTCCTGAGTAGTATATTAGAGGGAATAGGTAAGGAGACTGCCCAGTCTGGCTCCAAACTACCACCTAAAATCCTAAGCCTCCAAAGTAGCAAATCAGATATTATTATTTTCAACTAAGCAGCAAAAATAAACAGACTGGAGGTATGGTTCAAGTGTTACAGTTTCAGCCTTGCATGGAAAAAGTTAAGGAAAGTTAAGCCCCAGTACTGGCACATATGCACACAAAAGCATGTAGATACAGACATACACAGGGTCCTATACACAATTCCCCGGGATGAAAAAAAGATTAAAATATTGAATTAAATTATAAGGACAAAAATAAGTAATTTAAACAGTATTTTTTAAAAAAACAAAACACTATGATAGCCAGATGCTGGTGGCTCATGCATGTAACCCTAGCTTCTCAGGAGGCTGAAATCTGAGGATCGTGGATCAAAGCCAGTCCAGACAGGAAAAGTCCATGAGACTCTTATCTTCAATAATCCACTCAAAAACCTTGAAGTAGTGCTGTAGCTAAAGTTGTATAGTGCTAGTCTTGAGCTGGAGACCATAGGTACTGAGCCCTGGCCTAGAGTTGAAGCCCATGACCAAGAAAAAACAAACAAACAAATAGAAAATAAAAAAAAAAAAAACGGCCATAGCTGAATTGTGACTTAGGTGTCAGAATACTTTCTTCCCATAAACGAGGTATGAGTTCAATCCCCAGTGTTGTTCATACCAAAACAACCCAATAAAAGCACACCAATAACTATCTAACAAAAAATATATCATACTTTGTAAAGAAGATTAAAACTTACAAAAATAATTGAAGTAGAGCTAACATGTGACTCCAATCCTATTAAACACCAAAAAAAAAAAAAAAAAAAAAAAAGGCAGAACTTGAGCTGAGGCTCAATAGCCTGCTAGCTTCGAAATAAAAACAAAATACCAAAAACAAAACAAACCTCAGAGAGAGTCCACAGGCCCTGAATTCAAGCCTCTCCCAACCCCCCAAAGAAAAAAACCCTCAGGAGTTGAGTTTTTGTTCCTGTAAGCTTTGAGCAAAAAAAAAAAAAAATCCAAAAATCTCATGCACAGTGAAGTAGTGTGGCATAAATTGTAGAGCCTGCTAGTTTTGATCTAAGAAAACAAGCCAGGTTTCTCTGGCTCATGCCTGTAATACTCGCTACTCAGGAAGCTTCCCACAATGGGAAGCCAGTCCAGGCTGAAAAGTCCCCTGGGGACTGTTTTTTTCCAATTAAGTGGAAGTGGCACTCTGGCTGAAAGTGGCAGTGTGCCTGCTTTGTCCCTGACAGAAAATACCTAGGCACTGAGTTCAATCCCCACAACTGACAAAATAAATAAATAAATACTGAGTGAGAATAGCTAGGCCCTAATAATAAAGGACATGAACTTTACAAAGGGGGGAAGGCAAATCAAATAAATGAAAAGGTGCAAAAATGAGCATATGAAAGATTTCTAAATCATGGCTCAAAATTGCAATCTTATTTGCTCAGATTGGTGAAAACTAAGGATCGTGTTTCAAAGCCATCCTGGGCAGAAAGTACAGGAGACTTATTTTACTGTGTTCAGTACTGGGGCTTGAACTTGCTATGATTTCCTTATGGCTAGAGGTCTACTTCTTCCTACATATTGGTGGTTAATTAGAGATAATTTTCTCATTGATTTTCTTGCCCAGATTGGCTTCGAACCATGATTCTCAGATTTCAGTCGTCCCTGTACTACTCTTGGCTTGCTGTTGATATTCTAATCAACTGGTAACCACAGGAAAAGCAGAAGCTGAGCTGTGGCTCAACTAGTGAAACCTGCCACCATTAAGGTAAAAATAAATAAAACCTCAAGGAGAGTCATCAGGCCTTAATTTCAAGACCTAACAACCAGCACTTAATTTAAAAAAAAATAAAAAAAGAACCTCAGTCACCATTACCTGAGTTTGAGCCCTAGAAGAAGAGCTACAAAAAAGAGAACCAGCCTGTAGTTTACCTGTGGTAAAATTTGTAAAGCATGGTCGTTTCAAGAGGAAAGAAAAAACTAAGCATGAAAGCTAGCCCCTAAGAAAAATTGTCAAAAAAAGAAATAATAAATAACCTGAAATGGTGAAAGAAAAGGTAATTAAAGATTTGTAAATGTTGACTCACACTTATAATCCTGAGTGCTAAAGTCACTGAAGTCTGAAGATCATGGTTCAAAGCCATCATGGGCATTGAAGTCCATGAAACTTGCTTCAGTTTGTTCAGTCGAGGGACTTAAATTTGAAGTGTTTTGCTCATGGTTAAAGTTCTACTGTCTTCTGCCTATTAGTGGTTGATTGGAGGAAAGTCTCATAGACTTTCCTGCCCAGGTTGACTTTGAATAGTGATCCTCAGATTTCAAGTCTCACTGTACTGCCCTTGACTACCCATGGGACTCTTGTCTCATATTAAACACTTTAAAAAAGGCAGAAGTTGAGCTGTAGTTCAAGTAGTAGAGCCTTCTACCTTTCAGTTAAATAAGTAAATCAATAAAACCTAAGAAAGAGAGGGGCAGAATGAAAGTGAAAGACAGGAAATTCTACACTAAGCAAAAGTAGAGAAATGTAAATATCACCCGTTGTGGAAGAAATAAATTGTATTGTCAAAGCTTATAGAATTCACAAAGTTTATAGTCCATGATAATGATAATTTGACTTGTGAAGGTTAAAATATGTTTGTAATTTCAACTAAATATCACTATTCCACAATTCTGTGAAATAAGAGAAATTAAGGTAATCACCTAATCTCAATAATAATAAAAACCTCAGAAAGAGTCACCAGGCCTTAATTTCAAGCCCTAAATCACTAACCTGCCCCAACTCCGACCAAAAAAAAGAAAAAGACACTCTGACCAGGACCTGAGTTCTTACACTAGGAGCAGAAGCCAAATGAAACAAAAAGTATACTGTAGTTGTCCTATGGCCCAAGTAATAAAGCAAGCTACTTTTAAGAGGAAAGAAAAAAACCTGAGTATGAAGGCTAGACCCTAAGCCCCTGACATTTCCCATAATGGAAAGTGGATCAATCATGGAATCCAACAGTTGTGCTTGCTCTTGTGATCACACCTGAAAATGCCCCTTCAGTTCTAGACCCTCCAATCAAAAATGGACGGCAGGCTTGTTCTGGGCTTCTGGCAAAGAAGGACCTTGTGCAGAGGAAGTTCCTCCTCTTCTTTCCTTGATCCCAGGGTTCAGCCTCTCTTGTGAGTCAGAGTGGGGAGTGGATGGCAGGGTGACCAGATGATCCAAATAGAGTGGGAGCTGTGCTAATGGACTTGCAGCTGGCAGCTGGATTCCAGGGTAGGTAGGAACTGGTAGGGCCCTCTGATTACCCAGCAATAGGGCGATTGAGTTGGAGCACCTGCTGGCTCCACCTATAATCAAGTCCGCCCCATCTCCTCTGCCCCTGTAACAATCAGAGGTATAAATGGGGATCTGAGTTCACTCTGTTAGATTCCTGCTTCCCAGCTCTACTTGTTTGCCTCTGTGGGCACCACCGCTGAAGACATACATCCATCAGCTCTGCAGCCCTGCACCATGAGGGAGATTGTGTACATACAGGCAGGCCACTGTGGCAACCAGATTGGCGTAAAGGTGAGCATGGCACTGGCCTAGGATCCAAGTCTCAAATTTAGGGGAAGGAGAAGGAGGACAGGTTGGAGTTTGGAGGTGGTGGTGGTCATGGCTAGGCTGAAGTAGGTGGGGCTCCATAGTGGTCCCTAAACTTCTGCAAATGAAGTCCCCCAGATAGCTTCTCCAATTTCCCTAATTTGTGTGGCCCTGGTGGGTGTGGTTTTTAAACAAGGCTGGGGTGGTTTCAAATCCCTTGCATGTCTTAGTCTTACCTGAGACTCAAGTCTTTGTATTAAGTTTCCTGGGAATAGACTAATGCACGTTTGGTCTGGTTTGAATGCAAGGAATGCAGTGTTTTTGAGCTGAAAGATACAGACAATTCCCTTGTGTCAACTGATGAGTGTCAGATAATTGTGAACAGTTCTTCTACCTTAATGCAAATTTCTCTGAGTTTCATGCCCCACCTAAGCTCCCTTAAGTTGAGTGTTTTCTAAATCATTGGTTGTTGTGTATGCTCTGAGGACACTTGGGGTTCTGGAGACCCTTCTTACTGAGTCTTCAAGTTACTGCTTTGGCAATTTCATGTCCATGTAAGGCCAGTTACTCGACATAGAATACAAACAGAATATGGTACTGCATAAGATGGAATACTCATAGGAGAACACAGACATCTTCTATTCAGCCAGATAACAAAGAGATTAAGAAAACTAAAATACCACCCATTTCTGTGCTTTTTTTAATTTAGAAAATGTAATTATTTTTTACAAATATATTTGTGTCAACAGGACATGGGTTTCTTATGGTTACTTTAAAATGCATTGTTTGGACAGTTAACATTCTAGGTCATAATACACTTCTATTTCCATCTCAGTTTTGGGAAATGATAAGCAATGAGCACAATATTGATTGCACTGGCAACTACTATGGAGACAGCCATTTACAGCTGCAGAGAATCGAGGTGTATTACAATGAGGCAACTGGTGAGTGTCTCCCATCTGGTTTCCCATACGGTGGCAAAAGAGTTCCCAGGGGAATACTAATGAAAAGGAAGGAGTTTCTGCCTTTCTTATGGTAGTATTGTAGTTTTAATTTGTGACCTTGATCTTATAAGTCAAGTGCTGTACCCAACTGAGCCACTCCACCAGATACTTTGTTTTAATTTTTGAGTATATTCTTGTGAATTAGCCCAGGAAAGCCTTATACCTGAGTTCCCCCTACCTCTACTTGCTGACTAACCACACCTGGATTTTTTTTCCGGTCATGGAGCTTGAAATCTGGGCCTAGGCAATGTCGCTCAGCTCTTCAGCTCAAGGCAAGCGGCTCTACCACTTAAGCCACAGTGCCACTTCCAGTTTTCTGTTGTTTTATTGGAGATAAGAGTTTGCCGGCTTTTTATGCCCTGGTTGGCTTTGAACCGTGATTCTCTGATCTCAGCCTTCTGGGTAGCTAGGATTAAAGGTGTGAGCCCGCTTCACATAATTAAAAATGAGACTGCCTAAATATGCATTCTAAAACAATTGATAAAATATAATATTATCCAGTGCCATTTGGTTGTGTGCTGATCATCCTAAGCTCAAGGCCTGGGCACTGACTATGAGCTTCTTTTGTTTTGGGTAGTTTCTTGGAGATGAGTCTCCCAGACTTTCCTGCCCCAGCTGACTTCAATCTGCAATGCTAAGGTCTTATCTCAGATTTTTGAGTAGCTAGAATTACACCTGTAAGCAAGCAGAGCCCAGTTACATTGCCTCTTTAAAATATAGATTAAATTTCTAAAACAATATTTTGAAAAAGAAAATTTTAATAATTTTAAAGAGGGATGTTCAGTCACTAATATATATGAGAATAGTCCAAATCACAAAGCATAAATAAAGTGTCTTACCCTGAAATCTATAACATTTCTGGTCTTGAGCATTTTGAATATGAATACTTAGCCAACAATATTTTTAAGGTTTTTAAAGTAAGAAAACGTTCTTTTGATGTAGAAAAAACCAATACTAATTTGTAAACATTGCTTTTAAATGATTAATATTGTCTTTCCTAACATAAACAGCCTAATTGAAGTCTACAAAGCAGATTTTCAGTTTTTGTAACTGTCAATGTAAAGATCATTTAATTTTATATTGAGTTTCCATTCTGCATTATTGTATACAGAAAGAATCGTGGATAATTGGCTTTCCTATGTATTAATCCAATGAACAAGTACAAACGAAAGTACAAAACTATTTAATTTGAGTTTTATAGATCTATATTTTGGGATGTCCTCACCTTGGTTGAGAGTGTTTGGGTTGGATTGTGTCACTCCTATGAACAGAATTTTAGGTTGTGTCTTTACTAGATCCTGTATATCCAGCAGGATGGCCAGTTTTGTTCATGTGAATATTTAGGAAGGGGGTATTCTAAAACTGGTGTTTACATCATGTTAACTGCTTTCCCTTGGGCCAAATCAGGATAAATGGGAAATTGCAAGTCATTGCTCAAGGTTGCTCTGAGTATTTGAATGCAAGGATGTGTGCTATTTGATAACCATTATTGAAACATTATAAGACAATAAATATATATTGTATAAATGTTTTCTCCAGGAAAGCCTTACACTTATATTCCCCTACATCTACTTGGTGAATAGCCATACCTGGCTTTTTTTTTTTTTTTTTTGGCGTTGGGGTGTCGGTCATGTGGCTTGGACTTTGGGCCTAGGCACTGTCCCTCAACTCTTCAGTTCAAGGCAAGCAGCTCTACCTATTGAGCCACAGTGCCATTTCTGGTTTTCTGTTAGTTTATTAGAGATAAGGGTCTTAAGGACTTTTCCTGCCCCAGCTGGCTTTGAAGAGTGATCCTCTGATCTCAGCCTCCAGAGTAGCTAGGATTATAGGCATGAACCTGGTTCATTTCTTGAGAAAGGTAATTGGGGAAGGGGAGGGATAGTGGGAGAACAACAAAGTAGGGGGTAACAATTTTTGACAAGAAATGTTCTCATTTCTTTACTCATGTAACTAACTCCTCTATACAGCACCTTTACAATAAAATAAAATTAACAAAAAAGAGAAAGTTTCTTGCTGATAGGCACTGGTAACTCATTCCTGTAATGCTGGCTACTTAGGAGGATAAGATATGAGGATCATGGTTCAAAACTTGCCTCAGCAGAAAAGTCCTTGAGACTCTTATCTCCAATAAGAAAACTGAAAGTGGGGTTGTGGCTCAAGTGATAGAGTGCTAGCCTTGAGCTGAAGAGCTGAGGGACAGTGCCCAGGCCCAGAGTTCAAGCCCCATGATGAACCACAAAAAAAAGTGTTGCCACCTTTCTTTTGCACCATTAAACTCAAAGCCTGATGCTCATCTTTGCCTCATGTGTAGCTGAGATTTCAGCCACCATGCCCAAAGCAAAGGAATGAATATTCAATGGAAATAGACAACGGCAAACATCCTTAAAGTTGCTGAAGCCTCTTGCATGGGGATTCATGCTCAAGATATCTTTTCTGTTTCCATGTCTCAAATGCTGTAATTTTTGTAATGAATGCTGAGAGTCACTTAGAATCATAAGCTCTGCCCCCTAAGTTCCTTGTCAAGTATAGGCCTAAGTCAACTCTTTTTCTCACAGGCAACAAATATGTTCCTCGGGCCATCATGGTGGACCTAGAGCCTGGAACATTAGACTCAGTGAGATCGGGACCATTTGGCCAGAGCTTTAGGCCAGACAACTTCATATTTGGTAAGTCATCATGGTCCATGGATCCTAACATCCAGGCACTCCAGTGCTGGGCTGAGACTTTATCCATCTTGATATTGTCCTCACCTAACCCACCTATTCCAGTCCACGGGAGTCATGCCCCTGGCCTCTCAGACAGCTCAGATCAGTGCAACTCTGCAAGCCCTCCATGACAAAGAAGCCTCTGAAGGGAAAGAGCATCAAGTAGAGAAAGCCACCAACAAGGTTTCAGCACTGCTGGTCATTTTAAAGCCCTGGCAATAACAGAACGACTTCAGGACACCAGAAATCAAAGCACAGCTATGTGTGAGCAAGGTGCAGACAAGTGCTTGCAGTTTAGCTTCCCTCTGACCACACTGTGCTCCTGTCCCTCTTGTGAAAGTAACTACATTTCCAGTATTGAGGCAGGCTCGGTCCTTCATTTCTAGAAGTACTTGATTTGGGTTAAAATGTATTTTCTTTCACACTGTCTTTACTTTTCTTTAGAATCTGGGTGATTTGTAGGGTCCCAGATATATTGAAAACATTTCCTTTATTTCAACAAAGTGTATCTAATGTAATAGCAAAGGTTAGCTCAGAAGAGTCCTATTGTCTTCACAATAGGACAGGCACAGTCATTATTCTTGGAGTGTGTGTCTCATCATATCTTTGTGTCTGATAGGCCAGAGCGGGACAGGCAATAACTGGGCAAAAGGCCACTACACAGAGGGAGCTGAGCTGTTGGAATCCGTGCTGGATGTGGTGCGGCGGGAGTCAGAAAGGTGTGACTGTCTCCAAGGTTTTCAGCTGGCCCACTCCCTGGGAGGTGGCACTGGATCAGGCATGGGCACCCTGATTCTCAACAAGATCCGAGAGGAGTATCCAGACCGCATCATGAACACCTTCAGCGTCATGCCCTCCCCCAAGGTGTCAGACACCGTGGTAGAACCTTACAATGCGATCTTGTCTGTCCACCAGTTGGTGGAAAATGCAGATGAAACTTTCTGCATCGACAATGAGGCCCTGTATGACATCTGCTTCCGCACCCTGAAGCTGCCCATACCCACCTATGGAGACCTGAACCACCTGGTGTCAGCCACCATGAGTGGAGTCACCACCTGCCTGCGCTTCCCCGGCCAGCTGAATGCAGACCTGCGCAAGCTAGCCGTGAATATGGTGCCCTTCCCCCGCCTACACTTCTTCATGACTGGCTTTGCACCCTTGACCAGCCGGGCCAGCCAGCAGTACCATGTTCTCTCAGTGCCCGAGCTCACCCAGCAGATGTTTGATGCCAAGAACATGATGGTCGCCTGTGATCCCCGCCATGGTCGTTACCTGACAGCAGCTGCCATCTTCCGAGGCCGCATGTCCATGAAGGAGGTGGATGAGCAGATGCTCAACATGCAGAACAAGAACAGCAGCTACTTTGCAGACTGGATTCCCAACAATGTGAAAACAGCTGTATGTGACATCCCCCCGCGTGGCCTCACGATGTCAGCCACCTTCATCGGCAACAACACAGCCATCCAAGAACCTTTCAAGCGCACCTCAGAGCAGTTCAGTGCCATGTTCCGGCGCAAGGCATTCTTGCACTGGTACACGGGAGAAGGCATGGATGAGATGGAGTTCACTGAGGCTGAGAGCAATATCAACGACCTGGTGTCCGAGTACCAGCAGTGCCAAGATGCCACTGCTGATGAACAGGGGGAATTTGAAGAAGACTTGGTGGAGGAAGAAGTTTAAGACTTCCCTTTGGTAGCAATGCAACAGGACTGTCAGAGCCTGCCTACTACTTCTCAAATGAATGGTGCTTTCCTGAGCTCCTGTTGTCCTGCAGTGAGGTCCCTGCTGTGTATCATCATGCACAGCCTTTCCAGTCAGGAACTCACTGATGGTGAATGTAAAAATGCAGATTTCTTTTAAATAGTATTATTCTAAAGCCTTATTTATAAAAAATAAAGTATACATTTTGTACTCTTGAGTCCTTATTCTTCTTTAGAATCCCTTTTTTTCTTTCAATGTATTTGAAATATAAAGTTGGCCAGCAGGATTTAATCTTATTAATATAGGAATGGTGCTCAAGAGGAATTTCAAATTCATGGCGTTCCTACTATTTTGAAGAGGAAGATGACAAGTGCCAATGTTGTTTATTTTCCCTGGCCCAGTTTTAAAGTTAGCAGTCTCTCAATAACATGCCAGTAGCATAAAAACAGTTTGAAGAGAAAGTAAACCAGATCCAGATGTTACAATTTTCCTAGTACCAAGGTGATGTTTGGAGTACTGAAGGGATTGATGTTCAAGACTTGTCTGGGCACTGAGGTAGCAGGGCCTCTTCCTCCTTTATTCTGACACAGGACTTGCTTATCCTGCCACCTAGTATGCATTCCTCTTTGGGAATGGGACCACAAAATGCAGGTATGAATACTGGCCATTAAGGATCTACTTCTCCTTCAGACAACCACATGTTCTGGTCTCATGCCCCATCAGAGGGATTTCATTCACATTCCCCAGAAACAGTAGCAGGAACCCCAATCCCTGTGCTTACAGTTCAGTTGGCAGTGAAGCAGCACTCACAAGATGAGTGCAAGATCCTGGTTGCCAGGGTAGTTTCTCAAGGCATCTGTCAGCTCTAAGGACAAAAATGAGTCTAGCTGTTTGAGGGAGTGAGAAGCTGACCAGTCCCATAGCGTATCGATATCTGCTTGATTCAGTACTTCCATGTCAAGGAGTGGAAGGGAGACATGGCCCAATGACCCATTCTCATACTCATTTTCCAGCATTCGAAGCTGTCTGAGGCCTACAGGGGGTTGTAAGGGAAAAAGATCCAACCTGTTGGGTATGTTTACTTTGCATGAGTGAGACAGAAATCTCAATTGCTTAGAACCTACACAATGGCCAGGAAGAGGGTGAAAACTTCTGTTTTCACCAGAGGCCAAAATCATTCACTAGTTCTTTTTGCCAGAATCTTTCATTCTTCTTGCAGTGAGGCTCCAGGTACGTTGTCTGTGTCAGGCATTCCTCAATGGCCACCAATAACTTGTAAGAGCCCCTTTTGCTCCAGAAACAGGACCTATGGGAATCCAGCAAATTTTAGGAAGCTCTAAGGAAAGATACTACTGGGTGAGGTGCAAGTTCCTTGTTTCTAGTAAAGTTGGGAGATAGTAAGTTCCCTAAGCATTCCTATACCAGGCCTGAGGTTGGGGTAGGGTGGGGAGGAGTGGGGTAGAGATCTTTAAGCCAAGTTGGACTCACTCAGCAGAAAGTAAACTGCCAGAGAGACTGTTGTGTGACTAGAATCCCCACGGCAGATCAAAGTGCAAATAGCTTCCAATGTGGGAGTCTTAGGGAGTAGGTATGGGCCAGCAAATTGACATCCCTGGATCTCTAGTCTTGGAACTGACCAGGTTGGATGACTCCAAATCCTCTAAGGCTGCTGGGTCTGAAATGAAGGCAGGCCTGGCCAAGGTACTCTCATTCCTCAGTGGGATAAGGATTGAGGCCAAGCTGTGGTGGAGGCCCCATCCAGCCTATTTACCAGTGTTTGACTAAGAACAGTTTTGTTTTATCTTAAGTGCCCGTTTTTGAGTCTTTTCTGGTGGCTTTGGCTTATTTCTTTACACTTTTGAAGAAGTAGTTCTTGGTTCATAATTAATGACTCATGGCTCATCCCTCAGAAAACTCCTGTTGATAATTTTACCAGTAGATTATCATGTATTTCTCAGACATGGCTTTTGTTTTCTCCTAGCCAGAGCTCTGCACTAATTGCCACACAAGCTAATGTTGAGGTGACTCCTATAGACAGGTTGATTATTTTGTCCAAATGCTAAGTGCAGCATCTCCCTTATTCTCATGTGCCTTGGTAATTGTATCAAATAATTGAGTCCTTGAATAGTATAATCAATGTTCTGGCTGAAGATGCAGCTCAGTGGTAGAGTACATGCCTGGCATGCACAAAGCTCTCAGTTCAGTCCCCAGTACCAAAAGGAGGAAAGATAACAAATGTTAGGCTCTAGAGATGATATATTAGGTGTCAAGGCAAAACACCCAGTTTGGCATTGAGGAGTTGTGTCATGAGGGAACACTGATAGAATGTTTGTAGGTGGAAAGAAGAGAGCCCCTTGATATGTGTACCCTTTTAGAAAGCAGAGGTAGGAATGGGGGATGAACCTCTGCTAGAGTGCCTAGGCCATCGAAGGAAGAAGCTGTGAAATGTATGTTGCTCTAATGGGACCAGAGTCTAAAGTGTCACCACCATACCAGGCAATGTCTCAACAAGAACAGGTTTGTCAGAAGGATCTTCTTGCATTGGAGAGATGTCCTTTGACCACTTTGGCCTTGTTAATCATATTTCCTTATGCTGTTTTCTTTTTCCTTCCTACTTGTCAGACCTATAGCAGATCCTATCCAGGAGACCCATTCTCTCTAATCTCATTCTCTTAAAGTCTCCCAGTTTATAGCTGTACATATCCTAGACCAAAAAAGTAGGGGGTGGATTTTCTGTCAGACATAGATTGAAACTGAAAGGTATTTTTGAAGTAGACTTTGACAAAGTTCTGATATTGACATCGTTGGGTTGATAAGTCCTGGAACTTAGACCAGCTTCTGGTCTAATTCTGAGGTGACAGTGGAAGAGAACTGGTGATAGGAAATCACAGACCAATGTGATTTCAAACCCTTGACAGGTACATCTCCATTCATGGATGTGCTATCAGCCAACATACAGATGTCTGTTAATGAGTGACGGCTGGGAAAAGGAAATTTATTGGTGACAGAGGAGACCAGCCTTTGGATAAGTGGTTGCCTTTAAGTGTGAGGGAGACAAAGAGTGCCTCCAAATACAGAGATATTTTCAGGAAGCAAGACAGCTTCACCCACATCTTGTTATCAACAAAATCATCTGAGAATAACTCTGTAAACCCAGAGGTGAGAGACATGTGCTTTGTGCTTCTGCACCACTGCTTCGCTGCGTGGCTCTTTATGTTCTTCTGAAACCTCCTTCTGAGCTGGCCCACAATGTGACCAGGAGGAGGGAAGTGGAGGGAACTTGGCAGCTTGGCTGCTAATCACTCTGGCCACACTGACATGGGGCAGTACGTATGTGATGGGCATCTGCTCCATGCTAGTTTTATGTGCCCAGTGGGAGCTTTGGCTCTTACTAGGAGAAGGTAACAGTTCCTCTGTCCTTGGGCCAACTCCCAGGTCAGGATGTCTTCATCTGCAGAGGCTGGAACTTTGCCATAGCTCTCATCTTGACAGATTTCTTTCTGTTTATCAATTTTCTCGTTCTTTTTTTGTTTCTTTATTTCTTTTCTTTCTTTCTTTGTTTCTTTCTCTCTCTCTCTGTCTCTTTCTCTTTCTTTCTTTATCTCTTTGTTTCTTTGTTTCTTTGTTTCTTTTTTCTTTATCTCTTTGTTCCTTTCTTTCTTTCTGTCTTTCTTTTTTTTTTGTTCTTTTTCCAGCCATGGGTCTTGAACTCTAGGCCTAGGAACTATCGCTCAGCTCTTCAGCTCAAGACTAGCTCTTGAGCCATAGTGCCACTACCAGTTTCCTGGTGGTTTATTAGAGATAAATATCTCAATGGCTTTCCTGTCCAGGCTGGTTTTTAACTCCCATACTCAGATCTCTGCCTCGTGAGTAGCTAGGTTGACAGTCAGGGGCCATTGGTGCCCAGCTTGACAGGTTTCTTATTTGTGCAAGATAACAATGACCATGTTCTGCCCTGTGAGGAGTTTTCTTGTCATCCTACAACACTGATGGTCTTAGTATTGTGGCCAAGCACACAGCAAGGGGGCTTTCTATGCATGCACATTGACTAGTATCTGAAAAGACAGCTTGCAATGGCCAGGAAGGCTCCACGATTGCATACATCTCATCTTGCACTGGGCATAACCAAATTTTAAGTTCTAGTGTTGGTTCTTTTCCTTTGTACACAGCTTGAGCAGGTTGTTCAGGGCACAAGCCAAAATGTAGAAAAGAGAAAGGGAGAGATAGGGAAAGTTGGACATGAATGGCAGAGAAAGGAAAGAGAGCCTGAAAGTAAACAGACTTATGATCATTTACCATTCCAGTAGCAAAAACGGTCTATATCTGAGAATGGCATAAAAATGAGGTGCTCTGGCTTTCCAGGGAGTGCAGGAGGCATTTCAAAGGGGTTTCATGGTTCCAGCATGACTCGCAGAACCCCATTAAATGAGTAGGAGAGTCAGTCTGGTGAGTGAAGGAGAGCTGACCAGCAGAAGCAGAGTCCTGACTTCCCCCGGAACACTCTAGAGAGAAGTGGCCAAGCCCCCAAAACCAAGTGTCCTCGGCTTCAGAGGTGACCAGCCTGTCAACTAAAGGCCGTAGGAGCTCTCTGGCATGGCGCCACATCAGTACAACAGAGCAACAGAGCAACAGAGAGTTGTAGAGAGCAGTTTCACTCACCAGAGTAGAGAAGTGGTATGGACGTGGATGTGAAGGCCAGCAATGGTATCTATGCACTGATTGTGCAGCAGACAGACCAGTTTGCAAAAGGCCATCAGAACTGTTGGTATTCCTCAGAGCCATAATGGAAAAACAAACAAAATAAAAGAAAAAAGAGGAAAAATAAAGAGAGGAATCCCAGCTATCCTGACTTTAAGCCCTTTTTGTGAGTCACAGCACCATTTATGTTAGGTTTTTAAAAAGAGATAGCCATGTAAGAAGAGCACCACGCTTGTGGTATTCAGATAAGGGGTAAGTTTATTCATCTTTCAGGCTGGCACCAGGCCATCTTGGTCCTCCACTCGGTGGGGAAAAGCCTGTCAGAGAGCTGGGAAAGACAGAAAGAGAGAGAGCTGGGGAAAAGAGCTAAGAGAGAGCTAGAAAAGAGAAAATAGCTAGAAAAGAGAAGAGATAGAAAAGATCTAGAAAAGAGCAGAGAGAGGGCATCTGGGACTGTGCTAGCCCTTATCTAGGGTATGGGTGGAGAAAGGTGTGGCCACATCAAATTCAGATGTGACCTCAGTGGATGCAGATGTGACCTCTTCCAGGTGTCCCAGTTGCCTAGGTATCACAGGTACTGGGTGGAGACTTTGCTGCAAGGAAGGTGGAGTCGACATTACAGGATCATAGGGGAAAACAAAGTAGGGGGTAACAATGTTTGATAAGATATGTACTCATTACCTTACTCAAGTAATTCTAACCCCTCTGTATAGTGTCTTTACAATAAAAAAGCCATTATAACCCTTATTCCAAACCAGGCAGGAAAGCATCAAAGAAAGATAATTATAGACCCATTTCTTTGATGAACATTAGTGCAAAAATTGTCTACAAAATTTTGGCTAGTCAACTTCAAAAATTCGTCAAAAAAATCTACACCACGACCAAACAGGATACATTTCAGGGATGCAAGGCTGGTTCAATATACGCAAATGAATTAATATAATTCATCACATCGACAAGAGCAAGGATAAAACGACATGGTTAACTCCGTATATGCAGAAAAAGCATTTGACAAAATCCAGCACCCCTTTATGATGAAGGCTGTGGAAAAAGTACGAATCAAAGAAACATTTATCAATACTATAAAGTCTGAATATGACACACAGCCAGCCAGCATTATACGTAATGGTGAAAAAATAAAGACATTTCTCCCTAAATCAGGAATGAGACAACTATGTCCACTCCCCACGTCTCTACAATTTAGTATTAGAATACCTACTTACAGCAATAAGACAAGATGTAAACATAAAAGGGATCCAAATAGTGGAAAATGAACTAAAACCCCTCCCTCTTTGCAGATGATATTATCTTGTATTTTAAGAATCCTACTGACTCCACTCCCAAATTACTCAAGCTCATTCAAAACATTGGCAAAGTAACAGGGTATAAAATTAGCCCTCAAAAATTAGCGTCTTTTATGTATGCCAACAATGAGAAAAGCATGTTTGAAATCAAGAAAGGAACTAAATTTGTAATAAACCCACAAAAATTAACATACCTAGGAGTTCACTAAAGAAGTGAAGGACCTTATGACGAAAACTTTAAAAACCTGGAAAGGAAATCAAAGCCGAACTTAGAAAGTGGAAAAACCTCCATTGCTCCTAGATCAGAAGGATCAATATCATTAAAATGGCAATACTTCCCAAGGGTATCTACAAATTCAATGCAATAACTGTCAATATTCCAACCTCATTCTTCAAGGAAATAGAAGCAATCCAAGAATTCAGATGGAACAATAAAAGACCCCTAATAGCAAAAATGATCCTTAACAGAAAAAACAGTGCTGGAGGAATATCAATACCAAATTACAAATTCTAGTACAAAGCCATAGTAATCAAAACAGTGTGGTACTGGCACAAGAAGAGACCTCTGGATCAATGGAATGAACCCACAGACTTATATTCATCTAATCTTTGATAAAGGAGCTAAAAAAATAGAATGGAAGAAAGATAGTCTCTTCAGTAAATAGCAAAATTGGTTAATCTAAAGCTAGATACATATACATAAACCTGCAACACAATGACCTCCAAACGGATCAAAGACTTCAGAGTCAAAGCAGACCCCCTGAAAACATTAAAGGATAGAATAGGAGAAACCCCAGGTCTCCTGGGCACATGCCTGAATTCTTTAAATAGAGATGCAGAAACACAACAAATCAAAGCAAGGTTGGACAAATGGGATTGCATTAATCTGTAGAGATTCTACATGGCAAAGGACATAGCTAGCAAGATCAATAGAAAGCCCGTGGATTGGGAGAAGATCTTCACTAGCCCTACAACCCATAAGGGTCTCATACCTAAAATATACTTGGAACTCAAAAAATTAAATCCCCCAACAACACCTCAAAGAAACACCTGCCCAATAATTAAGTGGGCTAAAAGCTTAAAAATAAACTTCTCTGAAATTGAAAAGGATGGCCAATAGACACATGAAGAAATGTTCAACCTCTCTAGACATAGAAATGTAAATGAAAACCACATTGAGATTCCCGAACTCTATCTGGTGGAGGGATAGAATTCCATTGTGTACATATACCAAATTTCTTGATCCATTTATCTACTGAGGGGCATTTGGGTTGGTTCCGTATCTTAGCTATGGTAAATAATGCTGCAATAAACATAGTTATGCTGGTAACTTTAGTATCGTCTTGTTTGTGGTCGTTTGGGTAAATGCCCAAAGTGGGATGCTGGGTCATAGGGAAGCTGAATGTGGAGTCTTTTTAGGATCCCCCATGGTACATTCAAAGTGGTTGAACAAGTTTACACTCCCTCAATCAACTGCCCCATTTGTTAGGAAACAGAAAGACTTGGAAAAAATTATATTAATTCACATAAGCCAGGCCTAAAGAAACATAGGTCCTATGGTTTCCTTTATTTGCAATAACTAGTATATGTCTGAGACATTGGCAGACAAGTTGATATTAGGCAACATGAACCCTAAGATAAGGACTCTAATATATTTTTTCTTGCTTGCTGTTGTTTCTAACATATTTATAAGATGATTTCTTTGTTGCTTTGTGTGTCCCTCCCCCATGGAATAACCCGATTTCAATGTATTTGATGTTGATATAAGGTGTGGAGGGGAAGGAAAAAAATTGTTTAAATAAGATACTGGTGGACCCATTGCAACAATGAGATAGTCAAAACCTTATGTCGAAAAACGAACTATACAACATGGAGATGGCACGGGGTGGGGGCGGGAGGGGGGAGTAAGGGAGATGGGAGGGCTGGGATGGTAAAGGAAAAAAAAGGAGGAGGCAACAATGCTTGATAAGAAATGTACTCATTGTCTTGCCCATGTAATTGTAACCACTCTCTACTGTATTTTCACAATAAAAAATAATAAAATAAAATAATAAAATAAATCTGGGTTTTTAATCCTCAGATAAAAAAAGATCTTATTAATAATAAAAATAACTCTAATAACAACAGATACTGGAGGCGATGTGGCCAGAAGGGTACCCTGCTGTATTTTTTGGGGGGTGGATCGGTGATGGGGCCTGAACTCTGAGCCTGGGCTCTTCAGCTCTTGAGCTCTTCAGCTCAAGTCTAGCGCTCTACCACTTGAGCCACAGTGCCACTTCTGGCTTTTTTCTTTTTGCTCATGTGGTGCTGGGGAATTGAACCCAGGGAATCAGGCATGCAAGGCAAGCGTTTACCACTGAGCCGTCTTCCCAGCCCCCCAACTGTATTCTTGATGGGAGTTTAAAAATGTTCAATCACTTTGGAGGTTCCTAAATGTAACAGGAAGAAGCAAAAGTGTGTAGCTCAAACTTGGGTATGCACAGTTACAATTACATACCTGCAAAACCCCACCTGGGGATTATTTCCCAGAAATGAAGAAGAAGGCCCACTTGCTGCAATATTGGAGTATCTGGGATGAAAATAAATGGGCCTACCAGGAGGAAGCAGCAAGATGGTAGTCTACAAAGTGAAGATCAGGTAACTGGGCTCCACCTCGGGGCAGTCTACAAGCCCTCCTCTTCCTTCTCCTGGGTCTAAGGTAGCACCTTCCTGGCCTCTCTGGCACGACCTGCATGCATTCCAGTAAACACATGTACACATGCACAGAATCCATCACCAGCAATTTCTTCCCTCAATGGTAGAGTGGAAGGGTACCCACTTATATCAAGACGGGGGCAGGAGGAATGTTGGTTGGAGATGACAGTAGCATCCACAGTTCCAGTCCTATAACCTTGGGCTGCACAGACCATAGTTGGTGGAGAAGGCAAGTGGGGGAGGGGAGAAACTCCAAGATCTGGCCTCCCTTCTTTTGGTCCTGTAGAGCACCTCTAAGTCAATCTGGCATCATGTCTGTGTGTTCATGTGAATGTGTACAAAGGGGCATAACCCTTTACCAACGATCAGTTTCTAAGTAGGGGTGGCTTGGCCCACTTACCTCGAAACAGGGGTATGTGGGATGGCACTGTCACCTGAGAAGACACAGACCAGAAAGGTGGAAGTGTACCAGGTGAGGATGAAGAGGTCCATGGGCAGAACCTCCTTGTTGCATTTGAAGCTGTAGCGGGTTGGTGATTGTGGCAGCATCCCAGTTCTTGTCCCATAATCCTGCTAAACAGTCCACAGCCAAGAGAGGAGGTGGAGTAGACCTCATTCCCTGCTATGCACCTGCTGTAGCACATGTTCAGCTCAACCTGGGGGAAGGGAGGCCTGGCAGATCGTATAGAAGCCTGGGAAGAAGGTGTGGGACCAATTATCTCAAAACAGGGCTGTCCTGAATTGCCTCCCACAGCGGTCAGAGGAGATATGAAAAAGCAAGGAATAAAGGACAGGGGCTCACTTACCTCGTGGGGTCCTCTGAGGATAGCTCCCAGAGCTGGGACCACTTTGAGCAGGAAGTTCATGTGGTGAAGCTGAAGATCCATCAGGATCCCCCAGTGGCTTTAATAGGCATAACACTGGTTGAGAGGGAGTCAAGGGCTGCAAGTCCAGCCCCATAAATGCCAGTGGACATGGGGGACACAAGGAACCCTGAAGCTCTACAAGCCATAGCTGGGAGCAGATGTGGGGCAAACTCTGAGCCAGGGCCTTCATTCTCTGTGTCCACCACAACTGGATTCAGACCAGTCTGGCACCACTTCTGTGTGTTGTATGTGGACACAAGCACATCCCCTCACCCAAACAAGTATTCCCACAGGAGGGTCTGAGCCAGGTGGTGGATGGGAAGAGGGGAGAGATGAGTGAGGCCCTAGGGAAAGAGATAAGTGGGGATAATGGTGGGCAGAGAGAGGGAGACCAGCTGGGAGGAGTTAGGCCCCACTTACCTCTATTCAGGGCTGTGCAGGGATTGCTCCTGCTGATGGGCACAAACTGACCAGGAAAGTGGAGGTCCCCCATGGTAACGATGAAGAGGCAGCAACATTAGCTCCAGTACCCACAGATGTGGGGGAACTGAGCAACCAAGCGTGCTATAAGGCCATAGGTGGAATGATGGACAGTGAAAACTCTGATTCCCTGCTTCCCTTCTCTAGTGTCTGTGTTACTTGGTTGAGTCCAATTGCATTACCTACCTATGTGCATTTCCACGGACATCCTCACACAGGTGGGGCTGGGATAGGGGATGGGTAGGAATGGGTGGCAGGGGAAGCAAGGAATGGGGGATTGAGTGGTGGAAGCAAAGGATAGAGGAAGCACTGGGGTGGTGAAGCATGGTTTGGGGTGGGCAGGGGAAACAATTGGTTGTGGGAAGGGGAAGTATGGGGTGGGGGTGCAGAAGGGCAAGGGAGTAGTGAGGAAGGAGACACCGGCAGAGAACCTAGCAACACAAAGGGGAATAAAAAGAGAGGTTCAGCTTAACATTTAAGAGCTCTGTTCCAGGGATGGCTCCTGGTGGGGGGCAGAGGAGAGAATGCACAAGAGGGCAATGGAGGTAGGGCAAGAAGAGGGAGGCTCACATACATTGAATCTGGGTCTTTGGAGATGGCTCCCCCATAATTAACTCCCCCATAATTAACTCCTTGAAAATGGAGGTCGGCTGGCTGGTGAAGCCTAAGAGGCAGTAGGGGACCATTTCCCTGAAACAGATGCAGCACCAGTAGGGAAAGGTGATAGCTTTCTCAGCTCCAATCTCTCCAGCAATTGCTTCATAGCAACTGTGACTACTGAGGCCATGACCAGGAGGGAATGGGGATGAACTCTAAGCCCTTATGTTCCATCTATGGAAGAGGTTCATCCCCTCACTCACGAATCTTCCTACACTAAGAGGGGTGGGGCAGAGTTGAGGGTGAGGTTCCGACGAATGCGGGTGGAGAGGAGAGATTGAGGGGACTGGGGCCCCATTACCTTGAAACTGTCTCTTTTAGGGTTGTCTTTGGCAGCTGGGTCAACACATCCTTAACCCAATGAAGGATTGTAGGGCACTGGAAGTCCAGGTAATGGAATAGGAGTTGCCCATGTGGTGAGGGACATGCAGTGAGTGTGGGCAGGGTGGTGCTGGAATGGAGAGCCTTACAGGGCATTTTGGGACCAAGGAAGAGGGGATGGGTACATTTCAGTTGAAACCGGGATGAGATGGGAGACTTCCACAGGTGAGCAGAGAAGAAAATGGAAAAAAAAGGTGTTTAGGAAGGGGGGCTATCTCACATAAAATTGGGATCATCATTGAATGAAGCCTGCAGCTGGGCCCACACTGAGCAGAAAGATGGAGGTCCACTCAGTGAAGCCGAAGATCCCTCAGGAAGGTGCAGCTCTGGTTGTGGAGATGGAGGCGAGGTCTGCATCTCCAGCCTCGCAACCGCCAGTGAACTCAGGCAAACAAGAGAGCCCTGGGGCTGTCCAGGCCTTAGCCAGGCAGGGAGAAGGGGCAGACTCTAACCTGGGTCTTCCTTCTCTGCAGCAGTCATTGCTCATGTTAGGAACATTCTGGCACCTGGCATTATATAAGGAGTGCTGGGCATGCACACATTCCCCCTCCTACGCATGTGTTTCCATGTGGAGGGGTGGGGCCAGGCACTGAGGGGAAAACAGTGGAACCTGAAGGGTTGGGTCTGTAAAGGTGGGGATAGAGGTAAACGTTGTGGTTGTGAGAGGGGGTGGGTCAGGAGAATGAGTGGAGCCCTGATGGATGTCTGGACTCAAGAAGGGGACTGATCCAAAAAGGCAGAGTAGAGCACATAGCAAGGTGGTGGGCTGGGGAAACATGGGGTGGTGATGGGACAGTGGGTGGGGGCAGGAGGATGTATGATGGGGCAGGGAGGTAATGGACAGGGAACCTAAGAGAGTGGAGGAGTGGATAGGGGAACAAGAAAAGAGATTGGGCCCGCTTAACTGAAAACAAGGCTTTCCAGTATGGCTCTCTCCATGTGTTGTGTGCTATGCTCATCTGTGCTCTGTTGGGGGTAAGCCAAGCCGGGTAGAGTCCCCATGCCCCACAATCTAGATTAAAGGAAAGAAACTCCATCTAACTATTCATCTGACAGGGGCAAAACTCTCTGGGCACTGGGAAGAGGTTTATAGTGAAGACAGGTTGGTAGATGGGCCACATCTGGGGTATCAGATTCTTATCACTCATACCCATGAAGCATAGTTAATAAAGAGAATGCACTCAAGTGATAGACCTTTCTTTTTTCTTTCCTTTTTTGTTTTTTCCCTTCCCTTTCTTTACCTCTTTGTTTTTCCAGTACTGGGGCTTGAACACAGCTTCTAGGGCCTACAAAAATTCCCTTCCCAAGGGCCTCCTAGACCTTCATCTTCCTGGTCCCTGTCAGCCCAGGTGCAGGTACCATGTCCAGATGCCCCGATTCAATGCAAGTATGTCCCCACCAGCCTTCTCCCTGTAGGAACTAATAGGAGGATTAAGGGTTTTGTGGATTTTTATGTGCATTCACATGAATATATCGTTCCATCAGTGGGACAGTTCTAAGAACTTAATTTCTTAATGAACTTCAGCTATAAATCAGGAGCAGGACCGGGAAAAAATCCACACAACAAAACAAAAGACACATCCCACAACCACTGGATACATACAAAGATGACTGAATGAAGGAAAGTAAAACTCAACCTAACAATATTTTACCAAATCTGTTATTTTTGAATGGTGAGAGCTCCATGGAGAGATATGTCAAAGCAGCCAGGGTTTTATGTTCAAGGATGTTGTCATTAATACTTAATCATTTGCTCATTCATCCAGGAAGGGGAGATCAATTACTATGGTACTTTGATTGTGTTCAATCCAATTACCATGTTATAAAAATAGCAAGCTGCCATAATAAAAATGTAAGGCTCCTCTACTCAGCACAAGTTATCTTCAGTTCACTTCGAAGCTATATACATCATAATCATATCCAAAGAATGCAAGGAAGGGAGGTAAAGAATCTGCGTTCTGATGTATTAGCTGCGACCAACACATTGTTCGTGTTGAAATGTTTATGCTCTGTGATCCTACGTTCTTCCTATTTTTGGATCTGAGTTGTGTACACATATGGACTATATGCATATATTCATATATACATTCTGAGTGAATATATATGTCCATCAACTGTGGTGTAAGCTTGAGAAGGCTTATTTTAACTGGTTCAGCAGCTGTGTGTCAATGTAATTGCTCCAGTGTCCCATGTGCATCTCGCCAAGTTATACACAAGATAATGTCACTGACCATGTTACCTATGTGGCCGCTGGCATTATCAGTCTTTCTTTTCCCCATTCTCTCTCCCTGCTCCCTCAATACCCTGAAGTAAACCACAGCCTTTATGGTTTTGTTTTTTCGATTTGATTGCCGAGGTTTAATTGGTCCGGGTCTAACACACTTTGTAGCTATAGCAGGTGTCGGCAGTGGCCTTTCTTCTTCTACTTTTCCTGACACTTACCAGGAGAGTTGGTCATTGTTTCAGGAGTTTTACTTGAATTACTTTCCACTTTCTGGGCTTTGCCTCCTATCTGATTTTGTCCCTTCTTTTGTGTTAATGAGAATTGAACCCAGGATGTTTCATTTGCTAGTTAAGTACTCTCACTGAACTATAACCCAGCCCCAGAATATCTTCTTAAATTCTTCCTACATCTGAATGTAGGATGGAAAGAAAATTTTATTCCAGTGTATTGGAATGTTTCAGATTTTTAGGGTTTGAATAATCTCGTTAAATATAGTCATAATCTACAAACATATGTTGATATAAACTGATAAGACAGGCTTTCCATCACTATATAGCTGTTGAAGGGAAGGTCTTGCCCTATAGCATTACCTTGGAAACTAAGTGGTGATGCCTTCAATATCAACTCATCAGACACAGGAGTTCAACCCAAGTGAGTTGTTGTGGTCTGAAGCTCCCATCAGGTTCCTTCTTTTCCATTTAGCATGCTACATTCCATACTACCAATATCCACCATGCACAATCTGACTGCTTAGATTTGTTCAAAGGTTTTGAGTGAATATATCTGTCATCCCTGACAAGTTTTACTTTGAGTGATGTGAAGAACTTCACCAGAAAAGTGATCAGTTCAGTTGCAGTGATAATTTAAGATAAATTTTCATATATTGACCACAAAGCTTCCTTTCTCAGGTCAAACACATTAACTTGAACCAAAATGATGCTATGGCAAAAATGAGTTTCTAATAGGGTTTCCAAATTCAATCACAAAATTGTTTTGCTTAAGGCAGAATGTAGTATGCCAGCCAATATATTCCCAGAATTTTTACCTGTGTTTTGCCACGCAAAAATATAATTTTGGTCATGATGATTGAACTCTGGGCCTAGATGTTGTCCCTCAGTGATTCAGCCCAAGACTGACACTCTACTACTTGATCCACATTGCCACTCCCAGTTTTCAGTTGATAAGAGTCTCACGGACTTTCCCTCATGGGCTGGATTTGCATCGCAATCTCATATCTCAGCCTCATGAGTAGCTTGGATTACAGGCGTGAGCCACCAACACTTGGCAACCATGTAAAATTTTCAACCATGATTGAAAATGCTAATGTATTTCTTAAAATAGGAACAAATTGTTTAAATAGGGATAT
This sequence comes from Dipodomys merriami, assembly GCF_024711535.1. Classification (NCBI taxonomy): domain Eukaryota; kingdom Metazoa; phylum Chordata; class Mammalia; order Rodentia; family Heteromyidae; genus Dipodomys; species Dipodomys merriami. The sequence continues at coordinate 379,887 of NW_027206200.1, read as the reverse complement.
AGGTGGAGCCATTGCAACAATGAGAAGTACAAGATGCTATGTCAAAAAACTAACTTTACAACTTTGGCGGGGGCTGAGGGGTGGGGAGAGGGGGGAGATGGGAGGGCAGGGATAGTAAGGGGAAACAAAGGAGGAGGCAACAATGCTTGATAAGAAATGTACTCATTATTTGCTCATGTAATTGTAAACCCTCTGTATGTTATTTTCACAATAAAATGACTTAATAAAAAAAGAAATATTTTTAAATTCTCATGCACATTTCCCATTAGGCAGTTCAGATCATGTTAATCTGAATTGTTGTCAGATTTATTTGTGTATTTGTGTGATGGTCTTTGAGTTTGAAGGTTGGCCCTAGGTGCTGTCCTCTGTGCCCACTACCCTTTTGTTTTGCTTGCTCAAGGTTAGCACCCTCCCACTTGAGCCACATCTTCCAGCTTTTTGGTTTTCATTTGGAGATAATAGTCTCTCTTTTTCCTGCCTGAGCTGGTTTTCAACCATGATCCTCAGCTCTCAGCCTCCAGTGTAAGTTAGCCACATACATTTAAATCAGGTGAAGTTCTTAGTGTTTCTCTGTCCTCTTTTGTGAAAATACACCCTGCCCTCCCAGCATCAAAGGTAAAAGAACAAATTAAAAGTAGTTATAATATTCCCAACCCAAACAAGATACCTGATATAGTTAATTGAAGTGCTAAGATACAAAATTTGGAGTTGTTGAAAGACTGAGTCTCTTTAATGTCATTTTGGGAAAAGTGAATCAAATATTCAGAGCATTCCTAGATGAAGAGAATAAAGTAGACCTGTTTTAATGAGGAGAATTAATGAGAACAATACTTTTTGTGTCATTACTGTAGCCTACTTGAAACAATTTCAAACTACAGATGCTCAGGTATATTTTCTGTGTAGTAATCACTGAATTCTAAAATTCTTTGTTTTCCTGAGCATTTTCAGTTTGTCCTCAACAGCTATCTCATTTGGTAACCAGGAGTCTTCTGTAGTCAATTTTACATATTAGGAAAGTAATTTTAGATTTTTTAAATCAGATAAACTAATAATGATAATCATTGTCTTATGTCCTTCATATTTCTTCACATTTCATTATATTGGTTTAATATGCAATTAGTATATTTATAGGCTACGAATTTTGATTTTGGTTTTGGTTTTTGTGCTGGTATTGTGGCTTGAAATCAGTACGTTGGTCTGTCACTAATGCCAACATTGAGAGCTAATTCCTATAATTCTGGCTACTCAGGAGGCTGAGATCTGACGATCAAGGTTCAAAGCCAGCCTGGTCAGGAAAGATCATGATGCTCTTGTCTTCAATTCATGATTAAAAACCAAAAGTGGAATGTGGCTCAAGTGGTCCAGCACTGGGCTTGAGCAAAGAACCTAAATTGTAGTTATGTGAAGTTTCTAAAGGATAGTTCCCAAGTGCTGAGTTTAAGTACCAGTACCAAAACACACACACACACACACACACACACACACACACACACACACACACACACACACACACACACACACACACACACACACACACACACACACACACGTATTCTTTTTCCCCAAAAGAAAACACTGTGGTTCTCTTTATGTGCCCCTGAAATCCACTTTGCTTTCTTTTTCATTCAGTTGGTGATGTTTCCACAGGGAGAGCAAAGCAATGACTATTACTGAGTCCAGGCTGCCTGTGATTCTGTTGGGATGACGGAGGTCTGCCTTATTGAGCAGTGGGACCCTGAGAAATCTCCATGAAGCACATGGATGGAATCATGAGAAGACATGCATTCAGGTCATTCTTCAGTCAATCTTCCTCCTGCCAAGGGTTTTTCTCTCTGTAGGGTGAGTTCCTTTTTTTCCAGGTAAACTTGAATATTGTGGGGCTTTCTGTGTGTACCTACATGCGAATAAGGCTTTTGTAAAATGTCAGCCATCGCAAACTTGTTCTTTTTCTCCTCTCACTATTAGTGAGTTTAATGGTAGCCTTCATTGTTCTGAGAAAAATGGAATGTTCTAGAAATTGTCATGGGATGTTTATAGATGTAGGTCAGAATTTATAGTTCTTTTGCTTTAGTGAATTGAGCAACATCTATGGGAATTTAGTGAATTTATTTCTAAGGTATAGATGAATTTTTGGATATGATATCTTTATGGAAGTCCAAATATATCTTTAAGTACTTTGTCCAAATGAAGCAGAAATTGAAAACACTTTAATTTTTTAAATTTTAATCAGAGTCTTGTATTCATTTTGGATATAAAATTTTTTTCTTTTCTTTTTTTAAAATTATTGTGAAAATGCCATACAGAGGGGTTACAAATAGTGAATACATTTCTTATCAAGAATTCTTGCCTCCTCCTTTGTTTCCCCATACAACTCCTTCCCCTCTCCAACGCCCTCACCCCTACACCCCACCTACCAACACCAACATCCCCCACCCTGCCAAAGTTTTATATTTCGTTTTTTGTTATAAGGTCTTGTTCATCTCATTGTTGTAATGGGTCCACCTGTAACCCTATTTAAACAGTTTTTTCTCTTCTCCTCCACAACTTATATCAACATCAAATACAGTGAAAGCAGGGCTTATACCCTGAGGGAGGTACATACAAAGCAATAAAGAAATCACCATATAAATATGTTGGAAACAATTGCAAGAAAGAAGAAAAAAAAACATTAGAATCCTTATCTTGGGGTTCATTTTGCCAAACATCAACTTGTCTGACAGTTTCTGTTTATCTCAGACATACCAGTTATTGCACATTTTTAAGTGGTGTAATCAATTAAAATTTCATTTCTAGCAAAAGTGACAGAAAGGAATGGAACTGGATATATAGAATAAGTTTTCCCTTTTGATGAGTTAAGAAATTTAAGTTTAATTTCACCTAAGGTATTGTGAGAAATACCAAGATTCAAATCCAATTTCTGCAAAATAATTAGATTAAATTAGTAGGAAAGGTACTTTGTTTGCAGTAACAATTATAATATGATATATAGAAAAGTGTGTGGCCAACACAATTGTGTAGTTGTGTACTTAGATATCTTTATGGGTGGTGTTATAGAATTTTAATAAATTTCTTCAAGCACAAGGAAAAAGATTGAGAGATGTTAGACTTTTATATAGAGTAGAGAAAATACCAGGTGGACTTCAACAAATGCTTTCATTTTTCTATTCTTTTTTGTGTTTTTCTTTTTGTGTGTGTATGTCCTGGTATTGGAGTTTCAACTTAGGTCTTGTGTTTTACTTAGCTTTTCCCTTAAGGATGGTGCCTTACTACTTAAGCCATAGCACCATTTCCAGGTTTTTGCTATTTATTGGCGATATGAATATAACAGATATTGCTGCTTGAGATCCCTTTAAATCTGGATCCTCAGATCTCAGCCTCCTATGTATCTGGGATTGCAAGTGTCAGGCACCAGTACTCTGATAGATGCATTTGTTTTCTCATGTTATGTGGCAAATTACCATAAATTTATTTATTTGCCCACTTAATACCAACTATTGTAGGATATAAGTTTGGGCTGGTAGTTTGGGTGTGGTTTCTCTATAACAGATGCTCAGTATCTACCAGGAGTTATAGTCTCTCATGGAATGTGGGGATTTCTTCCAAACTTAAGGGATGCCTAGCAGGGTTTAGCTCCTCTGTTTGTGAGACTGTAGTTTCTGCTTTCTGGTCACCTATCATACAGCCACTGTTGTCACCTCTTAGACATCCCCATACTTTCCTGACAAACGTATTTTCCTTACTGTTTGCTTCATTCTGTTGATGTCACTGACTTCTAGAAAGGCCTTAATTTGCACTCACTCCTTGGAAGCAACTAATATTCAACTCTTGTTGGAACTAATTACATTTGTAGACTCTCTTTCATTTTATCTACCAGAGCATATCGTGGGGTTAGATCCGGCCCAGACTGGAAGATAAAAGACTTCCCAAGGTTCTGAGTTGTTGTGTATCATCTGATACACATTAAAAGCTATTTATTAGCTGGGCATTGGTGGCTTATTCCTATAATCCTTGTTTCTCCGGAGGATGAAATCTGAGGACCCCAGTTAAAAGCCAGGCTGGGCAGGAAACGGTGAGAGACTATTATCTCCAATAAACCACTCAGAAAACTGGAAGTGGCACTGTGACACAAATGGTAGAGCACTCGCCTTGAGCTGAAGGACAGCACCCAGGCCCAGATTTCAAGCCTCATGGCAGGAAAAAAAGAAAAAGAAAGAAAAAATTGGAAAAATCTATTTAATATTCTAAGGCTTCTGACAGAGGAAGGTGAGACCATTGGAAGCCAAGGACATTCATACAACTCGGCACCTTGGACAACTGCTTCGAGCTCATTGATTCTGATCTTTGCTCTATTTGAGGACATTTCACAGCCAGGGTTGATCGAGTCGTTGTCTGTTCCATGTGCCAGCTTCTGTTACGCTGAGTGTGATATAAACTGCTAGACAATAGGGAGGTCAAGGATGGAGACTGTCACAAAATGGGGATTTGGCATTCTTAATGGAACTTAATTAACATAAAGAAATTTATGTAGGTAAGTCATTATAAAGCTCTATGTCATTACATAATACTTACATAGAGTCATGTAAAAACTACTGTATTACCTGGAAAGATACCTTGTAGAGCAGTCTGTTTACACATTATACAGGAACTCCTATGAACAAAAAAGATGGGAAAAAAACAAGTTTTTGCATACAAATTTAATTGTCAACCTCAGAGTCAAAACAGACACCCTAAAATCATCATTGGAAGGAATAGAAGAAACCCTAGGTCTCCTTGGCACAGGCCCAAATTTTCTTAATAGAGACCCATAAGCACAACAAATCAAAGAAAGGTTGGGCAAATGGTATTGCATGAAAGTGCAGAGCTTCTGCCTCACAATGGACATACCTAGCAAAAACCATTGAAAGCCTACGGATTAGAAGAAGATCTTCTTTAGCAATACAACAGACAAGGTTCTCATACCTAAAATGTGGTGGAACCCAAAAAAATAAATTCCCTATCAACAATTCCTCAAAGCAACAACTGCCCAATAAATAAGTGGGCTAAAGACTTAGAAACTTCTCTGAAGAGGAAAAAAGGATGGCCAATAGACACATGAAGAAATGCTCAACTTCTCTAGCCATAAAAGAAATGCAAATCAAAACAACATTGAGATTCCAACTTACCCCCATTAGAATGGCTATAAATAAGAAATCTAATAACAACAGATGCTGGAGGGGATGTGGCCAAAACAGAACCCTACTGCATTGTTGGTCAGAGTGTAAACTTGTTCAACCACTTTCGAAAGCAATATGGAAGTTCCTCAAAAGTCTCCACATAGAGCTCCCCTATGATGCAGCAATCCCACTTTTGGGCATTTACCCAAATTTTTACAAACAAGACCATATGAAAGCTACCAGCACAACTATGTATATCACAGCATTATTTACCATAGTTAAGATATGGAAACAACCCTCACAGTCTTCACAATCTGTTTGAACAATCTTCTGACTTCATTCTTGAGTAGGTGTTATGATATTCGTATTTATCTCAGGAGGTGTCTGGTTGGCCAGTTCCACTGCCAGGTATTGATGATCATTCTTCTGCCTCACCTGGTATGACCTGATCATGTGTGGTGATGGAAAATATTAATAATATCCATCTCAATTTTTATTTTTTTATGGGTGCTGGGGCTTTAACTCTGGGCCTGGGCACTGTCGCTGAGCTCTTCAGCTTATGGCTCGTGCTCTGCCACTTGAGCCACAGCACCACTTCCTGCTTTTTCTGTTTATGTGGTGCTGCAGAATTGAATCCAGTGCCTCATGCATTCAAGGCAAACATCTACCATTGAGCCACCTTCCTGGCAAGTTTATGTCATTTTTGATTTGACAATTGTTGAACTCTCCCTTCAGGATTACTTTCATTAGCACCTTAGTGTCTATGAGGTGGTGCTAGGCCAATTTCACGTATACATAGTTACCATAGACAATGATCTCCTCCTTCACATTGTACTGTTCAGGAAAAATCTCCTCCTGCCCTAGCCAATGATCTCCTTCATACTGTCTTTTCAGTGAAAATCTCCTTCTCTGAAGAGCTTGAGAATAATTCACTGTGTTCTCTCATCTTTCTGCTAGGAAGGCAAAAAGTAAATCTACCTATACTTAACTAAGAAAATAAAAAACCCAGAGCCATAACCAAAAGAAATACTCTAACCCAAGCAAAACATAGCTCCCCTCCACCAATAATAATAAAAAAAAAACACTCAAAATTTTCCACGTAACATTGAGTCCACCAGGTCACCAGGAACTCCTAGTAAAGTAATGGACTACAGAGACCACTCACTATGGCTGTAATGGACCAATCACAGTTTGGCATGAACCCTCTGGCTCTTTTGGTCTTGAGCCTGGAGAACTGCTGCCAAGGTTCCACAGGGATGCGAGGTACAAAGAGTGACGCCACTGCTGTTGCCATGGCAGTGTTTCATGAATTGCAAGGGCATCAGTAAATGCCTTCTGTCCTTGGTGGCTTCAAGGTTCTAGTGTTGCTCCCAAATAATTTGTTCTTGAGTACTATCCATGTCCGCATATCTGCTCTTGCTAGAACCCTGGCCATGTGCAGGAGCCAAACATACACCAACCAGTTGCTTCCATTCATCATATCTGCAGATCTTGGAACTTGCGACAACAATCTAAAAACAAAGTGAATTCCTATGTATTTCTAGGAGCAGGGGGCACATGAAAAAGAGTCTAATTGGAAACTTTCACTAAAATAACTTGACAATAAAGAGAAAATTCAAAGACGTAGTTAAGGCATACGAGGTGACCCTATTTGTTGAATTATAATCCCCTTGCACAACTGCTTAAAATAATATAAATGTCCTTATGTGTTATGGACTTTATTTATTTATTTTTTATTGTGAAAATACTGTACAGAGGGATTACAATTACATGGGCAAGATAATGAATACATTTCTTACCAAGCATTGTAGCCTCCTCCTTTGTTTCCCCTTCCCATCCCTCCCATCCTCCACCCCCAATCCTCCCTGCCCACTCTCCGCACCAAAGTTGTAAAGTTCGTTTTCGACATAACGGCGTGTACATCTCATTGTTGCAATGGTGGACTTGATATATTGCTGGCACCATATATTAGATAATTTCTGGTCTTTAAAAGGTTGTAATATCAGTATGCCCTTTGGTGTTTTCTTAATGGAACCCAAGATCAGACCCATAGCTCTTGAGTAGAACTAAAACAATATCACACTCAACAATAGCATATAGTTGAAAGAAGGCCGGTAGCATCAGCCTACTGTAAATTGACTATTGCCAGGATGAATTCCATGTAGAAATATTGTTTTCCTTTTCATTACTTACTAATAGAATACATCTGTGTATTAATGGCAATACATTACTACTTTAACATTAATTAAGCATGTTCTCTATTGAACTCAGTGAATTTTGTCAATTATTTAATTATATAATGCTGAGTCCACTTACAAAGTCAATAAATTGGCACTTTTGTAATTTACATTAAAATTCAAGGAAACTAAGATAAAGTTTTATACTTAGGTGGGTCATGGAAGTGGTTTTTTTCTCACTTATAAATTAAATCCAGAAAATCCAGTAGGATACTTCATGGCATCCATAATCTGAAAAGCTGCTCCAACTTTTGGCTTTTAAAGACTTCATCAATTTACTCAAGATATTCATTGTCTTTTTCTTTAAATCTAGAATGACTAATGTCAAGAGAATAGTGGTTTCACTTCAGAATCATCTGATACTGTAGCAAAATGCCCTATACCATACATCTCCATGAAACGAGTTATTAACATCTATAGGAGTGAGAGATAAGAGAGCATCATCATTTCCCGTGATAGTTTCTTATCAGATAGTTTACATCAGAATTCTTGAAATACGTAAGACAGTGTGTTGATATGTTCAAAGTGATGAACAAGGGCTGGAGTAGGGGACTTATGTGGTAGAACCCCTACCTAGAAAAGTGGAGTTCCTCAGCTTGAACTCACCTACTGTCAAATCCATCTGTCTTCCTTTAGAGAAAGAGGTATAACTGCTATTTCAATTCCATTGTGATGCTATAACAAAACTCCTTAAGACCAGGTCCCAATAGCTTTGAGCAAATTATTTGTAGTAAACGGAAATTTTGAAGGACAAGATCTAGAACCTAGAAAATTCAATGTGCTGAGAGGTCAGCGTCACCAGGGCTTTAATGTGCTCCCTTGTTGCTGTGTCTTCACATGGCTAGAAACTTATTTAAAAGAAAACAATACAGCTGACAGACTTTTCCCCACCATACAGATGAAGTTTAATTTGTTTCAGATCTCTATTTTTTCTTCTGTCATTTCCTTTCTCCTCTTGTTTTTTTTTTATTGTGCTTTTTTCAGCTGACTAGCATTGAACACTTGAGCCTCCAAAGAATGGATCTTTGGATTCCAAGTTTGTACCACCAAAATCATCTGTTGCTACTTATTTTATGGAAGTAAACAACTTACTTGCCCCAAACCCTGCTCGTTATTTTCCTTCCTGTATATTTTTTAAGATTTTGGTTTGTTTTGCAATTTGCAGGTGATTTTACAAGGACCCTTAAAGATAATAGGTGAATACTCTACTACTGAGTTACTAATTCTTGCACTGATGTTTTTGTTTTTATTTTTTATGTATTTATTTTATTGTTTTTGAATAAGTATTTTATTGTTAAATTACTGTACAGAGGGGTTACAGTTACATGAGCAAAGTAATGAGTACCCTTCTTACCAAACATTGTTGCCTCCTTTTTTTCCCCTATCATCCCTTCTCTCCCATCTCCACAAAAACACTCCCTAAATTTTAAAGTTTGTTTCATATATACAGATTTTTTATTTCTTCATTGTTTGACTTCCTGTTTAACCAACTTACTGAAAACATGTAAACATTTAAACCTGCACACATGTTTGAATTTTCAGGTAGAATACCATGCCAACTTGCTCATAAATGACAGTGTTGTCCTTCCATTGCAGTTTTCTTCTTCTTCTTCTTCTTCTTCTTCTTCTTCTTCTTCTTCTTCTTCTTCTTCTTCTTCTTCTTCTTCTTCTTCTTCTTCTTCTTCTTCTTCTTCTTCTTCTTCTTCTTCTTCTCAGTTAAAACGTCAAATGTGTTGTCAAATGCCATCATTGATAACAAATTTCTCTCTTGATTGCATCAGAAATACCTCAACTGTTTTTTTTCAGCATAATATAGGAGCTTGACAAATAAGCTAAAGATATTTTCCTTGTTTTAGAGTTTTCAGTAATACTAAAAATATTATTAAATGCTTTTGTGTCAGCGTCTATTGAGATTATATGGGATTTCTTCTTTACTCAGTGTGATAAATTGCATTAGATTTTCTAAATTGTAACTATGTAAGTGGGGTTGCAGATTGGTGGTAGAATAACTTGATTACCATGTGTGAAGCCTGTGTTAAATCTTCAGGAAAACACACAAACAGGAAAAATGGAAGAAGAATAAATGTAATCTGTCCTTCATTTCTGATACATATACTCTATTGTTTAGGATTTTTTGCCTTTCTCTTCATAAAATTACTATAAATAGATTCTCATTTTATCATGGAGCTTATGAAGTTAAGTAGGAATTGTTTCTTCCTTATTAAAAATTTCTGGAGGAGTCAAGTAAGAGATACATTGGGTGAGGTGGCATATACTGATTATTCCAGGTAAGCTTTGCCTATTCCCACGAAAGAAAAAAAAAGGAAAAAGAAAGAAGAAAGATAGAAAGAAAGGAAGAAAGAAAGAAAGAAAGAAAGAAAGAAAGAAAGAAAGAAAGAAAGAAAGGAAGGAAGGAAGAAAGGAAGAAAGGAAGAAAGGAAGAAAGAAAGAAAGAAAGAAAAAAAGAAAAAAAGAAAGAAAGAAAGAAAGAAAGAAAGAAAGAAAGAAAGAAAGAAAGAAAGAAAGAAAGAAAGAAAAGATTCCCAACCAACCAAACTAAAAACACCATGTAAATAAAAAGGCTTGGGGCATTACTCAAGAAGAAAGGTCTTGTATACTATGGGCAATTTTCCAGGTTTGACACCTAAAAATAGGAAGAAAAAGAACGTATTTTCTTTGACAAAATTGCACATGAAATATTTAATTAGAGTTGGTTTTTCCCTTTTGTTTTTCTATATTTTATTTCAGAGACATAGTTTTTCCATAACCTATATAACAACTTTCAATCTCTCCAATTTAGCACATAAGAGTTGATTGTACCAGTATATGTTTACACACCTGGCCTTGTTGGCATTTTTTTTACAATAAACTGTGTTGTCATACGTTCAGTATATAGAAAAGTTTAAATGTTGTAAACAGTTTGTATGTCCCCTTATCCCCCTACTGTTATTAGAGTGTACCATTACTGTATGTTTGTAAAATAAAAAAGCAACATTTGTTTATTGCTATTAATTAAATTGCAAACTTTACTTCATTTAGACAATTTTTACAACTTTCCTTTCCTTTTCTAGTATCTACTACTGTTGCTTTTTCCTCTGCCTTTCTCCTTTCTACATGTTATCTACTCACCTGTTCGATGAATGAGGAAAATTAAAAGTACGTTAAAATCACCATTTGCCAGGCACCAGTGTGATTGTAATCATAGGTACTCAGGAAGCTGAGATCTGAGGATCACAGTTCAAAGCCAGCCTGGGCAAGAGAGTGGGAAACTCATGATAAAATCAGCATTTAATAAATAATTAAAGAGCTGGAATATGCTTTAGTGGCAGTGTGCTTGCCTAGCATACGTGAAGACATGAGTTTGATTCCTCAGTGGCACTTAAACAGAAGAACTGGAAGTCGTGTTGTGGTTTAGAGGTAGAGTGCTTACTAGCCTTGAACAAAAAACCCTCAGGGACAGAGTCCAAGCCCTGAGCTTGAGCCCCAGGACTGGCAAAACAAACAAAAATGTAGCTTCCCCCATTGTTTTGTATGTAGTGTTCCAATTCCATGGTGCACATTATCCTTACAGCAAAATCAATGTAACAAACCAAAATTTACAGTGCTCAGCAGTACGATGTGGTTATTAGCCATCATATTTTACACCAGATGTACAGAGTTTAGGAAGAAATATAAGGAAAGAAAGTCACTAGAACCTATCTTGAGACTATATAAGAATAATATATGTTCTAGAATATGCTTTAACTAGATGTGTGGCTTACAGAATCAGAAAAATGTTAGATTTGGACTTTTCTACCTGTAAATATGAGGCAACCATACCTGTCGCTCACTATGATTGAAATCTAGAAAGGAGTGTTCCAAGAGCATAAGCATTGCTAACCTTGGCTCCCACTGAACAGGAATATAGAGTTCACCATCAATAATGCCTGGACTCAAAGAGAGAATTCACAAGTGGGATTGTGCCAAACTAAGAAGTTTCTGTATTGCAAATGACATCATTAGCAAGCAAAAGACAGCCTATGGAAGGAAAGATCTTTGCCAGCTTTACATCAGAATATACAAAGAGCTCTATAAATTATACTGGAAAAGAATTAACAACCCAATTGACAAATGGGCAAACAAGCTAAGAAGAGACTTCTCAGAAGAAATAAAATTGGCCAGTAGTCACATAAAAATGTTCAAAATCTCTGGCCATAAAAGAAATGAAAACCAAAACACTAGAGATGAACTGGGAAGGTGTCTCAGTGGTAGAGTGATTGCCTTGCAAGCATGAGGCCCTGGTTTTGATTCCTCAGCACCACATAAGCAGAAAAAGCTGGAATTGGTGCTGTGGCTGAAGTGGTAGAGCTCTATCCTTGAGTTGAAGTGCTGAGGGTCAGTGCCCAGGCTTACAGTTCAGGTCCGACGACTGAACAAAAACAACAACAACAAACACACAAAACAACAACACTTGACTTGCTACTTTTTTTCCATCTCACTTCAGATTGATCATACAACATTATTGGAGGGAATGTGAATTTGTTCAACTACACTGAAAAAAACCCAACACAAAAAAACTAGAACTTCCCTGTGATCCAGTATTACCATTCTTGGGCATTTATGAAAAAGACTATAAATCAGGATAAAGTAAGGCCACCTACACAACTATGTTCATTGTCAAGGTATAGATATAGCACGAATGCCTTCAATAGATGAATGGATCAAGAAAATATGGTATATATACACAGAGTAATTTTACTCATCCATTAGAATATTGCATCATTTATAAAGAAATGGATGAACCTGGAAAAATTTTTGTGAATTCAAGATGCATATTTTCTCTAATATGTGGAAAATAGGTCTATATGTATACATAGAGAGTGTTGCATGCACATATACATAAATATATTTTATGAAGTACAGTATATGTTGCAAAGAATTTAACTGGTGTAATTCTTTAGAAAATCTAACAGTACATGGGGCTGGGAAGGTGGATCAGGCGTACAGCATTTGCCTTGCATGCATGAAGCACTGTGTTCGATTCCTGTGCATTACATAAGCAGAAAAAAATCCACAAGTGGCATTGTGGTTCAAGTGGTAGATTGCTAGACTTGAGCTGAAGAGCTGAGGGACAGCGCCCAGGCCCACAGTTCAGGGCAACCACCAGACCCTCCCCCCACTAAAAAGAAAAGAAAATCTAACAGTACATTAAATGTATATGAGGAAACTAGCACTTGAAAGGCAGAAGAGGTTAATGAAGTCCCAATTTTCAACACATATCCAATAAAACTAGAAAAATTGAGGTGAAGGAGTTGAGTTTCAGGGATGAGGGAGATGAGGAAAATAGTGTCACTGATTAGGATTCATTGTACTTACAATTAAAAATATAATTAAAAATAATTATGCCTGAGCCCCACCTATGATTTCCATAGTAACACTTTTGAGTAGCCATCCCCTTTCCAAACCACCATGAACCACCTCATCTTACATAGAAAGGGTACCACTTTGCTGTGATTGTGAACCAAGGAATTGTAGGTAGATCAAATTAATGCTGTCCACATATGCCAAGCCATTAATATAAGGCCAGAAACCATGAAACTATTGCAAAAAGTGGCATGGGAAACACTGTGGCTCCTACAGGTTGAAACTTTCTAACTAAAGATCCAGAATCACAAGAATTCAAAGAAAGACTGGATAGACAGGATTGGAAGAAACTTAAAAGTCTCTGCATGACAAAGAACATAACAAGATAAACACAAAACCCACAGTATGTAAGAAGAATTTTATTCATCACACAAGGGCCTTATAGAGAAAATATACTAGAGCACAAAAAATGACCTCTAATAAAACCTCAAATAACATCCCAATTAATAAATGAGTTAATGGCCTAAAGACAGATTTCTCAGAATAAGTAAGAATGGCCAACCAACACATAAAGAAATGTTCAATATCTCTGAACATAGAGGAAATGTAAACCAAAAACAACACTGTAATGCCACCTCACTGCAGTAAGGAAGGCCAATAAAATAATTTAAAAATGGCCAGTAACAAATGATGTCATGGATGTGGCCACAAGGAAGCTCTATCACTGTTGGTGAGAATGTAAATTGTTCAATTAGTCTGGAGACTGAGATGTGATTTCTGTGGTTTGAAGTCAATTGTGCAGAAAATTCTGTGTGTGTGTGTGTGTGTGTGTGTGTGTGTGTGTGTGTGTGTGTGTTTGTGTGTGTCTGTGTGTGTGTGTTTATCTCGTATTGGCCACCAAAAAGACAGGAGTAGAGTTGTGGTACAAATGAGTACAGTGATAGCTTTCAATACAAAATCTCAGGGACATTACCCACATTCTGCGCTCAAGCTCCAGTACTGGCAGTGTGTGCATGTTTCTGTGTGTGTGTGTGTGTGTCCTAGTGATTTCCTGACTGCATCAAATGTTTTGTTGTATTTAAAGTATTAGGAAAACAAGGTTTAAATATATTGTGATTATTTTTGTGTCCCTGTGTTTGTATGTATATGTCTATGTGGTGTAGATGTGGGTGTGGCATGTGAATTTGTATGTGCATTTACTTTTTATCTTGCTTGTTCTCCCCCTCTATTAACAAAGTTGTCAGACTTGAAAGGTAGACACTACTGTTTAATGTTATGACAATTTTCCAAGCGTTTTTTTCAACAAATGCTTATTTGAATTGTTTACTGAATGACAGAGAGGGAGGAGAAAGAGAGGGGGAGAAAGAAGGGAGTTCTAAATCTAAGACTGAAACAGCCATAATCCAGAACAAGGCTGAAAATCTAAGTATAAACTACATACAGTGGTGTGCCTTCCATCAGCTAGCTATAAGAAAGCCTCTGTTTGGCCACAGGTGTGGATTGTAGGAAAAAAAGACAATTCAGTAAAAACAAATTCAAATACTCTGAGACACACAAGGAATTACAAAGTTAAAACCAAAAGTCTAGTAAACTCTAAAAGGCCTGTGTAACCCCTTAGTCCCCATAACTGATACTGTGACATAGTGGGAAAGGCAGAGGGCAGATTTCCAGCTATTGCAGACTTCTTCATTATTGAACAATGAGCTATCACCTTCAGACATGTGGTTGCAGCACAAGCTTGGCGCAGGTCTGTGAACCTGAGTGTAGATGTTTGCATCTCCATAATATGAATGGAAATTTGGCCTCCTATTAAGATAGCACTTTGCGGGACCTTGGGTAGCTGTGGACAAGTCTCTTTTTAATAGCCTTCCTTTGTGCATATTTGGTTTAGTTGCAGGGATATACAAATAACTAGTAGCAGTGGTCATCACTCCAGGCGAGAGCAAGAGAGCCACAGTAGAGGGACAGAAATCAAGTTCATGCGATCTGCCATTTTATGCTGCTTGAATTGACATGCTCTGCATGTATTTTATTAATTCAAGAATAAAAATTAACATTACATATAGATTTTAATTGCCTCTTTGCTTCTGACAAAAAGTAAATGTAAAATTGAATTTAAATGGAAAGGCAGTATGGTAAGTGCAGGGAAAAGAAACGGAGAATGATCATGGTCAGCTCCTGAAGTCCAATCTGGAGGCTTTATTTACCAACATTGGGGAATAAAATGAAACTATGTAACAAGACAGGCCTGCTTGCTTTTTCTCAGCAACAAGGCATCCCTGTCTGTTTTCCTTAGCAACAGGACAGCCCTGCCTGTCTTCCCTCATTTATGCCAGAGACAAAGGACTCAGTAGACCATGACTAAGGGTGGAAGTTAGAGCTGTCTTTGTAAGATGAAAAAGAACAAGCCCTGGATATGTCTGGAAACCTAGAAAGCTTCTGGATACTTAAACTCTTAGGCCTTTCAGACTCCAGTCTTCCACAGAAACTAAACATTCAGAGAGAAAGCCAAGATATGCTCTGAGATGTGTAGAATCCCTTACTCAAAGAACACACAGACCTCCAATGACACAATCCTCCCTGCCAACAATAGCCCTTCCTAGTGAGGCTCAGGGAGTAGAAGACATATAAAACTTTTCTACCAACCAGAAACCAGCCCACTCCCTGAGGGCACCAAGGAGTGCTCAGCCCTGTTGCAATCCAAGGATGAAACTCAGAGGACTAACCTAGTTTCATAATGTATTCAGACCTCCTAAAGTTCCAACACCTTCAAGAAGGTGTCCATACCCCTTCACAAAAATCAAGCTGTGATGCCCAGCTCTAAAGCCCAAACACCATACCCCGTGTTAGCCCTATTGAGTGAAATACAAGCCAAGTAGGGCTCTCTGATAAATTTCCTAAAACCACTGGACTCCATGACAGCATCCTGGCACTTGTCTTCTGGTGACAAAGCCACAGGGTCATTCAAGACAGAAGCAGCTAAAACCTTAACTCCACCTGCCTTGGGCAGTTCAGCAAGCCTTATTATTTTGCTCCCTCAGCAGTTGGTTTAATTTTGGGATAATTTCACTAACACTGTCTCCTAATATCACTGCCCTAATATCACTGTGGCCCCCCCTTAACCAAACAAACAAGCATTAGGTGTTTTCTTTGGGCAGGACAGACCAGCCTTTTCCATGATCCCATTTCCAGGGACTCCCCATCCCTCAGATGTCTTGGAAGAGGCATCTACTCCCTCCAGCAGCAGGTCTGCCATTCCTCCCAGACCTGCACTGACCACAGAAGCGTCTAGCTAGCTGGATACTGCATGGCTGTCACTACCGCCTCGACCAGCAAGGAAAACGCGACACCGAACTCTTCTCTCTGCAGTTTATTCAGGACCTTTGAGTAATCTTCTGACCCCCACCCCGGGGAGAATTCCCCACAGCCTTAAGTACCCGCTGGGTAGCCAACCCTGATACACCACATGGGAACCACCAATAGGTTCAGGTGCGCGGAAGCAAGCCAGATTCTTTGCCTTAGCCATATAAGGAGTTGTTTACCACGAGAGCACTTGCCATCGGGAAGGCGGAGGGCGGAAGCCGGCGCCAACTTCCAGGTGCGGCCTCTCGCAGCTCTCTACAGTTCCCCCTTTCTTGTTTAAAGAACACAGATGAGAACAGAGGTCTGATCCCTGTTGTGAAATGCAAGGACTGCATACAAGCCTTCTCCCAGAGGGTACCTTCTCTAGGGATGACTCAGCCTGTCCATTGATTCGTTTTTCACAAGGACAGGAAAAGGCGAATCGAACCTGTGTGCAATCAAACATGCTCTCCTCGAGGGCAAAACTCATGCCTCTCGACTGCAGTACTTTGGCTTTGCAATCTGTGTTCATTGTTTTAGGGTGGCAAGCCACGCTTAGGGGGACTGACCTGCTCCAATGACTGTAAAGGCTTGGATAATCATGGCTGCACTGCGACGCTGAGAACCTCTAATTTGGCAAATGCACCACAGACATACCAAGGAGGCTAACACCAGGAGGCCTGTCAGGGCTCCCAAACCCGCCCATTCCTTAAGATGATTCATAGCAGCGGAGATCCATGAAGATAACCCCTCCGCCAATCCGGCATCCACTCAGGTCGAGTTCACCATGACGATGGCAACCCTGAGCTCTTCCATCAGGCTATCGAACTCCCCAGTTCAATTACCTAAAAGATAACTAGACAACTGTTTAGACAAATTTGCAGTGTTTTTTAAATAGGTTTTTTCCTGGGCCTGAACTCTGGGCCTGGGCGCTGTCCCTCAGCTTTTCAGCTCAAGGCCAGCGCTCCACCACTTAAGTCACAGCACCACTTCCGGCTTTTTTCTTTTGCTTATGTGGTGCTGGGGAATCGAACCCAGGGCCTCAGGCATGCAAGGCAAGTGCTCTACCACTGAGCCACCTTCCCAGCCCCATTCTTCTGGGTTAATTGTACCACAGCAGCAGCTAATCCAGCATTAGTTAGTGGTCCGCCCAGCTCTCTGCAAACTTTCATCCATGCTTGTAGTCCCCTATTCTTATATGGGGTTATGGCGGCTCTGCATTCGTTAGTGCACTGCTTGTAAACAAGCTGTATTAATGCCATGGCTGCATCTGGGTCACCAAAAATTCTGCCAGCAGCCTAGACCATACGGGCAACAAAGTCTGAAAACGGCTCCATAGAGCCCTGCAGGATTTTGGTGAGATTGCCACTCACCTCGCCTTTATTTGGTAAGGCCTTCCATGCCTTTATGCCAATTTTATTGATTTGTTCATAAACTTGAACGGGGTAGCCTATCTGCTGATTGGTGAATCTCCCCTGTCCAAGCAGCATATCTCTGTCCCAAGCTGGGTTTCCCCCAGCCTCTTCACTAGCAAATTCAATCCAAAAGGCCTTCCAATCTAAATACTGACCTGGGCTCAAACAAGCTCGTGCGAGCCCACTCCAATCACTGGGTGTCATGTAATGTCTGTTTAGGGCCTCCACCTGGGCTACAGTAAAGGAGGCTGTGATTCCGTATGTCCGCACAGACTCAGCTAAAGATTTTATAACCTTAAAATCTAAGGGTTCATGATACTGCTGTCCCTGTGGATCCTGAAATATTGGACAGGCTAGATGTAACTCGGTTCTGACCGCTTTCCACACGCCTGGGCTGAAAGAGCAGCCAGGGCTGCCACTTCCGGGGTCCTCCGCATAGAGCGGAGGGGCCGAAGGTGTGGGGCGGTGCACGGAGGGCGTGCATTCATCTTTATCTGGGTCCTCTCTCTCCTTCCCTTTCCTCCTCTTTCTTATCTTTGTTTTTTCTATTTGTTCTATGAGTGATTGTAGTTCCTCTGAGTCTGTAGACTCAGAGGTCTCTAGTTTGGCAAAATCGGGGTATAACCCCCCCTGCTCTCCTCCTTTTCACTGTCTGCCCTTTCCAATCTTTCTTCATGCAGCATTTCTAGGGTGGCCTGACCATTCTCTACCGCCTCACTGCAACGCTGGTCCTCGAGACAGCCTCTTATCAGTTTCCATATTGGTCTCACTCTGCTCTTAAGTGTTCCTTGTTCAGAGGCAAAATCTAGGTCCCTCCCTAGTTTCTCCCAAGAGGCCACCGTGAGGCTTCCGGAGACAGCGAACCACGGGGCAACGATGTCACATTCATTCAAAAATCTCTGTAAAGTACTCTTTTTTATTTTTAACTATTTTGAGTGCAGTAGCTCATTGAGAGCCAAAAAAATTGGGTGCAAAGAAGAAGCGCCCATGTTTTAAACATTTAAAGCTGGTAAACAAACTTTTACTTTCACTTTTGGCTACTCTACTGACTAGCCCCGGGTTTTCACTCTCTCTTTATCTACCGAGAAGAGCAAAAATCCCCCCGCTCTTGTGGCGGATTCCCCTTTTACCTGGGGACTTACCCCCGCTTTTGTCGCGGATTCCCCTTTTACCTGGGAACTTACCGGTGCACCACCCTGACCGCAGAGATTTCTGAGTCCTCGTTGGGGTTATGGCTGAGTCCCCGTACGGGCCACCACGTGTCGCTACCGCCTCAACCAGCAAGGAAGACGCGACACCGAACTCTTCTCTCTGCAGTTTATTCAGGACCTTTGAGTAATCTTCTGACCCCAACCCCGTGGAGAATTCCCCACAGCCTTAAGTACCCGCTGGGTAGCCAACCCTGATACGCCACGTGGGAACAACCAATAGGTTCAGGTGCGCGGAAGGAAGCCAGATTCTTTGCCTTAGCCATATAAGGAGTTGTTTACCACGAGAGCACTCGCCATCAGGAAGGCAGAGGGCGGAAGCCGGCGCCATCTTCCAGGTGTGGCCTCTGGCAGCTCTCTAAACATATCCAATTTGGGAGAGTTGCTGTCTCCAAGTTTTATGGATGAGGATATGCCAAGCAGGTTCTTGTGCCAGCAAGTGGGCCAGATTGAGGACTCTACAAAGCCATCCAGCAAAGTTTTACCTACCAGCCTGTCCAGTGCACAGCTGGCCAAACCTAGTGTCTGCTTGGGCTCTGGCTTCCTTGGATCTGCAGGGTTAGGGGAGCTTCATCTCCCCCTGCAAGAGCCAGCATTGAATTGCCCACAAAGAGCACCAAGTGCTCCTGGTCCATCTACTGAAGTCTTTAGCAGTTTTCCCCCACCAGCATGGGACTCTCTGGTCCAACCATTTTTAGAGAGATATTTATGGGTAGCAAGCAAGTCTAGCTTTTCATTTGGAAGCCAGCAGACTACTAATATATACTCATCATCTGCCCCCTGCCAACCTAGACAGCCCTGCCCCTCCCAACTCCATTGCCCACCCTGTGTTTAGGGGCTCCCTGAGCTCAGCTTCTGCTCCTAAACCTGCCCATGTATTCTGAAAAGAGCCCAGAGAAACACTTGGTATCCATTGTGCCCCAGAAGTCAGGCCACAGTGAGGCTTCTGCAGCCCCCAACTTTGCTCCAAACATAGCCACCAACAAGGGAACAGCCCCAGGCTCCACCACAGACCTCTGATGGGTAAATAAAGAGGCTGTGCTTGTGCCACCCACAGTCACCAGTCAGCAGTCCTGGCATAGGAGCATCTCTTAAAACCACCCCAAGGAGCTGTGGGGGCTCTGACATCAAGACAGAGACAGGCAGGTGCACCCATGCAGGTGGACATTGGAGAATCTCCTCTTCCAGGTGCAGGCCTGGTGGCCTTTGAAGCAGAACAGGACATTGCAAAAGATCACAGAACACACTAGAAGAACCCGATAAGCAAAGGCCTTTTGTCAGAGACCTGACAGAGGCAGAAAATCAGAGAGAGAGAGAGAGAGAGAGAGAGAGAGAGAGAGAGAGACAGACAGACAGACAGACAGACAGACAGAAAGACAGACACAGAGACACAGAGACAGAGACAGAGACAGATAGGCTAGTTGTGCTCTATACCTGATTCAATATCCTTACCAAGAAAAGCATATTTTTACCAACTTAAAGAAAAAGATTCTAACTCTAACTCTGATGGAGTAGCTAGGATCAGTCTAAATTTCCTACAATAAACAATCACAAAACTGGAAGTTATGTGAAAATAAATATATGTATATAAATGAATAGTATAAATATGTAGGCATATATATGTATATTCACATATGCAATATGAACATGTAATGTATGTATAATGTATAATATATATGTATAATGTAGAGAGGGATAAAATGAAATACACAGTATTTGAAGGAATAATAACCAATACCTTCCCAAATTTGATTGAAAGCATGAACCCTTCTGTGCAGGAATCTAGCAGATCAAAAAAGTCAGTTAACATAATTACATAGGTCCACACTAAGATACATTCAAAATAAACAAAGAAAACCTCCCAAAATGCAGAGACACCACTCATCACACACAAGTGATCTTCAATGATATTATGACAAATTCACATCAGAAATTTGATTAACTATTAGAAAGCAAGGGCAACAAATATAAAGTGCTAAAAGGACATATATAAAAACCACCTTTCTAACATTGAACAGAAGTGGGGTCTCTGAAAGGGTATTTGTATGGTGTTCTCTGTCTGCCTTGGTACATACAACATAGAACCACTTTCTCATCCCTTCAATGATTTTGACATGCTCCATGTGGTTTGTGCTGCACTGTTCTCAATGCTGTAACAATGTAGAGGTCATAACTGTATATTGTGTTGATAGCTATTCGTGCTTGGGCATGAGTCCCCTTGCCAGGCAGGGCCCATAACTCCATGTTGGGAAAGTGAGAGGAAGATTTGCTTGCTTATACCTACGTAGTCTGAATGACCCGAGTAGACATTGAGGCCTCCTCCTCATGTCCAAGGCCCATCAGCATATTGATAAAGAATGACGCACTATGGCAGTCATCACCAAAATGCTAACCTGGTCTTGGACATTATCACCAGTGTCACACACAATTTTAGCAACTGCCCTTCTTTCAAGGCCTTGCCAATCCTCCTCGTTGCAGTCTCAGGTAAAATGCTGCTGTCAGTGAATAAAGTGCAGAGGACAAGGAAGCAGGTACCCTATGGAAAATAAATACTGGAGCCTCTTTCTTCCATGGTGAGAAGATAATGCAACCTGCAACCATAGAATAGTGAAGGAGTTAAGATGGTTGTGCACAAAGTTTGTGCACAAAAATTGCCAGACCTAGTAGGCCCTGTTCACAGTTTCAGTCCATAATCGTCTGTAACAAAGGCATCACAGTTACAGATAAACCAAGTTCATAGTATATTTTCTTCTTTTATTATGTGCCGTTCTGGGGCTTGCACTCAGGAAATAGACACTATCCCTGAAGTTTATTTTTCCCCTCAAGGTTACTGTTTCACCACTGGAGCCTCAACTCTATTTCTAGATTTTATTTTTACATAATTGGAGATAAAAGTCGTACATGCATGCTTTCATGCCCAAGTTGGCTTCAATCACTGATCCTCAGTCTCATGAATAGCTAGGATTACGCTGAGCCTGGCAGCAACTCTCTTCCTTTTTCATATCCTTTTCTTTATTTTTTTGTCAGCTATGGGCCTGAATTCTGGGCCTGGGCAGTGTCCCTCATCTCCTCAGCTCATGGCTAGTGCTCTACCACTTGAGCCACAGTGTGGCTTCCAGCTTTCTTTCTGCTTGTGTGGTACTGAGGAATTGAATCCAGGGCCTCTTCCATGCAAGGCAAGCATTCTACCACTGAGCCACCTCCCCAGCCCCGTCTTTCCTTTCCTTTAAAATCTATTATTAGGAAGATGATGTTCAGAGGGGTAACAGTTAAGTCAGTTAAATTAAACAGTTAAGTCAGGTAAAGAATACAGTTTAGGGGGACAATTACACCCCTTCCATTGCTCTCAGTTTATCCCTCCCACTGTGGCTTTTTTGTGGTTAACTGGAGATTCTTCCAGACTTTGCTGCCTATAGTGACATTGAACTACGATCCACAGACATCAGTCTTCTGATGAACTAGGATTAAAGACAGGAAGACTGTTCTGAAGGTTTTTGTATATTGGCTATAGGGTTGTGGGCCTGAATGAACTTAGGCAGTGAATGCCAGGCAGGTCGCACATCAGGAAGCATGTGTCCGTTCTTAAGCCTGACTGGCTCTCAGAACAGATAGGTGATGCTTTCATATCAAGAAACAGTGTGTACTAGTTCAACAGAAGTCCTCATTGTATTTGTCTTATTCAACAACTATTAAGTTACTTATATTATCAACACTTTTTCTTTCTTACGAACATTTTTATTGAAGATTGCAGTAACTACAGATTCGTAATGGCCTAGGAATATATGTCGGCTATCAGGTTTAATATCCAAGCCACATAGCTGCTCCAAATCAGGGTTTATTTATCTTCAAGTAGTTCTTGAATATTACTCTTTATTACTAATGATATTATTAATATAAGTATTAATGTTCTTCAAACATGTTTCTCTTATTAAATGAATCCTTACAGTGACAATGAAAGCATCTTCAGGAGCATCTATGGAAAAGATACTTGGTTAATACTAAGAATTAAGAATGAGAAATGTGAAAACCAGAATTAAGAGACTTACCAGTGTGACTGGGAAACATCTTCCACAGAGCAGAATCCCAGACTTCTGAAGGCAATTAAGTGTGAGAACAGGTCTTTAACCAGTTCACGTGACCACATGGGTGAGTCTCAATGTTGCCACATAGATATTATTCTGATACCTATATGAAAGTCTTATAATCGATGGGCTTTCACAACCCCAGATTTATGAAAGTTTGCTTTCTTCTTTCCCTCAATATTACTTCATACTTTGCTAATGAGTACAGTTTTTCTTTTAAAACATGAAAATTCAACACCATCTTTTGGACTGAGGTATTTCCTGTCTCCCTATGAATATATCCGTTATTTAAGAGGCTTCCTCACAGGTGCCAGTGCCTCACTCCTTTAATACTAGCTACTTAGGAGGCTGGAATCTGAAGATCAGAGTTGAAGCCTGCCTGGGTAGGATAGTCCATCAGACTCTCATCTCCAATCAAGTACCAAAAAAGCCAGAAGTAGAGCTGTGGCTGAAGTGGTAGAGCAGCAAAAAAGGCATAAGGGAAGGCAGCACCCAGTCTGAGCCTGAGCCCTAGACCGTCCTTCACACAGACAGACAGACAGACAGACAGACAGACAGACACACACACACACACACACACACACACACACACACACACACACAAAGAGGCACGCACATTTCTTCCTGCCAGGCTTGTCAATGGGGTCCCATGAAATGGTTGGAGACCTCTTTTTAAATGGACTCAGACTTGTATTCACTCAATTAATGTGGAAATTGACACTCAGTTACCTATAGGTCCATTGGTTTAGTTTGTGTACGTTGCATCCCACTTTCTCTGCTTGTTTTCTGAGGTGAGTCTTGTAGCTCAATACAACTGTCCATAGATTCCAATATCCTGCTTATGGTCTCAGGCCTGCATTCACACTCCAAATTGAAAAATAAAACATGACCTGAGAATGTCTGCTTACTTTGAGGATCAGGCAAAAGCAGCTCCCTATGAATGTCAAACTGGAAGCCAGGCTCAGGGTGTTCACAACAGACAGAAGTGAGTGTGGAGAGCTTGGGTTGTTCTGAGGAAAAGCAGAGAATGGAGGAAGACGGAGGGAACTGGGAAAAGACAATCTACCTTCCCATGTTTCTTTGCAGTTCCGGATCCATAGTATAACCTTTGCTAATTGCTCTGCTCTGTGTGTGTGTGTGTGTGTGTGTGTGTGTGTACGTGAATCTTTCCATGTGTACAGTGGTTCTGAGCCTTGAAATCAGGGGCTGGACACTGGGAAGGGAGGGTGAATGTGAGCAAGTATATCATATGCATGTGTGTAAGTAACTCCATCAAACCTCTCAGTGTGTGCAACTAG
This sequence comes from Dipodomys merriami, assembly GCF_024711535.1. Classification (NCBI taxonomy): domain Eukaryota; kingdom Metazoa; phylum Chordata; class Mammalia; order Rodentia; family Heteromyidae; genus Dipodomys; species Dipodomys merriami. The sequence goes on along the minus strand of NW_027206200.1, from coordinate 355,809 downwards.
TATATACTAATTAAAGTGAAAAAAATAATTAAGCAATTCTCAAACTCCTTCATAAGCTATTTAGAGATAACTTTAAAAAATATCAGAAAGCATTGTTGGTAGGGGATAGGAAAATGGATGTAGTTAAATCTATGGGATGATTCAATCCAGGTGCTGGTGGCTCATGCTTGTACTCTTAGCAACTCAGGAGGCTGAAATCTGAGGATTATTATTTTAAACCTGCCTCGGCTGGAATGTTTTGACACTCTATATAAGATATACTACTCAGAAAAAGTTCAAAGTGGTGTTATAGGGCTCAAGCGCTTGAGTGCCCAAAGTTCCAACCACAAGACTGGCAGAAAAAAAAGAAAGTCCAAACTTAAGATGTCTAGGGAATTTTAGAATAAATGTCCTATAAAAAACAAGTTTCTATATCTTGGGGTTCATTTTTTGTTGTTGTTTTAGGTATATTATGTAAGTTTTTGCTTCCTTTGTATATTCTTACCTCTATTGTATATCTCCTTTTGTCAGTGTTCTTCACTTTGATACCCTGCATCATGTATATCCATTTTTCTAATTTGGGGAGGGAAAGTGAAATAACAAAACGCTGAAACAAGGACACAGGTCGACCCATTGCAACAATTATACCCAGAAGATAATGTGTTGGAAATTAACTTTACAACTTCGGGTGGGGAGGGGAGAAGTGCAGGAGGTGTGGGAGGTAAGGGATAGTCAAAGTAAAACAAGGGAAGGGGTAACAATGGTTGACCAGAAATGTACTCATTACCTTATTTATGTAACTCTAGCCCCAATATAGAATCATTAAAATATAATAAAATTTTAAAATGAAAAAAATGTAGTTACAGCTAAAGTAGGAAATGAAAAAATCGTTTCACACATTGGCCTGTGGCAACAGTAATTAGAAATACAGTCAATAGAAAAAAATTGAAACCCCCCACAGATTCATGACCATGGCTACTTCACCCTCTTTGTCCCCAGGGGAAAGTAGGGAGAAATCAGTCCAAGCTTCCTATCCTATGACAGTCTACTCAATTCCTGTACCAAGATTGCTATCTGTAGGACATCAGATGGAAAAAAGTAACATTCCTTCCAAAAGAGCTTCAAATGGGCCATATAAACCATAGCCTCCTACTGTCCTGATTTAAATCTTATTTCCCTTCCCAAGCTACAAATACATATAAACTTGTGGAGGGCTATAGAGAAATGGACAATGACATAAAACGTATACTAAGTCACACCTGTAGAAAATGAAGACTTGATCCTTATATAGCACAGTGCTCTAGAATCAACTCTAAATGGATCAAAGACCTTGGAATCAAAGCAGATACCTTGAAAACATTACAGGAAGCAAGAGTAAAAACTCTAGGGCTCCTTGGCACAGGCCTAAAGTTTCTTAATAAAGACCCAGAAACGCATCAAATCAGAGAAAGGTTGGACAAATTGAATTGCATGAAACTGTAGAGCTTCTGCTTGGCAAAGGACATCGCTAGCAAGATCAACAGAAAGCCCAAGAACTGGGAGAAGATCTTCACTAGCCATACAATGGATAAGGGTCTCATATCTAAAATATACTTAGAACTCAAAAAATTGTATCCCCAAAAAACAAATCCTCAAAAAACATCTGCCCGATAAATAAGTGGGCTAAAGACTTAAAGAGAAAGTTCTCTGAAAAGGGAATAGGAATGGCCAATAGACACATGAAGAAATGCTCAACTTCTATAGCTATAAAAGAAGTGCAAATCAAGACAACATTGAGATTCCACCTCACCCCAGTTCGAATGGCTATAATCAAGAAATCTAACAATAAGAGATGCTGGAGGGGATGTGGTCAAAAAGGAACTCTACTGCATTGTTGGTGGGAGTGTAAACTTGTTAAAACACTTTTGAAAGCAATATGAATATTCGTCAAATGACTCTACATAGAGCTTCCCTATGATCCAGCAATTCCACTTTTGGGCATTTACTCAACTGATCACAAACCAGGCTATATTAAAGCTACCAGCACAACTATGTTTATTGCAGCATTATTTACCGTAGCTAAGATATGGAACCAACTCAAATGTCCCTCAGTAGATGAATGCATCAAGAAAATGTGATACACACACACACACACACACACACACACACACACACACACACACACACACACACACACACACACACAATGGAATTCTATTCCCCCACCAGAATTACATCACCCACTTTTTAGGAAATAGAGTTAGAATACATACATACAGATAGATAGATAGATAGAGAGATAGATAGAAAGATAGATAGATAGATAGATAGATAGATAGATAGATAGATAGATAGATAGATAGATAGATAGATAGATAGATAGATAGATAGATTAAGTGAAGTAGGCCAGGCCCCCCAAAACTTCGGTCTTATAGTTTCCCTTTTGTCAATAACTAGTATATGTCAAGGACAAGCAGAAAAAAACAAAAGCTATGTACATATAACTATATAAGATGATGTTAAAGGAAATGAACCCCAAGACAGGAACTCAAGTGGTTTTTTTTTCTTCCTTGCGATCGTTTTTACCATATTCCTAATATACTATGTGATTTTTTTTTGTTTCTGTGGTATGTTCTTCCTCCAGGGTATTACTCCTGTTTTCAGTGTATTTTTTTCAGGTGAACTGCATCTTGTATGTACATTTTTCCAATTTGAGAATGAGAAGGGAAATAACAAAATACTTAAATAAGGATGCAGTTTAACCCAATGTGACAATGAGATTTAAAACACACTATGTTGAAAACAAACTTTACGACATTGGCGGGGGGTGGGGGGGAGGAGTTGGGAAGGTGGGCAGGGAAGGTATAGTAGGCAAGAAAGAAAGGAGTAGATGACAATGCTTGCTAGGAAATGTACTCATTACTTTACTCATGTACCTGTAAGCCTTCTGTACAATATTTTTACAATAAATACATTTTAAAACAGCTTAAAGAACATATACTATGATTTAATAAATTGAATGAAAAATCATTAAATGTACATTTTGAATTTTCTTAATTTTTAAAATAAAATGAGGGCTTGGAAGGTAGCTTAGGGGTAGAGTGATTGTCTTGCATGCACGAGGCCCTGAGTTCGATTATTCATCAACACATAAGCAGGAAAATGCCAGATGTGGTGCTGTGGCTCAAATGGTAGAGCACTATCTTTCAGCTGAATAGCTGAGGGAGAATGCCCAGGCCCAGATTTCAGAGTTTAGGCCGCATGACCAACAAAATAAGAGAAAGCAAGAAAGCAAGCAAGCAAGCAAACAAGCAAGCAAGCAAGAAAGAAAGAAAGAAAGAAAGAAGAGAGCAGGAGAGAAGTAAGGAGGGAGGGAGGAAAGGAGGGAGGAAGGAAGGAAGGAGGAAGGAAAGAAACAAACAAAGAAATAAAGAAGGAAAGAGAGAGAGAGAGAGAGAGAGAGAGAGAGAGAGAGAGAGAGAGAGAGAGAGAGAGAGAGAGAGAGAGAGAGAGAGAGAGAGAGAGAATGTAAACCCCTTCAATGAGTCTGAACACATGAGGGAGTACGTGATGGTTTGGTTGCTGAGCTATTGGCTTCAACTTGATCCTCAGATTTCAGCCTCCTGTGTAGGTAGGATTCCTGGATATGGAAGCCCACTCACTGTCTTGGATGCCACCTGAGGGCGTGGGCGTGGATCCCCCCCACAACTTCAAAAAACAATGGCCATATATTACTTTTTATTTTTCCAGACTTGGGACTTGAACCAAGTGTGTGGGCATTGTCCCTGTGCTTCTTCTGCTCAAGGCTAGCTCTCTACCACTTCAGCTACGGTGACCCTTTTGGCTTTTTCTGTATATGTGCTTCTGAAGAATCTAACCTAGGGTTTTATGCATGGTAGGCAAGCAGTCTAACCACTAAGGCAAATTTCCAGCCCAGACCATTCTATGATGTCACAGCCATCTTTCCCATGGCAGCAAATACGTGTCACCCACTGATCTTGCCCTATGGTGGACTCAGGTAACCAGAGAGGCAAAAAGAATGAGAGGAAATGACAGGTAGCTACCAGACTACAGCTTGACGAGCTGTCCTGACTGGATTCTAAGATTACCAGATCTGAAGCAGGCTCAATTCCACACAATTCTCCTGTGATCTAAAGACCAGGGACTACTGCTGTCTTTGGAGAGACAGAAGTGAGTGCATCTTCCTCTATGCAGCTTTTACACTGGAGAAGAAAACCAGAAATCACAATGATAATTTCTATAAATCAGAGGCATGACGTTGATGATGAGGTGGGAACAACTTCACAGTGGGAATGAGAGGAGACATCCCTGAGGAGGAGACATTTGACCTGAAAGCAGGGGCACCATCCATGTAATTATCGAGGAGCAGGTTTTCCAGGCAGTGAGAACAGCAAGTAAAGCCCCAATTAGGGGAATGGACCTGACTGGCTTCACAAAAGGTAAACAGCACTGACATGCTAAAGCTCACAAAGCACGAAAAGAATGGTACAATGTGGAAGAAATAGAACAGAGGTGAAGACAGGAATGAATTAGATTAATACTGTATGCTACAGGTTACACGGAGAAACAATTGATTTTATTCTAATTGTGATTTAACCCACTGTAGCCAAAGTGTTCAAATGCTAGCCACACATATCAGAAAAACCTAGAGAACATTTTTCAAATGTGATTCCAGCCAAGTTATGGTGGCTCACACCTGGAATCCCACTTACTCAGGAGGCTGATATCTGAGGATCAGTTTTGAAGCCAGCTCAAACAGGAAATTCCATGAGACTGGATCTACAATTAAACACCCAAAATCTTAAAGTGGAATTGTGGTTCAAGTAGTAGAGAACTAGACGAGCAAAAAAAGTCAGGGACATTTCCAAGGTTCTGATTCAAGTTCCAGGATAGGCATGAACAAACAAAATGTGACTATGATTCCTCATGATTTGGGGTTCTAGTTCACAACCCTTGGAAATGATATCTCTACCAAATGCTCTCCTCCCAAATCCTGCTTCATAGCCACTTTTCAAAGCTCCAGCATCACCACTGTCTCCTCACAGTTAGCATACCAGTCTACCACCGAAAATTGGAAGAAATCTTTTTAGGAATCATGAGAATTCTGATCATCTTCCCACATCCAATAAATTATCTTCTATTATTGTCTGAATGTATTTAATCCTCTTTTGAGTTAATGATCCTTAAGGAGTAAAACCTAGAGAATAATTATCAAACTAATCCAGCAGTCATCATTCTTTCACCCAATATTGTCATGTAAGGTTATTAAATAGGGACTATACTGAAGTGTGAACATAATACCTTCTAACTATAATGCTTTCTCATGAAGTAGGATTTAACAGAAACATCCTGCTTTCTTTTCCAAAATGATAAGTATTTGTAGGAAGGTACCTCACATCTCAGAAGGAAAATGCTACTGGCCTTAGATCAATTTTGTTCACCAAGCACTGACAAAATGAATTTCAGAAAAGCCAGAGGAAAAGAGGCATTATACAAAATATTTTACAATGACACACAACCAGGCCACCTGTTTGAACTTTCAGAAATAAAAAGGAAAAAAAATGAAAAGCAAGTCTTGTAAAATGAGCTGGGCTTTGGTGGCTCATGCCTGTAATCCTAGCTACTTAAAAGCCTGAGATCAGAGAATATGGGTTCAAACCTGCCCAGGAAGGAAACCTTCCTCTCTGCAACCAGCAGACAGAAAATATCAGCTCTGTGCCTGCAGCCCAGCTTGACATCCTCTTCCCGCTGAAGCTCCAGACACGCAAGACCCCTGCCCCCAAAATAATTTGAAATGTATTCACATATTATCTTGGGTTTTTGAGATAATATTTGAAAAGTGTATCAGAAACATTTTACTGACTTCTAGAAAAAAGCAGAATGAAAGAGGAAAAATGTATTCCCTCCCTGAAGGGTAAAAACTGACCAGAAGGATGTTAATGGGGCTAGAAGCCCATTATCTAACATATCTGCTTAACCATCTTTCCTTGCACCTTGTCAGTTAGAGTGAACAGTGAGTGTTTTTGATGTGAGAGATGTGTATGAGTATGTAGGTTGTAAAAGTAATGATTAAAAACTTGGCACTGTTGGCTCGGCTCTGTAATCAGAAGACTGAGATCTGAGGATCCCAGTTCAAAGCCAACTTGTGTAAAGAAGTCCATGAGACTGCTACCTCCACAATTAACCAGTAAAACACAGAAAGTTAAGCTGTGGTTTAAATGGCAGAGTACTAGCCTTGAGTAACATAGCTAAAGGACATCATCCACGCCCCAAATTCAAGCCCCAGCATTTGCTCACACACATTAAAGTAGCCATCATAACGCTACAGGATATGCATGTGTTAAGCAGGGAAACATGTGGTTGGGATGCTGACTGTATTTACCTAACCTTTAGTCTCAAGCATTCTGTACAGGGTAGCCCTGTCTGTGAAGAGCTCTAGGTGAAATCTTTCCTCAAGATCAACACATGAATCCTAATTCACCTCTGCACATTTAAAACGACAAATACATATATACATACATATATACACACTTACATAGCTGTATTTTCCTATATGATCATTTCAAATACATAATCATACACAATTGCTTCAGAATACTGTGCCCTTCTTGACTCCAACAGAAATACTTGTTTGATTTCAGCGATAGCTGAATATAGCCAGGGTTCAGCTAACTCTTGTAATTTTAGCTGCTTAGGAGGCTGAGATCTAAGAATCTAAATTTGATGCCAACCCATGCAAATAAATCCTGAAGATTCTTATCTTCAATGAACTAGCAAAAAGCCAGCAGTGGAGATGCTATTCAAATGGTACAAAGAAAGCCTCGAGTAAAAATTCTAAGCAAGAGCTTCATGTTGAGTTTAAGCCTACTAGTACCCTGAAAGCCAAAACATCCCAAAAGACCAAAACAAAATGCAATTAGGAAACATAATTTTTAGTTTGTTAAATGTTTGGTAGAAAAATGGTTAAAACCCCCAAATTCAACATATGTTTAAATGATGCAACAAATAAGCAACCAAGTAATTTCAAGGTCAAGAATGTTCCTTAGTATACACTGGGACCCATGACAAAGAGATTGTATTCTATGCATTTCAAAAAAATCCATTAATTTTCAATAAGGGAAATAATTTACACCTATATTATAATTTATAGAAGCAATTTTAAAGTTCCAAAGGGAATTCAATATAAAACAAAAAATACATAATAAATACATAATATTGCAAATGAATATGCCTCTTGTAAGACACTAGAAACCTGTAATAGTGTGGCTTCTAAGAAAGAGAAAGAGGAAGACTAGGCATGAGTGTTTGGGAAGAAGAGTTTACAGTTTACTGTGAGAATCACATTTTAGTATGTAACATCCTTCTTCCCTTCTCCTTCCCTGGGCTGGGCCTGGGGTCCATCAGTGGTCGGGTGCTGTCCCTGTGCTTGTTCAGCTCAAGGCTAGCACCCGATCACTTGAGACACAGTTCCACTTCCTGTATTTTCTGAATAGTTTGTGGGGGATTAGAGTGTCAGAAAGTTTCCTGCTTGGGGCTGGCTTCATATCTCAGTCTCATGATCAGCTAGGAATATAGATGTGAGCTACCCATATCAGGCTTACATGACACAGTGTTGAAAACAAAATTTATATACGCACTGCTGGCTAAGGCCTATAATCCTAGTGATTTAGAAGGCTGAGATCTGGAGAATGGTGGTTCAAAGCACAGCAGGGCTTGAGCTGTGATTAAAGTGGTAGACTGCCAGCTAAGGAAGCAAGGTAAGTGTAAGACCCTGATTTCAAACACAGTTATGTGCAAAATCAAAACCAAATGAAGCAACCCTCCAGCCTATAAAAATTAAAATAGTGGGCTGAGAAGGTAGGAGCTCAGTGGTAGAGTTCTTGGCTTGTAGGCATGAGACCCTGTGTTTTATTCCTCAGCACCAAATATGCAGAAAATTCCAGAAGTGGAGCTGTGGCTCAAGTGGTAGATAATTAGCCTTGAGCTAAAAAGCTAAGCGATAGTGCCCAGGCCAAGAGTTCAGGACCCATCACTTAAAAAAAATTAAAATACTGGGTTGCCCAATAGTAATATAATGTTCATTAAGTAGTGGCTTGAAAATTCAAAAAAACAAAAAACAAAAAACAAATACTCCCCAGATATCCATAAAAAAAGTTTCCAGAAAATATTTTAAATGTCCTGTTAGACATATTATCTTTTTCCTTTCAGTCAGTTGTGGGACTTGAACTCATCCTGGGAACTGTCCATGAGCACATCAGCTCAAGGCTAATGTTCTAACATTTGAACCATTGAACCACTTCTAGTTTTCTGGTGGTTATTTGGATAAGAGAGTCTCACGGACTTTCCTGATGGCTTTGAATTGTGATCCTTATATCTCAGCCTCCTGAGTAGATAGGTTTATAGGCATGAGCTACCAGCACCTAGCCAGACATATTTTCAATAAGGAAAAAAAAAACCTTTTTGTACCTAAAGAATATCTCAATGGAGTAAAAGAGTAGGAGAAATAGATTTATGTCCAGACAATTAGGGCAACATGCAAACCTGACACACATATAATGATAGAGATGAGAATTAGAATGATAGAAAAGAGGACTACATCCAAAAGTATTGGACAGGGCTGACAAATCAGAGTAGGGAATCAGGGTATGGGGTAAGGACTATATAATAGCTATGAGTTTTGAAAAATGGGAAGTGTTACCAGGCCTAGGAAATCATGTTTATCATACCAAACAGACATTGGAAAATTGTCCCTTACCTATTTCACTAAGGAAAATTTTAAACCACTAGTCTCCCCAAGGTGTATCAGAAAAACTAAACTTCATCCAGGTACTTACTACTTGGGCATGGTACTTAATATTTGGATCACCAAGTGCCACTTGTAAATATAATTATACAAAGAATCTATTTACTAATAGAGAATGTTAATTTTATGTGATACAGAGTCACAATCCTAAAGGTACAAACTTAAAAACAATCTGAGCCAGGCACCACTAGCTCACACCTATAATCTTAGTTACTCCGGAGGCTGAGATCTGAGGATCTTAGTTCAAAGCCAGCCCAGGCAGGAAAGTCCATGAAACTCTTATGTCAATAAACCACTAGAAAACTGGATGTAGCGCTATGGTTCAAGTTCTTCAACCTTTAGTTGAAGAACTGAGGGATAGTGCCCAGGCCCAGTTTTCAAGCCCCAGAACCAGCCCTAATTTGGGGGTTTTAACCATTTTTCTACCAAACATTTAACAAACTATAACCACTCCCCCCCAAAAAAAAGCAATCTGCTAAATCAAAAGGGAGAAGTATACCTTGGACAGGCATTTGGTGATACAGAAACATTTTCATAAAGCTAAAATATATCTATAAAGCTTTACTTACCCAAGCTATAGGTCCAAAAGCCACCATTTAGAATAGAGGATCAAAGCTGCCTGCAAACCATGTCTTTTTACCACTTCAATTTTCCCACATTAATATAGGGCCAGAGGTTTGATTCTAAGAGGCACAGAACTTTCTTGGAAAGCACAAGACTAAGTTTCAACCCAAGGAAAAAGCCCCAAAAGCCACGTCCTTTCATTTAGATTAAGGATAAATAATTTATAGTATCTCTTTTTGTATTGTCTGATATATTTATTCATTTCAGTAATCAATGGTTTTTATGAGTACTTTATTAGACTTAAGAGTCTCATAGACTTCCCTGCCCATGCTGGGCTTACCCACCATCCACAAATCATCCTCCAAAGTAGCTAGGATTACAGGCTTGAGCTGCTGTTGCCTGGCCACATTCCATCCCTTCTTCTCCCTTCTTCTTCTTTCTTCCTCCTCTCCCCTCACAACCTTCCTCCTCCACACCATGTTAAATAAATATAGGCTTTACAACTGAACTGCACACACAGACATAGGCTACAATCTTAATTCAATGAAATAAAGAGCTATATGCTAGGCACCAACCCCCCTTTTGCTTTGTGAACTTGGTAATAAACCTATGAGATAGTAATCATTATCTTAATCTTACAGACCAGGACACTGGAACAGAACCAATGATTCGCTAGGGCCAAGATCACAAAACTTAAATCCTGGGCAAACAAACATCTCAATCCAATTCCAATAATGAAGATGAGACTCAAACCCAGTCACTCTCATCACTAGACTGCCATGTACTTAATAACACCTATAGGCATTTTTGATTCCTTGCTACAGGAATGTGAGGGTAGGGCATAACAAAGGCCTCACACTAATGGAGTATTATTTGAGTATAAGTTTTGCATTTGGAAAGACCAGGAGAAAAGACCCAGGTCCAGCATTTACTAACTTGTGACATCATACACAAGTCATTTCAATTTGTTTGCCTCTGTTTCTATATCTGGAAAATGGAGATAATCAGAGCCCCTTCCTTCATAAAGGAGCAAGTTCCCAGCAAGGTGTAATTGGCTCACACCTGAAATCCTAACTACTAAAGAAGCTAAGATCAGAGGATCAAGGTTCAAGGCCAGTCTGAGCAGTAATTTCTGTGATAGTTTATTTCTAATTAATCACCATAAAATCAAAAGTAGTCTAGTAATTCAAACCAGTAGAATGCTAGCCGTAAGCAGAAGAACTCAGGTACTGCACCTGGGACCCAAGTTCAAGCCTGACAACAAAAACCAACAACAATAAAGAGCAAGTTCAAATAATTTGTTTAAGGTAGTACATTAAGGCTGAAATCTGAGGATTGAAGTTCAAAGCCAGCCCAGGCAGCTAAATCTGAAAGTTTTATCTCCAATTAACTTACAAAGGACCAGAAGAACAGATGTGGCTCAAATGATATAGTGCCAGTTACAAGTAGCACTCACTGCCTTTGCTCCAACCTGGCATACGCCCAGCACAAATGGCCCAAAGCAGATATTTATGGGTGGGAAACTGAACCAGTGACCTTTATAAGGAGCCTCACCTCCTGCCATCTTTTCTTGTCCAGGCCGTCTCTGGCTTAAATGTTATCTATTCTCTCTCCCTGGGAAAAAAAATAGCATTACATGTTTCATATGAACCAGTTATAATTGTACACTTCAGTGGTTTTAAGTACATTCACATTTTCATGCACCGTCATTGATACCAACCTCTAGAACTTTCTCAGAATCCAACCTGAAATTCAGCACTTATTAAACAGCAAAATCCATCCATCTCTTTCCCCAGTCTCAGGAAACCCACCTTTGTACTTCCTGTCTCACAATTTGACTGTTGCAGATCTCTTGTGAGTGGAGTCATGATATTCTAGTGATAATGATGGTCATGGTGTGTATGTGTATGTGTGCATATGTGTGTGTTCATGCTCATGGACATACCAGTCTTATTTCTTGAACTCTGGTCCTGGGCACTATCCCAGGGATCTTTTGCTTAAGGCTAGCACTCAGCCTCTTGTACCTTAATTCCATGTCAGTTTTCTGAGGTAGTTAATTGGAGATTAGTTTCAAAAAGTTTCACTCCTCAGCTCTATCCTTCCTAAATTATAGTCATGAGCCAACAACACGTGGCTAGAGATGGTGAATTTTAACACATTAGTTGTGCTATCATGAAGTGATTAATCTTTTAGTCAAACAGGGTAAATGTTGCTATGAAAATATTTTTGGATGTGATTACCATTTTAATCACATAGTAAATTTAAAAAGATAAATTTAAATAATTTTAAAGTTTGAGTAATAAGATGTATTACAGGCTGGGATATGGCTCAGTGTTAGAGTGTTTGCCTAACATGCATGAATCCCTGGGTTTGATTTCTCAGAACCACATGAACAAAACTTGAAATGATGCTGTGGTTCATGTGGTAGACCACTGGCCTTGAGCAAAAGTAGCTCATGGACAGTGCCCAGGCCCTGAGTTCACACCCCAGGACTGGCAAAAAAAAAAACAAAAACAAAACAAAGCAAAGCCAAAAAAAAGATGATGACGTTTCCAAAATAGAATGGGCTTTATCCAATGATTTGATGAATTTCAGAATTTGAGGATACTCAAATTCTGCCACTTAGCTGCAGTATAGATATTCTGAGTCTCCATCTACAGGTTGAATGATGCAAAAATTTTCATTTGCATGAGCTATCAGGCCTGATATCTCCCAATCAACGTATACACATGCATGTATACATACATGCATGTGTATATATTTGTGGATACATTATATATATATATATATATATATATATATATATATATATATATATATATATATATATATATATATATATATATGCTTGAGACTAGTACTGTACCTATTGAGCCACACCTTCACGTCCAGGTTTTTGTTGGTGTATAAGAGATATTCTTGGGTGAAGGTTATGAGCTGTTTTCGTTGTTGTTGTTTGGTGCCAGTACCAGAGCTTGAACTCAAGACCTTCGCAGTGTCCCTTACCTCTTTCACTCACAACTAACACACTACAACGTGGGCAACAACTCCATTGCAGGCATTTTCATGGTTAATTGGAGATCATGGCTGTAAACCATGATCCTCAGAACTCGCCTCCTGAGTAACTAAGATTACAAGCATGAAATACCAGCACCTGCTTCAGAGAGTATTCTTATGGTCATACTATTTTCATTTTGAGCTGTGTGGCTCTAGTCAGTGGCTTAATCTCTCTGAATACCATTTCCTGATATGTGAAATGAAGATTAAGAAAGTACATTAATAATAATAAATACTTTATGGGGTGGGCATGGACATTTGATGGGGTAAAAATAAAATAAATGAAACCTTCATCTCTCAATACATCAGTTTTCAGTCATCAATATTTCTTATTTGTCATTGTTATTATTTGTCCTGACCTTGATTTGAAAAGTCTTATAAGATGTAGGGCACAGAAGAGAAGTCCCACTGCAGCCTCTTCCCTGCCCCCATCTCATTGGTTTCCTTTGATGTCACCACCAATTTTAAAAGTGCCAGGCCAATAGTTTATAACTTGCTCCCAGATTTAAATTTGACTTTAATCACTGGTGCTCTGGCTTTGATTTTGATGAAAATGGCTAAATACTGCTGGTGACAATGGGGAGATAGCAGCCAATTCTATAGTCATCTTTGAAGACTTCCCCAGACAATAGGATGAAACAGAGAGAGAGAGAGAGAGAGAGAGAGAGAGAGAGACAGAGAGACAGAGAGACAGAGAGACAGAGAGACAGAGAGACAGAGAGACAGAGAGACAGACAGAGACAGAGAGACAGACAGAGACAGAGACAGAGACAGAGACAGAGACAGAGACAGAGAGAGACAGAGAGAGACAGAGAGAAACAGAGAGAGAAAGTTTTTCCACAAAGATGTTTAGTCTACTAATAATGTTGTTGGCAGAATCTCTCCTGAGGACTGCCAAATGCGGTAGAGAGACCCACCCTATAGCCATTGAGGGGGCTCCCTTTCTTCTCCTGGAGTGCTGGTAATGTAGGTGTTTTGTTTACATCTTTTCAGTCTACCAGAAGATAATAGGATAGGAGAAGGATCAGAGTGGGCATGTCACAGAAAGGATCAGATTCCAGGGAATGGATACCCATCTCTTCCTCTTCTTGCCATGAGAGGTCCTTGATGTCCTCAGTTTCCTAGATTTTTCAAGTGAAGAAAAGGCTAGCTTTTCCTTCCCAAGGCCCAGGCAGGATTCAATAGGCCTGAACTAAAGCAAAATATGGGCTCTGTAGGGGGAATATGACATTCAGCACTAGCCATAGATGTGTGCTTAAAAAACTGTGCTTCCTCAACAAATCAAAGAAAGGTTGGACAAATGGGATTGTATGAAATTGCAGAGCTTCTGCATGGCAAAGGACATAGCTAGCAAGATCAATAGAAAGCCCACAGATTGGGAGAAGATCTTCACTAGCCTTACAATGGACAAGGGTATCATATCTAAAACATACGTGGAACTCAAAAAATTAAATCCCTCAAAAACAAATCCTCAAACAACTGCCCAATAAATAAGTGGGCTAAAGACTTAAAGAGAAACTTTTCTGAAGAGGAAAGATGGATGGCCAATAGACACATGAAGAAATGCTCAACCTCCCTAGCCATAAAAGAAATGCAAATCAAAACAACATTGAGATACCACATCACTCCAGTTAGAATGGCTAAAATCAAGAACTCTAATAACAACAGATGCTGGAGGGACTGTGGGCAGAAGGGAACCTTACTGCATTGTTGGTGGGAGTGTAAACTTGTTCAACCTCTTTGGAAAGTAGTATGAGGGTTCCTCAAAAGACTCCACATAGAGCTCTCCTATGACCCAGCAATACCACTTTTGGGCATTTACCCAAATGTTTACAAACAAGACCACAGTAAAGCTACCAGCACAACTATGTTTATTGCAGCAGTATTTATTATAGCTAAGATATGGAATCAACCCAGATGCCCCTCAGTAGATGAATGGATCAAGAAAATGTGGTAAATATACACAATGGAATTCTATGCCTCCATCAGAAATAATGACATTGCCCCATTTGTTAGGAAATGGAAAGACTTGGAAAATATTATATTAACTGAAGTAAGCCAGGCCCAAAGAAACATAGGTCCCATGATTTCCCTTATTTGCAATGTCTAGTATATGTCTGAGTCAACAGAAAAGGTCAGGTAAGGTGATGTTAGGGAAATAAACCCTAAGATATGTATTCAAATGTTTTATTTTTTTTCTTTCATGCGATTGTTTCGAACACATTTATAAGATTATTTCTTTGTTACTTTCTATATCCCTCCCTCACAGTATGACCCCTGCTTTCACTGTATTTGATGTCGGTATAATTTGTGGAAGGGAATGGAAAAACAAATCGTTTAAATAGGTATACAGGTGTACCCATTGAAACAATGAGATGTACAAGTTGTTATGTGGAAAACGAAGTTTACAACTTTGGTGTGGGGGCGGGGGGGGGAGATTGGGATGGGAAGGGGAAACTAAGGAGTAGGCTACAATGCTTGACAAGAAATGTACTCATTATCTTGCTCATGTAATTGTAACCCCTCTGTACATTATTTTCACAATAAAAAAACATTTGCCTCCTGGTTCTGTGTAAGTTCCCAAATACCTAGCAGTTTCTATTTCACTCAACTCTTGAACTAGTTCGTTCCTTCCCTCCCTTCTTCCCTTCCTTTCTCCTATCCTCTCTCTCTTTTGTCCGTCTTTGGATTTGAACACAGGGCCTGTCGCTGAGCTTTTTTGCTCAAAGCTAGTTCTCTACCACTTTGGAACACAGTTCCACTACTTGTTTTCATGCTAGGATTACATATCTGAGCCACTAATGCCATAATTCTTCTCTCCCTCCTTCCTTCTCCTCCTGCCCCCACTACCTTTTTTTTTCTTTCTCTCTCTTTCATTTTGTGCTTGTCCGAGGGCCTGAATTGAGGGTCTGCACACTGTTTCTGAGCTCTTCATTCAAGGCTAAAATTCTACCACGTGCGCCACAGCCCCACTTCCAGAGTCTTATCTTACAATCTTTCCTTCCCAGGCTGATTTGAACTGCAATCTTCAGATCTCAGCCTCTTCAACAACTAGGATTAAAGGTGTGAGTCACCAATACCTGGCTTAGTTGTCCTTCTCAGGAACTTTCAACTCAGGAAGAGCAATTAGTGCTGTACTGAAACACCAGCCACTCACTGTAATAAGGACATACATGTCTCAATTGCCTAGGAACAAACATTATTAAAACCAATTCATACTAAAGAAACTAGGTAAGACAGGTTTACTCATAAGGGTGAAGAATCTATGCCTGAGGCCAATGGTTCACATCTGGACTCCTAGTTACTGAGAAGGCTAATATCTAAGGACCATGATTCAAAGCCAGCCTGGACAGAAAATTCTGTGAGACTATTATCTCCAATGAAGAACTAACAACCAAGAAATGGAGCTGTGGCTCAAGTGGTATAGTTTGCCAACCTTGAGAATAAGATCTAAGGGACAGTACCCAGATTTGAAGTTCAAACCCTAGAATTGATGTATACACACACACACACACACACACACACACACACACACACACACACACACACACACACAGAGCATAGCACAGCACATAATGCCTGTAGCCTGTTTTGCCTCTTGGGTCACAGGTTTGTTCCATGGAAAGATACTAGGACAGGGCTATGGATTTCGGATTTGAGGCCACTGACTCACCAGGAATTTTCCTCCTCTGTAAATATGGAAGTAAGAATACTAGACTTATATAGTTGTTGGGAGCATTAGTTGAGCTAACAAAAAGCGGTGTATGTGTGTGTGTGTGTTTGAGTGTATGTGTGTGTGTGTGTTTGTGTGTGTGTGTGTGTGTGTGTGTGTGTGTGTGTGTGTGTGTGTGTCATTCCAAGGGCTTTCCCTGAGCTTTGTTGTTCAAGGCCAACACTCTACCACTTGGGACACTGGTCCACTTCCAGCTTTTTTGATGTTTAATAGGAGATAAAAGTGTCATGGATTTCCTACCCAGTGCTGGCATTGAACCACAACCATCAGGATGCTAGCATCCTGAGTAGCTAGGATTACACATGTGAACCACTGGTTTTAACTATAATAAGGTTTTAATGCAGGGAGCTGGTGATATTCTTCAGTTCCTATTTCATGGTGACCTTCTCTGAGACCCCTAACATGCAACCAAATGGGGTTCTTCCTTCAAGGAACTAGGGTGAGTCAAAAACATAAAGTAATGCTGCATTGACAAACTCCTACTCACATGAGTTTAAGGTGAGTCAGTAGCAGCTTCTTTTCTTCCTGTGAGGGACAGTCAGCTCTGACACACTTCTAAATCACTGGCAAAGGGAATGAACTTGGACTTCACACTGATGCAGTTTTTAGATATGTTGTAATCATTGATTGTAACTAAACTTGAAATGAACAGAAATGTATGTCTATCATGTTGTATGTGTCCCATGGTATAGGAAGGCAGTCATGCATATCAGCAACTACTCACAAGTGTTTTAGCCCCATGGATGATAAGTTGCATTATCAATTTTCTTTTTAAATTTTAACCTGGTAGTGCAGAGTGGGACTTGAACTCAGGGGCTGATCTCTGTCCCTTTGCTTTTTTACTCATGGCTAGTGCTTTACCACTTGAGCCACAGCTCCATTTCTGATATTTTTGGTGGTTAACTGGTTAACATTCTCACCTATTTACCTGCTCAGGCTGGCTTTGAACCACAATCCCCATCTCTGAGCCTCCTGAGTAGCTAGTATTACAAGTGCCAGCCAACAGTGCCCAGCTGACACTTAAAAGTCTTTTGTTTAGTGGCCTAGAAGGTGGCTCAGTGGTAGAGTGCTTGCTTCTCATGCATGACAAGCATATCCATATTGTGGAGTTCCTTTCAATGTGTATAATAATTCAGATAAACATGAAGAGGCATTTAAGCACCATATCTTGTATAAAGGTAAGAGTTGTGTTTTTCTGGGAAGAAAGTATTTAACTTACCATATGTAATGGTGTGTGTGAGTCACCAAATGGTCTCTACATAGTTGTAATTCTCCTGAAATATGCCTTGGGTTTAGTGCAATGTTCAATGCACAGGCCATCTCAAAAGACACATTTGATATTTGTCAAAAATGACAAATCAAAGAGAGGTACTGGTGGCTCACAGCTATAATCCAATCATGAGGTTGAGGTGAGAGGATTGCACTTCAAAGCCAGCCTGGATAGGCAAATCTGAGTCTCTTATAATGAATTAATAAAGAAAAAAATGAAAAACAAAAACAGAAGGAGACCAGCACCAGTGGCTCATGCCTGTAATCCTAACTACTCAGGAGGCTTTGAACCATGGTTCAAAGCCACACTGGCAGGAAAGTCCATGAGTCTCTTATCTCCAATAAATCACTAGAAAACTGGTATTGGAACTGTAGATCAAGCAGTAAAGTGCTCTCTTTTAGCTGAAGATCACAGGGATTGCGCCCAACTCAGAGTTCTAGCCCCATGACAGACCAAAAACAAACAAACAAACAAAAATAAAACAAAAATATCCACAAAGAGAGATTTAGCTCATGAAGTAGAGCATCAATTGTGAGCAAAAACCAGCCAATCAAAAATGAGCTGGGTTTAGGGATTTAGCTCCGGGTGGAGAATTTGCCTGGCAAGTACAAGGTCCTGAGTTCCATCCTACCTATTCAGGATGGAGAGATCTGAGAATGTTATTTCTAAAGCATCTCTTGCAGAAAAGTCTATAAGATTCTTACCTCCAATGAATCACCAAAATTCAGAAGTAGAGCTGTGGATCAGGTGGTAGAACACTGGCCATGAGTGAAAAAAACTAAATGACAGAACACAGACCCTGAGTTTAAGACCCAAGCTCTGAACACACACACACACACACACACACACACACACACACACACACACACACACACACACACACACGTAGAAAAATTGTTAATTTAGTCCAAATGCACATACACACGTGCAAGTACATGAGTAAGTTTCAAAGACGCAGAAACAAGTATGATCACAGTTTGGAATACAAAAAAAATACCACATCCCATTAGTTCATAGCAGAGAAGGAAGGCATGTGTCATTTCACCCTCAGGGAACTGCTCTAGGGGATATTTTGGGCAATCCCTCCACCGGGACACATCTGTACTATTGGAGAGTCAAAGGTGGCAAGATCCTCAAGAACCAGAAATTCACATTTCACCCTATCCAAGGGACCTACAGTTCCAAGAGCATCTTTGAACTCACTCCTCAGGGAATCAACAGTACCTAAAAACAGTGAATAGGGAGAAAGAGCAGGCAAGACCGTGGTCTCCTTGCAAATGGTTAAATGGGAAAGGGACTGACCTGAATAGAGACACACGGATAATCAGGTGGAGGTGAGCAAGGGGAGCAGGGATGATGAGCGTACCAGTTCTACAATTGGCACGACATCCTCGGGATACAGGCATGTGCAGACAGGGTACTCCCCAGAAAGAGAACTCTGGATGAGGTCAGGGGACAGGAGAGGGCAACAGAAAGAACTGATTGTAAAGTATGGAAAGTAGAAAGAAGAGTCCCATACAGGGGTACCAAGGGCCCTGGGATCTATTTCTGACTATGCTCACAGCCTCAATTTACCCCACCTGGAAGAAAAGTGGGAAGAAGCACAGACTGACTGTTCAGGTGCTGCCGCTGAGGACACCTACCAGAGGAGGAAGAAGGAGAAGGAGCCGCAGATTTGAAGTAAACCCAAATTGGGGTGGGAGACTTGGGAACAGCATTTTGTCTGCACCATACCAAGGCACTCAGCTGTCTGGCTCCTGACCCCTCAGGGTTCCATCAGGCTACCACTTATAGTGCAGAGCCCACAGCCCCAAGTTGGGCAGGAAGACCACCAGTAATGGAGGCATCAACTGCAGAAGCGGCTCCACCTTCTGCTTCTTCAGAACCAGTCAGCCCCACCAACCCTACAGCCTTACTCCAAGCATAGGCATGTCCACATGGTGGCAGCGGCAACAACTCAGCAAAAGGGAATCACCAAGGCACCAGCCTCACTCCATCCCTCCTTCACATCTGCTGTTTGTAGGCTAGCAAACCAGATGCTACCACTTAGTAACCATCGCAGGGAGGAGTCGCTGCCACCAACTCCAAAGTTGGGCACTTTGGAGTCCTCAGACCCAAGATTCTTCCTTCTACACTTGTTACAGAATGACTACATCTGTCGACCTTGGCCTTCTTCTGGGGAGTGCTAATCTATCCACATATTATCTGGGGGTCTGATATCAGATATCCCCCCCCCCCTCGACCCAAATGGTGTATCCGGCTACTTCATAGCTCCCCCACCCTCCTGCCCAAGTGTGGTGAGAAAGAGCTACAATTGGGTTGTTGAGTTTTAAGTGGTACATGATTGGTGCTAGTGAGCGGGGTGTGTTTTGGTGGTTGAAGTGTACCCAGGGATCGATTCCTCCTCACAGCCTGCTCTGTGGCTGTGAGCTATCCTGGGGGAGCAGAGCTTCTCAAGCTTTGCAGATACTGCTGGAGCCCTGGCATTGCTTCATGCTCAAAGGTAACAATTTATCATTTTGAGCCACAGCTTCACTTGTGGGGTTTTGTTCCTGCTGCTGCTGCTGCTGCTGTTTGTAGATAATTGGAGATAAGAATCTCAGGTGAGATATGTATTCAAATGTTCTTTTTTCTTTCATGCAATTGTTTCGAACACATTTATAAGATTATTTCTTTGTTGTTTTGTATGTACCTCCCCCCAGTGTAACCCCTGCTTTCACTGTATTTGATGTTGGTATAATTTGTGGAGTGGAAGAGGAAAAACAAATCATTTAAAAAGGATACAGGTGGACACATTGCAACAATGAGATGTACACGTCATTATGTCCAAAACGAACTTTACAACTTTGGTGGTGGGGGGGGAAGTAGGGAGGATTGGGTGGGAGGGCAGGGGGAGGTTGGGAAGGGATGGGAAGGGGAAACAAAGGAGAAGCCTACAATGCTTGATAAGAAATGTACTCATTATTTTGCCCATGTAATTGTAACCCCTCTGTACAGTATTTTCACAATTAAAAAAAAGAAAAAAGAAAAGAAAGTCCTAAGAATTTCAGGGACTTTCCTGCCCAAGCTGGCTTCCAATCTTGATCCTCAGCTCTCAGCCTTCTGAGGAGCTTGTATAAAAGCCCTGAGCCATTGATACCTGGTTAATCTTTTTAAAATTTGATAATTTTTGCTTTCTTCTGATTCCATATTCTATCAAAATATGTATGGAATACCTTTTTCCACACACTCAAGACTCTCTATCACCCTGACACTTGACTCTTTCCCAGAGGCTGTTCTGCAAAAGCGCCCTTGACAACTATGAACTCTATGAGGGGCCCATATGCTAGATGTCCAGGGCAAAGGTGGTAGAGGAGGCAGAGGCGCCCCCAGGAATTGGGCAGGGGGAGGGTGGATACAGAAGAAAGTGAGCACTGAATGCCAGGCGCGGGCAGCCCAGGGGGTTGATGATGTGGGCATGCCTGGAGGCAGCTGTGGGTAGCCTGGAGGCAATGGTGCTTCTGCTGCAGTTCCATGGCTGCCATTGCCGCCATTGCCTCCACAGCTTAGGTGCATTGGCTCTGCCTAGAACCTGGGGTCGTAGGGCAGCTGCTGGCTGGCCAGGACTTGCTTCCAGGCCTCTGGCTCAACCTATGGCTGCCTGAAATTCACATAGGACCCCCAGAGGAGATCAGACATATGCCCAGGCATTGGCTGTCTCGCTGAGAACCTTTACCTGGTGGAGAAGATGGTCCTTGGGTGCTCAGCTGACAGCGTGGGACTCAGGCTGCTGATTAGCAGCATCTGGTTCTCAGAGCTGCTGGGCAGGGCTCATGGGCCAGTGCTCATTAGGGGGCAGCAGGGGCAGGCATGGTGCAATTGCCCAAGGCTCCTGGCTCCCTGAAAACTTGCCGTCCTGGTCCCTGCTGCTGCTGGCGCCCAAGCCCGAGGAGCACACACTGCTAGCTTAGAGGTTCTCTGCCTGGTGGCTGCCCCTGCCGCTGTGGGGCTTCCTAAGGACTCAAGCCTGAAATGAGTCCTGGGGGTGAGAGACCTCATGTGCAGCTTGCCTCACTTTCAAATGCAGCCGCTTTGCAGACCACCACACGTTGATCTGACTTGGCTCCACTGTGCAGCTTCGGGGCTGGAGAGGTGGAACAGTGACCCACAGAACCTCACAATGACTGCATTGAAGCCCAGGAGGCAGTGCCCGTGGCACCTCATCTTGGACAAGAACCAGGTGTGATGGTGGTGGCTGGGCTAGAGCGGCCTTGCAAACGATTTAAGGACACTTTATTTGTGAGTATACTGTTTTCTTAATGTTTGGAAAGCATTAGTTTTGTTAGGTGAATAGGTGTACATGTCTACATTCTGACCAGATTGGTCTAATTGAACATTTTTATTAATTTACTTTATTGTTATAAAGAGCATGTACAGAGTGATTACAATTAAATGAGTCAGATAATGAATAGATTTCCGTTTGTAGAGTGTGTTCTGTTCCCCCACTCTTTCCCAGCCCTTTCCTCCCATTAATTAAACATTTAGGGAATTCTCTGAAGGAAATATGGACTAATGTAAAATAAAATCTTTATGACAGTACAGACTTAACCCAATCACATTTTTTTTTTGGAAAATAGAGAAATCTATTTTCTGCAATGAATAAACATCCATGAGCTATTCTTGGAGACTGGAGGGAAGTTACTGAGCACCCTAACCTGGGCACTATGGAGAAGATCATTTGACCTGAAAGGATTCCTTAAAGAACACAGAGCTGCAGCTAGGTGAGATGATCAAGCAGGTCCAGAGCATTGTAGAGGTGACATTCACTTACTTCTCTACTGGTGATATTCACATACCATACATAGTTTTATTTGCTGTATAAAAGAAAGGAAAGTTTAGAAATTTTTTAAGAGAATTTTCCAATGAAAAGGCAAGACTTACCAACATTAATGTTGTGCTCAATAATAAAGAATGGGAAAAAAGTTCAGTATAAATAAAGTACTGTGAATACACTCTTTTATGAATCATGAAATTTGGACAATGGAGCACAAATCTAACTTTATATGTTTTACAGTCCTTGGATATATTACATACAGTGATGTGAGGGAGATGGTAAGTGGAAACAAAGGAGGAGGCAACAATGCTTGATAAGAAATGTACTCATTACCTTGGTCATGTAATTTTAATTCCTCTGTATGATATTTTCACAAAAGAAGTAATTTCGCAAATACAATCCTCTAAAACTCTCCCTGTGATAGGCAGAGAAAGTTGTTTCCCACTGGATCTGACTTGTTACACACAATCCTCCCTGTCATCCATGAGATTCCAAAACCACTCCCACTTCTACTACTGTGTAATCTGCTATCCACTGAAATGCTAAGCATCAACCTCCTGGTGAAAATCACAACTGGTCTGCAAAGTTGACTTTGATTCAGAAAACTAAAATATACCCATTTTTCAAGGACAGAACTTCTCTTCATGCCAATGTCCACTTACTTCTTCACTTGTTCATCTTCCTTCCAGTTATGGTAGAAGGATCTGTACCAATGGGACAAGAGACGGAAGTTAACTATGCTTCTCCTTTTATGAACTAACAGGGCATACATGAGACTGGCTAAATCCCACATGGTAATGTAAACATGACAGACAAAAAGTAAAGATTATATCTATACAGTTTCATGTGAAGAGGCTTTATGCAACTGTCCAAATAAATGCACAATTGCTCTTGCCTGTAATCCTATTAATCAGGAGGGTGAGCTCTGAGGATCACAGTTTGAACCCAGTCTAGTCAGTAAAATTCTAAAGACACATATTCAATTAACCAGCCAAAAGCCAGAACTGGACCTGGGACACAAATGGTAGAGTGCTACCTCTGAACAACCATGGGACAGCACTCAGGCCCCAAATTCAACTTTTGACCCTTTCTTCTAGTTACTTCAAAGGCCTCCAAGTTAGTGATTTCCTAGGTGAGGGTGGATGTTGGGTGCCACTGGCTCATGCCTTTAATCCTAGCCTTAGCAAACTGCTAAGGCTCCACTAGATTCTGAGGAAATTGAAATATTCTGGCTGTCGGGTCCTAAGAAATTAGCCAGGGAGTGCACTTCTTTGTCTCAAGCCAAGCTTCTATGATAAAGCCCAAGGGAAACAGTCTCAGAGAGGTGCCAAGTATTCCAATACTCTGCCAGGGGATCTCATCAGCCCTGGGTTTAAAGGAAGAACACTCACTTTTTACACAAAAAAAAATCCAGCACCTGCTTAATTTTTCCCCACTGTCTATAGTGGTGGAGGAAGTTTCCAATATAGAAGAGATCACCTTTCTTTTAGGCAGGGACCAGGTCCATCACCAGCATTTCCAACAAGCCTGAGTCAGACTCCATATATTATAAGGAATATTCAGGGTCTCGGCTGACTCATTCTCACATTAATGTGGTAAAAAGAATGGCTCTTTCAAAAATGGAAATGGAAGAACACTTCAAATTGAGTAATTGTAATAGAGTGGATTGAAAACGACACAGTAAATATTTTCTCAGTATACACATATAAAAGCACACAAGAAGAATGTTCTAGTATGGGCTAGGATGAGATTAAATAAGTATCCTATCATGGTTATACCTTATCTGAGTTGCTTTGTGCTTCCTTTGGTTTGTTCTTATAACAAGGGCTGAGACACTGGATTCATGGTTTGGCACTGATCCAATGTCTGCAGCTTCAAGTGAGGCACTCACACCTCTCATGCCTGAGACCCGAGTTTCTTCCAATTTGAAAACAACACAGGAACACCTTTCATGTTTCTGAGCCACAGGCCAAGTGACTGGCTTGAACTGACAGTCAGTTAACAGTTACCTGGCTCTCAGGGTTCTATATTATGTTCCATTGTGAGGGAGCTGGAGTCATCTAGCCAATGATCTAAGCTGCTTGCTTACATAAGACCACCCCAAAGATAAACTGGAGACTGAAATCTCCCTTCCCACATCACTATATACATATGTGGACATTGTCAAATCCCAACAACTTCAGCTAGGCCTAGGTACTAGCATGATTTCAGCTCAAGGAGACTTTCCTAGGTCTGATCCATGCCTTATTTGTCACTATTTCTCTCATCCTGCACAAATCATTTTGCTCTCAGGACCCTCTCAGCCTGCCATGGGCTTCTTGCATGTATTTTTGACCTCTACTTCCTAGGACATTGTTAGGATTTTTAATCCTAATCTTCTGTGCTCCTGAAGCCCCTGTGTGCTGTCATCTGGAAAAAAGGCAAGTACTTAGTGGTGGGAAAATCAAACAAGTATTGAAAAACAAACATTACACATACAGTCAGACATTTTTAGAGGTGTACATTCTTGTAAGATAAAAGACTATTTTTGATACTTTTGTAATATTTTTATGATGGAGGAGAGGGGGAGAGGAGAAGAGGTCCTTCATTGTTTTCTCATAATTCATTGATTATTATTTAAAAATACTATAGTTGAAGGAATGTAATATTTAAAGATAAAAACTGTGCTCCTGTTCTTTTTATAAGCTACGCATTTATGAAATATTCCTCAATAAAGTCTTGTTGACTATGTCCCATGAACTATCCTCCCTTTTCAAAATAATCAAGGAAAACTCTTCAAAAATCAGTGAGCTGTTTCCAATCTCTGGATAAGAATTTAAGATACAACATTGCCTGCGATTTTGTGCATGTATAATGAGTGTGAGAGTGTGTGTATTTTTGTGAATGTGTGTCTGTGTATATGTGTGTTTTAGGGCTTGAACTCATGGCTATATGACAATCCCGAGCATATTGCCCTTGAATCTAGTGCTCTACCAATTGTGCCACAGTTCCACTGCAAGCGTTTTGTAGTGAACTGGAGATGAGAGACTCATAATATTTCCCGTGCAAGCTGTCTGAATTAAATCTCAGGTCTCAGCCTCCTGATTAGCTAGAGTTATAATTATGAGCTTCCAGAACATGGTGATAAATCATTTTTACTGGAGACAGTGGGGTGATAAAGCATTGTTACTGGATCTAGTTTCAGTCCATCTTCACAACAATGTATATCAAAAAACAGCAACAGTAAAATCCTATACAAAATATAATAATAAGATATAATTACAATAAAATTTAGTGATATAGTCTGCTAGCATAACTTTCAGGAAACTGTGGTCTTAATGATTTAGCATCACAAAAATCAAACAAAATGAGATAATTTTAGTAGACCATGAATTTTTAATTCCATCTTTTACTAATTTCATAAAATTAAAAGGAACAGGAAAAATATTCATATTTATAAGGAGAATGTAAAGAAGATAAAAATGGCAGATTATGAAATCGAAAATTCTACATTACAGGAAAATCATTGTCATGATGAATATATGATAATAATCTTCAGAGCAGCAATACATAAATATATATTTACTACACATAGTCAAACTTGTCCCTATCTCTATCAACGTCCAATCCTCTAGTACATATTATCAATGTATTCATGTTTATGGTATATTCCAAAATAACTACCAGAGTCAGGAGGTTACCAATGTACATTAGCATTCACTGTTTTAGGAGATAAACCTGATAATTATATTGGTCGGATTATTCAATATACTAAATAAGTATTATGTTATCTTTGCACTCCCTAAGTTTGTACAAACACTACTTCAAAGTGAAAAAATACAACAAGATTTTTGAAGGCATATGCCTGTAAAGCTAGTTATTTGGGACATCAGTTCAAGATCAGTGTAGTTTTACCTGCAATGGTCCCCAATCTGACTATGTGGATTGAATACATCTATCATCCAAGGATCATGGGGAGGATGAGAGCAGGAGGATTTCAATTTCATGTCATGCTAGGAAAGAATTTCCACATGGCTTCATGTCAACCAAAGAAGGTTCAACACTACAGACCACCTATCAACCCCATTAGGGGAAAATAAACATAAGAGCCTTGTAGAATCAGAAATAAACAATAGTAAATCATGCCAATACAAACCATCATAAACAACACACAAGTAATGTTGTTTCTCATACCAATAATCCTAAGTATAGGTAGGATTATATATGTGATCCAGAAGCATTAAGCAATTCATGATTTAAAAAAAAATGACAATTTGAAGCCAAGTGCCAGTGGCTCTTGCCTGTTATCCCAGCTACAGATGAGGCTGACTTATGAAGATCACTGTTCAAAGCCAGCCCAGTAAGAAAAATCCCCATAAGACTCTTATCTCCAATTAACAACTCAAAACCCAGAAGTGGCTCTGTGAATCAAGTGGTAGAGTGCTAACTAACTTGAGCACAGAGTCTCATCAAGAGTGCCCAGGCCTTAAGTTCAAGCTCCACAACCAATAAAATTAAATAAACATTTAAATATCTGAATTCTTGTGAATTAATAAAATGACATCTGTGGTATACAATTCTACAGACAACTATATTATATTTTGATTTAGAAAAAGTAGGAGCACTTCAATAAAGGACACTTTTTCATAAACTAGGGCAGATAGGTCTCTAATTAGAGGAAATTGCTGGACTCATATGTATTATTTTTTGGTTGATTTTTGTTTTGTTTTAAGAACAGGATGAGAAACCCCATCTCTGCCAACGCCCACTTGGATATGTATAACATCATTCACAGGCCATGCATAATTAACAAAATGATTTTGTTTATCTTATATGTCCCTATTGCCTATAATTTCCTATTCTTGCCTTCCTCAATATACATACATGTTCCAGTGATTCAGATTTGAGCCAGGCAATGTGTAGTATTGGTGCCAAGAGTTGAGGAAAATTGTGACACAACAGGAAGCATGAAACCAACACTTTAGTAGCTGGACACTGGGGGCTCAGACCTATAATCCTAGCTAATTAGGAGTTTGATGATCACAGTTCAAAGCCAGCTGGAATGAGAAAGTTTGTGAGACTCTTCTCTCCAATTAACAACAAAAAGCCATCAAGAGATCTGGGGGTCAAGAGGTAGAGTAGCCTGGATTACAAAAACTCAGAGGCAGCACCCAAGCCCTGAGTTCAAGCTTGAAGTTCAGGCACATAAACAAAAACAATCATCAACAACAACAAAAAACAGAAACTGGGAGAAAGCTCAGGAAAGGTTGGCATTGTCTACAAGACAAATGTACACATTACATGAATTGTGAAATGTTCACCACGCTGTACACAGCTTAGTAACAATTATATTTTTAAAATAATCTGAGAAATCAAAAAGGCATGGTACATTATAAGGTTCATCTGCTTTCCAGAATTTGAGAGCCCCATCATCTGACTTGGTGGCAGACACGTTGTATGGCCCAGCGTGATGCGAAAATATGAAGCCAGAGATGCTTTCAGATTGTCCCACCAACTCTTCTATGACTTTAAGCAAAAAACAAAACAAAGCAAACAAAATAGACTTTAAGGTTAATTAAAGATTAAGGTTAACTACAGAATTCCAGGTAGAAGTATACTGTTAAATAATGAGTGAGCACATATTCTTTGTAGATACTAAAGTCACAATGTGTCACAAAATTATCCACAGGATTAATATCCACAGATTTATAACTAGAAACTCCAAAGTGTCAGGTATATTAACTAGATAGCTGATGAAGAGAATACCACACTGTATTCAGTCAGGTAATGTATTTTATTTACCAAACTGCTGCCCATCCCATGCATGGTGGAGAGACATAGCCAGAAAAAGGACGACCCAACCTCATGCCAGGAATTATCTAGGCTGGGGACCAGATGAGTTGTGGCCAGGTGGGGGTAAACTGTGGCTACACTGGATCTGGATGTGACCTCAGGGCGTGCAACCCTCCTCTGGTCAGATGGGAGGTGTGACAAGAGGTAGCCCAGTTTGTTACCTAGCAGGAGAGGAATATGGCTGCCTCCAGGTGGGCCAGATACCTAGGATACACCGATAAATTGTGAAAACTTAGCCAAGATGTAGGTAGGGCCTCAACGTCTGTAGGCAGACCTATTACCAAATACAGATACTACTTCTGCCACGTGACTCCTGAATCCAAACCATTCAATCTCAATAATTTTATTTTTCCTTTCTTTCTTTCTTTTTCTTTCTTTCTTTCTTTTTCTTTCTTTCTTTCTTTCTTTCTTTTCTTTCTTTCTTTCTCTCTTTGTTTCTTTTTCACTCTTTCTGGGCAGAGACTTAGCCTCTTGTGTTGCTGAGATTAATGGTATGTTTCACCATGATCACTTTTTTGTTGAGATTGAGACTTCCTAAATTTTTGGTTAGGATATGGTGAAGTTGTGATCTATTTACTTCTGATTGCTGACAGTGACTATAGATGTGAGCCAGCACACCAGACCATTCAAAGTACTTTATCCCAAATGCAAGACATGGTTTATTTTCCCAAATGAAATACAAGTTAACAAACAGCAAAAGTTAGTCCTTAATTATGGTCAAGAGGTGTTTTTAATGTGAAACAAAATTACTGATCAAAATATATGACTAGGGTAATTATACGTTAAAATGTATCCTATATTTAATGTCAAATCACCTATATTAGCATTTATACCAGTGATTAAATCAAATCTCCCTAAATCATTTATTTCTGTCATACATTCTAGAAGTAGGAAGAACTGGAGCTCACAACAATAAGTAAACAGGGATAAACCAGGCATCTCAGTTCAGGATCAGTCTAGGAAGTAAAGTGTTGCCCATATCACTCTACTAGCTAGGGATATTGTAATGCAATCATGATTAGGGCTACATGGCAGACATAGGTAATTAGGAGTATAACCTCTACTGGGCAGGGTGAAAAAATTGTTAACCTATGAGTAAAGTAACTCAAACAAAAAGCATTGGTAGAGTGACTCAAGTGATGGAGTACTTGTCTGGAAAATACAACATCAAAATGCAAATCAACTTCCTAAAATTTAAGTAAGAAAAGGAAAGATAGAACAACTCATAATGAATATGTGTTCAATGTAAAGATTTACACTACAATATTGTAGTAATAAATGCCATCATTGATCTCTAGGGACAGGCACATTTTGTGTCAGGCCTAAATGAAACTATAACACTCTATATAAAAAGCTTTAATAAAACAGAGGTCTGGGTTACAATGGTGAGCACTTAAGTTTGCATGTGCAGTAGTGTTGCAGCTGTGTGGAGGTTTGTAGAAGTCCATACTTCTGATGAACTTGCCATGAGGAAATTGCATAACCATGCAGTTCACTGGACAGATCCTGCTGATATATACATATACACACATATATATAAACATACATATGTATAGATGTGTGTACATATACACATACATGTTTACATACATATATACATATGTATATTTAGTGACATGTAAAGAAAAATAAAATTTACAATGAATAAACTTAATAAACATAGTTTTCCAAAAGAATTATTTTACCTGAATCAATTCATTTCTTAATGTCTCCAATGCTATATCACACTTAACGTAGTTGGTGATCCTTTTCAACATATTATGATATTGTGTTGTTTTTGTTTTTCAGATGAAAAAGCCCTGCCATTAAAAATACTTTTATGAAATTCCTTATTTTTGAAAAGGAAAGGCACTTGTGCCTTCCTGTGTCATCAATTTTTTTTATTCTTTCAATTATATATTCTCTCTTAGACTTATATTTGTAGATCTAACTCATTGTCTTTCAATAGTGTCTTATGGGAAGTGGAAAATGAAGTATCATTCTGTTATTTTGGGAGGTCCTGATATTAGCCACTGCAATAAGGATTACAAAAATGGAACTCTGAAATTATTTAGGGAGATTATTTGAAAGTTACTTTTCTAAACATTCATGCTCCTCATTCAACTAAGCCACAGAATTTAAAATAAGTAACATTTTAGCTGGGCGCCAATGTCTCGTGCCTGTAATCCTAGGTACTCAGGAGGCTAAGATCTGAGGATGGTGGATCAAAACTAACCCTGGTAAGAAATCAGTGAGACTCTTACCTCCAATTAACCACCAGAAAACCAGAAGTGGCACTGTGGCTCAAATGGTAAAGCACTAGACTTTATCTGAAGAGCTCAGGGACAGCGCCAAAGCCCAGAGTTCAAGATCCATAACTGACAAAAAATAAAAAGATAAAAAGTGGGGAGAGAGCTCAGAAGGTGGCTCAGTGGTAGAGCGCTTGCCTTGCAAGCGTGAGGCCCTGGGTTCGATTCCTCAGCACCATATAAGCAAAAAGAAAAAAGCCGGAAGTGGCGCTGTGGCTCAACTGGTAGAGCACTAGTCTTGAGCTGAAGAGCTGAGGGACAGCGCCCAGGCCCAGAGTTCAGGCCCTACGACCGGACCCCCCCCCAAAAAAAAAGTGGAAGGAAAGTGTAATGTTAAGGCTAATATTCACATATAAACAAAAATTGTCTAGAAATAAAACTATACCTTATAATATCTTACCAAGGTGATAATGCGAATAATAATTTGTCGTGTAAGGCAGCAACTTCACACATTTTCCCACAACATATATGTGCTAGTAGCATAACCCCAAACTAGACTAACAAATCTAATATCTGCTACCATATTTTAAATTCCTTTGCTTAATACCGTTTATTTGCCTTGGTGATTATTATGACATCTATGACAAATATAAAATTTTGGAAAAAACATTTACCAAGAAGGGGCCTGGGAAGGTGGCTCATTGATAGAGTGTTTGCCTTGTATGCCCGAGGCCCTGGGTTCGATTCCTCAGCACCACATAAGAAGAAAGAATAAAAGCCGGAAGTAGCGCTATGGCTCAAGTGGTAGAGAGCTAGCCTTGACGTGAAGAGCTGAGGGACAGTGCCAGGCCCAGAGTTCAGGCCCCACAACCGGACCCCCCCCCAAAAAAAAAAAAAAAACAAACATTTACCAGGAACATATATCTACTGAGGGACATCTGTTTTGATTCCATATCTTAGCTATGTTAAATAATGCTGAAATACACATAGTTGGGCTGGTAGCTTTAGTATGGTCTTGTTTGTGGTCATTTGTGGAAATGCCCAAAAGTGGGATTGCTGTGTCATAGGGGAGCTCTATGTGGAGTCTTTTGAGGAACCTCCATACTACTTTCCAAAGTGGTGAACAAGTATATATTCCCACCAACAATGCAGTAAGGTTCTTCTGTCCACATCCCTTCCAGCATCTGTTGTTATTACATGTCATGGTTATAGCCATTCTAACTGGGGTGAGGTGGTATCTCAATGTTGTTTTGATTTGCATTTCTTTATCACTAGAGAGGTTGAGCATTTCTTCATGCATCTATTGGTCATCCTCCTTTCCTCTTCAGAGAAGTTTCTCTATAATTCTTAAGCTCACTTATTTATTGGGCAGTTGTTTCTTTAAGTATTTGTTGTTGAGGGATTTGATTTTTTGAGTTCCAGGTATATTTTAGATACGAGTCCTTTGTCCATTGTATGGCTAGTGAAGATCTTCTTGCAATCCGTGGGCTTTCTATTGATCTTCCTAGCTATGTCCTTTGCCATGCAGAAGCTCTGTAAGATCATGCAATCCCATTTGTCCAAACTTTCTTCTATTTGTTTTGTTTCTGAGGCTCTTTTAAGAAAATTTCGGCCTGTGCCAAGGAGACCTAGGGTTTCTCCTATTCCATTCTGTAATGTTTTCAGAGTGTCTGCTTTGACTTCCACGTCTTTGATTCATTTCGAGTTGATTCTGGTTCAGGGTGATATATATGGATCTAACTTTCGTTTTCTACAAGTAGTTAACCAATTTTTCCAGCACCATTTACTGAAGAGGTTGTCTTTCTTCCATTCTATTTTTTTAGCTCCCTTATTGAAGATTCTGTGGAGCATTGTGGATTCAGTTCTGGGTTTTCTATACTATTCCATTGGTCTTTAGGTCTGTTCTTGTGCCAGTAGAAGCTGTTTTGATGACTGTGGCTTGTTTGAAACTTGGTATTGATATTCCTCCAACTCTGTTCTTTTGTTAAAGATTGTTTTTGCTATTCAGGGTCTTTTATTGTTCCATATGAATTTTTGGATTGCCTCTTCTATTTCCTTGAAAAATGAGGTTGGAATATTGATAAGTATTGTATTGAATTTGTAGATTGCTTTGGGATGTATAATAAAACAGTAGCATTTTCTTTCAACATACATTTAAAATAAATTAAGGATTTGATTAAACTAATTCCTTTAATATGAACTTTTACTTTCATTCCTGTTGAGTATGAATAACATCACTGTTTCATATCATGCTCAGAATCACAGAATAGGCTTGGAGTATAAATCACTCTATTTGATCCAACCGTTTTCTCTAAGCAAAACTAGGGCTGGGATGGTGGCTCGTTGTAGAGTATTTGTCTTGCACACATGAGGTCCTGGGTTCGATTCTTCAGCACCAAATAAGCAGAAAAACATGGCAGTGGCACTGTGGCTCAAGCAATAGAACTCTAGTCTTGAATTGAAGAGATGAGTACCAGCCTGCAGGCCCAAAGTTCAGGCCTCACCACAGACCAAAAAACAAAACTATAAATTTTTAAACTAGCTAACATTATTAAAAAATAACAATTCCATAGTATGAGGAAATGTATATAAATATTAACTTACTTTTCAATGATTTAGAAATCATATTTAAAAACTAGTACTTTAACATCCTATATTGGAAAATTTATTGAAGGTAGACAATTAGTAAAATATAAAATTATTTATATATACTGTTCATTTATATCAGGTTCTAATTTAAAAAAAATTAAACCAGAAAACTTTTCCATATACTGATATTTCAGGGTTATATACTTGTATTCAGTCACTTAAATTGTGATTTAATATGTTTTTCCAATTGGATTCATGGATTAACCACTTATCCAGGAATTATAGACAAAACAAAACAGACTCTGAAGAAACATAGAACAAATTTTGAAATGATAAAATTCTCCCTGTGAATATATGAATTCCTTTGTATGAATTTAAACAGAAAGTGTTCAAATATTTCCATATTTTCAGAAGTAATACCTTAAAGGAAAGCAGATGTGTCCATAAGCTCAAATGCCAATGCTACTAAATAATAATTTAATAAATATAGATAGATAAAATTAAATATAGATTGATAGAATTAGTATTTGAGGAACTGTCATCTAAATATTGTATATATATATATATAATTACATATATAATAGTTCTATGAACATTTATGTATGATATGTTTGTCTTTATTTAAATTATAAATTACATTAGGTATATTTATTATATGTTTATTATATTATTTTATATATTGTATTGTGTTGTATTAATTCATATATATTTTAAATACATTATAAATTTGATACTATATATGCTAATCATAATATACACAAGCATATAATAATGTACCATATATAGTATAAATAAATATATTTGAAATACAGCAAAATGGTATGCATATATATATATTAAAAAGTGTCATTTAAATACAATCAAACGTTCATTCCTTCCCTCTAAATAAGGTTTGTAAGAATTTTGAGCCTATGTCATTCATATATTGACATAATGTAAAAATATAAACCACCAGGCTTGGCAGTCAGTAAAAAGTTCTTTTTTTTTTTAATCGTGAAAATACCATACAGAAGGGTTACAATTACATGGGCAATATAATGAGTACATTTCTTCTCAAGCATGGTTGCCTCCTCCTTTATATCCCCTTCTCATCCCTTCCCATCTCCCTGCTCCCAACTCACACCCCTGCTAACCCTCCCCCCCTCCCCCTGGACATCTGGGACAAAAGTTCTTTTTATTAGAGAAAAGATTTTATGCATAATATTAGGTAAATAATGCCAAGTTTTTTCCCCAGCATATTGACAACAAAAACATAAAACATAGAGAGTCTCCCAGGTGTTGCTTACACTTGCATATTTTCCTAGCTATTCAGAATTGAATTGTGAAGACAGCCTGGACAAATGATCACAAGGCTCTCACCTGCAATTCTTCAGCAAAAAGCCTCAATAGAGTTGAGGTTCAAGTGGTAGAATGTAGGCTTTGACTGAAAAATGTTATGGGAGAGTGCAAGGCCCTGAATGCAAACGCCAGAAATGGCATAAAGAATAAAAACAAAACCACAACATCAAACACATGGAAACACAGAAAGACAAAGGCTATGCAAACTTAAATGCTACATCATTGAGGGATCGATCACACTAAATACAAGAAATGAGATTTAGTCATTTTCACTCAATTGAATAATAATTGAGGAATGGAATTATATCCATCCATTAGAAAATAGGACACTGCATCATTTTAAAGAAATGGTAAGACCTCTTAAAAACCAGGTTAAGTGAAGAAAGTTAATCCAAGGGAAACTAAGAATACATGATTACCCTTAAACAAGAAAGATATTATTAATCTATAAATATAAAATATACAAGTGTGTACACTTGGTGTACACAAGTGTAAGAACTAAAATATGATAGAGTCCTAGTAGAAAGTAAATGATGTAATTTTTTAGAAAAGCTAACTCACAGCCCAACAAAATAAGCACCCAGAATTGAGTATTCATATGTGGGGGTGGAACCAAGTGCAGAAAGGCACATTAACAAGCACATAAAGGGTGGAGAAATACAGTTACAAAATCAAATTCATAATTAAAATGAATGAATATTTCATTTTTAAAATGTATTTAATTTTACATGCATTTATTTTTATAAATAATCTTTGTATGCCTCTTGCCTTTTATACTTTTAGGTTATCATTCAATCTCTGTTATGTAGGCAATGCATGGACCATGTTACTTATACCTATGACTCCTGTGTTACTGAGATTAATGGTATGAGGCTTCATGCTTCACTTATTGTTGAGATTTGTATGTATACATTTTTGGCGAGGTTATGTTCTCATTGTGATGCTCTAGACCTCTGACTTCTGACAAAAAGTGATCATAGATGTGAGATAGCATATCATGCCATTCAGTTTTTTATCTAATTTGGAATAAATACAGTTTGTTTTCTAAAATTACATACAAAATAATAAACAGCAAATCTGGTAGAGATGTTTCTAATGTGAAACAGATTACTTCCCAAAATATCTGATTAGTGAAACTATATTTTCAAACTTACTTACCCTATATTTTAACAGCAACAAACCTATTTTAATATTTATGCCAGTGATTAAACTCAAATTGTAAGCATGCAAGAGTGCCTTAAATCTGTAATCCTAGTTATTTGGGATGCTGAGACCTGAGCATAATGGTTCAAATCCAGCCTGAGCAGGAAAGTCTGTGAGTC
The DNA here is from genome assembly GCF_024711535.1 of Dipodomys merriami. Lineage (NCBI taxonomy): Eukaryota > Metazoa > Chordata > Mammalia > Rodentia > Heteromyidae > Dipodomys > Dipodomys merriami. Next base: position 320,281 of record NW_027206200.1, on the reverse strand, counting down.
TCTTGTCCCCAAATATAATCACAGAAAAAAACAAAAATGTCACTTAATATAATTTTTTCCAAGCCTTTCCATTTCCTAACAAATGGGGAAATGCCATTCTTTCTGATGGAGGCATAGAATTCCATTGTGTATATATACCACATTTTCTTCATCCATTCATCTACTGAGGGGCATCTGGGTTGGTTCCATATCTTAGCTATGGTAAATAATGCTGCAATAAACATAGTTGTGCTGGTAGCTTTAGTGTGGTCTTGTTTGTATACATTTGGGTAAATAGGTCCCATGGTTTCCCTTATTTGTAATATCTAGTATAGGTATGAGTCTAGTGGAAAAGGTCAGATAATGTGATGTTAGGAAAACGAACCCTTAAATATGTATTTTAATGTTTTCGTTTCTTTCATGCATGTGTTTCTAACGCATTTATAAGATTATTTCTTTGTTGCTTTGTATGTCCCTCCCCCACAGTGTAACCCCCACTTTCACTTTATTTGATGCCAGTATAACATGTGGAGGAGATGGGGACAAACAAGTCGTTTAAGGATTCAGGTGGACCGGTTGCAACAAGGAGAATTACAAAATTTCATGTCAAAGCAAGCTTTACAATGTCGGTGTGTGGGGGGAAGGGGTATGAATGGGTGGGGGGAGGGGGAGCTGGGAAGGGAGGTGAAGGGTAAACAAAGGAGGAGGCTGCAATGCTTGGTAAGAAATGTATGCATTATCCTGCCAATGTAATTGTAACCCCTCTGTACAGTATGTTCTCAAATAAAATAAAATAAAATTAAAAAAAAAAACCGAAAAATGTCACTGTCGCTCAAGTACCTTGAGCCAAAGCATCCTAGGGACAGAAATTTCCAAAGTTCAAAACATAGGACTGGCAAAAAAAGAGATTAAAATCAAATTGCCTGCACTCACTCATTTAGACAATCTATAGTGAGGGCAGGCTACTGGAGTTCACATCATTAATTAAAGAGGTAGAATTTGAGATGATCGTAGTTCAGAATCAGTTAGCAAGGAAAGTAATAAGATCTCCACATCGAAAGCCATGCAGACAGAGTTGAGGAACTTAGACTCTGTTTGGCCCTTATCAAAACTGATAACCTATGAGCAAGTAAATCGAAAAAGGAATGTTGTTTAGCAAACAAGGTATCTAAATTCATAGTCATGTTCTAAAGAAGGAAAGGAAAAAGAAGAACGAAGAAAGAGAAAGAAGAGAAAGGAGGGAGGGAGGAAAACAGGAGGGAGGAAAAAAGAAAGTGAGAAAGAGGTATAAATTAAAATCTCAGCATGTGTTAGATGTTAATAATGACACTGAATCATTTTAGCTATTATGCCATTATTTATTTATTTGGCAGAAACATTTTTTGTGAAGCCTAAATAAACCCAAAACTAGACTTAGACATCTAATAGCTATCTCATTTTTATGTTTCTTGTTTCCAACACTGCTGTTTTATCCTATTGTTTAGTGTGAATTCTATGACCAATATAAAATCACATTTGGAATAAAACAGTTACTAGGTGAGCCTTCCTGGATGAGGTTGTGTGGGGATCCTGGTGGAGCCCTGTCAGGATCGAGGGAGAATCTGGTATTTACAAAGGTTCTGTGGTGGAACTGGGCAGGGATTTGAGGGTAAAGGTCGGCATGGGTAGGGCTATGAGACAGTAGGGAGGGGACAGGAAAGACTTGACTTGTTAGGGGTGGGGTTTCTATGGGAACAGGGCAGGGCTTTAGGAAGAAGGCAGACAGGTGGCCTGATTTTCAGTGTAAGAATGAGGGGCAACAGGGGAGCTTATTTGCAGACAGGAATTTGAAATGGAAGAACAAGGCTACCAGGGAGGAGGGTTTCTGGGGGAGCACTGTGCGCCTCCATGGGATAGTCAGGGTGGGGTTTTCCGTGGAGCAGGGCGGGGAATTGAGGGAAGAGGCTGACAAAGGAGGGGTTTTTGGTGGAGGAAGGCATGGCTATAAGTGAGAGGCTTTTGGGGGGTGTGGTATTGAGAGGGAATGGAGGTGCTAGGAAGGAGTGGGCTAGTAAGGGGTTGGGTTTCAGGTAGAGCTTGGCAGGACTTTGAGGCATGTGGTAAGGTGGAAGTGATGTTTCTATGGAGCAGGATGTGGTGGCAGTTCACAAGCCTTATTAGGACCAGGGCTTTATGCGAACAGGGAGAAAATCCAATGGACTAGATTAGTTAGGATGAGGTTTTCAGTAAACCCAGCCACAAATTCCAGACAAGACGTACAGTTGGGTGGAGATTTCGGTATTGCAAGGCAGTACCAAACCTACTGTGGTTGGATTTCCAGTAGGGCAAGGCAACCTTAAAAGAAGGGATGAAGGAGGGACAGGGTTTTCCAGGTGAGCCTGGCGAGGATTCCAGAGGGAAGCCAACTGGTGCAGTGGTTTCAGGTGGACCAATATGGGTGTTGAGAGATGGGATAGAGTGATTGGTATTTTCTAGAGGAGCCGGGTAGGGCTTGAAGCATTGGGGCAAGCTGGAGATGGGGCTTTGGGAAGGATTGGAACCGCGACATGGGTACAGTATAATTATGGGCAGGACATCTGATAGAACAGAGTGTGGATCCAAGAGAGGAGCCCAAAAGGCGGGTTTATCTGGGGAGCAAGGCATGGCATAGACGGCGTTTATGTGGGAGGTGGAGAGGCATGTGGTGGATTAGGAGGAGCTTTCCCGGGAGGTGGTGAGCTGGGCGAGAAACTTCTGGTTTAGCAAGGCAGAGCTTCTAGGGCAGGTATAGGGAGGTGGATAACTTTTGGAGTAGCATGGTGGGCTTTGTGGTAGGAGGTAGGTTCAGGACTGGGCTGTGAGAAATTAGGCCACTTAGAAGTAGGCTAATAATAGGCAGGATTCCTTTGAAACTGGGAGGGACTCCAGGGGGAAGGCTGGTTGGGGGCAGGGTGTGAGAAGGAAAGGAAGGGCTTGGAGGGACAATTATATGGGAGGGGCAAGACTGGGAGGGGCTAGGGTAGTTAGGGGGGTGTAACCAGTGGATAAGGGAGGGATTCTTGGTGAAGCAAAGCAGTACATAAAGGGAGGAGATAGGGATGTGGACTGGTTTCTGGTAGTGCCGAACAGGCTTCCAGGAAGTGGTGGAGTGGAAGAGGGATTTCCCTGTAGCAGAGCAGGGCTTTCAGGAAGGGGTCTGGTTGCAGTCAGGGCTTTGAGAATTTATAGAAGGGCTACCAGAGGGTAGGTGAGTTTAGGGTGGGCTTTCTAAGGAGGAAGCAGAGGGGAAGTGCGTTTCCAGTGGATCAAGTCAAGTTTCCTGGGAGGAGACAATAAGAAACGGCAAGACATTGACAGTGAAGAGAAGGGCTAGAAAAAATGGTTACTACTAATAAATGCAACATAAGAATACCATTTTCTGTCAGTGTAGAATTAAATTAATTTTATGTATGCGAGAAATACTGGATAAATAAACCAAGTAATTCCTTCCTAGGGAACTTTTTCTTTATTCCAGTTGAGTGAGAATAAAACCACAGATCACATCAGGCTCAGAGGAACACAGTAGATTAAGACAAATGAAGCACTGTACTTGATTCCCCAGCACCAGCTTTGGAACACAAAAATTATAAACTGTCTCGCTTAGTCATAATGGACACTCTATTGTCTTAAAATTGTGAATTAATAGAATCTTTCCTCTGAACATTTTAGAAATACTCAAACCAAGTAAATAATAATGCTTTAACTTTATACTTCTATATTGGAACCTAAACTAAAACTAAATACTTAGCAAAATATAAAATATACATAATATTCAATCTTCCAGCATTAATTTTTTATTGTGAAAATACTGTACAGAGGGGTTACAATTACATGGGCAAGATAATGTGTACATTTCTTATCAAGCATTGTAGCCTCCTCCTTTGTTTCCACTTCCCATTCCTTCCCATCCTCTCCCCGCCACCCCCAATCTTCCCCACCTCCCCCCTCCATTTTATTCTAAAAGAATTTAAAAGTAGAAAATTGTCATATGGTGAGATTGCAGTATGGTTTTCTTTTCAATCACCCAAATGGTGACTTAAGCAATTATCATTGGATGCCTCAATACTTATAATATATCCAAGAATGTGAAGCACTACTATGCAGACACTGAAGAAACTCTGAGGGTACCATGAACTGATTTTGGAATAAAATTAATGACTGCTTAAACTAGGAATTGATCTTCACAAGGCCCACAAATATTTTCCATAAGAAAGGTCTATATTGAAAAATAATGTAAAGGAATCAAGCAGGCAGACCATGAAGTAAACATTATCCAATGAGCAACATCTACTGAGGCATGATTGTGACCTTCATTTACCTAGGGTACAGTTACTGAGCTATGTTCTTCTCTGAAGGCAAATAACAGGCAAAGCCACAAAATACAGTAATCATTATTAAGACATTAAAATGTACAGAATGAGTTCAATGAATGTATTGCTAGAAAGTAAAGTTATATGTCTGAAATAAAGAGTAATTAAATATTCCCAATATCTGGCCCTCTGCTGTGCGAGGGGTACAGGCAAAGGCACAAGGAGAATGGAGTGAAGTAAAATAGTATATATCAGTAGTTCCCAAGATACAGTGATGAATTAAACAGGGGAGAAAATCAACATGACCATCACAGGACTTACAACAATGAAAATCCAAGGAGAATTACGAAGGATGCCCTTGCATATTTGGCAGAACAGTGAACTCATAAGTGTTCAGAAAAGTGTCTGGCAGTGTCTTCGAAAACATGTGGAGTGATTCCAGGAAACTACCTGTGGTGCTCACACGGTGCCACAAGAAGAGATGAACTTATGATTTACAACAAATTGATTATCATAAAGGTCTTGCTTCAGTAGTACAGAGTTAAACTTTAATAAACTCTGTTGTGAAACAACACATTATAAACCAAGACAAGGAAAATTAAATTATATATATATATATGTATATATATATATATATATAGTGTGTGTGTGTGTGTGTGTGTGTGTGTGTGTGTGTGTGTGTGTGACTCCACTGTGTGAAATAATAGAATTCAAAAAATCAAATTACAGGGGCTGGGAAGGTGGCTCAGTGGTAGAGCGCGTGCCTTGCATGCATGAGGCCCTCGGTTCAATTCCTCAGCACCACATAAGAAAAAAGCCGGATGTGGTGCTGTGGCTCAAGTGGCAGAGCACTAGCCTTGAGCTGAAGGGCTGAGGGACAGCGCTAAGGCCCAGAGTTCAGGCCCCACGACCGGACCCAAAAAAAAAAATAAATAAATAAATCAAATTACATAATGTACATGTCAAGTAATAAAAGTCATCCAGAAGGATAACATAATTAAGGTAATATTTCAACAATACATATTTTATTTGAAGAGTCCTCTTTATTAATAATTTGCTTTCCTTACAGATTTTGAATGAACAGAAACAAAACAAAACTAAAATACTTGATAATAGAGGTAGATGCCAGTATCCCATCAATAATCCTATATAAACAGGAGGCTAAGATTGAAAGATCACGGTTCACAGCTTTTTGCAGTAGCAATCCATGAGACATTTATGTTCACTTGTGCAGTCAAAGACAGAGTGAAACCTTGACTCAAGTAGTATAGCCTCAGTCATGAGTGGAAAAAACCAAGCAAGACTTTGAAGCTTGGAATCTAATCTCATTACGAGAGAGAGAGAGAGAGAGAGAGAGAGAGAGAGAGAGAGAGAGAGAGAGAGAGAGAGAGAGAGAGAGAGAGAGAGAGAGAGAGAGAGAGAGAGAGAGAGTCTTGGAGTCTCTCATTACTACAGATAATAGAGAGGGGTAATAAAAGAGAGAAGGAAAGGAAGAGGGAGAGGGAGAAAGAGAGAGGAGGAAAGGAAGAGGGAGAGAGAGAGGCAGAGGGAGAGAAAGGGAGTATTAAGTTTATAAAGTGAATCTATTCTACAAAAAATATACTTTTCAAAATAATACATCTGTAAGCATACATGTGAGGATTTTTACAGTTGAGTCATGAAACCTGGAAAGGGATAAGAGATAGAAAAGCCATCTCAAACAGCACTCAGAAGGCCGAAAGTTATGCCCTGGAAAGGACAAACAGTCAAGTGAAGACAGGGACATAATTTTCTGCCTTAAATTTATATAAGTTAGAGCTGTTAGGACACTAAAAAATTAAGACTTTGGAGATAATATTGTTGTCTGTATTATGGTTGATCTGATTATTGCTCCCTTCTGCACTCTAACAGTAAGGGTCACTATGTATACAAACAATAACTCATGTTAAGGACTAGATTGATGCCATAGTGTGTGCACATACCTGTAACCACTGACCAAAACCCTGTATTAAAATGAATATAAAGAATATTAAGAAGGATTTTGGGATCCAGAACAACGAGCCTTCTGGTTCCCTGGTGTCTTCGTTCCTATAGCACTCTGTGATTTCTCAGTTCTTTGTCCAGGTATCCCATCATCTGTGCTGTTTTATTGTTGTAGTTAATGACAGTACAGATATAACACCTCTAAACAAACTGTTGATAGCCTTTTTCCCAAAGAAGATACATAAAATTATATGAGCATCTGGAAATACACAAAACCTGTCATCCTGTGATACACTAGCAAGGAAGTACATTTCTGTAGTATCTTTACTTCTGCTAATATAATAGATGGATAGTTGACCCTTTTGTACATTTGGTATGTGGTATTGCATAAATTTTCACAAACATATATACATTGTGAAATAATATAGGTCACAAATCACATGACTCGAGTGGATGGCACTAAAGTCTTATCTCAGTTGCCTGAATCAGACTTAGATTAGTCTGAAGTGCCTAATTATCAATATTTCTCCATGAAACTCAACAACATAGAATGAAGTTTAAGGGTCATATAATCCCATACCTCTAAGGTTTGTATGTGTATTAGAGTAATACACACCTACACTTCTCACTACTCACACTCATTGCACACAGATGTGTTATAATTGTCTTCTGATCCGAAATATGCTAGAGACTAAAGTAAAATGAGATGGGCTGTACATTCTCAATGCAAGAGTCAGGATCACCCCTGCAATTTTTCTCTGGAGAATCGTTTCTATACCTTTTACTGAATTAGCTTCTACTCTGTACTTTATCATTATTAGGAGGGCCACAATGAATCTATACCAACAATTCTGCAGCAACCTTAGCTGCTTTTGAATTGTCCCTACAATGTTGAGACCAAGGTCAATTCGGCAATTTAATCACATATTTAGTGACATCAGATCTTTTCAAGCCCTGGTTTAAAATCCAGGTATCAATGCTCTTACCAGTGTGAAAGGTCTCACTCCTTTAGGTTTTTTGTGTATCTTATTGTAGTTCAGATACTGCATTAGATGTTTGTTTTTGGAATCGAGCTTTTAGTTTGCATTTCATTTGTGGAGGTGTTAGTGATTTTAGTTGAACTGCATATAATGTAAGGTAAATAATTTGATGTTTTGACATATGAATTTAATTTTGGCAATTGAGGAAGTGAATACACATCACTCACAAAAGTTTCTTATATGTGTTGGTATTGCTTTCTTGTGAACTTCCTTAAAGGCAGTCTTAGCAGCACATATCCTTAATCCCATCAATTCTGTCACTGAGACAAGGCTTGAAAGGTCTAGATCATTTGTGAAAACCTTTCTGCAATGAAGGGGGAAAGAATAGCAAAAAGAGCAAATTAACCTACCATCAGTTTTGTTACATATTCCTTACACTTTGACATTAAGCCCACCATTATAGTATTTTTTATCATTCCTTACAATACTCTTTCCTTGTTCTGAGCTGTCCTTTATGGTTCTAAAAGAAATCATAAATATATTTCAGGAAAATATTACATATAATATGCAATGTATGCCTAAAATTGTCTTGTTATTGAAAAAACACTTGCATTTTTACTCTGGTAACAATGATTATAAACGAAGTTACAATTGTATTCCAGTTGGAACACAGACTAGAAACATGAAGGGCAGCACTAAAGAATGCTACTGGTACCACTAATATAGTAAATAAATTTAGGCAAAACTCATTGAGGATAAAAGCCACAGGACAGCCCAACATTACTTTCATTGTTTCATGTGAAGCATAGAACTTTTTTTTAGTAAAGACAAATTTTCACAGATATTACCACCAATTGGGTAAACATTTCTGAAGGCCTTCAGGAAGGATGCTGTGACCATGGTGATAGAAGCAGATTTATCTGGGCCCCACTACACAATGTGCAGACACCATTCCAAGCATTGCACCTGCGCTAAAATAGTTTTAGTGCTCATGACAGTTCTGCAATTTAAGTAAATACTTCATTATTTCACAAAAAAGACCTAGGCAACAAGGCCAAGAAAATTTCCCAAGTACCTAAGACTGATCAGTTGCAGACTTATAATTCAAATCCAGTTTTCCACCAGGCATATCTGAGGATATTCTGTAAATGTTACGTTCATTACTTTTAAGAAGTATGGAGCAGATTAATCCACATTATCTTCTACATTACGGTTATAATGGCAACAAAATTGCTACATAATATAAATATTTGTAAATGAAAATGTTATGTATGGTTATTGACTTTGTATCAAATGATCTTTGTATCAAATAAAGATCGGTTTAATTTCTAAAGAAATAGCTGAATGAACATCATTCAGCTTCCACTGTTTGTGGAAGTAATTGGAGTGTTTGTTTAAGGAGTAACAAATCCATGTCAAGGACATCTGTGCTTATGAACACAGGCTTTTATCATTAAATACCTTGAATACAGATGGAATAGTTTGTTAGTGATATATAATACAAAATGAATAATATTTTTTGATTAGGTACTTTGTTGTAATAAAAAATCTATTCCCTGTTCTAAAACATGTATCAATTTAATGGATAGTATTGTTATTATTATAATCTATATATAATATATGTAATATTATTATAACATATTCATGATATATGTATATGTATAATTACTGATATTCTATAACTACTATAAATTATATATGTATAAAATTGGTTTTATTATTATACTGTGAAGGATACAAGGAATGACTTCATTTAAATAAACATATTTGTACGTTTTAGGTGCGTAAGTAATTTTTATGTGGAGTCTTTTTTTTTCCGTCGTGGGGCTTGAACTCTGGGCCTGGGCGCTATCCCTCAGCTCTTCAGCTCAAGGCGAGCGCTCTACCACTTGAGCAACAGCGCCAAATCCTACATAAGTTATTTTTGTGCCAGTACTGAGGTTTGAACTATGACATGTGTTGTCCTTGAGCCATTCTGCTTGGGGATAAAAGTTTATCATACCTTTTTCTTGGCTAATTGTCTGTATGAGTCTCACAGTTATTTTCTGTTTGGGCTAGCTTCAAACAGCTATCTTCAGATCTCCACCTCCTTAGTAGCTGTGATTATCCTTGGCTTGTTCTAAAGTCTTAATATTAATTGTTTGATAATAATATTATAATATTTCATTTCTAAACTAATTCAGAATAAACAAATACTTGTTGGGTAAAACTTTATGTTGCAATAGAAATTATAAGGACCCTTACTTTACTATCAATTTTCAAAGGTATTGTTAGACTACTTCCTTGTCTTACAAGCAGAAAAAATTACATAAACATCCCTATCTTAACTGTCTCATTTTCAACAGTATACAAACTACAATATAAACATTCATCTTCAAGAAATCACACGTCTCTAATCACATATTCACCTTTGATTATTCTCCACATCATTATGAACATCCTCTAAGATAGGCTACACTTATCCACTAGAGTCAGCCTACCACAGCAAACACTTTGTGATACTACCTGGATAAAGTTGCTTGTCCTCATCCTCATCAGACTTGCAGCAACTTCAGTGACGAGCATTTTCTCCTGCTTTGCTTGTAGACAACATCATCCTGTTCTATTTCCCAGCAAAGAAACTGTGGCTAGCAGGCTTGAGAATTGTTAGATTCAGAGGTTCTTTAGGATTTTTCCTTCAGTATTTTTCCTTTTCTTTCTTGGTAGGTGAATTGGAATAAGAAAAAAAAATAAGCAGTGTATTTCAGTTTAAATGAAAAGACAATTCTTTTAAAATACTACGTTATTGTTCTTTAAATTTATTTTAATTCAAATAGAATAGTGTTGGTTTTAGTGGTGCTTGCCTTTAAATCTATTTAGAAGGCTGAAAGCTGAGGATCATAATTTCAAGACAGACAAGGTAAAATGGACTACGTTACTCACAGACAAGTTAAAATGCACCATGATACTCTTATCTTCAACTAAGAACCAAAAAGCTAATGGTGAAGATTTGGCTCAAATGGAAGAATGCCAACTTTGAGCAAAAAAGGAAAGCAAAAGCACCTAGGTTCTGAATTTAAGTACTAGCACTGAAATTATATATATATATACATATATATATTATATATATGTATATATATGCATATATACATATACATATATGTCTGTCAATATGTAGTTATATATGTATATATATGTATATATAATTACACAATAAATTATTTACAAGTGTCAACTATATAAAGCAAGCATTTAGTCTTGCTCTTAAAAACAGAATCATATACAATTATGAACCCTTCTGATTTATAGGAGTCAACATATATAGAAATGTAAACGACCAGACTAGGAAATTAATAGAATTATTTTTGTTATAGAATACACTGTATGCCCAAGATTAGGCAAATGATTCTAAATTGTTTCCCAAAACATTGAAAGAAAAAGCATAATAGTACAACAAATCACATTTAGATATGAACTATGCCGCTCAGTACACAGGTAGATCAGGAAAATATGATAGCTATATGCATATAAATATGCATATATGTGTATGCACATGCACAATGGAATTTTATGTATCCATTAAAAAGAATGATAATGCATCATTTGCAAATAAAGGAAAAATTTGTGGCAAATCATGTTACGTGAACTAGGGGAAGAAAGTCAAACCCAGGGAGATATGTTTTCTGTTATATAGGAAGGTAGACATGATCAGGATCAATACAATATGCACACTTTGGGGTGGAATCCAAGCATACACCTAGGTATGAAATGAAATAGGGTTGGTTCAGAGAAGAATTCAAATAATGTAATTCCTTAGACTAGCTAACTCACATTCCAACAAAATAAACACCAGGAATCAAGTACTCAGAAGTAGAGCTGGGATCAAGGTAGGGAGAAAAAGATATATGAAGCAATAAAGTGGGGAGAAATGCAATGATCTAACTTAATCCATATCCTACCAAATGAAGAAATTGAGGAAAAGGTGGTAATGAGAGCACTGGGGAAAATTATGAAAGAGGTGACATTGATCAAGATCCAGTGTACTCATGTACTCATGTATTGAATGTCAACTCCTATGTACAAGTTGAAATCAAAATAAAATTTAAAAACCAGATACTCGGCATGCTTTTGGGAATATTACAGTGATGATGGTTCTCTGAATAACTAACCAAGAATGAAGAGTTTAAGAAAATAAATAGCAGAAAGGAAAATCATGTTCAGCTGGGGAAGGGGTTTAAGAGGGGGCAGATTAATGGAAAGAGGAAGGGATGGCAAATACAATCATTCTATTAATGTAAAAAATGGAACCAGGTACCTTGGAGGATGGGTAGTGTTGGGAATGATTGGGTAAATCAATGTAACCCTAATCAAGATGCATTATACTAATTAACTCGTTGAATTGAAACTTCTTTGCACAACAACTTTATGATAAATACAAATGAATGAAAACAAAGACAAGAATTAAATTTGTACTCCATTTCTTGTAGCACAAGTAACATATAGTAAGCTATAATTTGGACAAAATGTAAAATTAATAAGCGACATGGCAAAATAGTAAACTGGAAATATAGATAACATTGCCTTTGGAAATATACATATCTTATAATATACACTTCAAAAATATCAATATTCTGATTACTTCGATTTTCTTTTGAAAATAAAGTGATCTGTAAACTTTGACACACTCTTATAATGTCTAATGATACATAATTTAGCTAGATTTCCTAAGAAAACCATTGTTATTTATCTTATATTATAAAATATAAGGAACTGTTATGACACCACTAAATTGATACTGAAGTTTCACTCAAATCGCTCCACAGGAGACTGTTACAGATAAGCTGCTACAAGTTCCCAAATCCAAAATATAAGTAAAATTACTTAGAAGGAAATGACAGGAGGACAATTATTATCTTTCACAATCAATATCAGCCTTGGACATCCTGAAAGAGACAAATGTGTTTGTTTCATCAGGCCTCTACTGCCAAACAACAACTGTTGGAAAGACCCATCATGGCAAACTACTACTCACAGTCAGAGCACTATATAGTCAGATCCTCCAAGACAACTATCTCCATGGAAGACTATCTCTAACCTGAATGATCTTCTTTTCACCAAAGAAACAGTGCCTTTAGTAATTTATGTTTTTTTGAATTTATATAATGAATGAACATTTTTTCACAAAAATGAAGTTTGAAATACCTTTGAGCTATTTTCTCATGCTTAAAACTAGCAATACAATAAAAAATAGTAGGCACAATTTGGAATATTCTGTATCTATGGAAAAAAATCTGTAGAAAATAGATTCTGGAAAGAACCAAAGAAATCCAGAGATGTATCTATTTTCCACACAATTGTTCAAATGGAAGGAAGGCCAACATAGTTTCTTTAAAGTAAGAAATAGTGTAAGGTCTGTACAACCACACTTAACATATATTATATTTGTTGTTAACTTGCTGATTGTACTCTAGGTAGACTTTGTAGACTTGGTTATTGTTGACAGACAAAAATCTACTTGAGTGAGACATAGGAACCTTAAGCAAGACTTCCAGATAAACCACATAGCGTGTTAGAAGAGAAAACCATAGTCATAAAATGAAACTTAGTTTTTGTTGGTTACAGCACATGAACTCCAAGCCTGAGTACTGGCACTCAGTTCTTTGGATCAAGGCTAGCCCCCTACCACTTTGGTTTTTTGTCGGGTAACTAGAGAGAAATCTCATAGACTTTCTTCCCAGGCTAGCTTAGAATCTCCACTCTCAGATCTCAGTCTCCTAAATGGCTAGGATTGTAGGTATGAGCCACCAGTATCCACCACCCCCAAACTGAAACTTTTGAGATTCTAGTAAGTTCAATTTTCAGTGGAAACCTCAAAAAGTATGGTCAGGAAAGACCTCCTAGAATGGTTCTTGCTACTAAAGAATTGAAGCTACAGAATGAGCAACCAGGAAGTTGTCTGTTAGTAAAGATGCAAGTATAGAAGGGTGCCATTAATTTCAGTTATTTTTTTTCAATATGGTTGATGTTCAGTACAATATGAGCTTGTTGTCACAATTCATCTACCTCTTGGCATGAGCTGAGCCTGGGCATATTCTACCTCAAATGCAAGAGATGCAAAAGAATAGCCTTCAGTATTCCTGCCTAGGATCATCACAAGTAGTTGAGTGCCTGAAAGACGCAATGCATTCCTGGCATGAGAAGATGTGGGAGACACAGCCTAGGGATCAAACTCATGGTCACAGAATTTAACCCCTTCTCCTTCGAGGAAACTGACCTCCCACAAAGTGGCAGTGACATAATTCATGTGGTGCATTTTCTGATATGAAGGAGGCATCATGTCTGACTAAACAACTCACTTGTAGTAAAAGAAAAGGAAAGTCTTTTGTGTCCCCATTAAGCCCAGTCTCAGTTAATCTTCATCTAATACTTTGTGCAGATTCCAATCCTACCAGAAAGTCCCAGATATGGAGGAAAGTATGATCTCCTGGCTTCTAACTGGTCCTGCGGGAACTGAGACCACTTTCTGTTTTGAATCTGTTCCTCCTGCCAAGGCAGGGGCTGGTGGTGAAAAAGCTCATTCTCTGAATTGTGCCTAGTCCCAAATCTTTTCAAAGAAAGTCAAGAAATGACATATTCTGCCTGATGGAGTGAGTTTCCCATGTACAAAGAGGTCAATTAATACCTTATTCTGAGGCCCAGGTGGAGGTTCTTCACCAGATGCCCTAAGCTGTAGTGGGAGATAGCTCAGACTCCGGGCCATCCTCACGTTTCTCCAGCTCTTTCTCATGAACCAAAAGGTCACAGGAGTTGAGTTGAGAAACAAGGAGAAATGAGAGTAGCAGAAGAAACATCAGCAGGAGTGAAAAAGAGCTCAGAAAATCTCCTAGGACCACTCATATCACTTGGGAGTCACATCATAAAATTAGGCAATAAAAGTAATGAATTACTACTTAAATTAGTAACTTAATTGCTCTTACTACATGTGTTCTGTCAAAAGGTAGCTATCCTAGCTATATATTGAAGAGGAAAAGAGAGCACAATCTTTCCTCAAAAAGTTCTACTGAGTATCTTCATTCACCACCCAGGTTTTTCTTAGTCTCTAATTCTCTGTTACTTTCCTTTGCTGGTTCTAGCAATGACATTTGAAAGTGTTAATATCTTCAGAATTAATTACATTTAATTTTAATACATTTCTTATCAAATAAAACAAATTTTCGTGAAAATCTGTCTATAGTACATTTTCCTCCAAGGCATATTAATTAGATGATATTAAGTATTATTTATATAGTTTCATTTTTAAAACTTGAACAAAATGTTTTGTTAAATTAGCACTAATTAGTTGCACATTTTCCATCTCTGTATATGTGTAAAATATATCTTAACAACACCTTATATGTTTTCTTCATCTTTCCTCCTTTCCCAAACAGATTCATTGTGCATCTTCACAGAATCACATAAACTATTTGCCCATATTCTCTCTCCTTCACATTTGTAATCCTCCGTACATATACTTTATTATTACATATACTCAAGAGAGATCCTGTTCTATATCCTCATAAATATTTTAAGTGTATTTTATGTTTTGGAATGAATTTCATCAGTGTACACCAAATATTCATATACTTCAGTCGAGTTGACCATGCAGCATGAAGATGAATGTGTTTTTCTAACTTTCATCCATCTTTCATCATTCAACAATGTTTGATGAATCTCATTTTATACCTCTTTATTCAACTTTTCATTTTCTTTTTTCTTTTTTGGGTCCGGTCGTGGGGCCTGAACTCTGGGCCTGGGCTCTGTCCCTCAGCTCTTCAGCTCAAGACTAGCGCTCTACCACTTGAGCCACAGCGCCACTTCTGGCTTTTTATCTTTTTGCTTATGTGGTGCTGGGGAATCGAACCCAGGGCCTCATGCATGCAAGGCAAGCGCTGTACCACTGAGCCAGCTTCCCAGCCCTTTATTCAACTTTTCAAGATAATTTGTTATTAAGCTTCTAGCATTGTCGTTCCACCCAATTGTTGCCTTCTTAAAATTGCTTCAATTTATAAACTATATATGATTGTCCTGTATGTGTTCTCTGATATATTTAAATTTCAGTCTACCATTCACATATTATAGGATATCTTTAACCTGTTGTAACTGCTATGGAAATCATTATGGAGGTTCCTCACAAAAGCAAAAACACAATTCCATAAAACCCAGTGAAATTAGGATTATGTATACCCAACAATATTTTGAAATGAAATAGTAGAAACATTCACTTTTCTTATATCCCAGTATATGTTTATATCTATGGATATGAGATTTTCCTTATTCCTTCTTTCTGGGCCACCTAGGTTGACTGCAGAACTTGATTGCTATGAATACTCCTGCCATGAACATGGATATTCATGTTGAATCATATTCCTTCAATATGTATCTAAGTTGCTGTAAAAGTCATTAAAATATATGTCTTTTTGGTATTGTGTAAACTTCCATTCTGAGCTTCATATGGGTTGCATTAGTTTATAATGAAACACAACTAAATATAGTTCCTGTTTTATTTCAACCTCTCCAGCATTTGTTTTTATTTGTTTGGGTTGTGATAAGTATTCTGATGTGTAAGATGGAATCTCAGTGACTTTTTGATATATAATTCCTTTGTGGATAAAAATTTCAAACATTTCATTTATTTATTAAACATTTATATTTGTAATTCATTCCTAATCAGTGTCTTTCTTTTTTGTTATTTGATCCATTTTTAAGTTTTAGAATTTGTGATTTTTCCCATTCCAACTAATCACCTTAGAAAAAAAATTATATCACTACAGAGGTGCACAATTTACTAAAATCAACCGATTGTGCATTTATAACAGTGTTGTTTTTAACAACCAGGCAATTATTTCAATAAAGATGCCCAACTTCTTTCACTAGAAAGATAGATTGAAAGGATATTATCTCCTATAAGCTCTAAGCTAATCTAAGAATTACCAGTCACAGCCGAGGCCCCAAGAGTTGGGCTAAGTAAAATGCACTAACACAGGAAAACAGCATTTAAAATGATCAAAGGGATTCATAATATTTTTTAAAAGGCACCACTTTCAACAAGCAAACGGTGAAGTTCACAAGCAGACCATAGGAATCTGAACATCAATAAGATCAAAGGATAAAAGTATACAGAAGGAGAACTTTAGAACGTTGACTCAGAACTGGTGGGGTGGAGGGACCACTAGATACCAAAACTCAATGCTGAAGGGAAGAAGTGTTTTATCCCAAACCTCAGGTGTGTCTGACTCTCTCACACCACACAGACACACAGACACACAGACACACACAGACACACACACACACAAACACACAGCTCGTGTACACAGAGAACCCTGGGGCAGTTGTATCTGGGACAATGAAGCTTGTATATTCTTCCTTTTAAATAATCAAATGTGATGTTGTGGTTGGCTTCAGAGCCGCACCACACCTGAGCAGGAGGGAAAGGATGCCTTAGACTGCAAGATGGCATTGTGTAACCCTGGCTTCCTGTGTAAGAATGCAGTTTATGTCCCCTAGGTAGGGTTGGCCAAACTGAACTGGGGGTACACTTTGCCTGGAGGATGGAACCCCTGAGCCCTGCATGTATGGTGAACCAGGCATGGAAAACCCTGTGAGCATGTCTGGGATGGTGTCTCAGAAATGGGGAGAAGTTGATACCTGTAGTTGGACATGGCAGGAGGCAGGAGGAAGGCAGAAATCCTGAAGAGAGGAGAGGGGCAGGAGTGAATGCACCTTTCCGTGGAGAAGGGTAGGCCACACTAATGAAGTTCCCAGCCCACACGAGGCAGCCACCGCCCAGGTCCACAGATGACCAACACGATCGTGTCCACAAAACCTGGTCCAGATCCATACCTAGAACCTCCCCACCTGCCCTGGACTCAGTGCAGCAGGAACAGTGAACTCCTGATATGCCTCCTACACCCGGCCATTGCAGCTCAACGATTATAGTCACAATTCTTTCCCTGATATCCCTGTATCTGCTACTCTGTTCTACTACCCATAACTCATAGTGCCATGGGTCCAGCCACCTGATCCCTGACAACCCTGACATTGATACCCTATTCCCAAAAAAAAAAGGCAGATTCCATACCTTAGCTATGGTAAATAATGCTGCAATAAACATAGTCGTGCTGGTAGTTTAGTGTGGCCTTGTTTGTAAACATTTGGGTAAATGCCCAAAAGTGGGATTGCTGGGTCATAGGGGAACTCTATGTGGAGTCTTTTGAGGAACCTCCATACTACTTTCCAAAGTGTTTGAACAAGTTTATGCTCCCACCAACAATGCAGTAAGGTTCCCTTCTCTCCACATCCCTTCCAGCATCTGTTGTTTTATCAGAGTTCTTGATTTTTGCCATTCTAACTGGGGTGAGGTTGTATCTCAATGTTGTTTTGATTTGCATTTCTTTTTTGGCTAGGGAGGTTGAGCATTTCTTCATGTGTCTAGTGGCCATCCTTCTTTCTTCTTCAGAGAAGTTTCTCTTCAATTCATTTGCCCAATTATTTATTGGGCCGTTGTTTCTTTGAGGATTTGTTGTTGGGGGATTTAATTTTTTGAGTTCCAAGTATAATTTAGATATGAGACCCTTGTCCACTGTATGGCTAGTGAATATCTTCTCCCAATCCGTAGGCTTTCTATTGATCTTGCTAGCTATGTCCTTTGCCATGCAGAAGCTCTGAAACTTCATGCAATCCCTTTTGTCCAACCCTTCTTTGATTTGTTGTGTTTCGGGGTCTCTATTAAGAAAATTTCGGCCTGTGCCAAGGAGAACTAGGGTTTCTCCTATTCCATCCTGTAATGTTTTCAGATTGTCTGCTTTGACTCCGAGGTCTTTGATCAATTGGAGTTGATTCTGGTGCAGGGTGATATATAAGGATCTAGCTTTAGTTTTCTAAAAGTAGTTAACCAATTTTGCCAGCACCATTTACTGAAGAGGCTGTCTTTCTTCCATTCTATTATTTTAGTTCCCTTATCAAAGATCAGATGGCTATATGTCTGTAGGTTCATTTCTGGGTTTCAGTTCTACTCCATTGGTCCTGAGGTCTGCTCTTGTGCCAGTACCAAGCTGTTTTGACTACTATGGGTTTATAGTAGAGTTTGAAATTTGGTATTGATATTCCTCCAGCCGTGTTCTTTCTGTTGATGAGTGTTTTTGCTATTTGGGGTCTTTTCTGTTCCATATGAATTTTTGGATTGCCTCTTCTATTTCCATGAAGAATGAGGTTGGAATTTTGATAGGTATAGCATTGAATTTGTAAATAGCTAAAATATGGAACCAACCCAGATGCCCCTCAGTAGATGAATGGATCAAGAAAACATGGTATATAAATAAAATGGAATTCTATTCCTGCCTCAGAAAGAATGACATTGTCCCATTTGTTAGGAAATGGAAAGACTTGGAAAAAATCATTTGAAGTGAAGTAAGCCAGGCCCCAAAAAACATAGGTCCCATGGTTTCCCTTCTTTGCAATATCTAGTATATATATATGAGTCAACCAGAAAAGGTCAGATAAAGTGATGTTAGGAAAATGAACTCTAAGATATGTATTTAAATGTTTTTTTTTCTTTCATGCATTTGTTTCTACAGCATTTATATGATTATTTCTTTGTTGCTTTGTATGTCCCTCCCCCACAGTATAACCCCTGCTTTCTCTGTATTTCATGCCGGTATAATTTGTAGAGGGGAAGGGAAGAACAAGTCGTTTAAATAAGGATACAGGTGGACCCGTTGCAACAATGAGAAGTACAAGTTGTCATGTCCAAAACGAACTTTACAACTTTGGGGGGGAGGATTAGGTGGGGGGCAGGGGAGGCTGGGAAGGGATGGGAAGGGTAAACAAAGGAGGAGGCTACAATGCTTGATAAGAAATGTACTCACTATCTTGCCCATGTAATTGTAACCCCTCTGTACAGTATTTTCACAATAAAAAAAAATGTTAAAAAAAAAAACAAAACAAGGGCAGAGTGGGTACAGCCAGTCGAGTTGGGTAACCCTGGCCTCAAGCAGGCACATGGGACAAGTTTTTCCTCAGGTATTTAACATGAGCGACTAACTGGAGGTGGAAAGGGAAGAGGTTATGTCGAGGTGAGTAAAATGTAGGGTCAACAACATATCATTGGTTTCTGGGAAAAGAAGGCCCTAAGATAAAAGTTAATGAGAAGAGAAAATTTCACAAAGAATATGGGGGATGATGCAATAGGTTTAGCTTAGTCTCTTATACTAGTTACCGGAATTATTTTATGACACAGACATGTAATTTTGCTTTTAAAAAATTATATGAAGATACAGGTATGTGGTACTTATATTAATTTATGGAATAGTTGCATATAATTAATGCTATTCAATATTTAATGCTCTATGATAGTTAACTCATCAATCTACCATTGTCAATATGAATTGAGCTATTAACAAATGGAATTTCACTGTCAAATATTAAAAGGAGATTACTGATACTAGCTAGAAGAGTAAAACTGAAGAAATCTACAAGTTTGAAAGGAGGGGGTCAGTGTTATGGGATTCTTCACCATTGAATCTGGGAAGAATAGAATGTGTTTTGTTGAAATACTAGTTTTTTTTAACCTTGTTAGAAATCAGAAAATTATTATTTATTCTTGCTTTGTGGGACCTCTTTAGTGAATGGTTTATAAAAAAAATCAACATGACTTTGAAAATTCACTGATGTGAATTATCAGATTAACATTATATGCAAAGCTGTCCTGTGATGCAGGCAGGCTAGATTCCTTTTCTATTAAATTAATGAAATAAGCTTAGTTTTGAATGGATGGACAATCCATGACATTTGTTCCAAAACAAGAAAAGATACAGGAGAAAATAATAGAGGAAGGAGACCCAAGTCTCCTGAAATTAGCAGAAATATATAGAAATATAATTTAAAAATTCATGTTCCAAAGGAAACCCTGGCAGGAAATTCTGTGAGACTCTTATCTCCAATTAACCACCAGAAAATAGGAAATGTTGCTGTGGCTCAAGTAGTAGAAGGCTGCCCTTGATCTGAGGAGTTCAGGAATGTGTTAACACTCAGGCACAGAGTTCAAGCCCCACAACTGACCAAAAGAATTTTTTTAAAAAAATTAAAGCATCAAACAACCTGAAGATGTTGTCCAGAATAAAGAATGTGGCATTATGCACTTATATGATTTTAGTCACTGGCAACCTAGTTTACCTGGAGAGGATGGGTGATTTGTGTGTGTGTGAAAACCTGCAAAACTACTTTGCACTTTACCAAGGAAGGAGGGATTGGAGGAAGGGGAAAGGTGTTTGACGGACTTTCCTTTGGGTTCAGTGATTGTTTTCTGGAGTCAAATTCAGAGAAATTCCACTGGTAATCCTACTTGCATGGGTAATTAAGGAGCCATTCCCTGGAAGTGGTATTTGTCCTGTCTTTGGCCTGATTCCAAGTGCCAATGGGTAATACAAGTCCCACTTCAGGACCAAGATGCCTTGAAGACAACTTATCACCCAGGCAAGTGGATGGACCTAACCACAGCCAGAAAAGACATGTTAAGGGCAGCACGTGATATCTAAACCACACAGAGATTTTTCTGTCATTCTCATTTTGCATTACCACTTTGATTCTACAAAATAATTTATGGATTTTAACACCTCCTCCCTGCTTTGGATTAAGCTCACAAAAAAACCTGCCTCTAGCTCCCAGGACACTTAACTCTTAGGTTTGACCAATCGTTTCCATGAGTGAGAATGACTTAATTGTATTTTGAACACATAAACATGCATATAAAACTAGCACATTTTGATCTTAGGAGAAAACAGCCTTGTTCCCCTCTCAAATTTATTGAGTGATAAGCAGTTTTAGAGGGGAATCTGTTTTCCTTTTTAGATAAAAGTCTTGTAGGAAAATATGTTCATAATCTGGCTGCTCCTCCCCACACTTCAATATCTAAAATACAGATTTCATAAGAATTTACAAGAAAGAATACAAAAATCAAACACTGGGAATGCTCAGATACAGAATATTTACAAAACCCAGAATATGACTTTGTTGTCTGAGGGAAGGGCTCTCTTTTTATAAATTAACCAACCCAAAGGAGCAGCCATTAGTACCTGACATGAGTGTCAATGGTTGCTATTCCATGGACAAGGAATGGGGCAGCCTGAGCCGGAAGGAGGGTGCAGGGAAGAAAGCTTCCACACTGACCTGAGTACAAAAGTTGGAGTTACCACCTCTGGGCCTGTCTTTCTTCTTACAGCACAACAGCGTCGTCCCTTGCTCCAATAAAGCTAACTATGTACAAGCAGATCTGGAGAATGGCTTTGGTTCAGTCGGCCCCATTATGCAAAGCATGTGTGTGGTCATTCAGGCTTTGGCCTGCAGGAGGGTGCTAGAGTGCTTCAGTGGCATAGTTCCATGCACGCCCATGCCCAGGTACAGCTTCCAGCGACTGCAGACTGCTGGCTCTGTGCTGTGGCACCCACCGGGCACCACCCTAGCCCACCAGCATGTCTTCTTCTACCACAGTCCCCTGGCATTGCAGAAGGTGGGCACGCTGCATTTAGGCTTCTACTTCACCAGAGGCCCCAGCATGCCCAGTGGGCTCAGTGTGCCAGATCAAGAGGCTGCCATCTGAATTACTAATTTTATGGAGCAGTTGTAAACAAAGTGATACACATTAGTGTATGCACAACGTTATATCCTGAGTCTGTAGTTTCCAAAGGACATTGCACTCCATACTAGCAAGAATGAGTTTTTTTGTTTGTATTTATAAGGCCATAATGGCAAACTGAAATAAAAGTACAATAAAATTGTTATCCAAAAACACAGTATTAAATCTTAGAATTTGAAAAATAGTTGCATTAAAGTAGTGCAAATGAAGTTATACTAGAATGATAAAATAAGTACAAATGATATTACTTTAGTTACATTCAAAAATAAAACAAATAAGGAATTACAGAAAGAATACCTACTCTATACAAAATATTACAATGGTTTTAAAGGTTGAAATAATATAGTTTATATATATTGTTGTAATAAAACATAGTCTTTCTATGTTCTGGTTCTGTTTATATCACTGAAGGAAAATATTAGAAAGCAGAAATTATATGTGGCACCTGTTGCTTCCAGTCCCAGGAAGGGCAGTGTCACTTCTAAATGTGGGTCCTGGGAAGGCCCCCATACCCAGCCCATGTAGACCCATTAGAGTTCCGTGTGGTGACCCTGCAGGGACTCCAGGGTACCACAAGGTAGTTGGATTGTATCTCTAAAGCCTTCACCTTTGTTCTACTTTGAGATTTATAGAATAAGGGGGTAGTGGGGCTTAGACAAAGAGTCGTGAATTCCAAGGGAATATCTAAAAGACCAGTCCACATATGGACATTTCCAATAAGGTAACTTTCTACCTGAATATAGGAAAACAATACAGTGAAGCATAGAAAGTGGGCTCTAGAACTAAGTAAAACTTACTAACCAGACATGACTGAGGCAAGCAAATTTAACCTAACACACAAATATGCAAAATATTCACTGTTTATACAAATACACTTCAAAACAACGTGCAGTAGAAGATGAATACCTTGTATTAATACTTACTAAACTAGGTCACATTGGCTCACAACTACAGTACTGTATAGGAAAATTGAACCCTTGTGAATAACAAGTCTACAAGATTCAATTTCCCAAATAACCAGCAAAAGCTAGGCTGGACCGACACTGGTGATTCATACCTGTAATCCTACTTACTCAGGAGGCTGAGATCTGAGGATCCTGGTTCAAAGCCAGCCCAGTCAGGAAAGTCTGTTAGACTCACCTCCAAATAACCACTAGAAAACTGGAAGTGGCGCTGTGGCTCAAGTTGTAGAGCCCTCGCCTTGACTTGAAGAGCTCGGGGACAGCAGCCAGGCCCAGAGGTCAAGCCCCATAACCAACAAAAAAAAAGCTAGGTTGGAGGCATTACTTAAGTGATAGAGTGACAAGCAAGCAAGCTGAGTCCTTGAGTTCAAACACTGGTACAAGCTAGCAAGGAAGCAAACATATTCTCAGCATTTTCTTTTCATGAAGGGAAGGAATGGGGTGGTTGTTCCATCAATTCTATCTAGGGAAATCATCAGTGATCCTTCTGGAAATCCTCAAGCTGACAGAATCAATATCTTCTCTATTTAAGAGAAGTTCTGTTTGTGGGGGGTGGTTTGTGTGTGTGTGTGTGTGTGTGTGTGTGTGTGTGTGTGTGTGTGTGTGTGTGTGTGTGTGTGTGTTTGTGTGTGTGTGTGTGTGTCCATTTGGCGGCTTGAATTCAGGGGCTGGGCGCTGTCCCTGAGCATTTTTGCTCAAAGCTAGTGCTCTACCAATTTGAATCACATTGCCACTTTCAGTTCTGTTGGTTACTTGAAGATAAGCATCTCATGGACTTTTCCTGCCTGGGCTGGCTTTGAACCTCAATCCTCAGATCTCAGCCTCCTGAGGAGCTAGGATTATAGGCCTGAGAAACCTGTGCCCAGGTAAGGGAAGTCCTTAACAGGATGGACATCTGAATGCCAATTAAACATTCCTACCATTCTCTGTTAGACACAAATTCTGGCTGTGTACTTACTAATAAGTTGTGGAACCCCTGTGCTTCCATGTGTGAAAGTTAACAGTTAACTGCTCAGAGCAGTCCAGAGTTCAGTGAATTAATACACAGAAGTTCTATAAAGAGCAGATGTTGGCACAGAGTAATACTTAAGAAATCTAATTTTTATAACAAAATACAAGTTGTTACAGTTATCCTAACATATTAGAACATATGGGACAAGGAACATTTCAAATTCCTGTAAGGAAGCAACATGAAAAAAGAAGAGCAACTGTGATTGTCAGTAAAAAGAAAACATTATTCATCTAGCAGCAATGCTAAATCACTTTTAGGCAAGGCTGAGATCTGCCAGTGTCACTGTCATTTGATATAGTTTTTCCAGCTTTCAAAAGCTTGACAAGGGAGTACAGAAACAAGGATATCTCACCATGGTTGGCCAACCTGGCTGATCTATAGGGCAGCAACTGCCGTTGAATTAGATGCTTAGTAACAGGTACAGTCCGTGGAGATTTGTTGCCTAGCCCTCATGCAGATTGCCATCTCTCAAAGAGATCACATAATCATTAGACTTTTATGAATGCTAGAGTATCTCCATAAATATGAAGGTTAGGATGATGCTATAATTCATTCTGTTACTCACCCTTATAACACCCAACTATATATAAATGTTCATTGGTTCAGAAAGTATATTATGTTTTACCAGAGGTATCCAGTTAGCATAATCTTATTCATATACATTTACATCTCTTTATTTAGGCAACTCACTGCTTAATTTATTATAGTAACTATTAGTCCTATTTTTCCAACATATTTTGTAGTTTTTGTTAAGATAAATAGAAAAAGGGATAGGAACAGGTTGGACTCTATATCTTTTAAAAAAATATTTACAATATTTAATATACAAAAGTAATAAGAATTAAAGATTAATTTACCAGTTGTTTTCCTTACTGTGGTGTCTGTCTTTAATGGTTTCCTTTGAACGATTTAAATCTATTGTGTTATCCTATTTATTTTGGTCTGATACTTAAAATTGTTGTTTCTTCTTTCCTTATATATAATTCGATGACAGTGAGCTCAGTTTTTCTCAGTTTTTCATGTGTTTTTAGCTTTTAAAATTTTTCAGAAGTTTAATTTAGAAGTAAAACAGAAAGATACTTGATTGAAGTCAGTACTATATTTTTATGTGAATGCACACAATCTTTAATCATTCTCAGAAAGAAAGTCATCAATGAAAACATTATGTATTATGCAAAGCTATGAAATGCTTGAGTGTCAAATTTCTGTACAAACTGGGGAGATGGTTAAGATATTGTGAAAACTGACATGTGCCATGCAATCAATTGATTTCAACCTCCTTTCACTCCAATCAGTGCCAAATCAAAACATCTTTCCTCTCCCACATCATTTAAAAATTTCATATTTCTGATTTTATATCAAAACATACAAGTAAAAGAAATGAAATGAGAACATCATGTGTAATAAATAAAATGATATCTGATAATCATTTAAGTAATATAACCACCTTCCAACCTGAAAACAAAATTGTTTCTTATAGTGAAATGTATAAACCAAAATATTTTGGCCAGACAAAATTGATTGAGGTTTATGTTTGTTTTTTTGTAGCACTCAGGGACTTTTACATGTTAGACAAGCTGTCTACCAAAATGCCATATCACCAGCCCACAAGGAATAACCCTTGCTTTCATTGTATTTGATGTGTTGGTATAATTTGTGGAGGGAAAGGGCAAAAACAAACCGTTTAAATTGGGATACAGGTGGACCCATTGCAACAATGAGATGTACAAGTCATTATGTTGAAAAATGAACTTTCAACTTTGGCCTGGCATGGGGCGGGGGATGGGGGGGAAGAGAAGATGGGAAGGGCTAGGAAGGGGAAACAAAGGATGAGGCAACAATGCTTGATAAGAAATGTACTCATTACCTTGCCCATGTAATTGTATACCCTCTGTACAGTATTTTCACAATAAAAAAGAAAGGAAAAAAAGAATGTAGCAACTCTTAAAAGCTGATATAAACTTATAACAGTTCTTACAGCCTGACCCAATCAAAATTCTTTGTTGGCTGGTGGTATGGCATGGTGGTGGACCCTCCTTCTTGACAGGCTAGGACTACTTACTGAGAATCAGCAAGGTGCAACCAACCTTCCTGTAGGAATGGAGGCTGCAAGGAGATGGGGTTGGAGGTGGTCTTTTGTGGGGTCTGAGTCAGGGGGTAGAGGTTATCAAAAAGGTTATCAAAAGGCTATTAGAGCTAAGAGAGGTAGGGACTTTCAATCAGCTCACAGTGGAATGTTGAAGGCCAGGCTTGTGTCAGACTGCCCTGACTGCACATCAATTCCACACATACCTGGGCTTTGCCTGGTGTCCATATGCACCTGGGACAGTACGGTGGAGGTCAATCCTTCATATTCCATCTTTAGATACATAAGAAGATTGGGACAGGATGGGAGAGGTAAGTCCTTCATATAGGGTCTTTGTATAGATAAAAGGATTGGGCTGGAAGAAGAGATCAGGAAAGAGTTGTTAGGCTCTTCTTTGGAGATTCTTCATCTGGTCCAATTGGGGATGCAAACTCTCCTATTTGGAAATTATGTTCCATTTGGGATTTTTTAGTAGAGGTCTCATCCTTGTCCTGAACTTCTCTTTGCTTTTTTTTTGGCAGTCATGGGCCTTTAACTCTGGGCCTAGGTGCTGCCCCTCAGCCCTTCAGCTCAAGGCTACTGCTCTACCACTTGAGCCACAATGCCACTTCCGGTTTTCTGGTAGTTAATTGGGGATAAGAGTCTCATGGACTTTCCTGCCTGAGCTGGCTTTGAATTGTGATCCTCAGATTTGACCCTCCTGAGTAACTGGGATGACAGAAGTGAGCCACCTGTGCCTGGCTTTGGTCTTGTACTTCAGATGAGGTCAGGGATGAAGTACTCCTGGAAACTAGGAAAGACCCAGAGGTGGGAGGGGTGAGAAGGGTGGGAGGTGAGCGATCATGGGAGCAATATAGGGCTATGAGAACAAAGCAGGTTCCCATCAACTTTGAATAACAAATTAATACTTTTGGTAATCACCAATCATTGTGGCCTTTTACTCTTATAGTTAGTCACAGTGATAATATGGATATTTCTATATCTATATAATTATAGAAATATCTATTCACAGTGATATTTCTATAGTGCTAACCAGATGCTAGACATTATGTGTACATTCTCTCCCTTACATATAGACACATTCCTTATAACAACCCTGTAGCATAAGTACCATATTGTTACCATTTGACAGATGAAGAAAACAGAACTACTGAAGAAATTTTAAATAACTTGTCCAGTCTGGTGAGTGGTGGAGCTAGAATTTGTACTCAGCACTCTGGGTCCGAGTCTATACTCTTTAGACACACTTCCCTGGGCAGGAGAAGAATGAGTAAATTTTCTAATGGTTGGACGGTGAAGATGAGTGGAAGAAGTATAGAGAATAGGTTATCAATACTTGTGAAAGCATGTCAGATGGGAGGACAGTAGTAGAGTACAGGTATGTCTGAGATTAAAAATAAGAGACATGAGATGAACCCAGGGAAGGCACATGAGGAACCGGGGGTCCTATGGAGGTCAGACCATGGAGGATTATGCAGGTCAGGTCAGAAACTAAAAAAGAACTGGAAATCATTGGAGGAGGTATGCAGTTAGGGAGAGGGCACAGCAGTCTGAATGCCACTTTGGCATACAAGGTGAAAATGCAGGGTCCATGTGACAGTCAGATGACTGTGCTGTTGGGGGAAGTGTACAAAACACACAGGGCAGAGGAAAGGATTGAATTTGGGAGAGGGAGTCACAAAGGGAGTCCAATAGGTTATTCCTAGGCTTCTAGTTTGTGGATACAACTGAGGAGGCTCAGAGGCTTGTAATGAAAGTAATTTGCTAAATCCTGGAAATGTGGAGTACAGGGAATATATGGGATTAGGGGAAGTGTCCAGAAGTATACTGAAGGAAGGGCTCAGAGATAAATTCTGGAGATATACCTGACAGTTTAAGGTACAGGATAGATAAGATCCCACAAATGGGCTCTAGAAGAAGAGACACTGAAAGAAATGGCATTTTTAAAGAACTGCAAGACAAGGATGAGCCTGCAAAGGAGATGCTGAGAGGCAGAAGGAAAACCAGTACAGTGATGTCAGAAGCCAGTGAGAGGACATGTTTAAGAAATCAATAAAGTCCAATGCTTCTGAGAACCAAGAAGACTCAGGTTGAAACATCCATTATATCAGGAAATATGGTGAGAACTTACAGAAGGACAAAGAGGGCAAGAGTGAAGTGAGGAATGAGGATGGGGTATGGAAATGAAGAAAGAATGCACACAACTCAGAAAGAGGGAAGCATGAGAGAATGAAGAGTCAAGAGAAGGCTCAGCAGATTTCTGAATGCCAAGCACCATTGGCTCACACCCGTAATCCTAGCTATTTAGGAGGCTGAGATCTGAGAACAACAGTTCGAAGCCAGCCTGGGTACACAAATCCAGACTCTTATCTCCAATTAACCAGTAAAAAACATAACTGGAGGCATGGCTCTAGCAGATGGTGCCAGTCATGAGTAAAAAGCCAAGTGAGAACATGAGTCCCTGAGATCAAGTCCCAGCACCAGCATGAAAATGACCGTGTTTAAAATGTTGATTCCAAGACCAGAGCTGGGAGAAAGAAGATGAGTACAGAGGGGGAAAGCTGGAAATATGAAGCTTCTATGAAGTAGAGAGAGAAGACCAAAAGCTCGAAGAGATGTGAGAAGATAGGCTTTTACCAGGAAGGTAGGAAGCTAGGAGGTGAGTGGCTATATACAGGTTTGTACCTTTGACAGGGAAAAAACTGTGAAGTTCCCATCTAATGGCTGCCACCTTGTTTATGACACAAAGCTGCACAGGAAGAATGAATAAGGAAGTGTGGGGCAAAAGGGAAAGGGTAGTGTCAGAATTCTGATTGGGGGTATGACCTAAGTGATGAAGCCTCTGCTTGGCTAGTGCAAGGCACTGAGTTCAAACCTAGTAGTAACAAAAGGAAGAAAAAGCCCTTCAGAACAAACTCAGAAAATGGCAATAAGGTAGAAAAAAATTAACAAAAAATATCACATATAATTTTAAATAACTAATAACTAATCCAGCAAACAAGACTTTGAATTAATTCATATCCTATTTTATTTTAATATAACATCTAAAGGCTGGAAATGACAGCATCATTAAAATTTTAATTTTAATTCACATGACCTCATTTTTTTCCTTTCTGTATTGACATTAATAATACTTGAACATTACTTCTTACAGAGACCCAAAAAAAGAAATATTACTTTTAGTAAACTGTTAAAATCCAATTGCAAAATTGGATGTGTGGCTCAAGTGACAGAGTGTTTGGTCTAGCAAGCCAAGTTCCGTTCCCAACACTGCTGGAAAAAAAGTACATTCACATATATAATCCGGCATTTTTTTCATCCTAGTTCAGAAAAAAAGTTTTCAATGATGGCTTTTTAAAGTTTTAAAGTAACTACAAATTAAATTGTATTAATATAATACATCTCAACTTAAATATTTTTTGTTCTAAGCATGTAGAAACAACGATAAATTTTTAAAAACACAATTTAAAAAGGTATTTTTAAGGAAAGGATCCAAAGGTGCAATGAATGCCTCTGTGCCAGTGAACATATAAAATAATATTTATCAACATGAATTGTAGGAAATGGCAACAAGTTCTTAATATTTTTCCTGTTGTTGATGAAGCTAGTGTTTTTCTTTTCTCTTTTTTCTTTTGCTTTTTGGTCTTTGTTGCTTGTTTTTGCCTTTTTTTTCCTTTAATTGTCTTTGTGGGGTAATAGGAAGCAAAGAAATGGAAGAACCAATGGGTAACAAATGCAGCACTGATACTCAGTAGACAATATCAGGAAAATGAACTGTGCAACTATATAATTTGCAGGTAGATATGGGAGAGGGAAATAGAGAGATCAAAGGAAAGGGTGAAATTGCCCCCAAAGAAAAAATGCATTTCATGCTTATGAAATGGTAACCCCTCTGTACATCTCTTTAATAATTAATAACAGTTGCTGGGAAGATGGATCAGTGGTAGAGTGCTTGCCTTGCATGCATGAGGCCCTGGGTTCAATTCCTCAGCACCATATGAGCAGAAAACGTTGGAACTCTTGTTATGGCTAAAATGGTAGAGCACAAGCCTTGAGCTGAAGTGTTGAGGAACAGCACCTAGGCCAAGGGTTCAGGCCCCATGACTGACAAAAAAAATTAATAACAATTTTTAACCTCACAGTTTCTTTTTGCCATGAACTTTGATTAACTTCTCCTGTGGCTTTGCTTTTTCTTTTGTTGTACGGGTTCTAAGACTTGAATTCAGGGTGTCTCCCTCCCTCTCCCCTCTCTCAGGTTTTTCTCTCAAGGCTGGCACTCTATCACTAGAGGTACACCTTCACTTCCAGCTTTTTTTTTTTTTTTTTACTGTTTAGAGATTCGAATATCTATCTCAATTTCATCTACCTGAGCTGGTTTCAAACTTTTAATTCTCAGATCTCAACCTCCTGAGTAGCTAGGAGTATAGATGTGAGCAACAAGTCTCTGCCATTTAAAAAGATTATCATAAATTAGTTATACAAAGAGAGATTTTGTTGTGACATTTCCACACAATGTTATCCTTCTCCCTCTTCTCAAAACAATTTCAACAGGTTTCAGTTTTATTTTAACAAAAATCTACTTTAACCATATTCATTCTCTTTCCCCTTAGTTAGCCAACCCTCTTCCTAGTTCTCCGCCCAAGCCCCTCTCTCTCCCCCAACTTACTATTCATTAAAAGTTCTCATGTTATTTTCATATATAGTTATAATGTATCTCAAAATTATTCACTCTCTTTTGTCCTTCCCATTCTCCTCTTAAACTCTCCTGTAGATTCAATTTGTAAATCTTCCCATATACACAAAAGTACAATCATGTCTATGAGTATGTATGCTTTTTAGGCCTAGCTTCTACATAGGAGAAAAAGCACGTATCTTGTTTTGTTTTTTAATTTTTATTTTTTGGCTTGGTTCATTAAGATGTCTTCTATTACATACAATTTTCTGAGAGCGATATGATTTCATTTTCCTTCATGGCTGTGTAACATTCCATGGTACATCTATACTACTTCTTCTTTATCACTTCAAGAAGATTCCAGGTGTCTGATTCCATCATTTGACTATTGTGCACAGTGCTGTTATAAACATGTTATGCTGACGTATTTCTGGTATATTGATTTATTCTACTGACATATGCCTCATATTGGTATAGTGGAGTCTCTGTAAGGGTCTATTTTTAGACTGATATCCATAGTAGTTGCAATAGTTTACATTCCCACCAAAAGTGTAAACATTCGTTTTCTAATTCATCTTGCCACATTTTCTTGGTGGTTGTCATTCTAACTGAAGTAGATTTAATCTTATTGCAGTTTTAATTTGCATGTTCTTTATTATAGCTTAGGCTGTTGAACATTTCCTCATGAC
Organism: Dipodomys merriami; assembly: GCF_024711535.1. Taxonomy (NCBI): domain Eukaryota; kingdom Metazoa; phylum Chordata; class Mammalia; order Rodentia; family Heteromyidae; genus Dipodomys; species Dipodomys merriami. The sequence goes on along the minus strand of NW_027206200.1, from coordinate 288,964 downwards.
TTTATTTAGCCATCTCTTTCTTCTTCTGAAAACTATGGAAATAGATTATTTCTGGTTTTTTTGCTGTCTAATTTGAGTCCTTTATATAGGATGGATATCAATCCTTTATTTGTTAAATAGCTGGCAAAGATTTTTCTTCATTCTTTGGGTTGTCCTTTGATTCTGGTCACTTCTTTTGCTGTGAAAAAACTCTAATTTGATACTGTCCCATTTAACCATGTTTGTTTCCATTCTCTGGTGTCCGATTCAGAAAATAATTGCCTGAGTCTTTAAATTTTAGAAGTTATCTTATATTTGTCTGTAGTAGACTTAAAACTTCTCATTTTGATTTCTTTGTTGCTCTTATTTTTTTTTTTTTAAGAAAGTTACAAAAGGGGTTTGGGAAGGTGCCTCAATGGTAGAGCCCTTGTCTTGCATGCATGAGGCCTTGGGTTTGATTCCTCCGCACTACATAAGCAGAAAAAGATGGAAGTGGCAGTGTGGCTCAAGTGGCAGAATGTTAGCCTTGAGATAAAGAGCCGAGGGACAGTGCCTAGGCCCAGAGTTCAGGCCCACAACCGGACCCCCCCCCCCAAAGAAAAGGAAATGACAAAAGGTCCGTTTTCATTATCCTAAAGTAGATGACCCATTTCCCAACACCATTTGTTGGAGAGGCTTTTCTCAAGTGTGTGTCTTTTGGCTCATTTGTAAAATTTCAGTTGGCTACAGATATGTGCTCTTATTAAAAACAGTTACTTTATGAACAAGATACTTTTCTTTTTCTTATTTTGCTGGTCTCAGGGCCTGAACTCAGAGTTTAACTACAGCCTCCTGAGTAGTTAGGGTTACAGGCATGTGTCATTGGTACCTGGCTTTAAACAAGATCTTTTTTTTTTAATTCATCTTATAAATATGTTAGAAACAATAGCAAGAAAGAAAAACCATTTGAGGTTTATTTCACCTAACATCAACTTATCTGACCATTTCTGCTTATCTAAGACATATAGTAGTTATTACAAATAAGGGAAACCATGTACTTGATGTGTGGAAGGACAGATGCCTGGTAGAGCCCTCTTCATAAATGCTCACATCTACCCTTCAGCCAGACCCCAGTGGGGCACTTGATTTTTAAGCACCCAGTAGTTCCAAAGTCTAGCAGAATGGCAATACTAAGTTATTTCAACGTTTTATTTGTCCTCATGCCATGAAACAAACCAAGATTGAAACACAAAAAAAGTCATCAATGGCTTGTTCCTGCAATCCTAACTACTAAGGAGGCTGAGATTGAGGGCTGTGGTTCAAAGCCAGCCCAAAAAGGAAAGTCCATGAGACTCTTATCTCTAACTACCAAAAAAGCTAGAAGTGGAACCGTGGCTTGCTTCCAACAGTAGAGTACTAACCTTAATCACAAAAGCCTAGGGAATAGAGCCCATGCTGAGAGCCCAAGCTCCAGGACTGGCACACACTCACACAACTAAACCATTGAGGCTTACAGTTTGTACTGTTTGACAATTAATGACTAAAAATTTATGGCAAAAGAGAAAAAGGGAAATACAAACACCTGAGACTATAAAAATCATCATTTGTTAAATTGAGAAGTGAACTGATTTTTACAGAGAGGAAAAATCACAGATATACCCTTTGTGTTGACCCAAATTATTTTATGAATAAATATAAAACTCATGTTGTACTCCCAGCTTATTAAGCCATGTGATAAAATCTACAAAGCTACTTTCAAGAGGAGCAACAATTTGTTTTGCAAATAATGTTCTGCTGAAAGCAAACTGACAATGTTGAGTTAATTTAAAAAACAACAACTCTAGACACTGTGTCTATACTTTGACTTCAGTTATCCTAGAGAAAAGCATGCCTATTTGCGTGACTTTGCTGCAAAATTGCTGTTGAACATTTCAAGGCTTTTAGAACCCAGCTCAATTGTACTCAGGCTTCACACTGAATGCAAATCCCTAACAGTGATCAGAGTTTCACCAAATGTTACCTAATAACATACAATTACCTGCTCTCAACAATATAAACTCTAAGGCAGTATTATTGAAAACTAATGTGTGGCTGTCTATTATGCTTTTATCAAAATACTATGCTTTTTAAATGATGTCAATTACACTGGTGCCAGACCTAGGAAAATCCAAACTGTCATAACTACTCAGACATGTGAGTCTGTCCTTCATTCCAGGCACTCCTGCCAGTGTTTTTTGGCATGAGCAAGGGATGCACTGCACATCTCTTTGTCTTCATTTCCTCAAGGATCCAAAGTTCACATGACAGCACTGACTGCTCACCAGTTGATTAAAAACAACAGGAGGGGCTGGGGACTTAGCTCAGTGGAAGATAATTTGTCTGGCAAGTGCAAGGATTTAAGTTCAGACTTTAGCTCTGAAAACTACAGAAACAATTAACAACAATCACAACCAAAACCAGAAAAAGTGAGTCTTACCTGGTGCTGGTGGCTTTTGCTGGTAATCCTAGCTACTTAGGAGGCTGAGATCTGAGGATTGTGGTTCAAAGCCAGGCTGGGCAGGAATATCAGTGAGATTCTTATCTCCAAAAAACCAGAAGTAAAGACAAGGCTCAAGTAGTAGAGTGCTAGCCTTCAGCACAAAAGCTCAGGGTCAACACCCAGGCTCTAGGTTCAAGCCCCAGATCCTGCACACACTAAAATGTCTTACTCTAAGACTTATTTATTAACTATCACCACCTAAATTCCTGTCACACACAAACCCATAATGAATGCTATGGGACACGTCTTTCTAAAACCACTCCTGGAAGCCCCACAAGGGGCACAGCCACTTCTTCATACATATATAGAGATATTATGTGTATCTGTGTATATATGTATACATACATGCATACATACAATTGAAGTAAAAAAAAAAAGGTCATTTAGACTATGGAATTCCAGATTGAGCAACCACTCTAAAAGTTTCTCTTAAGGTCCTATAGAAGAGAATGGTAGTAAATCTAATGTTACATTTGCCATCATTATTTTGTACATTTGTCTTTTAGAACAGATACTCAAGGAAAAGTAGTTCTCCTTGGCATAGTGGCACATGTCTGTAATGCTAGCATTCAGGAGGTGTCAGTAGCAGGCTCACAATTTAGAGGCCAGCCTGCGCCACAGAGAACTCTAGGTCACCCTGGAACTCTTTGTATCCGGAATAATACTAACAACAAATAAAAACAAGATTACATAAAAAACTTAGACTGTTTAAAAGAAGAAAATAGAAGTACAGATGCATCAAGTTTCAAATTTATGTTAAGGTGGTCTTGCACAGTTCCTTGCTCTACATCATGCCTTACCCACACTATATCCTACCACTTGCTCAGCAGACACTATGAAGGCCAACACCCCTGTAAAACCAAATACATACCTATTCTAACTAGCAGAATTGGCAAAGATCTAAAGTATAATGAAACCATAGAGAAATGTCTAACAGGAGCAAGATACAGGAGAAAATTCTCTTGTAGCTGCAACCCACATCTACAAATGACTATAAAGTAAGATGCAATACCAAGAAGCTAAAAGAACTCTGAAAGGTCTCCAAAAAGTATAAAATATGCGGGAATATAGAAAGCCTATTGAGACATACATAAATATGCTAGGCAATATACTTCTTAGGGCATCAGCAGGTATGTAGACATCTGTCACAAATCATTAGCTAATATAAAAAGCTGTTTCAAATCTAAATGCAACAGAACAAACTTGTTTTAAAAAGTTATCACCTAGAAGCTGGGCACTGGTGACTCAGGCCTGTAATCCTAGCTTCTAAGGAGGCTGAGATCTGAGGAGTGTGGTTCAAAGGCAGCCCAGGCAAGAAAGTCTGTTAGACTCTTATCTCCAGTAAACCACTGAAAACTGGAAGTGGCACTGTGGCTCAACTGGTAGAGTGATAGCCTTGAGTGAAGAGCTGAGGGATAGCACCCAGGCCCAGAGTTCAAGCCCCACAACAAAAAAAAGTTATGGGCTGGGAAGGTGGCTCAGTGGTAGGGCACTTGCTTTGTATGCCTGAGGCCCTGGGTTAGATTCCTCAGCCCCACATAAGCAAAAAAAAAACCTGGAAGTGGTGCTGTGGCTCAAGTGCTAGAGCGCTAGCCTTGAGCTGAAGAGCTGAGGGAGAGTGCCCAGGCCCAGAGTTCAGGCCCCACGACCAGACCACCACAAAAAAAACTAAAAAAGAAAAAATCATAGCACATTATGAATTATTAGAATATAGTCTAAAGGGTAGTAATTTTTAAATAATTTTATTGTGATTCAGTGATTACATAATTCACAAATTTCACAGTATTGTGGGATAGTAATACTTAAAGTCATATACAAATTTTAAACTTTACAAGGCAAATTGTCATTATCATGGTCTATAAAGTTTGTGAATTCTATAAGCTTTGACAATACAACTATTTCTTCCAAATCGGGTGATATGTACCTTTCTTTCCTTTTGTTTAGTGTAAGCAGCTCCCTCTTTCCCTCGCATTCTTTCCCTCCCATTGCTGCCCTTGAGTTCCTTAGTTCATTTTCATTGAATGTGCAATGTAGCTGATGGGCCCCTCTGTTATATAGTTTCCCATTTCCCTCTGATTCTGTGTCCTCCTAGCTTCCCTCAGATGTGCACATATATATGATACATATATATGGTATCTATCTATCTATCTAAGATTGAGAACCTGGAGTCATTTAGAAATGATATGACAAATTAAGTAGAAGTCCTTTGTTTCTTGAATCCTGTTTATTTTGTCAAAACTCCTTGCATTTTGGATTTAACATGAACATATTAGGAAACCATGTGCCATTTGTCTCTCTTATCTTGGCTCACCTTGCTCAAAATGATTTGTTCTAATTCTATCCATTTCCCTGTGAATGCCATTATTTCATCCTTTCTAATGGCTACATATTTCATTGTATATAGGTACTACAATTTTTTGATCCATTCATTTGCAATGAGGCATCTGGTTGTTTCCATATCTTAGCTATTATGAACAGTTCTGCGATAAACATGGAGGTGCATGTGTCCTTGTATCCTGGTTCCTGATGCTCAGGTGAGATGCCTAGGAGTAGTATGGCTGGATCATATGGGAGGTTTATATTTAGCTTTCTGAGGACCCTCCAGACTGCTTTCCAAAGTGGTTGTATTAGTGTACATTCCCATCAGCAATGCAGGAGGGTTCCTCTTTCTCCATATCCCCTACAGCATTTGTCGTTGGCTCATATTAGGATGTGGGCCATTCTGACTGGTGGTATCTCAGTGTTGTTTTTATTTGCATTTCCTTTATGGCCAGGAATGATGAATATTTCATGTGTTTCTTTGCCATTTTTATCTCTTCTTCTGAGAAGTTTCTCTTTAGCTGCTTTCCCATTTAATATTTGGTTTGATTTGGGAGGGGTTCGTTTCTTGAGTTTCCTATATATAATGGATATTAGGACTTTCTCTGATTTATTGCTGGTAAATATTTTTTTCCCAATCAATTGGATATCTTTCTAGTTTTGTTTCTATTTCTTCATCTGTGATGAAACTTTTTGTTTTAACATCTGTGCCCAGATCAAGTTCAAGGCCCAAGACAAGAAAAAAAAAAGTGACACTTCCCTACATATTTCTCACATGACCCGTTGAGAGGACACAACTTCTGGTGCTCCTACCAAAAGTAAATGGCAGTGTTCCTCCAGGAAAAAATAATCAGACAAACACAAACCATGGTGTATGCTACAAAAATAACTGGTCTACACTCTATTCCAGATTAAAGAATGTAGAACATGAAATTTGAATACAAATTAATTAATTTAAAGAATCAGATAACAGTGCTATATCAATAACAATGAGTTTAATAATTCTGTCATGGTTTTTGGCAAATACATAAAGTATATAAGGATAAAGGAACATTCACACATCTTACTTTTAAATGACAAAGAGAAAAGTATGTAGGTAGAAAAGGAGAGAATGCTAGAGGAAACATGTTAAGAAGCTGATATTTAGGGAATCCAGATGAAGAGTATAAGAGAATATTTTATTTAATTCTTGCCATGTTTTTATAAATCCAAATTATTTTAAAAGAAATAAAGAAAAATCACTTCATTGTCTCATATCCCTTTTCTCCTACCATTACATGTTTTTTCACTTCACAAAAATGTATCTTTTAAGGCTACCATACTTACTTATAAAAAAGAAAATCTGACATGTTCAATTATACTTTTTAAACTTCAATACATTTTTAAAATGATGGTAATGTCGGTTTCTGCATTTGAACAAAAATTTCCTTTTCTCCATAGAATAAAAGTCTGAATAGAGAAAACAAATACATAAACCTTTCAAAAATTTACTTGTGATCCAAGAAGCTTTTCATATATAAGTGGCCATTACAGAGAAAATTTGAAATAATCACCAAAAAAATAAAAAATAAGGTGAGGTTTTCCAGATTTTCTACAACATTGTGGCAGATCCACCAGGTTATGGATTGCTTTTTATGTGTCCCTTCTAGATAGTCACCATATGCACACCGCTTCGGATGAGCTGATCTCTGCTAAATGTTCATTATTTACTTATATCTTATCGACTCTAGCAGGCATGAGGTACACTTGACCCATGGACCATATAAGGCCTGAAAAATCATTTGGTACACCACAGGTTATAAATATCCAAATAGCCCTTGATGGAAAAAGGTTCCTTACTCCAGCCTTACAAAGTCATGTTCTTTGGCTAAGACTTTGTTTAGGACAGGGTCCTAAAGGAATTTGGTAGGTAGGAAGTCAAAACCCTTTGAGAAACTGGACTCCCTGAACAAAGAACTGTCTTGCTAACAGGAGGCATAAGACAAATAACTACATTCGTAGAAGGCTTTGATCTGACTCAGGAGACATGGTAGAATGTGCCAGCCTTACCCATTACTTCACACCAGAGAACTTTCCAGAGATTGGTATCATGAATCATATTAGACTGTTCTTTACATGTCTCATGATTGCCCACTTAGCTGATAATAGAATTAAGAATCTGTTTTAAAGTCTGAATTCACAATGCTAAATCAAAACACTAATTATATCCCTATTCTAAATTAGCTCCATAGTGTAAAACTTCAAAGTAAAATTTTAAAGAATCCAATATATTTATATGTTTTGGTTTTGTTTTGTTTTGCTGTACTGGGGCTTCAGTTAAGGGCTATATGCTTGTTACAAAGGCAGTCTACTTGAACCATGAGTCCAGTTCCTTTTGATTATTTACTTGTTTATTTTTTCTGGTGTCAGTATCGGTGCTTACACTCAGGACTTTGAGCTTTTACTTACCTAATTTTTGTTTATAGCTGCTACTGTATTACACCATACTTCTAATATGGCTAATTGGAGAGAAAATATTATGGATTTTACTGCATGGGCTGACTTCAAACTGTGATCCTCAGATCTTAGCCTTCTCAGTAGCTAATACTACAGATGTGAGCTACTAGAGTCCAGCTATTTAGTTACTTTTGTATTCTTCCGTTTGCTTAGGCCAGCCTGGACCCCATATTTATGCTTTCCACATAGCTGACAGGCATGTACCCCGACACTCAGCTTTTTATTTTTATTAGTTATATTTTTATTAGTTTTATTAGTTTTTATTAGTTATATTTTTTTAGTTAAGGTGGTGTCTTGCAAAACAGCTATGTTAACTGGTGTGAAACACTGCACCGAGTGCTTCTCATACTTACGAAAAATTTTTTTTCCTTTGCACTGGTATTAGACATTGATCCTAGGGCCTTGTATATTCTAAAGTGCTCTTCCAATGCTCTACTAATCATGTACCTTCCATGCCCACAGTTAATTTATTATTTATTTATTTTTGTTGTTCATGGGATTTGAACTCTGGGCCTGGGTGTTATCCCTCAGCTCTTCAACTCAAGGCTAGCACTCTACCATTTGAGCCATAGCACCACTTCCTATTTTCTGGTGGTTAATTGGAGATAAGAGTCTCAAGAACTTTCCTTCTTGGGGTTGCCTTTGAACCACGATCCTCAGATCTCAGCCTCTTGAGTAGCTAGGATTACAGGCAAAAGCCAACAGAACCCAGCTCCCCAATTTAGTTTTAATTATACAACTGGTCCTGAATCTTGATATAAGGTCATCTCAGAAATACATGAAGATCTTTCAGGTGTCATCTAAAATAAAACTGACTTGTTGCATACAGTATCAAAATATCCCTAAGACCTATAATATGGAAAGGTCACAAAGGCTTATGGCTATTCTGAAAACTCCTATAGTTCCCCAACCATCCCAGTTGAGGAATGTTGTACATACATTTCATCTGAAAACTTCTCAGCTGTAAAGTCGGCCTGTATCTTGGTCTCATATGATCCATATTCCCTATAGGATCTCTGCTCTGCTCTATTAAGTATCACCTCTTTTCCCCAGCTGTCATTCCAGCCTTGTTGTTCCCCTCTTCTAGGAGTCCACTTCTGGCCTGCCAGCAGAAAACCAAAGCAGAGGGCTAAAACACAACATCCATGACAGCACTAGGTACAATTCTATAGCATTTTCCCACAAACCAGTTGGAAAAACATTGGATAAACTTGGGAATTTCAGGGGGGGGGGAGAGTTGCTGATGTTATTTCCTAGAATTTATTCATTTTTATAAACCCTTATTATTATTATGACTTCACTTATGTTTTAGAGAGTATAAGATAAACCATATAATTATAGGTAGCTTTTTCTTTCTTTTTGTTGTTGCTGTGTTTTGAAATAAGGTTGTTACATATGTTTGAGACTAGCCCGGAACTCACAATTGTTCTGTGTCAAAATTCCTGAGTGTTAAGATCATAGGCATGCAACACAACTGGTTAATTATAGGTGAACTCTATTAACACATTTTAATAAACTAACTACATTTCACATTTCAAAAGCAGCTTTATTAAACCATAGTTCTAAACCTCATCCAGACAAATAGTACATAACATTACCTTAGACTGTACTTTACAGTACAATATTAGATTGTACTTAAAATTGTATTTTAAAAATACTTTCCTGCTCTTTGGTGGGATTTATATATTTGCCATATGTCTCTAGTGTGGCCTCAACTCAATTTTCAACATACGCAAGAAGGCATCTTTTTGTCCATTTGAGAATACAGCATCTAGGTGAAACAAGGCCAAATTGCTACCACTCTTTAGTCTTTTCTCTCCTGACGGATTAGAATGATCAATCAAATCATATATTTTTAGCCATCTAATAAGTTAGTGAATAAATTGTGAAATTTGTCATTTCTTAAACTGTTTTCGAAAATTCTTTCCCCCCCCCTTACATTTAAAAGATTTAAAATGCTCCTCAAATATTATGTATAACTTTTACTATACTTCTTTGATTTTTCTGATGAGTAATTACAACACATTGATAGTCCATATAGAGAAATCTTAAAATTTATTCAAATAATGGGTGTACATCTCATTGAATTTCTTTCATGTATCCACATTAAAAATACAGGCATATAGCTGGGAATGTGGCTTAGTGGTGATCTACCATGCAAGATGCCCTGTACCACATAAACAGAAAATGGCAGAATTGGTACTGTGGCTCAGTCATAGAACACCAGCTTTGAGCAAAAGCAGCTCAGAGACAGTGCCCAGACCCTGTATTCAAGCCCCAGGACTGGCAAAAAAATACAAAATTAAAAAATAAAGGGATTTTTCCATTTTTCTCATTAATTTAATTTCCTAACTAAACTTTATAAACACAAATAAGTACTATCAGGTCTTAAAATAAAAATCCTGTTTGCACATCATGAACATAAAATTATGTAATTACCTTTGATATAAAATGTTTTTGAGTGTCAAATATTGCACAAGAGATTTAAGTTCACTCTGATATGGCTCTAATATCCTATAATATCTATAAATACTTAAATCTAACTTACATCACTTAATGATATTTTCATAGAATATTTTACTTCTACTGCAGAAACAAATCAGATCAACAAAATTAGAAGGGGTATTTGAGATCAGGAGGAAAATGTCACTAAGTTGTTAAAAAGTTCAGCCAGGCACTGGTGGATCACACCTGAAACCCAATCTACTCAGAAGGTCAGGATATGAAGCCTGGCCGGAAATCCATAAGGCTCTTATCTCCAATTGACCGCCAGAAAAACTGAATTTAGCACTGTGGTTCAAAGCGGTAGAGTGCTTGGCTTGAGCAAAAGATCTCAGGGACAAAATCCAGGCCCTGAGTTCAAGCCCCACAACAAAAACAACAAAAACAACAACAACAAAACAAATAACAAGTTGAAGCTGAGCACTGGTGGCTTATTCCTGTTGTCCTAACTACTTGTAGGAATGGGATCTGAGGATCACAGTTAAAAGCCAACCTGGGCAAAATGTTATGTTATCTCTAAGAACGCCAGAATTGGAGCTGTGGCTTCAAGTGGTAGAGCATTAGACATGAGAAAAAACAAAAAGCTAAGGGCCAGAGCCCAGGCCATGAGTTCAAGCCCTAGAACTAGCACCTAAATAAATAAAGTTAGCAAACTGAAAAATTAAAAGATTTGCTTTAGATTTTCTATTTGCAAACCATAATCATTTGTGTTTTACCATTATATTGTCTCCATTCAACTACAAAATTACTTCAGTGCTTATTCTACCTTCTTTCTGCTACCTCATTTTAACTATATCAATTAATCTTGCTTTATAGTAAAGTCACTTCCATCATTTCTGTTTGTAAATTGAAAAGTGTTAAAAAGAATTGGCTATTTACTAGGATAGTTACCAATATCCTGCAAATACTACATTCTCCCTCGAAATCTCCAAAGACCAAAGCTAATAGTGTCAGACATTTTCCCCTGAAATCAGTTGTAAGAGGTCAAGACTGCAATTGAACCCACCTTGCTTCTCCATACTGGAACAGCAGCTTTCAGTTCACCAGTCCTTTCCAATAAAAGGCTTTCATTAGCATTTGATCACTGATCTAAACTCAAGCCTAGAGAAGGAAAAGAATACAGTAAAATTTCCAGCAAGAGTTCCCATAAAAGAGTTCCATTTTGGCTCAAAGGATTTCTTAGGCTCTGAAGAAAGCTGAAGAAAACAAGATGAAATAGGCTGTGATGGTTCGAGAATATACTGAGCAAAGGGCCACTGGGATGTTTCTGTACAGCTTTGGACAGTTTAGTATATTAAAACCTACATTTCCACAGGGCAAGCATCTAATTCCCACATTCTGGAAGATTAATGTTTCTGGTGTATGTCAAAAAGTGTATTCCAAAGTGCTCTACATGTCTCTATGCTAAGCATTCACTGAATCTTCAGTCTAAATTTAAATGTTTCATTTTGCCTAACATCAACTTGTCTGCCATTTTCTGTTTGTCTCAGATATATACTATTGCAAATAAGGGAAGCCATGGGACCTATGTTTCTTTGGACCTGGCTTACTTCACTTAATATGATTTTTGCCATCTTTCCATTTCCTAACAAATAGGGCAATGCCATTCTTCTGACGGAGGCATAGAATTCCATTGTGTATATATACCACATTTTCTTGATCCATTCAACTACTGAGGGGTATCTGGGTTGGAACCCCAAGATAAGGATTCAAATGTTTTTTTTTTTTCCTTTCCTGTGATTGTTTCTAACATATTTCTAAGATGACTTATTTGTTGCTTTGTATGTCCCTTCCCTATGGTTGAACGTCTGCTTTCACTGTATTTGATGTTGGTATAATTTGTAAAGGGGAAGGGCAAAATCCAATTGTTTAAATAGGCATATAGGTGGATCCATTGCAAAAATGAGATGTACAAAACATTATGTAGAAAAATGAACTTTACAACTTTGGCCAGGGTAGGTGTGGGAGTGCAAAGGGGAAGGGATGGGAAGAGGAAACAAAAGAGGAGGCAACAATGCTTGATAAGAAATGTACTCATTATCTCGCCCATGTAATTGTAACCCCTCTGTATGTTTTTTCACAATTAAAAATAAATAAATAAAATGTTTGAGTAGAGAAAAGCACAGACCTTCATAACAGGGCTTCCAGGAATTTGTATAGATCTCTAACACTCATTACACATAAATTTAGTACAGTAACTACATAAATGGAAATTAATGAGGTGCTTTCTGCTATAATGCACTTGAAAAAGAACGACAATGATATTCTAACTATAAAATTACCTCAAGATTTTTAAATAAAGATCTCAAAGCCAGATTGCCTAGACTCTAAATGGAGAGAAAAGTTAGTAAGTGCACTAGATTACATTGTCAGGTAGGAAGTATACTGCATCCCAGGTTATATCACTTAAGTTTTGAAAAAAAAAACAGCACTATGCATTTATGTAATTAAATTTGTGCATATAAATTCACAGTGCAGACAGCAGGAAAAATAAAGGGTCTTCATTCAATGTCATACATGTTTAAAATTTCCACCACAGGGTAGGACTATAGTTCATTGTTAAAGTCCTTTGGCCTGGGTTTCTTGAGGCCCCAAGTTTGATCCTCAATACGATAAGAAAAAAATGACAAAAATATATTTTAAAATGGAAAACAGTGAAAAGTCAGCTTATTAGCAGTACTAGCTGCAGTGTCACACTCTTCTAAAGGACACAACATTTTCATTTGTTTTAAAAAAATGAAGCTAGACATGAAGTTATGATGGCACACACTTCTAATCTCAGCGATGCAGGAAGCATAGGGAGATGGCTATATCTAAAAATTAGTGAGGCCATCAGATCACACTATTACAGCCAAAACTACATAGATAAGTAACTCAATGGAGAAGCCTTGCCTCATTTAATTTTGTATTTATCTTATTTGAGAAAACAGTAAGTTAAAAATTTCATTATCTCATTTGATTAAGTAAGGTCAGACTTATTGACATACTGAATAGCATTTGGTTTTCAGCATCTTTATTTTACAGACTTCTGATTCTCAAGCAACAAATCTTCACACAGATAAATGTATAGTCACAATTTGCACAATTCAAGGCGCTTGCACATAAAATTTTCAAACAGAGTGGAACTCACACTTTGTGTGTGTGTCAGCACACATGCATATGTTTTTGTGCATGCCTGTGCCTGCTCAGGCCTGAGCACTGTCCCTCAAGACTTCTGGCTCAGTGTTGGCACTCCACCACTGAACTGCAGCCCCACTGTGGTTAACAGGAGGTAAGAGTCTCCTGGACTTTCCTGCCAGGCACTCTTTGAACCTTGTTTCCATCTTTGCCTCCTGAGGACCTAGGAGAACAGGCGTTAACCTCTGTTGCCCAGAAGCAGTGGATGAGTCTTGACCAAGCCAGGAATAGACCAACAAGCTCTGCTAATGATAACAACTACACACCTAAGATCACTACTCAGAACATTGACAACTACACACTTAACCTCAGTACTCAGAACAGTGACAACTGCACACCTAACGTCAATACTCAGAAAAGTGACAACCACACTCAAAACAACAATACTCAGAAAACAATACAGCACACCAAACCTCAACACTCAGAACAGTGAAAACTACACACATAATCTCAGTACTCACAATAGTGACAACTACACACCTAAACTCAACATTCAGAAATGTGACAACTACACATCTAACCTCAGTAATCAAAACAGTGAGAACTGCAGTTAACATCAATACTCAGAAAAATCAAAACAGTGACAAATGCATACCTAATCTCACTACTCAGAAAAGTGCCAACCACACACCTAACCTCAATACTCAGAACAGTGATGACAGCACACCTAACCCCAACACTCAGAACAGTGACAACTACACACCTAACCACCTAATAACTCAGAACAGAGACAGCTACACACCTAATCTCAATACTCAGAAAAGTAACAATTGCACAACTAACCCTAGTACTCTGAACAGTGAAAACTACACACCTAATCCCAATCCTCAGAACAGTGAAAACTACACACCTAACCTCAGTACTCAGAAGTGACAACCACACTCCTAACTTCAATACTCAGAACACTGAAAACAGCACACCAAACCTCAATACTTAGAAGTGAGAAGTACACACATGAACTCACTACTCAAAACAGCAGCAACTAAACATCTCATTTCAACACTCAGAACAGTGACAACTACACCCCTAACACCAGTACTCTGAACAGTGACAACTATACACCTAACCTTGGTACTCAGAACAGTCAGAACCGTGTCAACCACACACATAACCTCAGTACTCAGAACAGTGACGACCACACACCTAAACTCAACACTCAGAACAGTTACAACTACACATCTAACCTCAACACCCAGAACAGTGACAACCATAGAGCTAACCTCAATAATCTGACAACCATTCACCTCACCTAATGACAACCACATACCTCACTCAGCACTCAGGGAGGAAGTGGGAGGCAGGTGCAGATATTTCAGGCCAGGGAGGGTCAGGTGGAAATGTTTTCTGAGGTGCCCTTTCTCTTCCTGCACCAGGCAATGATCTAATGAGGCAGAACACATCTAGAAGCTTGGAGGTGTCAGGGTTAGGAATGCCTGGCTTAGAAAAGTCAAGGGTGATTCAGGGATGCAAGTGCATCCAGCCCAGTGGCAGTTAGAGAAAGGCAACCCCACCCCATCCTCTGTGCCCCCCCGCCACAGGTTGACCCCTTCCTTTCATGCCTGTCACCTTCCTCACCGTGTGCTCACCGTGAATGGGCTGGGCCAGCGGTGGCGGCAGCGCCAGCCCGCTCCAGACTTGCTTGCTGGCCCCGTGGCACCCCAGTTTTGTCACACTCAGTGGCCAACTGGGACACCACCTGGGCTCCCCCTTTCATGGGCTCCCACCTTCGTGGCCAAGAGCACTCTTGGCCCATGAGATGCCTCCAGGGCGCCCGCCCTCAATGCACACAGCACCTAAGTCTCAAGTCAAGGGTCCAGGCAGCTGTTCTGCACCCCGCACCCTTCTTCTCTTCTCCTACCCGTGCACCTGGTGGGCCCTGCCTGGGCTGTCCTGCCAAGGCTCACCGGGAATCGGGAGGCTCTTGAGTTTCTTCTGAGACTCCCTGCCGCCACCGCCAGCTTCAGATCTGGGAACCTAAGTTCTTGAAGGGCTCCATCGGGGCCGCAGCTGCCATGGCGGCCTTGTATTGCTTGCAGCTGTGCAACTGCAACTGCTGGTGCCAGCCATTGGCCTCTCACAGGATGTGGAACGGGTCAGACTCACCTTCCAGCAGCTGGAGAAAGCAGCTGGCCATGACCCAGTTAAAGCTTTTCTGCATCGCAGCCATGGTGGTGGCCATAGGGCACCAGGGCGCCCTTATCCTGCTTCGGTCACTGCGGGCCGCCGCAGGCAGCCCACTCAAGCAATGCTCAGCGCATCCTGTGTTAAGGACCCATGCCGCCTGCCTCCTCCCTCTCTGCTGGACCCTGTCCAGTCCCTCCAAACGCCTGCTCCTGAGCTGCCTCAACCGCTGCCCACCCAACCACTGTGAGACAGCCAATCAGTGCGCAGAGACACGCCCCTTCCCCAACAGGCGCGCCAGAGAACCCAATCACAGGCTGGCGGCTGTTACTTCACTTGTCCTCCATGCCCCACCCCCGGCCTGTTCCGGAGGGGCGGGGCCAGGTGCGAAACCACCACAGATGGTCACAGGTGACTTGCACTGCCTGCTGACCAAGGTGTCAGCTTTGGCCATCCTGTAATCCATGGAGCTTGGGGCACTTTCCGTGTCTGCCTCACTTCTGTGAAGGTTACACATTCACTTAGCCATTCAACAGCCATGAACTTAGCATTTAGTGTGTTGTTGAGGAAGCACCAGCTGCTTCTTGTTATGGACCTTAGACCTTAGTCTGCATACTGAGAAAAAAGAAAGACATAATCCTTTCTAACTCCCAGTCCAAGGTTCTACCCTGAAGATGTGACTCCTAGTGCAAGGAAATGGCCATGAGGACAAGACTCCCAGTGCAAGGATCTAACCAAGAGGACGTGACTCCCAGTGCAAGGATCTGACCACGAGGATGTGACTCCCAGTGCAAGGGTCCGGCCATGAGTATGTGACTTCTAGTGTAAGGGTCTGACCATGAGAATGTGACTCCTAGTGCAAGAATGTAACCATGAGGACGTGACTCCAAGTGCAAGCATCTAGTCATGAGGGCGTGACTCCTAGTACAAGGGTCTGACCATGAGAACATGGCTTCTAGTGCAAGAATCTGACCATGAGGATGTGATTCTTAGTGCAAGGGTCTGACCATGAGGATGAGTGGGAAAGCTTTCCTTTGAAAATGAAAGTTAAGGTGAAAGGGAAAAGCGACAAGGGGCAGATGAGGACGTCTTGAGGTGGGATGGAGAGCTAACCTTATTAAACTCAAAGAAAAGCAGTGTGACTGGGATGAGAAGGATTAGATAAAGACCTAATTTTAGTCTTCATTTCAGGAGCAGTGCCTTAAACACAAGCAATTTACATTAGAAAGGGCCACTCTAGCTCTGCTGTGAAGAAACTGGAGGGGATTATCCAGGGAAGAACTGATGAGGTCACTTGGACTTAGGATGGTAGCAGTGGATATAAGTAAGAGTGACTAGATCAGCAGGACTTGGGACTGTGCTTGGTATGGATGATTAAGCTGATATGACGATTCTTTTGCTGGCGTGGGCATCTGAAATGCGAATGCTTTTGACAACTAAATACAACACTGGTAAGGGACCATGAGTTTCATCTTGGGCATGTTGAGGTTGGTGATTAGGATGGTTTTGTTTGTCATTTCCGACATTCATTTAAGGCCTGGAGCTCAGAACAGGTGGGTTTCCTTCAGGAAAACTTTCCTACACATTGATGGCTGCCCCATCTAACAGACATCACTTTCTCTTACATTTTGGATTTTGCTCAGGCATCAGGTAACTGTGGTCCACAGGGGAAAAGGGGTCCCTTCCAGCCTCAACCTTCATTAATCTTACATCACTCATTGTAATTCCATTCCTTTGCCAGCAACTGCTGAGCAATATCTTGTCTTTAATATCTGGCAGGGCAGATTGGAGGGGGAAAACAGGGCAAGCTTTTCTTACACATAAAAAGAAATTGAAGATGGGTAACGGTGGTTTGCCTAGCATCCTAATTACTGAGAAGACTGTGATGTCAGGATCGTGGTTCAAAACCATCCTGGGCAGACAAGTCTGGAAAAACTCTTCTCTCCATCTAACCCTTTATTGCAACTATACTTATGGAGAAAATCTAGATCCTGAATTTTATGGAACTTCCAACTTAACCCACTTGGGAACCTCCCTACCTCCCTACTTGTCATTAAATAAGTTTAACAATAAAATAAACTGGAAAAAAGATTATATGTACAGAAGGTGTGTTTCATATTTTGCTTTTTTGTGGTTCTGGGGTTTGAATGCAAGGCCTGAGTGCTGCCCTGAGCTTTTTTCCCTCAAGGTAAGTGATCTACCAGTTTGAGCCATACTGGCACTCCTAGATTTCTGGTGGTTAATCAGAGATAAGAATCTCATAGACTTGACTGCCTGGGCTTGCTCTGAACTGTGATCTTCAGATCTCAGCCTTCTGATTAGAATTACAGGAGTGAGCCACTGCCTCCTCATTGTACAAAAGGTTGTGATGCATGCAGTGACATAGCTAACCTTCCAAACACTGAACTAACTAAAAGAAGCCAGATGTAAAAGGCCATTTATTGTATGATTCCACTGATATAAAATATCTGTAGAACATACAAATCCATAGGGACAGAGTACATTAGTGCTAACAGGAATTAGGGAAAATGTAATGTTGGAGAATTACTCCTTAATAGGTCTTCTTTAGGGTAATAAGAATGCTCCAGAAATAATGCAATAGTAGCCAAAAAAAATTGTGAATCGCTAAATGTTACTGACTTACACAGTTTCACATTGTGAAAATAATAAATATTTAGCACAATTTAAGGAGAAAGTATACTTTGTACCCAGATAAAGTTTTGAGCCCTGATCCTTCAACCCATTAACTCTGTGATTTTGGATACGTATTTCTGGTGCTTTTTTTTTGTC
This sequence comes from Dipodomys merriami, assembly GCF_024711535.1. NCBI lineage: Eukaryota > Metazoa > Chordata > Mammalia > Rodentia > Heteromyidae > Dipodomys > Dipodomys merriami. The sequence goes on along the minus strand of NW_027206200.1, from coordinate 271,062 downwards.
ATTTGTAAAATGGAGACATCACAGTCCCTACCTCTAAGGGCTATTTTGAAATTGGAATGACATCATTTATATACAGTGATCAGCACAGTGCCATCACAGAATAAATCCTCATGAGAATTCTTGTTATTAACTATGTTATTAGTGTCATTCTTCATCGACCACATAAATTTAAGTCAGGCTTAATGGTAGATAGAGTCATCTTAAATTTTTTGAAGATTTGTTTTTGTTTGTTTTGGGGCTTGACCATAGAGGCTGAGTACTGTCCCTGAGCCAGTTTTTGCTCAAGGTTAGTGTCTTACCACTTGAGCCACAACCCCACTTCCAGTTTTTAGTGTCTAATTGGAGATAAGAATCTCATGAGGACTTGTCTGCCCAGCTAGTTTCAAATCTCAATCCTCAGAGGTCAGCTACCTGAGTAGCTAGGATTAGAGATGTGAGCCACCACCCAAATTCTGAAGGTTTTCTTTTTAATTGTGCTGGTATTGGGTTTTGAATTCAGGTACTCTCAAGCAAGAGATTGGCTTTTGTTGTGTCAAGTTTGACATTTTACCACTTGAACCACACCTCTACTTTTGTCTTTTTCCTGATTAATTGGGGATAATAGTCTCACGATTTTTTTTCTATTTATCTTGCTAGCTATGTACTTTGGCATATTGAAGCTTTAAGTCATTGTACAAAGGAATTGTTATCTAACAAAGCAGTTGAAGAGTATAACATACTTTATTTTAATTTTTTTAATTTTTTGTGAACATACTGTACAGAGGGTTACAATTACATGGGAAATATAATAAGTACATTTCTTATTAAGCTTTACAGCCTCCTCCTTTGTTTACCCTACACATCTCTTCCCAGCATCCCCTCACCCCCCGACGCAATTATACCCCCCTGCACCAAAGTTGTAAAGTTAGTTTTCGACATGACAACTTGTATTTCTCATTGTTGCAACGGTTCCACCTGTATCCTTAAATGACTTGTTTTTCCCCATCTCCTCCACAAACGATACAGACATCAAATATAGTGAGAGCAGGAGTTATACTGTGGGGGAGGGACATAAAAACAACAAAGAAGGGGTTCCGGGAAGATGGCGGAGGAGAAGCTGGAATCTGAACAAGCTCTCGCATAGAAAGTAGGTTTAGAGTTCCAGTGAACAGTTCTAAGCCAGAGAATCACACCAAGTGTACCATCACAGGACAGAGAGTTAGACAAGAGAGGGGAAGCCAAGGAAACGCACCAGCTGCCGCTCCGGCGGCGGGGTCGCGGCGGCGACCACCGCCGCGGGAGTCATACCTGAGACACAGAGAGTCGGGGACGAAGGAGCCAGACTCAGCGGACGAGCGGATTCTAGTCAACACCAACAATAACCGACAAGGAGCGGACATCTTCATCCTGCTGTTTGCAGACCAGAGACGACCCAGGATCCAAGACTCGGCGTGAGTACAAGCCCGACATCCTCACTCCTCAGGGAGCAGAGGAGGGAAGGCCACCCCTCCCCCCCCAGCACCAGTGATCTCCATCTTGGATACCGACAAAGCTCGGAGTTGCTGCTAGCTCCAGCTCAGGCCTTGGAATAAAACGAGTCATTTAGCAGGTCACAAGAACTTAACGCCGAAGTGACCTGCCAGACTCAGCTCCATCCAGGGAAAAGTCACCCAGCTCAGGCGCCAGCCATCGGAGTGCCTAGCGTCACTGGGTAACCAGAGCCAGAGGCTGCCCCTCCCTCTAGCAGCCACCACAATCAATTGAAAAACAGAAACCCTGAGAATGGCTCCAGGCTGGGCGCTGTGAGCTCTATCAAAAAATAGCCCCAGGGAAAAGCTACTGTTTGTTGAAAGGCCTCAACCCTACCCAGAACCTAGCCTCATAACCACATCCCCCTCTTTTGTGACTCTCAAAGCAGACCACCCTCCCAGAAAACTAACCTGGGAGGGGGATCTCAAAATCTTGGGTAAAGCAGAGCATTTTTCTGCCTCTTCCAACCAACCGACTTAAGAAACCAATCAAGCCACAGGACCTCAAGCTGACCAGAGACTACAACAAGAGACTGGTCACAGACAAAAGGGAGATACAGGATTCCTCCCACTCCTCCCCCCCCAAAAAAAAAAATCAAAAGACTTTTTTTTCTTTTTTTTTTTTTTTTTTTTTTTTTTCTTCTTCTTCTTTTCTTTTTTTTGCTTGTTTTTTGTTTTTTGTTACCTTATATATATATATATATATATATATATATATATATATATATATATATATATATATATATATATATATATATATATATATATATATAAATTTTTTCCCTTCTAAAACTTTTATTAATCTTTAATTTTTGCCTCTTCTGAAAAAATAATTGTTTTCCAGTAATTTTTTTTTCTCATCTTATAATTTTTATTTTAGGAATACGTGAATGAGAGTTTTCCTTTCTTTTCTTGTCTTCTTTCTCTTTTTCTTTCATTCTTAATTATCTTTTTGTTTTTTATCTAGCTCTACTGAACTTCTGATCTTTTCTTCTCCCTTTCCCATCCTTAAAGCTTTCCACATCTCCTCTATGTCCCTCCCCTTCTCTGAACATATTCACATTCCTCTCTAAATAGACGGTCTTTTAACCTCTATAATAACATTAATTTTTACGTTTCTATTCTTTTTCTGGTCTCTCTTTATTCCCCTTTCCGTCTCTTCTTTTTCTCTCTCTCTCTACTTGCATCCTACCCAATCCATTTCCTGCACTGTGATTAGGACATAGTTAACTCTCCCTGTGCCTCCCCACACCAATCTATTCCTATTTTTTACCCACATCTCTCCCTAATCCTAATAATTTCTGGTTTTCCAAATTCTTTTCTGCGGTTCGAAGTCCTTTAACATATAGTCATTTGATGTTGAATAGATGTATCTGTTGAACTAGATTGTATCTGTAGACTATTGACTGTACAAATGCAAACTTTGGTTGATGGTTGCCTTAAGATAGTGTTCTAGCACAAAACGGGTGCAATCTGTATCTCAAATGGGCCGAGTAAGCCGGAAAAACACAAGAAAAATGGCAAATTCGGGTATCTCAATTCCCAACCTTGATAATCAGGGATTAGAACAGATAAAGAATAATCCAGAGGAGAGTTCCCAAATAGCTCTACAAACACTAATAGCAAACATGATAAATGAGAAGTTTGACAATGTACAAAGGACTCTGTATGAGCGTGATAGGGAGAGAGAGGAGGCATCCCAGAAGTTTATACAGGAACATCATAAGCGTGAGGAAGCTTCTCAAAAACTGATACAGGATTTGCGTGAACAACTTGAGAATACTCAAAGAGAAAGGGAGGAATGGCGTGAGCAGGCAGAGAACACTCAAAGAGAACTGCAGGAATCCCACAGAAGGGAGGAAACTAATCAAAGAGTAATTCACGAATTAAGAGACCAGGTAGAGAATACACAAAGATCACTAAAGACATTCATGGAATCCATTAACAAAGAGCTGAAGGAAGTCAGGGAGACCACAAAGGGAAGGCTGAATGGAACCCAACAGAAGGAATGGGAGTCCAAAGAAACCATAACCAATCAACTAAGTGATTTGAGAACAAACACTGAACACCAAATTAAGGAAGTAAAGAAATTCATACAAGACCTAAAACAGAGCTTCAACAAAGAACTTGAAGCCATCAAAGCTGACCAATTAGAAGGAAAAGAGATAAAAAACAAAGTAGAGAGTCTTGACAGCAGGTTAGACCATGCAGAAGATCGAATCTCAGGGATTGAAGACAGCCTAGATATTATAGAGAAAGAACATACAACCATCCAAGACAAGTCCAAGAAATATGATAGGTCTATCCAACACCTGGAAGACACCATCAGAAGGCCCAATCTAAGGATAATGGGTGTAGAGGAGCACCTAGAAACAGAAGTTAATGGTCTAGGAAATTTGTTTAACAGGATCCTAGCAGAGAACTTCCCAAACATACAAAAAGATAGGCCTATTCAGATACAAGAAGCTTTTAGAACCCCAAATAGACCAGACCAGAATAGGACATCCCACCGTCACATTATAATCCACACAGGATCAACCCAGACCAAGGAAAAGATCCTTAAAGCTGTCAAGGAGAAAAGGTTAATCACTTATAAAGGGAAACCAATTAGAATTACCTCAGATTTCTCACCAGAGACAATCAAAGCAAGAAGAGCCTGGAATGATGTATGCCATGCCCTAAAAACAAACAACTATCAACCAAGAATACTGTACCCAGCTAAACTCTCCTTCATAACTGAAGGCCAAATAAAAACCTTCCATAGCAAAGAAAAATTGAAACAATACATCTCCACCAAACCAGCCCTGCAAAAGATTCTTAAAGATGTCCTACACATAGAAAACCAACAAGAACGCAACAAAGGCCAAGAAACTGCACACAAACTGAGAATCCAAGAACCTTAGGAAGAACCCAGTTTTCACAGCCCCCAAGAAGGTGGATAACATGGCAGGAACTCCCAAATACCTCTCAGTCCTATCTCTTAATGTTAACGGACTGAACTCTCCAATTAAGCGACATAGACTGTCTAGTTGGATTAAAAAACAAGACCCTTCTATCTGCTGCCTGCAGGAGTCACATCTTGCCCGTAAAAACAAACATATTTTCAAGGTTAAAGGCTGGAACAAAATCTACCAAGCAAACGGCCCTCATAAACAGGCGGGAGTTGCAATCCTAATATCCGATAAAATAGACTTCAAATTAAAATTCGTGAGAAGAGATAAAGAAGGTCGCTACATACTAATTAAAGGATCTCTCCTTCAGGAGGATATTACAATTCTAAATATCTATTCGCCAAACAATGGAGCACCCAAATTTATCAAAGAAACACTACTTTCCCTCAAATCCCAGATAGATCCAAAGACATTAATCGTTGGGGATTTTAACACACCACTCTCCCCACTAGATAGATCAACTCGGCAAAAACTCAACAGAGAAACCGCAGATCTAAACAGCTGCATAGATCAACTAGACTTAACAGACATTTACCGAACATTTCACCCAGCAGCATCAGAATACACGTTCTTCTCAGCAGCACATGGGACGTTTTCTAAAATAGACCACATTTTAGGCCACAAAGCAAACTTGTCTAAATTCAGAAACATTGAAGTTATACCTTGCATTCTCTCTGACCACAAGGGAATAAAATTAGAACTCAACACCAAAAGCCACCAAAGAAAGTCCGGTATCACATGGAGGCTGAACAACACACTGCTGAGTCATGAGTGGGTCATGGAAGAGATTAGAAAGGAAATTCAAATGTTCATGCTATTCAACAAAAATGAACACACAAATTACCAGCTCCTCTGGGACACAGCAAAGGCAGTACTCAGAGGCAAGTTTATAGCTCTGAGCTCCTACATCAACAAATTGGAGAGATCGGAAACTAATAATTTAATGACACATCTAAACCTCCTTGAAAAAGAGCAGCAAGATAAACCCCAATCCAGTAGACGGAAAGAAATAATCAAAATTAAATCAGAATTAAATGAATTAGAATCCAAAAAAACTATAGAAAGAATCAACAAAAAAAAGAGTTGGTTCTTCGAAAAACTTAACAAAATTGACAGACCCTTAGCAAACCTTATCAGAAAAAGGAGAGAACACACCCAAATTAATAAACTCAGAGATGAGAATGGAAACATCACCACGGAAACAACCAAGATTCAGAACATTATAAGGGAATACTTCTCAAAACTTTATGCTAATAAGTTTGAGAACTTGACAGAAATGGACCTTTTCCTAGCAAATATTGACATGCCAAAACTAAACCAAGATGAGTTAAACCAGCTTAACAGGCCCATATCAAGCATCGAAATAGAAACAGCAATAAGAGACCTCCCAGCTAAGAAAAGTCCAGGACCAGATGGTTTTACAGCAGAATTTTACAAGGCCTTCAAAGCAGAGCTCACACCAATACTCCTCCAACTCTTCAATGAAATTGAAAGAGAAAGCTCACTACCGAACACATTCTATGAAGCCATCATAACCCTCATCCCAAAACCAGGCAGGGACTCATCAAAGAAAGAGAACTATAGACCCATTTCTTTGATGAACATTGATGCAAAACTTCTCAACAAAATTTTGGCCAATCGACTTCAACAATTCATCCAAAAAATCATACACCATGATCAAACAGGATTCATTTCAGGGATGCAAAGCTGGTTCAATATACGCAAATCAATTAATATTATTCATCACATCAACAGGAGCAAGAATAAGAACCACATGGTTATCTCAATAGATGCAGAAAAAGCATTTGACAAGATCCAACACCCCTTTATGATGAAGGTGCTGGAAAAATTAGGAATCCATGGAACATTCCTCAATATAATAAAGGCTGTATATGACAAACCTACAGCCAGCATTATACTCAATGGTGAAAAACTAAAGCCATTTCCTCTTAACTCAGGAACAAGACAAGGATGCCCACTCTCTCCACTTCTCTTCAATCGAGTATTAGAATGCCTAGCTACAGCAATAAGACAAGATGCAGACATAAAGGGGATCCAAATAGGGAAAGAAGAAATAAAACTCTCCCTCTTTGCAGATGACATGATCTTGTATTTAAAGAATCCCATAGACTCCACTCCCAAATTACTCAAGCTGATTCAAAACTTTGGCAAAGTAGCAGGTTATAAAATTAACCCCCAAAAATCAATGGCTTTTCTATATGCCAACAATGAGAAAAGTGTGGCTGAAATTAGGAAAGCAACTCCATTTGTAATAGCCCCACAAAAAATAAAATACCTAGGAATTAACTTAACCAAAGAAGTGAAGGACCTCTATGATGAAAACTTTAAAATCTTGAAAAAGGAAATCAACACAGAACTTAAAAAATGGCAAAACCTCCCATGCTCCTGGATTGGAAAGATTAACATCGTGAAAATGGCAATACTTCCCAAGGCTATCTACAAATTCAACGCGATTCCTATCAAAATTCCACCCTCATTCTTCAAGGAAATAGAGGAGGCAATCCAAAAATTCATATGGAACAATAAAAGACCCCGAATAGCAAAAACGCTCCTCAACGGAAAGAACACTGCTGGAGGAATATCAATACCAAATTTCAAACTCTACTATAAAGCCATAGTAATCAAAACAGCTTGGTATTGGCATAAGAACAGACCTCAGGACCAATGGAATAGAATTGAAAACCCAGAAATCAACCTACAGACCTATAGCCACCTAATCTTCGATAAGGAAGCTAAAACAATAGAATGGAAGAAAGACAGCCTCTTCAGTAAATGGTGCTGGCAAAATTGGTTAACTACATGTAGAAAATTAAAGCTAGATCCTTATATATCACCCTGCACCAGAATCAACTCCAAATGGATCAAAGACCTTGAACTCAAAGCAGACACTCTGAAAACATTACAGGATGGAATAGGAGAAACCCTAGGTCTCCTTGGCTCAGGTCGAAATTTTCTGAATAGAGACCCGGAAGCACAACAAATCAAAGAAAGGTTGGACAAATGGGATTGCATAAGGTTGCAGAGCTTCTGCAGGGCAAATGACATAGCTGGCAAGATCAATAGAAAACCCACCGATTGGGAGAAGATCTTTACTAGCCATACAACGGAAAAGGGTCTCATATCTAAAATATAATTGGAACTCAAAAAATTAAACCACCCAACAACAAATCCTCAAAGAAACAACTGCCCAATAAATAAGTGGGCGAAAGACTTAAAGAGAAGCTTCTCTGAAGAAGAAAGAAGGATGGCCAATAGACACATGAAGAAATGTTCAACATCCCTAGCCATAAAAGAAATGCAAATCAAAACAACATTGAGATATCACCTCACTCCAGTTAGAACAGCAAAAATCAAGAACTCCAATAACAACAGATGCTGGAGGGGATGTGGACAGAAAGGAACCCTACTTCATTGCTGGTGGGAATGTAAACTTGTTCAACCACTTTGGAAAGCAGTATGGAGGTTCCTCAAAAGACTTCACATAGATTTCCCCTATGATCCAGCAATCCCACTTTTGGGCATTTACCCAAATGTTTACAAACAAGACCACACTAAAGCTACCAACACAACTATGTTTATTGCAGCATTATTTACCATAGCTAAGATATGGAACCAACCCAGATGCCCCTCAGTAGATGAATGGATCAAGATAATGTGGTATATATACACAATGGAATTCTATGCCTCCATCAGAAAGAATGATATTTCCCCATTTGTTAGGAAATGGAAAGGTTTGGAAAAAATTATATTAAGTGAAGTAAGCCAGGCCCAAAGAAGCATAGGTCCCATGGTTTCCCTTATTTGCAATATCTAGTATAGGTATGAGTCAAGCGGAAAAGGTCAGATAATGTGATGCTAGGAAAATGAACCCTTAAATATGTATTTTAATGTTTTCGTTTCTTTCATGCATGTATTTCTAATGCATTTATAAGATTATTTCTTTGTTGCTTTGTATGTCCCTCCCCCACAGTGTAACCCCCGTTTTCACTATATTTGATGTCAGTATAACATGTGGAGTAGATGGGGACAAACAAGTCGTTTAAGGATTCAGGTGGACCTGTTGCAACAATGAGAAGTACAAAATGTCATGTCAAAACCAGCTTTACAATGCCGGTGTGGGGGGGGGGAGGGGGGTATAATTGGGTGGGGGGAGGGGGGTAAAATTGGGTGGGGGGAGGGGGGAGGCGGGGAAGGGAAGTGAAGGGTAAACAAAGGAGGAGGCTGCAATGCTTGGTAAGAAATGTATCCATTATCCTGCCCATGTAATTGTAGCCCCTTTGTACAGTATGTTCTCAAATAAAATAAAATACAATTTAAAAAAAAAATAAAAAAAAAAAACAACAAAGAAACAATCATAAATGCGTTAGAAACAAATGCATGAAAGAAAAAAAACAATTAAATATATATCTAAGGGTTCATTTTCCTAACTTCATATTATCTGACTTTTTCTGCTTGACTCATACATATACTAGATATTTCTAATAAGGGAAATCATGGGACCTATGTTTCTTTGGGCTCAGCTTACTTCACTGAATATAATTTTTCCAAGCCTTTCCATTTCCTAACAAATGGGGAAATGCCATTCTTTCTGATGGAGGCATAGAATTCAATTGTGTGTATATACCACATTTTCTTGATCCATTCATCTACTGAGGGGCATCTGGGTTGGTTCCAGATCTTAGCTATGGTAAATAATGCTGCAATAAACATAGTTGTGCTGGTAGATTTAGTGTGGTCTTGTTTGTAAACATTTGGGTAAATGCCGAAAAGTGGGATTGCTGGGTCATAGGGGAGCTTTATGTGAAGTCTTTTGAGGAACCTCCATACTGCTTTTCAAAGTGGTGAACAAGTTTACATTCCCACCAACAATGAAGTAAGGTTCCCTTCTGTCCATATCCCCTCCAGCATCAGTTGTTGTTAGAGTTCTTGATTTTTGCCATTCTAACTGGGGTGAGGTGGTATCTCAATATTGTTTTTGTTTGCATTTCTTTTATGGCTTGGGCGGTTGAGCATTTATTCATGTGTCTATTTGCCATTCTTCTTTCTTCTTCAGAGAAGTTTCTCTTTAAGTCTTTAGCCCACTTATTTATTGGGGAGTTGTTTCTTTGAGGATTTGTTGTTGAGGGATTTAATTTTTTGAGTTCCAAGTATATTTTAGATATGAGACCCTTTTCTATTGTATGGCTAGTGAATATCTTGTCCCAATCCGTCGGCTTTCTATTGATCTTGCTAGCTATGTCCTTTGCCATGGAGAAGCTCTGCAACTTCATGCAATCCCATTTGTCCAAACTTTTTTGATTTGTTGTGTTTCTGGGTCTCTATTAAGAAAATTCCGGCCTGAGCCAAGGAGACCTAGGGTTTCTTCTACTCCATCCTGTAATGTTTTCAGTGTCTGCTTTGACTCTGAGTTTGTTGATCCATTTGAATTGAAATTGATTCTGGTGCAGGGTGATATATAAGGATCTAGCTTTAGTTTTCTACAAGTAGTTAACCAATTTTGCTAGCACCATTTACTGAAGAGGCTGTCTTTCTTCCATTCTATTATTTTAGCTCCCTTATCAAAGATTAGTTGGCTCTAGGTCTGTAGGTTCATTTCTGGGTTTTCAATTCTATTCCATTGGTCTTGGGGTCTATTCTTATGCCAGTAGCAAGCTGTTTTGATTACTATGGCTTTATAGTAGAGTTTGAAATTTGGTACTGATATTCCTCCAGCAGTGTTCTTTCTGTTGAGGAGCGTTTTTGCTATTCGGGGTGTTTTATTGTTCCATATGAATTTTTGGATTGCCTCTTCTATTTCCTTGAAAAATGAGATAGGAATTTTGATAGGTATCGGATTGCATTTGTACAGAGCCTTGGAAATTATTGCCATTTTCACAATGTTAATCTTTCCAATCCAGGAGCATGGGAGGATTGGCCATTTTCTAAGTTCTCTTTTGATTTCCTTTTTCAAGGTTTCAGAGTTTTCATCATAGAAGTCCTTCACTTCTTTGGTTAAGTTAATTCCTAGGAATTTTATTTTTTGTGGGGCTATTACTAATGGAGTTGCTTTCCTAATTTCAGCCACACTTTTCTCATTGTTGGCATACAGCACGGCCATTGATTTTGGGGGGTTAATTTTATACCCTGCTACTTTGCCAAAGTTTTGAATCTGCTTGAGTAATTTGGTAGTGGAGTCGATGGGATTCTTTAATACAAGATCATGTCATCTGCAAAGGGGGAGAGTTTTATTTCTTCTTTCCCTATTTGGATCCCCTTTATGTCTGCATCTTGTCCTATTGCTGTAGCTAGGCATTCTAATAATAGACTGAAGAGAAGTGGAGAGAGTGGACATCCTTGTCTTGTTCCTGAGTTAAGAGGAAATAGCTTTAGTTTTTCACCATTAAGTATAATGCTGGCTGTAGGTTTGTCATATAAAGCCTTTATTGTATTGAGGAATGTTCCTTGGATTCCTAAATTTTCCAAAACCTTCATCATAAAGGGGTGTTGGATCTTGTCGAATGCTTTTTCTGAATCTATTGAGATAACCATGTGGTTCTTATCCTTGCCCTGTTGATGTGATGAATAATATTAATTGATTTGCTTATATTGAACCATCTTTGCATCCCTGAAATGAATCCTGTTTGGTCCTGGTGTATGATTTTTTGGATGAATTGTTGAAGTCGATTGGCCAAAATTTTGTTGAGAAATTTTGCATCAATGTTCATCAAAGAAATGGGTCTATAGTTCTCTTTCTTTAATGAGTCCCTGCCTGTTTTTGGGATGAGGGTTATGATGGCTTCAGAGAATGTATTTTGTAGTGAACTTTCTCTTTCAATTTCATTGAAAAGTTGGAGGAGTATTGGTGTGAGCTCTGTTTTGAAGGCCTTGTAGAATTTTACTGTAAAACCATCTGGTCCTGGACTTTTCTTAGCTGGGAGGTCACTTATTGCTGTTTCTATTTCAATGCTTGATATGGGCCTGTTAAGCTGGTTTAACTCATCTTGGTTTAGTTTTTGCATGTCAATATTTGCTAGCAAAAGGTCCATTTCTGTCAAGTTCTCAAACTTATTAGCATAAAAATTTGAGAATATTCCCTTATAATGTTCAGAATCTTGGCTGTTTCCCTGGTGATGTTTCCATTCTCATCTCTGAGATTATTTATTTGGGTGTTTTCTATTCTTTTTCTGATAAAATTTGCTAAGGGTCTGTCAATTTTTATAATTTTTTCGAAGAACCAACTCTTTGTTTTGTTGATTCTTTCTATAGTTTTTTTTGTATTATAATTCTTTCATTTCTGATTTAATTTTAATTATTTCTTTCCATCTAGTGGATTGTGGTTTATCTTGCTGCTCTTTTTCAAGGAGGTTTAGATGTGTCTTTAAATTTTTGCTTTCAGATCTCTCCAATTTGTTGATGTAGGAGCTCAGAGCTATAAACTTGCCTCTGAGAACTGCCATTGCTGTGTCCCAGAGGAGTTGATAATTTGTATGTTCACTTTGGTTGAATATCATGAACATTTGAATTTCCTTTCTAATCTCTTCCATGACCCACTCATGACTCAGCAGTGTGTTGTTCAGCCTCCATGTGTTACCAGACTTTCTTTGGTGGATTTTGGTGTTGACTTCTAATTTTATTCCCTTGTGGTCAGAGAGAATGCAAGGTATAACTTCAATGTTTCTGAATTTGGATAATTTTGCTTTGTGGCTTAAAATGTGGTCTATTTTAGAAAATGTTCCATGTGCTGCTGAGAAAAACGTGTATTCTTATGCTGTTGGGTGAAATATTTGGTAGATGTCTGTTAAATCTAGTTGATCTATGCAGCTGTTTAGATCTGCAGTTTCTCTGTAGAGTTTTCACCGAGTTGATCTATCTAGTGGGGAGAGTGGTGTGTTAAAATCCCCAGCAATTAATGTTTTTGGATCTATGTGGGATTTGAGGGAAAGTAGTGTTTCGTTGATAAATTTGGGTGCTCCATTGTTTGGCAAATAGATATTTAGAATTGTAATATCCTCCTGAAGGAGAGATGCCTTAATTATTATGTAGCAACATAATTTACCTCTTCTCACGAATTTTAATTTGAAGACTATTTTATCTGATATTACGATTGCAAATCCTGCCTGTTTATGACGGCCATTTGCTTGGTAGATTTTGCTCCAGCCTTTAACATTGAAAATGTTTTTGTTTTTATGGGCAAGATGTGACTCCTGAAGGCAGCAGATAGAAGGATCTTGTTTTTTAATCCAACTAGACAGTCAATGTCGCATAATTGATGAATTAAGTCTGGTAATGTTGATAGAAAGGACTGAGACGAATTTGGGTGTTCCTGACATTTTTTCCACCTTTTAGGGGGCTGTGAAAACTGGGTTCTTCCTATGGTTTTGGATTCTCAGTTATGTACAGTTTCTGGGACGTTATTTTTTTCTTTTTGTTTTTCTATATGTAGGACATCTTTAAGAATCTTTTTTAGGGCTGGTTTGTTGGAGATGTATTGTTTCAATTTTTCTTTGCTATGGAATTTTTTTATTTGGCCTTCAGTTATGAAGGAGAGTTCAGCTGGGTACAGTATTCTTGGTTGATAGTTGTTTGTTTTTAGGGCATGGCATACATCATTCCAGGCTCTTCTTGCTTTGATTGACTCTGCAGAGTAATCTGAGGTGATTCTAATTGCTTTGTTTTTATAGGTGATTAATCTTTTCTCCTTCACAACTTTAAGGATCTTTTCCTTGGTCTGAGTTGATCTTGTGTGGATCATACAGTGATGGTGGGATGTCCTATTCTGGTTTGGTCTGTTTGGAGTTCTAAAAGCTTCTTGTATCTGAATAGGCCTATCTTTTTGCATGTTTGGGAAGTTCTCTGCTAGGATCCTGATAAAAAAATTTCCTAGACCATTAACTTCTGTTTCTATGTACTCCTCTACACCCATTATCCTTAGATTAGGCCTTCTGATGGGGTCTTCCAAGTGTTGGATAGATCTACCATATTTCTCGGACTTGTCTTGAATGTTGTATGTTCTTTCTTTATAATATCTAGGCTGTCTTCAATCCCCAAGATTCAATCTTCTGCATGGTTTAACCTGCTGTCAAGACTTTCTACTTTGTTTTTTATTTCTTTTCATTCTAACTGGTCAACTTTGTTGGCTTCAAATTCTTTGTTGAAGCTTTGTTTTAAATCTTGTATGAACTTCTTTACTTCCTTAATTTGGTGTTCAGTTTTTATTCTCAAATTATTTAGTTGACTGGTTTTATGGTTTCCTTGGACTGCAATTCCTTCTGTTGGGTTCCATTCAGAATTCCCTTTGTGGTCTCCCTGACTTCCTTCAGCTCTTTGTTAATGGATCCTATGAATGCAATTAGTGATCTTTGTGTATTCTCATCCTGCTTTCTCAATTCCTGTATTACTCTTTGCTTAGCTTCCTCCCATTCATGCCATCCCTGTAGTTCTCTTTGAGTGTTCTCAGCATGTTCATGCCATTCCTGATTTCTCTTTGAGTATTCTTGAGCTGCTCACGCAAATCCTGTATCAGTTTCTGAGTAGCTTCCTGTATATACCTTTGGATTTCCTCCTCTCTCTCCCTCTCAGGCTCAAACAGAGTCTTTTGTAGGTTTTCAATCTTTTCCTGCATTGACCTTTTGTTTGCCTCCCCTCTCTCCCTATCATGCTCATGCAAAGTCCTTTGTATGTTTTCAATTGTTTCATTTTCATTTCAATTTCATTTCATTTTCATTTTCATTTCAATTTTTCATTTCATGTTTTCCAGCAGTGTTTGTAGAGCTATTTGGGAACTCTCCTTTGGATTATTCATTATCTGTTCTGTCCCCTGATTATCATGAGTGGGAGTGGAGATACCTGGACTTCACATTTTTCTTGTGGTTTTCCGGCTTACACTGCCCATTTGGGATGAAAATAACACCAGTTTTGTGCTAGAACACTAACTTAAGGCAAGCCTCAACCAAAGTCTGAATTTGCACAGTCAATAATCTGTAGATACAATCTAGTTCAACAGATACCTCTATTCAACTTCAAACAACTATATATTAATTGGCTATGAACCGCAAAGAAGAATTTGGAAAACCAGAAGTTATTAGGGTTAGGGAGAGATGTGGATAAAAAATAGGAATAGAGTGATGTGGGAAGGTACAGGGAGAGTTAACTTAACTAAGTCCTAATCTCAAAGCAGGAAATAGGTTGGATAGGATGAATGTAGAGAGAGAGAAAAAAAGAAGAAAGGGATAGGGAAAAAAAAGACCAGAAAAAAGAGAAAAGTAAAAATTAAAAATATGCAGATTCAAGAACAATCTATTCAAAGAACTTGAATATAATGAAAGTTGGGAGGGATAAAAGGAGATGTGAAAAACTTTTAAAATACTTAAAATATTATATAGGTATAAAGAGGTAGTACTGCCATTAGGGAATTTAAGACTCAGACATTTTGAATTGAGTAATAAATTTGTGGATTAAGTGTGTACACAATGGGGAATAGGGTCTAATAGTCAACTACGGGTTTATCTGAGGAAGTGCAGAACAACAATTAAGTCACATAAAGAAGAATGAAAGAGAAGAATAGGTGAAAAAGATAAGGAAGAAAAAAAGATCAGAAGTTCAGTAGAGCTAAGTAAAAAACAAAAAGAATTTTTTTTAAAAAAAGGAAAGAAAAACAAGAAAGAAAAACGCACACACACATGTATCCATAAAATAAAGAGTATAAGAAGAAAAAAAGGTTACTAGAAAACGATTTTTTCAAAAAAGGTAAAATTTAAAAATTAAAAAAGTTTTAGAAAAGAAAAAATATTTTTTATAAAAGGTATAAAAAATGAAGAAGAAGAAGAAAAAAAAAAGTTCTTTGATTTTTTTCTGTGGGTTGGGAAAAATCCTGTATCTCCCTTGTGTTGGTAATCAGCCTCTTGTTGGAGTCTCTGGTCTGCTTGTGGTCCTGTGGCTTGGTTGGTTTCTTAAGTCAGTTTGTTTGGACAGGCAGAAAAATGCTCTGCTTTAACCAAGATTTTGCAGTCCTCCTCCCAGTTTAGTTCAATGGGAGTGAGATTTGCTTTGAGTATCACAAAAGAGGGAGGTGGCTTTTTCCTCAAGTTTGGAGATGTTGTGATGAGGCTAGGTTCTGGGTAGAGTTGAGGCCTTTCAGCAAACAGTAGCTTTTCCCGGGAGCTAGTTTGTGAGAAACTCACAGAATCCAACCTGGAGCCATTCTCAGGGTTTATGTTTACTGAATTCCAATTGATTGTCAAGGCTGTTAAAGGGAGGGGCAACCTCTGGCTCTAATTACCCAGTGAAGAAAGCCACTCCTAGGCCTGGCACCCGAGCTGGGTGGTGACTTTTCCCTGGGTGGAACTGAGTCTGGCAGGTCAGGTTAGGTTCTTCTGACCTGTTAATGAGCTGGGTGACTTTTCCCTGGGTGGAACTGAGTCTGGCAGGTCAGGTTAGGTTCTTCTGACCTGTTAATGACTCCTTTTATTCCAAACCCTGAGTTGGAGCTAGCAGCTCTGCCGATCTTTGTCAGTATCCAAGATGGAGGTCTCCGATACTGTGGTGGGGGACAGGTGGCCTTCCCTCCTTGCTCCCTGAGAAGGAGTGAGGATGTCAAGCTTCTACTCACGTCGTATTGGTTCCTAGGTCGTCTCTGTTCTGTGAACTGCAGGATGAAGATGTCTGCTCCTTGTCGGTTCTTGCTGGTGTTGAGTAGAATCCGCTCGCCTGCTGTGTCTGGCTCCTTCGTCTCGGACGCTCTGTGATTCAGGTATGGTGGGTTCGGCCAGGCTGCTGCGGTGGCAGCTGCTGGCAAGAGCTCAGATCTGTCTCCTTGCCTGGATTTTCCCTTTCTGGCCTAACTCTCTGGCCTGTGATGGCACACTTGGTGTGATTCTCTGGCTTAGGACTGTTCACTGGAACTCTAAAACTTCTTTCTATGGGAGAGCTTCTTTAGCCTCCAGCTTCTCCTCCGCCATCTTCCCAGAACTCCCTAGTCTCATGATTTTTACACAGGCTGGTTTCAAACATTGATCCTCAGATCTCAGCCTCCTAAGTAACTAGGACCATAGGTGTGAACTACCAATTCCAACAGATGATTCTTGTTTTGGTCTGTTCTTTTTTGGTAGTGGGAATTTAACCCAGGACATTGTGCTTGCTACACAATCACTTTGCCACAGAGCTACATCCCATCCTGAAGATTCTCTATGCAACAACATTAATACTATACAAGAGACCATACTTTGTGAAGAACAGTAGCAATCAATATTGTCTCTGGTACCTTTAAGCTGCCACTATACCACCATAAAACCATCCACTTGAGAGAATGGGTTATTGTTTTCCCATTGGACTTCTGGAATCAGACCAGTTCCCCACTTTATTCCTATTTTCCTTCCAGCAAGGTTAGCATACAAGTGCTTAGGGCTTGTCTTATGAGCATTGAATCCTTATTTCCAAATCACAAAGACAATAATAACTGTAAGTAAATCAATCCTATTTGCTTCAGAACTAAGAACCGCTTTAAGATGGCTGAATTGGAGATAAGTTGTCTCTTGCTGATATGATCTAGTCACTGGTTTCTGAATTTACTGTAGACCTTATAATAAGAGGTCTCACATATTTTACTGATCATTTTCTGCTGGGAGATTACAATCTTAAATACATTCATGAAATAAATCATACTGCATTAGCAAGAGTTATTTACAACACTGTGCTTGATGTGATCAATTTTGCAAACATCAAATAACTCAAGATGTGAAAATGATCCATAGTAATTATAAAAAGTAAATACACATATCCCCATAATGTAGAAAATATGTATGTAATATTATATATATCCCAGTGGTTATTACCACCAATGGATACACAGTGAACCTAAACTGTACACAAAATGTAAAATGCTTTGAGTTTTAAGAGATTCATTAAACACAATATGAAATTGGCAAGTACCAGTGGCTCATGCCTACAGTCATAGCTATTCAGGAGGCTGAGTGGTAGCTATTCAGGATTGCATTTCAATGCCAGCCTATGGCAGAAAATCTCTGAGATTCTCATTTCCAATCAACCACCAAAAAGGCCCCAAAGGGAGCCATGACTCAATTCTTAAGCTGAAAAGCTTAGGGACAGTGCCCAGGCCTTACATTCAAGCCTGGATTACAAAATCTTCAGATAGACTTAGAATTTAATTCAATTGAGAGTTCAACTTTCAGTAGTTACTCCTTTCGATTACATCTTGGTGAAGCCAAGAAAGAGCAGCTTCAGTGCCTTGAAAGTCACCTTTCATTCTGTAATTATTTATTGTCTGGATGAAAGAATTTCTTGTTTGTATGTCTTTGTTCAAGACAAATAGTTTTAATGTGTTAAAATTATATAAAGGGCTAGGTGCCTTTGACACATTCCTGTAATCCTAGTTACTCAGGAGGCTGAGATCTGAAGTTTAGGGTTCAAATCTAGCCCATGCAGAAATGGCCATGAGATTCTTATATCCGATTAACCACAAAAAGCCAAAAGTGGAGTTGTACCTCAAGTGGTAGTGCACTAGTCTTGAGCACAAAATCTCAGGGACAGCACCCAAATCCTGAGTTCAAGCCCCAGGGCAGGCAAAAAGAAAAACAAAACATAAAAATTCAACAAATTAATATATGACACACAAGATACATCACAAGATCAAGTAGATGTGATACTGTTTATTTTACTGGTTATTGGAGCTGAATCTTATACATTGCCTATTAAGTTCCATTCATACTTCTGACCTCCTTGTGCAATCCATGTATCTCCTTAATGACATGGATGCCTTCATTTGCCCATGTTTTGTGGCATGAGTGTTCTAAGAGGAAGAGCTAGGTCTGTCAGTCCAGGGAGACTGTCCTGAGTCTGCTCTCCTCACCTGGTGGTTTAGTGATAAGCACTGATCTAAAAGTTGGGGTTTTAGTAGGGCAATCTATTCTTAAAGACCTATTTACAGTAACAATGGGAATCAGTGGTCAAACCTGTAATCCTAGCTACTTAGGACGCTGAGATCTGAGGATTGCAGTTTGAAGCCAGATTGTGCAGACAAGTCCATGAAACTCTAATCTCCAATTAACGATCAAAAAGCCAGAAAAAGAAATATGGCTCAAGTAGTAGAACACACCTTGAACAAAAAAGCTAAATCTCCACAACCAACCAAAAAAATAAAAATAAAAATGTAGAAGGAGGAGGGGCAAGAGCAGGAGGAAGAGGAGGAGGAAGGCCTATGTAAGCAAGGAACAAACAATATTGTTAGCTGGAAGTACTGGTTTTCAGAAACACCTTCAAAGAATACTTCTGTGTAGATACATAACTCTATCAGTAATCCAAATTATATAAAGGAGCTAGTGGGGACAGACAAGATACTTAGATCCTCCAAAATATTGTTTTGCTATCTGAAAAATATACCAGGTCCTTGCTAAAGCTGGGTTGTCTAAGATGCTGAAATATGTGTGCCATTCTACTTCTATTTCAAATTTTTGTTCAGAAGTAAGCTAATACCTTTCTCCTCCAAGGACGATTTTTTGACCAGCAGAATTCCAGGCCTACATTAGAGCTGCTAAATATGAATTTATACTTTATAACATCCTTAGGAAATTCCTGTGCTCTGTAAAAATACAGAAGCTTTCAGCTAGAGTAAAAATATACAAAGTCAGCATTTCCATCTGTCAGTACCATATTTTGGAAGCCCAATCGTCATGTGTGGCTGAGATATTTGTTTTTGATCACTTTTCTGTAGTTATATCCAAATACTTCTGAGGAACAAAGGAAAGAACTGTCTGTTTTGGCTCATGGTATTAGAGATGTTAGTTCATAATGGTTGAGGATGGGGTAAAATAGAACATCCCACATCATGAAAGCCAGTATGCAGAGAAAGGAGAGGGAACTGGAGACCCTGTATAATCTCACAGCCTCCCTGCCCCACAACCCCCCGTAACCTACTTCCTCCAGCCAGTCCACCGTCCCAAAGTTTCCAGTCTCACAAAATAGCAGCACTAGTTGAGCAGTATGCCTTGAAAATATGAGCTGGTGGGGGATATATCATACTACAGGTATAACATCCTGCCCCTGGGCCCTGTAGCCTCATGTTCCTCTCACAAGGCAAATTCTTCAAGACTCTTCAAAGTCTTAGGTATTCCAACAATGGCCAAGAGTCTAAATGCAAAGCCTTTTATGAGACTCAGGAACTTTAGACTCCCATAAAAAAATTAAAATCATATAAACTTCTTCTGGGTTCTGGTGCTCACATCTGTAATCCTAGCTATTCAGGAGGCTGAGAACTGATCTGCTTGTGGTTCAAAGGTAGCCTTGGCAGGAAAGTCAATGAGACTCTTCTCTTCAATTAACCACCAAAAAGCCAGAAGAAGAGATGAGTCAAATGGTAGAATGATAACCTTGAGCATTAAAGCTCAGAAATAGTACCCAGGCCCTGAGTTCAAACCCCAGGACCATTACACACAGACACAGACACACACAGACACATGCACACACACACACACACACACACACACACACACACACACACACACACACACACACACACACACACACACACACACAGACGAACTTTTTTTTTTGGCTGGGCAATGGATGAATCTGAAGTGAAGCAACCATTCTCAGAAAGATAAAGAGCTCATGTCTTCTCTCATATGCAAATCTTCTTTAACTTCTTTTTTGTTGTCAGTACAGGGCCTTGAATTCAGGATGCTGTCCCTTAGTTTTTTCACTCAAGGCTAGCCCTCTACCACTTGAGCTACAACTCCATTCCTAGGTTTTGTCTGGTTAATTGGAGATAATAATATCACAGATTGTCTTGCCTGACGAGCTTTGAACTACAAGCAGACCTCAGCCTCCCAACTGACTAGAATTATGAACATAAGCCACTAGTGCTTGGAACACATGTGAGTCTTACACCTAAAACAAATATATATAAATACATACATGTCTTACCAATCTGACTATGGTATAAGCTGGCATGACATATATGAAAAGCATATATATATATATATATATATATATATATATATATATATATATATATATGTAGATACATACAGATATATCTACATATATCTGTATATATGTCATACCAAATTGACTAAAGTATGGTATAAGCTGTAGTGAGATTCCATAGAAAACCCCATCAAAAACCCCATCAAAAGCTAATTATTTAAGAAAAAATTACTATGAAGAAATTGAAATGTGTCTTGACTAGAGCAGATGGATGCTAAAGGGAGGGGAAATGAATTGATAGAAGAATGGTGGGAGCATATACATATCATTCTCAATATATGTATGTGAAAAAAACTTGGAAACTGCATGAGATAGATGGGTTTGGGATAGGTGGATGAACAGAATCTGATGGAGGGAGAATGATTGTTCAAGATATGCTGTGCACATAAATCAAAACTCTTCTGTAAAACTATTTGAAGGTAACAATAAGAAACATGGTAAAAATTGGGCAAAATGCATTTAACAAGTCACAAAAGACCCTGTGGATATCATGACAGGTACAGGGAGAATATGCCCAACACCAGTGATAAGGGACATGTGGATCAAAATCGACTTTAAATTTATTAAAGTGACAAAATCAGAGAGGACTGATTGTGCTAGATTCTAAGAGGTGATGTGCTTAGCGTTTCCTGGAGGTTTACAGAGCTGAGGCTTGTTCCCCAAATGGCAGTGCAGGGAGATGGTATGCACCTATAGCTCCCAAGTGCATGCCAACAGTAGAAGGCAGGGACACACACTATGTTCATACAACATTGCTCACCATAGTCAATGAAGCCGGAAGAACCCTAAGGACCCCTTGGCAGGTAACTGTACACAGAGAACACCACATGTATCCACAGTGGAGTATTTACACACCAGGGGCTGTACAGGGAGAATATGTGCACACACTGGAGTATTGACACATAGTGGGCTATCCACAGAGAGAGTAGGCTGTACACAGAGACCATGGCATGTGCACATCATGGATTGGACACACAGTGGGCTGCACACAGATAACACGGAGTGTGCACACAGTGGGCTGTACATGGAGACATGATGTGTTCACACAGTGGAGTATTTACAAACTGTGGACTGTACACAGAGAATAAGGTGTGTGCACACAGGGAAGTAATGATGCACCATGGGCTGTTCATGTAGAACACTTGTTGTACATGCAGTGGCGTATTTACACACAGTGCACTGTGCATGGAGAGCGTGATGTGTGCATGCAGTGAAGTACTAACACACAGTAGGCTGTATACAGAGAATACAATGTTTGCACACAGTGAGTATTTACACACAGTAGACTGTGCACAGAGTCCACTACATGTGCGTGCAGTGGAGTATTTACACACCGTGGACTATACATGGAGAGCACAATGTGTGCCTGCAGGGGAGTATTTACACACAATGGGCTGTATACAAGGAACATGACTTGTACAGGTAATTAAGTATTTACACAGTGGATTGTTCATGGAGAATATGACATGTACATGCAGTGGAGTATTTACACAGAATGGACTATAAACAGGGAACACAATTTCTGCATGCAGTGGAGTATTTACATTCTGGACTGTACCCAGAGAACATGGCATGTGATTGCAGTGGAGTATTCACACATAATGGATTATACATGAAGAACAAAACATGTGCATGCAGTGGAGTACTGATCCTGGGAAGGAAGGTAAGAGACTGACTGTTGGGCCTATAATGGCTGTTACTGGGAATGGCTGGCCCTGAGCTTCTCCTTCTGGACTTCTCAGAAACCCTGGCCCTCATCCTGGCTGCCTTAAAGCCCAGCCCGGCCCTCAGCCCCTCATCCCATTTTCCCGGGGACCCCTGTTGGCCCTGGTCACTCATTTCAAGGTGCCTGCAGATCCCACAGGCCAGCCCTGGGCCACTCATCTGACACCTTGCTCTGGGGTTTTCCCAGCCTCAGCCAGCTGGCTCTTGGCCTCTTGCCAAAAACATGTCCAGCCCTCAGTCCCTAGACCTGGTCTGCCCAGACACCATGCCATTTGCATTCCTCCCGTTAGAGGATCAGCATGTTCTGAGCTGTGCACTCCACCTTGAAGGGGTTCTCTTTGGGCTCAGTGTGGCCCACAGGAGCTTCTCTCAAGTAGGTAGACTCATGAGGGTACTGGTGTGGCCAGGTTGTGGGTAGCAGGCTTCCTGGCTATGTGTAGATGTCTTCTCTGAAAGACATTTTGTTGTATTTTCTGAGAAATGAGAGTGTCTCAATCAAGACCAGGCCATTCTTGAACTCACTTTCCTCCTGAGGGTACCATCAAACTGGGCTCATTTCTTTGCCACATTATAGGGGCAGTGTGCCCAACTCCCAATGTGCTGCTGAGGAAATGCCGTGGGCAGTTGGCAGTGGGCAGGAATAGCCACAATGTCTGTGAATTGATGAACTGGGTGTGCAGCCTGCCCTGGCACCTTGTTGCTAGACTGGAGAGATTGGATTCCTGGAAGTTGAACATGCACAATGTTTTATTCTGGTGGGTTAGCCCAGGCAGGTGTCAGTGTTGTGTAGGAGAGGAGGACTGAAAATGTGGTTTTCATCTGGTCTTGACAACTGAACGGACTTAGGCTTAGAAAGGGGGAGGGAGACAGAGTTCAGTTGCCTCTGACCACATACATGTATTCATGTGTCCATCCTTTCTTCCCACCCCATTTTTCTTTGTGCTGTGTGTGGGGAACTGATGCTAAAGCTCTTGTTAAATGAGGAATTGAGAGGTAAACAATCATTCTTCTCTTAACTATCTTGAGAACAGGGCTTGCTGTGTGCCTTAGGCTGGACTTTGGTCTAGCTTTCCTCCTGCCTCTTCTTCCCGAGTGCTTGGATTACAGGGTGCCTGGTTCATTTATTTTAATTTTTTTGCAGTACTGGGGTTTGACCCCAAGGCATTGACCTTGGTATACAGGCACTTCAAACTCTGAGCCACACCTCCCACCTTGGCTCTTTTTGCTTTATTTTTCTGATAGGTTCTCACTTCCCCCTTCCTTCTACCTATGTCTCCCAAGTAGCTGAGATTACAGAAATGAACTGTCATACACAAAGGAGTCCAAATTTTAAAAATCATTTGAAATATCCTGGTAAGAGAAGAATTTAGGACATGATTCTTTGTATTTTACTCTAAGCTTGCTGATTAGCCTAACTTCTTTTGCCTTCTGATTGTTTTCATTAATTTATCAGAGATAGCAGAAACGAATAACCAGATCCTACAATGGCTGCAAGATCTTATACTTCTAACTTATCTCTGTTCTTTCTTCTATACTTCTACCTCTAGTTAGCCTGCTTTGAGCTTGAATTATGCTCCAGATTGGCTTTTTCCATTTCTGTTAAGACAGAGCTAGAGCTATACATTAGGCATACAAGTTTTCCTTTGACTTTAACAGCAATAACAAAAATCACTTTCCTTGCAGATTACTTGTGTCAATTTTTCCTTGTTGTGGCGATTTTTAGGATGTCATCCCCCTTAAGTGTTAATACCATTCAGTGTGTCAGCAGCAGAGATTCCTTTGCTTTGATGGTTGTTCTAATTATCTATCTTGGATTTGGAACATTTCAGTGTTCATATTGTTGAATCTTGAAGTCTTCCCTGTGTTCTAGAATGTCCTTAATCTTCATCTGAGGTTTAGTTTTTGTGTGGCTTGTTGATCCTGGATGTGTAGCTGTAAGTCAGAAGGAGTGGTGGACTGGCTGTTGTTCATGTTTAACCACTGCCCTTGTCCTGCCTTTGCACGCATTTTTTTCTGACTCCCAGAGGCCACACGTTTAGTGGGTGCTCCTGTGGGGGTTGTGCCACAGGGTTGCTGACCACCTCTTCTGTGGCCCGTTCTGTGCTTGGACATGGTGGCAGGTCCTAATTTCCCTTTTGAAACAGACAGGTCTGGCTCAAATAACTGAAGATTGTGCCTTTGGGATCAGAGGGGATTTAGGGGAAGAGGTTATCCAAAACTCTGATGTCTGCAAGAGTTGATGGGGTGTGGAAGTTTGGCTCTGACCTTTCTTTGCCTTCTGATGTTGGCCATAGAAGACCTGGGGGGAAACACTACCATCTTTTCCAGCATGAGGACTGACTTGGAACTTCATTTCTTAGACAGTGGAAGGACTTTTCTACTTCTGTTCCAAGTTCTCTACAGATGCAGTTGCAGCAGAGCAGGCAGGTGAACTGTGTGTTTCCTGTGATATGTCTGGTAGATACCTTGGCATAGAGAGGCCTGGAAAGTCCTGAATAGCTCAGGTAAGCAGCCCAGGATAGGCTGGTAAGGGTGATGTCTAGGGAGACACTTGGGCCTAAGTAGGGCTTGTTCCCATCCTATGTCATTGAGGCAGCTATCTGTCCTCCAGATCTCATCCTGATATACTGACATATTTTGGATGATTGTAGGAGGCCAGGGAATTCTGTAAACCATTGTTACGACTGCTTCCTCACCTGTTGAGTGCTCTTTTCCTCATGAGTGCTCTTTTCCTGGTGAGTGTGTGCTCTCCTCCTGGTGTATATGTTCTCCTAGTGAGTGCTCTCGTTCTGTTTGACTGCTCACTATTGTGCTCCTACTTGTGGACTAGTAGGTGCTGATGATGTTCTTGGAGAGCCTGGGAGGAGGAGCAACGGTGTGTCTCCCTATTTCATGAGGAAGCTATGTTGGAAGAACTATGAGAAAACAGGGCCAAGATGCGGGACTGGGCATTTCACCACATCAGCCTGTGGGGCCATTTGTGTACAGTGCAGTGATTCCAACTACACATTGGCCCTGATTTGAGTTCTGTTTAACTTAAAGTTCTTGGAAATGCTTACAAAGTGGGTAAGTTTCCTGGAGGAGTCCAGATTCTATGGCTGGGGGTAGGGTGGGTGGACTCAGTCCCAGTTGAGACTAGGTCACTGGCCCTGAAGGAGGGGTGAGGTACTCTGCTCTCCTGGGTACCACTGCACTGACTGCTGTACCAGACCTCTCCCTGGTTTTTCCTTCAGCTCCTCTTTCTATCACCTTCCCCTCTTTCTAGAGCACCAACTATTTCCCAAAGAAATTGCACTTTCTTTCTCTTTACACATGCCAAAGCATGATAGAGTATATGCTTCCACTTCCAACTCAAACGGTCTAAAATGAGAAAGAAGGAAAAGGAAGAAGGAAGGACAATGGAAAACGAAGAAGGCAAGATACTTATTCACACTTGGAGCCCAGCATCCCCAGACCAGCTTTGTCCTCTGGTACTTGTTGCCACATAGGAAGCTGCATGGGAAAAGAATGACATCCGGTAATGACTCGTCAAAGCCAGGTGTCCAACAGGCCACAGCCAAAGCAGGAGTCCAAAAGGACACATCCAAAGCCAGGCACCAACCAACAGCCCTGTGGGCATGACAACCCCTATCTGGTACTGCACTAGATCTCTGGTGCCAACCTGCAGACAATGAGTATCAAGGAACACCTGCAGGCCCATGGATGCTCTTATTAAACCTTCCTTGGTTTGGGTGTGGCTCGTCTTGGACATGACATAAGGCTTTACTCTGAGTCAGACTTGAACATGTTTCCTAGTGTGAAAAAAGCTTCTTTTCTATCAAATGGACGTTGGTTCCTTTCTGTCAATCTTGTGAGAATAGTTTTTCTGGAAACTTTCTTTGTTGTCCTGGTGGCTTGGCCTTTGTTGATTACATTTTGGTTATATTTTTGCCTGCTGCACTTTAAGAATCCTGTTCAAATCTCCTTGAAGGTTTGTGACACCCTGTTATTTCACATCTTTTGCACATTCTGTATATGAACTCAGCCAGTCTGAGCACATGGGCATGGCCTCTTGGCTTAGGGAATAAGAGTAAGCAGTGCCTGCTGTGTGTGCTTGCTGGCCAAAATTTTGGTTGATGGCACACCCTTCTGCAGGAGTAAATTTTTTCTTGCTGAGTTCCTTTGGAGTTGATGTTCTTATTCCTACAGGACAGCCCAATATCCAGAGCCATTTCTAACACTACTGACTCTAGGATAGCTTAAATGGGCAACTTTCATAAAAGCTTTCCGGGAGAGAGCAGCAATGCTGGGCTTGGCTGACCAGCAACCACTCCTGTTCTCCTGGAATCCAGGACCTGCCCTTTCCTCCCTTCCTTCTCTGTGGCTGACAGAGACTCTGTTGGGTCCCTGTGGATCATGGAGTGGGAGCAGAGATTACAGTTCTGTCCTGTCCTCCCTAGCTTCTCCAAGCTCAATGGTGGATTGTGGCTCTTAAGTCTGTATGATGTGGCCATTATAGGCCCAGTGTAAAGTGATTGTGTCTGCAAGTCAGTGTGTGTGTGTGTGTGTGTGTGTGTGTGTGTGTGTGTGTGTGTGTGTGTGTGTGTGTGTGTGTGTTGTGTGTGTGTATGTGCACGGATTGATACTGGTTCTTCAACTCAATGCCTCTTGCTCTTGCATAGCTTTGTTGATCAAAGCTGGTGCTCTATTAATTGAGCCATACCTTCACTTGACTTTATGCAAGTTGCAATGCTCAGATCTCAGCCCCCTGACTTCTCCATTTGTAGAGGTGGTTTTCCTGTCTCCTAGAGCTCACTGTCCCTGTCCTTTTTTCCATGCCTTGCACAGGACCTGAAGCAGAAGCTGTGTCTGTAGGAAGGAGCAGGATGCAGTTGTCATGAGAAACATGAAGCCTGAGATACTGTGGCTGCCCAGGGTGTATTGGAAGCTGAAACCACTCTAGGACGAGAATGTTTGCCTGTGTGTCAAGGAGCTTGGTGTGGCTGTGCTGCTCGGGTAGGGGCAGAACCACTTCAAAGGTCAGGATATTTGGCTTGGTCATTGTCACCATCATCTTTACATGGTATTTTTCTGTGGTGAGGGATCTATAGTTGTCTTTTCAGAAGCTGCTGGTGAAGCTGTGGAGAGGGGAGCGATTGGAGCAGACCCTGAGCTTGGGCCTCAGGTGGATGATACTCCACCCTTGTCTCCCCTCCCCTCAGGTGGGTGGGATGCTGCCCTCAACTCTGTCCTTTGGCAACCGGCATCCAACGTGGTTCTGCCCTGGCCGGCAGCCTCAGCACCTCATCTAGATGTTTCTTCTCTCTCTGAATGGGGCAGGGCTTTTGTTCCACACTGCCCATGTTTATTCTGACAGTGGGAGGGAAATAGAGCTGAGTTGTGCATTTTGTTCAAGTCTTAGCACCTGTGTTGAAAACTCCCAGTGTTGAGCAGTGTCTGTCCTTTGTTGTTCAGGACTGTGTGTGCTGAGGAAGCTACCACTCTAGGAGACAGTCATTCCTTTTAGCAATGATAATCACGGGGGATAGAACTATGATTTAGGATGAAAGAATCTCATCAGAGTGGAGATCCTTGACCCATGCTTACCCCCGTAGCATATTGTTGCTGATTGACAGCAGATAGGTAGAATGATATACAGTGGGCTGTAGGCTGGAACTGATGGGTGGCTTGCCCCTAAGTGTTGGTGCTGTGATACAGCACAGGGTTATTCTCATTACCCATCCCTTCTGTCTGCTTTATCATCCTTTTGGGGGACACAGCTTATGTTCTCCAGCTTAAGTTCTGCTTGCCGGTCTACTGTGCTCTGCAGACATGTCACCTCCCATCTTAACTGCTGTGCCCTGGTCTCAGCGAGGTGGAGGACTAACCCTTCCAGATGAGCCCTTGAGCAGGACCCAGCCCACCGAGTGAACCCCCAGCTTCCTGGTTCTCTTTCCTGCTGTTCTGGGAAATTGAGATTCTTATAGAGCTGTGCAGACTTTATTTATGTTGTTCACCACTGGCTCAGATATCTGCCTCTGCCCCATGGCAGAGCTGCCTTCAGTTCTCTGTCTCATGGCAATACCTCTTGATTTTATTTTTGCCTTGAGAGCTCAGGGGTGCAGTCTGGGCCAGCATTCCCTTTGAACTCCACCTGCAGAACAGGCTCATGGAAGCTGCCCGAGCAGACTGTTGGTGGGGCTTCCTCTTCTTTCTGAGAGTTAACTACCCACAGATGTTCCTTCTACTCCTGGGGCCACTCTCATCTGGTGAGAAACTTCTGTGTCTTGTTTCCTGTTAGGAAGATCACAGACACGTTGTGCCCATCTGGACCAACCCTGTTGAGTAGATGGCATGCTGGTGTGCCCAGTGTCTGCCACATGGCACTGTGAAGCAGGCAGTAGGAACTGCCACTGTGGCCAAAGTAACATAGGCTTCCAAAGCTAGCTGCAATTTCCACTTTCTTCCTGAGTCTTTGCAACTATTTGTACTCCCGAGGGCCCTGTTATAAGCATGGCTGGTCCTTAGGTGGCCATGTGTAGCATTAAGTTTTATTTTCTCCCCTCTGTCCTGTTCTAGGCTCTGAGTGCATTTGTCTGTGTGTCCTCCAGGACTGAGCAGGAGGGAAGAGCTGGATTTTGTACTGCACTGTTGTCTTCATTGAGGAAAGGGTATCTCTTAGGTTCTGGTAATACCTCCCTGTAATCCCAGCTACTCAGGAGACTGAGATCAGAGGACCTGAATATTGTGGGTTTTTTATTGTGTTTTAAAGCCAATCAGGACAGAAAAGTCTGGGAAGCGCTGTCTCCAATGAGCTATCAAATCTTTTGGTACTGGCATCAAAAACAAGACAAAGATATGATTCCTCAAATGGAGACGACCAGGTGTTACTACCCTCCCAAGGCGATCAGACCTCTCCCACTTGATGAGGTTCACTCAGCTGAGATGAGACACCCCTCCCCGGGTTGCTATCCTGCTTCAGTGGCAGGATGAACACAAGAGCACAGTATTGCTTCTGCTGTGATGACCTGGCAGGATCACATCCTGCACTAAGGAAGTTTCTCCTGGCTTGACTAGGTTTTCAGGGAGGTAGAGGGAGTAAACCTGGGGTGGTCCTCGTCACCGGAAGCTCTTGGGGAGAGGCTTCTATACAGGAAAGATTATCCTGTGCTTCACCTGTTGTACTGCAGCTTTGTGGCTCACTGTGGGGAATTAGAATATTGGATGATTCCGTGCTGTTTGCCCATCTCCTTGTGTAGCCCCACCATGTCATACTTGTTATAGGTCAGCCTTGATCTCAGTAGAGTTGGGCTCCACTCCCAAGTTATACTCTTCTCATGGGGGAGGCAGATCTAGTAAATTTTTTTCTCACCAGAATCACTTTGAGCTTGAGGGAAGCCAGGACATGTGGAAAGGCATGTGTGAAGCCCTGAGTTCAGATTACATGTGCTTCTTTCACAGCACCAAGAAGGGAAATGAAAAAGAAGGTTTCCACTTTAAGGTAGTGTATCTGAATTTCCCAGTTACTTGGGAGGCTGAGGCAGGAGGACTGCTTGAGCTTATCACTTCCCTGACAGCTGGGGTGATACAGTGTTGAGTCCTAGGTACTCCCCAAACAAACAAACCCGTGGAGTTTGGAGAAAAAGCAGGTATTTTTTCTTCTTCTTCCTTTCCTTGGGGGTGTAAAGTTGGCAGTTTGGGGGCACCTATTAGAACCTTCTGTGCAAGGAGAAGTCTGTGCTAATGAGATTGAGCATGGTGCTGGGACTGGGTGGAAGGTGTAGATACAGGGAAAAGTTGGTCCCTGTGCTCTGGCTTGTGTCCCTGCAAGAGAACTTACATATTAGCAGGTTTGTAGGTCACACACAGGTATGAGTGACTGCTAGTTCAGGTACCCACTCCTAAAGCTGCCTCAGAGAGGCTTCATGAGGGGACTGGGAATGTGGCCTTGTGATGTGATTGTGTGTGTGTGTGTGTGTGTGTGTGTGTGTGTGTGTGTGTGTGTGCATGCGTGTGTGCACACATGCACACGTATGTGTGCCAGTACTAGGGCTTGAACTCAGGGCCTGGGCAATCGCCCTTAGATTTGTTGCTCAAGGTTTGAACTCTATCACTTGAGCCACAGCTTCCCTTTTAGCTTTTGTGATGGTAAATTGTATATAGGATTCTCACAGACTTTCCTTCCTGGGCTATGTTTTCTTTATGATTTTTAGTTGTCAAGGGTCACCATTCATTTTGGGTACAGCATCTCTTATTAGGTCTTTTTAGTTCTTGCCCTGATTTGGAGTAGTCTGCCCAGCATTGTGAGCTCTGAGGTATTACTACCAGTAGGTGGCCCTGCTGCCTTTGCAATCTGGCTTTGTTACTGTTGGTTGTGGGGCCTGAACTCTGTCCCTGACCTCTTTTGCTCAAGAGCTACCATTTGAACTAAAACGGCACTTATGGTTTTGGGTGGTTAATTGGAGACACGAGTCTCACAGACGACTGGCCCAGGCTGGCATTAAATCCTGATCCTCAGATCTCAGTTTCCTGAGAAGCTAGTTAGGATTACATGTTTCAGCCACCAGCTCCTGGCCAATGCAGCTTTCTTAGGAAGACTATGGTCGCCTCTTACAAACCTTCCTTAGTCATTTTCTTGAACAAGTTCATTGCTTCATCTTGTAAGCATTCAGGATCTTCTTTATTTATTTATTTTTTATTTTTTTATTGTGAAAATACTGTGCAGAGGTGTTACAATTACATGGGCAAGATAATGAGTACATTTCTTATCAAGCACAGCCTCCTCCTTTGTTTCCCATTTCCATCCCGTCCTATCCTCCACGTGACCTCACACCCAATCCTCCCCGCTACCCCCCCTTCCGCACCAAAGTTATAAAGTTCATTTTTCGACATAATGACTTGTACATCTCATTGTTGCAATGGGTCCACTTGTATACCTATTTAAGCGATATTTTTCCCCTTCCCCTCCAAAATTATACCGACATCAAATACAGTGAAAGCAGGGGTTATACTGTGGGGGAGTGACTTACAATGCAACAAAGAAATAATCTTATAAATGTGTTTGAAACAATCGCATGAAAAAAAAACATTTGAATACATAACTTAGGGTTCATTTCCCTAACATCACATTATCTGACCTTTTCTGCTTGACTCAGACATACATTAGATATTGCAATAAGGGAATCCATGGGACCTATGTTTCTTTGGGCCTGGCTTACTTCACTTAATATAATTTTTTCCAAGCCTTTCCATCTCCTAACAAATGGAGCAATGCCATTTTTACTGATGGAGGTATAGAATTCCATTGTGTATACATACCACATTTTCTTCATCCATTCATCTACTGAGGGGCATCTGGGTTGGTTCCATATATTAGCAATAGTAAATAGTGCTGCAATAAACATAGTCGTGCTGGTAGCTTTAGTGTGGTCTTGTTTGTAAACATTTGGGTAAATGCCCAAAATTGGGATTGCTGTGTCATTGGGGAGCTCTATGTGGAGTCTTTTGAGTAACCTCCATACTGCTTTCCAAAGTGGTTGAACAAGTTTACACTCCTTCCCAAGGTCTCCTTGGCACAGGCCGAAATTTTCTTAATAGAGACCCAGAAACACAACAAATCAATGAAAGGTTCGACAAATGGGATTGCATGAAGTTGCAGAGCTCCTGCATGGCAAAGTACATAGTTGCCAAGATCAATAGAAAGCCCACGGAATGGGAGAAGATCTTCACTAGCCGTAAAATGGACAAGGATCTCATATCTAAAATATACCTGGAACTCAAAAAATTAAATCCCCCAACAACAAATCTTCAAAGAAACAACTGACAGTAAATAAGTGGGCTAAAGACTTAAAGAGAAACTTTTCTGAAGAGGAAAGAAGCATTCAGGATCTTCTAAGTGAATTTTTCTTATAATCTCTTGATTATAAAAGGAGAAAAACTAATTTTAACCCTTGTCCAATTGTTTGCCCTTATAAAAACAAGATAGCTGATGCCAAACTACCAACAGAGGTCTCTAATTCTTTTTGTGGTTCACTATTTTCTTTTTGGTCTGTCGTGGGGGTTGAACTCTGGGCCTGGGTGCTGTCCTTGTACTCTTCATCTCTAGGTGAGAGCTCTACCACTTGAACCAAAGTGCCACTTCCAGTTTTCTCATGGCTTAATGGAGAAAAGAGTCTCATGGACTTTTCCTGCCGGGGCAGGCTTTGAACTGTGATCCTCATGAACTCTAATCCTCAGATCTCAGCCTCCTGAGTAGCTAGGATTACAGTCATGAGCCACCTGCACCCAGCCTGATTCACTATTGACATTGTCTTTGACATAGAACTCAAGGTAGACATGACCTTTAGCTCAACCTTTTTAAGTATTCAGGAGTCCCTGGTACCTGAAAGACCTAGGATGCAGAGTAACAAGTAGAACAATGATGCTCTCTTTGCATACCAGAGCTTGGATACTCTTGGACACATCTCTGTCTATTCTCAAATGAGTCGTCAAAGACACATCAGGGTGCTTAACTTTGTGTTGGAGTGTTTTTGTTTTGATAATAATCTAAGAAAAATTAGTAAAAGCACATCCTGAGAAAATCACAACGGGTTGAATTTTTGTGGTATCCATAGGAAAGTGATGAGAGGAACAGGTTTGTCTGTGGCAGTGTGCTTGATAAAGCCACCTGCAAATTCCAAGTACCATCTTGACATTGCCCCAGTTAATTCTATTTGAGTAAAACTGTGTCTTCTGTCCGGTTAGTTGGACACTGCTAATTCTGACTGAACTGATTTTTATAAATGTGTATTGGCTATACGACATAAAGATTTTGTATCCCGTTATTTGTTTATTGAGAAGAAATGTGATAGAAAAATAAGCCAACTCTGGAACTTTAGGAGATACTTCCCTTCATAAATTCTACATGTTACTTAGGGATAAGAGATATTCTTCTAAAGGGACTTGAAGTCTTCAAGAACTGTTTAGATTTGACAAAAATCTATTTTTTGTCCATCTGGATCATCACCATAAATTAAATTGTGGAAGATGTTCGTCTTCAGCTACTAATTCATAAACAAAGAAAGTATCTTTTCTCTTCCCCCCAGAAAGAAGTTCTTGTTTCATTTGCTGGTTTTTAACCATTCATTCATCCATTAATTTCCTTACTTAAATCTCTGTGTGTATGTGTGTATCTACTATGAACCTGGTATTGTACCACATACTGAGTCCTTAAAATCAGTATCCTGTGAAAGGTGAAAAATTGAGCAGAATGCTGGTGGCTCATGCCTATAATCCCAGTTACTTTGGAGGTTGAGATCTGAGGATTGTGGTTTGAGACCAACCTGGGCAGAAAAGTCTATGAGACTTTTATCTACAATTAATCACAGAAAAGCCAGAGTGGTGCTGTAGCTCAAGTGGTAGAATGTAAAACGCTTAAGGACAGTGCCCAGGCCCAGAATTCAATGCCCAGGAATTGGGGGGGGGGAAGAAAAATAGAAAAATTGCCTGAAAATTTTCTCTCTATCCAGAAGGTGAAAACATCAGCAAGGTTGTCAAGTGAGATTAATCACAGGAGGGTATGGCTTGGCCAAGCACTTACTTCTGATGAGGAATCAGGCCAGATGTTGATTTGAGAGTGTCTTTCTTCCTATGGAAGAGAAAAAACATCTTCTCTCTTTTGTGACCCAGCCACCATTCCCTATCCTCTTGTGGTGGCAGAAGAGTTCACTTGAGAGGATTTCACCATCTGTGGGCTGCAGTTGGTGAAGTCGAGCTGGTAGGGTTTATGGACCTGGAGGCTAGGCACAATTGCCCTTTTCCTGTGCCAGGAAAAATCTCCAACTCAAAACAGTTCTGCTACTTATCAGCTCAGGGCAGCCTGATGCCCTGCAGGAGATAAAAGCACAACTGTCAACGATGTCTGTCTTTAAGGTGGGGGGTATTTCTAAGTTTACATATGCAGTGAATGTCCAGTGAAGTGGCTAGGAAAGGGCATTTCTTGTTGCCATCTCCAATTCCTACCTGTGAGTATGTGCTGTGGACTCACATGTCAGAGATTGTCCCATTTTGAAGATCTCTATTAATCTGAGCTTCTAGTTCCAGTGTGACTTAGAACTTGAGTGGGGCTGCTTTCCTTTTAAAGGGGTAAGGTTAAGATTTTTTTTACCCAAAGACTTTCTGTGTCTGTACTATTTTTTTCTTGAGTATTGTCTAATTTTGCCGAATTATTTTGACTAAGCTCAACAAATGTTTCCAATATTTTATGCTCTAGGTTTTGCCGCCTTATTAATATATCCATCTTCGAGAAGCCGCCTGAGGAAAAGTGCATGACATTTTCTGGAGAATAAACTAAAATAAAAAGGAAAAAGATCAGGGGTTAGCAAGTGATAGAGCACCAGATCTAAGCAGGGAGCTCTCCATCCTGGAATAGGAATACACTGGCAAAAGAATAGTTACGTGGTTGGTTGTCTGAGCTCCAGGCAAAAGCTCTAGTCCCAGGGCAGAAGGCTCTTGAGAGGCTGGGGACGTATTCATTAGTGCTGACCTGAGCAACTATGGCAAACTGCACCTTTTCATACATGATATGTTAATCTGTAATTCATAACTTCTGTACCCAAGAATTGCAATATCCTCTGGATTGAGGTGGAATAATTCCAGAACCACAAGCTAATACTTGTTTAGGAAGGGAATGTTTTAGGATCTTCCTGTGTCATATTCTCTGACAGAGATACTATTTGCTAGCATGAGTCCTTGGGATGCAGAATACTTATATTCCTCAGAGATCTGATGGCTTAGTACCTGCTTCCCATTGTGGCTTGGTTAGCTGGAGATGCAAATGGAAGGAAGGAAGGAAGGAAGGAAGGAAGGAAGGAAGGAAGGAAGGAAGGAAGGAAGGAAGGAAGGAAGAAATCACAGTTCTGGAAGCTTTCTTCTAATATAATAGATGCATTCAGGGAAAACCAATATTCTGCAAGCACAAAGCAGAGAAAAAAAGCACAGACCTCTAAGTGTATAATTCTCTAACCGTAAGACTCAAACAGAGATAATCAAGATGAAACACCAGCACCATAAGTCATGTAAGATTATTCACATAGAAAACAAAATAGTCTGAAATATCTGTATATAATTAACTAAATGATAATAAATAGTTTTATTTATTTTCCTGAGGTGAAGCGAGCTTGAGAGAAAGTGGTGTGTGGGTTGTGGCTGCTTAGTTATGGTGACAAGGACAATATATACAAAGATAGAATCGAACACAGAGAAAACAAGTGAACAGTATGTGCCTGGAAGGAACGCATGGAACTAGCTTTGATTCTTACTTACAGAGCAGTTGGCAGTATTCATATCCCTGCATTGTGTGGCTGTGACATGGAGAGATATAGTAACATGCCTGACAAAACACAGGAGGGTTTCGTTTCTACATTAGTGTCTCTCACCTGCTGACCTGTCTTAGGAGCCTGCATTAGGGTAGAGAGGCCCTGACATTGTACAGAGTTACAGCAAGGCACAGGCAGACTGTGTTTGGTTCTGTGTACATGGATTTGTGTATTATGAAAGTGTATACGGGTGTGTGTGCGGGTGTGTTTGTGTGTGTGTGTGTGTGTGTGTGTGTGTGTGTGTGTGTGTGTGTGTGTGTGTGTGTTCGTTGGCCTAAAGGGTAATGCATCAGCTGTCTCCTAATAAAATATGAGGAGAACATTCTCTTTTGATTAGTCTAGAATGTCTCATTTTCAAGTGTATCTGGAAACATTTTCATATGTGTGTACCCTAATAGCCACTGTCTTGAGTTAAAATATGACAGTCTAGCTGTGCATCTGAGGCTTTAGAAAGTGGCCTGGTCTACTGAATAATACTTGAATGTTGTAAATTCAGCAACAACTAGAGTTCTCTTGTATCTTTAGAATGTTGGCAATGCAATCCCTACTGTCAGGCTGGTACATT
Organism: Dipodomys merriami; assembly: GCF_024711535.1. Classification (NCBI taxonomy): domain Eukaryota; kingdom Metazoa; phylum Chordata; class Mammalia; order Rodentia; family Heteromyidae; genus Dipodomys; species Dipodomys merriami. The sequence goes on along the minus strand of NW_027206200.1, from coordinate 234,980 downwards.
AGTTTACATGTGATTAAAGAGTGAAATAACTTCAGCCACTTGCACTACAGTTCCTCAGAGAAACATGACCAACAATTGATGTGTGCATGCATATGCATGTGTGTGGTACACACACATAATACATATACATATATATTACATAGGGCAGGGTTGGTGTTAAGGGATTGACACACGTTTGTGGAGCTACAGGGGAGGATGACAGGCTGGAGACCCAGAGAGCTGCTGATAGGGGAAAAAAGGCTGTTTGTACTAATTTCTATAATATCAACATTGGGAGTCAGTAACTGGAAGATATGATTAGTAGTCAGCACAGACAAAATGTACAAAGACCAACTCAACATCTGGAAAGGTGGTATATCACTGCTACTCCACCTATGTAGGAAATATAAATAGGAGGACTAAAGTCTAGACTGTCCTGGGGAAAAAAGCAAAGATTTATTCTTTAAAAATGCCAAAATCTGGTGGCATGTCTCAAGAAAGAGTAGAATGTCTGCCTAGTCAGCACAAATCCTTAAGTTCAAATCTCATTAGTTACTGCTAAAAAAAAAATAAAAAAGCAACTACAATAAAAATCCCAAACAACCACGAAAGCCACCATAAATAAATATCTGTGGTCTTTCTCAGGGAGTTCAGAGGTCAGTCTTTTCTCTTTGGGCCTTTACTCTTAGATGAGTCCTTCCCGCATACAGAGGGTCACCTGCTGTAGTCAGAGTCTCTGGATTTAAAGGCTAATACTTCTCACTAACATCCCTAAGAGTGGAAACAAATAACTAGGTATCATAGCTTAGCCCAGTTGACTATATATAAAAGTAACAAGTTAACTATGAAACTTTATCACATAGCCTGGAGTTTCAGAACACTCTGTTGTGGGGGCAGTTTCACAAAATTAAAAGAGAATTTTAGCAGAAAAATTCAAATTAATTATATGTGAAAAAATCCTTATACGTTGTCTCTTTTCCCATCCTCCCCCAACACCCGACTAAACACTCCAAAACTCTGTACCTAATTTCTATAGCTGCTTTAAAATTTGGAACATTTTTCTCCCTGTCAAGAAAAGCCTGGCTTTCCTTTGTGTATGGCTCTGAAGGCCCACTTAGAAGAAAAGAGCTTATTATTTATTCCTGGTTCCTACGTAGGCATAATTACCCAGTAAGCTCCAAACTAAGCAAGCATCCCTCCGAAAAGGTCCTTTGGATATGGGTAGCTCTGACCATTTGGAAAGTCCTTCCAGCACTTCCCATGATTATATGTTCTCAGGCAAACTAACTACTAGCTGGTTTCCTTTCTTCATCTCCTTCCTTCCGCTTCTTTACTTTCCATGAAACAAACACATTGTGCCAATAAGTCAAGGCTGGCCTTGTGATGAGCATAAGAAACACTACAGAACAAAAATGAGTTCTTATTCTACGGTCCCCACCTAATATTTTTGGTCTCTGAGTTGGTATGTTATTTGATGGATATAATTTGAGTGCATAGAATCTCAAAAGTGTTCTACCAGATATAGGTCCTAAAACACAACCACAAGAGAGGGAGATTGCTTATTCAGTTCCCAGGAGCTCAGCAGGCACTGGTTTTAAATCCCATCTTTTCTCAGGCTTTGCTAAACAAGGACCTGAGTTCTGCAGCTTTGGTTCCCCTAGGAGTTCCCCAAATTGCAGACCCCTGTCCTCTGACTACTTGCTGAAGAGTTGGCATCTGACCAAGGTCCCTGTGTGTCTCCTGTGTGTTGAGCTCTCCTAAGGAGATGTAGACATAGCACCTGGAATTACTGAAAAAAATACAAAAGACCCAGGAAGAGAAGAGAGTTGAATAAAGGAAGAAAAGATGAACTTTATGGAGTAGAGCAGTGATCCAAGTGATAGGGCACCCGCCTGGAACGAAGAACTGAAGTTAGTGTGCTGGGCCCTTACTCAAGACCCAGTATATGCACACACACACACACACACACACACACACACACACACACACACTCACACACACACACACACACACACACACACACACACACACACACACACACACACACACACATACACACACGACAAAACTTCACTGACTTCCAACCTTATCCTATTCGGATATTGGAGCGTCCAAGAATATAATGAGACTTGGTTCTAAGATGCCATATTAGGTTTTATTTGCTCATGGTTATGTGAGTTTGCTTTAGAGTTATGTCTCCTGATTATTTAATTGGATATTATAGACAATAGCAATTGATAATTCTATGTAGATGATAATCTTTGAAACTAAGACCAACACTCTAGTGTTAAAATGTATATGTATAAAACAATTCTGAAAAATGAGGGATACTCTCCATTCTTGTGTTTGGTTTCACAATGCATAAATGTTGGCATATATAATGTTTCTGTTTGTTTTATTTGTATGTGCCAGTTCTGGATGCTATCCTTGAGTGTTTTTTTTATTAAGGCCAGCATTCTACCACATGACCCACAGCCTCACATCCAGTTTTGGGGTTTTTTGGTGATTAATTGCAGATAAGAGTCTTAGGCTTTCCTGCCCAGGCTAGCTTTGAACCATGATCCTCAAATCTCAGGCTATTCAGTAGCTAGGATTACACAAATGAACCAGTGGCACCTGGCTAATGTTTTAACCTACAGTGGCATTGGTTCTCTGTTATTACTTCTTTCAAAGTCATTTTTTGTCAAATATTTTGACACATTTCTCAACTTCATATAGATGAGACTTAGCAAACTAAACGTGTCTGTGACAATTCTTAGGAAAATTCCTTACATTTAGATGCTTCTAAATTATAGAACATTTCATTCTGTTATAAAATACAGTATTTATTAGCACAAAGATAGGTCATCTATCAAGAAAGGCTTGTTAGTTGATATGTTCCTGGTCACAACTGAAGTTCCATGGTTATGTACACTGAGTTCCCATAATTAGATCTTGCAGTTCCTCTGTGTCTTTCTGTTTCACAGTGTTGCTTCCAATTCCAATCTACTTCAGCTGCAAGAACTGAAGGTAACCTTGATAACTCTCTTTGTTGAGTGATGTAAGCTTTTCCAAGTGACTCTGAACAAAATGTAATAAAAACTTAAGGTGACTAATTGAAAAACTACAAAGATATTGCATCTTTTGTTAAATAGTTTTTGATGCAAACAAAAACTTCCAGAATCCCAGTAAAGAAAGAGCATGTTTAATGTACATATTGCTCCTATTTATGGAACTGCATTTAACATGACAGTTATAGCTTTTAGTCAGTTGTCAAAATATCAAGTGTTTGAATTAAATTATATATACATATATCATCAATTCCATTTGCCATTCTATGCTTCTATTTGTATTATTTTTTAATTGGACAAATTTATGGGGCATGGAAGGACACTTCACATATATACATGGTTGTAATGATTAAATCAAGATAGTTCACATTTCTATATCATTAATTTTTTTGGAAACTAATGTGTAATCCTTTGGCTAATTTTTTTAAAACCTCAAAAGCAGGACCTAGTTATTTCCCTTCAAATGTTATTTCATTTGAAAAATTCTTTAATTTTATTGTCAAGGTGATGTTCAGAAGAGTTACACTTACATAAGTAAGACAGAGAGTACATTTCTTGTTGAACATTGTTACCTCCACCCTCCTTTATCTTACACTTCCCCACCTCTTACTAATCACCACAACTTGTGAAGTTCATTTCCAACAAATTGTCTCACGAGTTTCACTCTTGCATTGGTTTGCTCTTTGTCTTTTGTCTCACCATTTTGATATTCCCCTTCCCTATTCAGATAAACGTATATACAATACACAGTGTAACCAAATCAAATACAGTGACAACAAGGGATAAACCATAGGGAAAAGACAAAAGAAAAAAACATAGCACCTTAAAAACAACACCAACAAAGAAAAAACTATTGTTTTCACATCTTGGAGTTCATTTCGCTTAGCATCTTGTATGTTCCTTATGTACATAGCTATTGAGCTGTTGTGATCCTCTTCTAGGGCTATACTAGACATACACTAGTTATTACCAATGAGGGAAAACATGGAGTCTGTTTCTTTGGGATTGGCTTAATTCATTTAATATTATTTTCCAACTCTTTTCATTTCCTTACAAATGGGGAGATGTTATTCTTTCTGATGGGAACATAGAATTCCATTTTGTATATATTCCATATTGTCTTGATACATTCATTTACTGAGGGGCATCTGGGATGGTTCCATATCTTAGCTGTACATTATTAATTTTTTTAAGTTTGATTAGCCCCTAAGGTACAAATTTATGGCATATGGTTTTATATTTCAATGCTTTTGTACAATATGTACTGATTATTTTCTTATTATTTTGTATTAGGAACCTTTAAATTCCTCTTCTGATTATTCATAAATGTTGACTAGCTGGTTGTTATCATTGTTTTTTAAACTATATTTTCTTAAACGAATAGCTTTATATAAAAGCAAAGTTGGAAAAATAACCCAGAGTTCCTATAGGAACACAGACTTTCCTTCCCAGGCTGGCTTTCAACCACAATCCTCAGATCTCAGCCTGCTAAGTAGTTAGGATTATAGGCATGAGCGACCGGCGCCTGGCTGTTTATTTTTTTTTTTTTTTGGTAACAAGTTAGTTTTTTTTATAATTTTGTTTATGTGTGTGTGAGTGATGGAGAGAGAAAGAGAGAGAGAGAGAGAGAGAGAGAGAGAGAGAGAGAGAGAGAGAGAGAGAGAGAGAGAGAGAGAGAGAGAATGAAACAATATTGCTGCCAAAAAGGATTATTGAAAAATATAAAAACATTAACGTCTGATAAGATAGTAACATATTTAAAGCACTTGGAAGTGGTGGAATCACAGTTTCTCTGTTCTGAACACACAGTGGCTGTGCCTCCACAACTTTGTCCTGATCTGGTTTGTTGTGCAGGAGATAGCATAGCTGGCCAAAGTTTCAGATGGCAGGCTGTGGCCACTGCCCAGTCTTTCTCCACCACCTTTATTTTATATTTTTATTGTGAAAATACCTTACAGTGGGGTTACAATTACATGGGCAAGGTAATGAGTACAGTTCTTATCAAACATCCTTTGTTTCCCCTTACCATCCCTTCCTATCTCCCCTACTCTCCAGCCAAAGCTGTAAAGTTCATTTTCCACATAATGACTTGTACATCTCATTGTGGCAATGGGTCCACCTGTATCCCTATTTAAACGGTTTGTTTTTGCCCTTCCCCTCCACAAATTATGCCAACATCAAATACAATGAAAACAAGGGTTATTCCTTGTGGGCTGGTGATATGGCACGGTGGTAGACAGCTTGTCTAACATGTAAAAGTCCCTGAGTGCTACCAAAAACAAACATAAACCTCAATCCATTTTCGCAAGAATGAGAAAAAAAACATTTGAATATTTATCTTGGGGTTCATTTCATCTAACATCAACGTATCTGACCCTTTCTGCTTCTCTCAGACATAGTTATTCCAAATAAGGGAAGAAATTGTATGTCTCCAGTTAGTCTTGTTTGAGTGTAATTTATTTTATCAGTGTGCATTCTATTTCCTGCTCCTGAAAAGAAGTGTCAGTTACATAGACCCAGGAAAGGGTCAGGAGCAATGGGCTTATCACTGATTGCCTTCCAACATAGCCAACATATTCCTGAGAGATCTTCAACCCACACTGCACGTGGAAGTCCTCACACTCATCCTGCCTCATTTGAGTACATCTATGATAACTTTAAATTCAGTGAGTATGCAGTGTAAAAACTCAGTGTAATGCTTTGATGACAAAATGACCGAGCCACAGGTAATCATCCATATTTTCACTGTATTAGTTGTCTCTCTGATGAGAAAATAATTCTTGCCAAGGAGATGCAGATCACTTATCCAAGATGTTTGCCAAAAATTCTTGTTGTTATATTGCATTTCTCTTCTTCTTCCTATCTCCTCTCTTCCTCCTCCCTGAGTCTTTTTTCCGTCTTCCTTCCTTCCTCTCCTCTTCTTCTTTCCTTTCTTCTCTTCCTCCTTTTTCTTGTGTTCTTCCCTTCTTCCTCGGTTTTCTTTTCCCTCCTCTCATCCCTTCCTCCTCCTTTTCTGTACCTGTCTTTTCTCCTCTTTTTCAGTTTCTTCTACTTCTTTATGGTCCTGCGGCTTGAACTCTGGGCCTTTGCACACTAAGCAGGTGTTCTGCTGCTTGTTGCATGCCTCCAGTCTCGACTTCATTTCAGTGACACTACATTTGTGATTTGTTTTTAAGTAACAAACCTAGTAAAGACTTTTGATTTAGGATTTAATTCATTGTATATAGTCTACACCATAATATGTGATACTTCATACATTGTGGCTAATAGGTTTTGATTATGCTTTGGACTTCTGAGAAACTCATCAGAAACAATGTGTTTGAAGGCAATCTAATATGATCATGTGTTACTCCCAAATTAATGAACTGGTTACTTTGCATCTTGCACAAGTACTTCCGTATTGCTCCCAGTTTAATGAACTGTCACTTTGTGGTATCACCCAGTAACACTAATCCAAGGATTGCTGGGATCAAAATACTAAGTCCAGACAGGAAAATTCATGAGATATATATCTCCAATTAACTACTAAAAAAACCACAAAAAGACCTGTGGCCCTGTGGTGTACTGCCATCCTTGCACAGAATAAGCAGATGACAGTACCCAGGCCTGAGTAAAAGACCTGTTGTGGATGCACACACACACACACACACACACACACACACCACACACACACACACACACACACACACACACACACACACACACACACACACACACACACACACACACACACACACACAAACACACACAATTTCCCAGCTAGAGCAACTAGAGTATCTGTTTTCTTAATAACACCTCTGAGTTTCTATCCTATGTGTTTGGATATTTTTGAAAGCTTCATCATCACCTTCTCTAATTTCAATAAATGATTCCCTGTTCACTATTTTTTATTCCTGGTTGGAAAATATTTTAAGACACTTTTTCATGTAGAAAATTGAGTTTGCTCCCAACACGGCTACTCTCTTGGATTGTAAGAACATAAATAATTATGCCTTTAATATTAGCTCAAAATTAAGTTACATGCTTCCATTAAGAGTTAATCTGTTGCTCAGTGGGAAGAGTTTGAAGTCATTTGTCTGAATTTGAAAGGTGGGGTGAGAGTTACAGAGAAGCCTAAGGTAGTTAAGGCAAGAGACATGAAAGGAAAAAGAAAATGAACTTCATACTCTTCAGGCAGTTATCTTTCACAGGCCTGCACTTGAACTCAGTAGCTCATTATCAAGCACTCTACCCCCTGGGTCACATTTCCAAGCCCTGAAATAATTCATTAGTGAAGGGCCTTCCTGGAGTTTGAAGCCAGGGCCTGAGCTCTGAACTTGAGCTTCTTTTTTTCAAGCATTCTAACACTTGAGCCACAATTCCACTTCTGGATTTTGCTAATTAATTCAAGCTAAGAGTCTCAAAAACTTTCCTGCCCATGCTGGCTTCAAACTGGGACCCTCAGATCTCATCTTCTGAATAGGTAGGGTTTCAGTTGTGAGCCACACCCACCATAAGCTAGTCATTTCAATGAGACTCCTTTTTACAATAAAAGTCTCTAACACACACACACATAAACACACACACACACACACACACACACACACACACACACACACACACACACACACACACAATCAAAAACTTGAGTGTTAATCTGGAGCAAAAACACCCTGGGACAGTGGCCAAGCCCTAAGTTCCAGTGCTAGAAGCAACAAAAAAAAATAAATTTATTAATTAAAATTTAAAAATGTCAAACAAAAAATAAAAGGAAAATTGAAAGAAAAGAGGCATTCAGGGGGTAAGGAGGGCTGCCTAAGTTAGTAGATCCATTGAGTGAAAGCATCAGGTGGCTTGTGGGAGTCCTGGTCCTGAGGGTAAAAATATGGAAAAAAAAGAAAAGCAATTAAGGCTTCTCAAATGAGCCTGGCAGTGGTGGCTCACATCTGCAATGCTAGGTATTAAAATGAGCTATCTGAGGATCTGGATTCACAGTCTGCCAAGGAAGAAAATCCTCCTGTCTGCCTTCAACCAGCAGACAGGCAGCTTTTACACTATGCCTGCAGCACAGCTGGACCATGCCTAGCTGCAGACAACCTCCCCCAACCAACCTCTACCCAATGACAAAAGCCAAGCTTTTCCCAACTGGATTCAGAGCTCAGAAGCACTCTCTGTGCTCCAGGTACCCCATGGTTTTGCTGCTCCAGGGCAACATGTGGGGCATCAAGACTCTACCTTAACTGGCTGGTTCCCTAGGTCTAGGGGCCCAGCTCAGGCTCCTTTCTTGCCCTACAGGAGCAGAGACTCAACTCTATTTTTAGCTCCCACATCACCTGCTCCCTGGAGCACTAGATGTCCCTGCACAAAATCCACTCCTGACTCATTTTTCCAGTGAAGCTGGGGGCTGTTAGCATCTTGAAGGTTTCCTAAAGCCAGCAGTTTCTTCCTCCTCCTCCTCCCCATCTAGCTTGGCCTGCCTCTGCTGTAAGCCAGATGGTGAGGGGGTGGGGGTGGCAGGACCCACACATGTCCAGGTCAGACCAGGACTCCAGCTTGGTACCTACTGCTCATGCTCTTTGGCTAGCCCTCAACAATCTTAGTCACTCCTCAAAGCCCTAAACTTTTTAATTTATTTATTCAATTGGGAGGGTAGTCCCTGAGATAAAACTCATGATCCCTGTGCTTGATGATCCTTTGCTCATGATGATACCTGTGCTCATGATCCCTTGAGCAAAAGGCTCAAGTCTAGCAACTTTACCACTTAAGCCACAGCTCCATTTTTGCCTTTTCTACTTATTTCTGATAAGAGTCACACAAACTTTCCCGTCCAGGCTGGCTTCAAACTGTGATCCTCAGAAATTAGCCGCCTGACTACCAAGTTTATAGGTGTGAGACACCTACACTTGAAAGTCTTTATTTATTTGTTTATTTATTCATTGTTTATTTATTTATTTTGGTCTTGGGGCTTGATCTCAGATTCTGGGTGGTCTTCCAGCGTTCTTTTTGCTCATGGCTAATGCTCTACAATTTTGATCCTCAGCTTCACTTTCAATTTTATGGTGATTAATTGGAGATAAGAGTTTCACAGACGTTTCTACCAAGATTGGCTTTGAACTGTGATCCTTAGCTCCTGTTTAAGTAGGATTACAGGCATGTGCCACCAGTACCCAGGAAAACCAGATTTTTAAGACACTCTTCTTTCTAATAACCCAACAAGAAAAATAAGTCAGCTGTTGAGATGTGGCTGAAATGTTATTATGCAATTTCCTTGAAGAAAAATGGTCTAGGACAGGCGCGAGTGGCTCATGCCTGAGGTCTGAGCATCGTGGTTCAAAGCCAGCCAGGGCCAGAAAGTCAGTGAGACTCAATTCCAAAACACCACCAGAAAACCGAAAGTGGCACTGTGGCTCAAGTGGCAGAGCACTTGCTTTTAGCTAAAGAGCTGAGGGACAGTGCCCAGGTCCAGAGTTCAAGCCCCATGGCCAACAAAAAAATGGTCTTGGATATGGCCATTCCCTGAGTTCAAGTCCTACCTAGAACCAAGGACAAAATAAATCAATTCATTAAAAAATTAAAAGAAGAAATTGTAAAAGAAAAATAAAATATGTGTTGGAAAAAAATGGACATTGAGGGAGTTGGGAGATATAACCAAGTTGGCAGAGAGCTACCTGCCATGAGATGAAGACTAAGGCAGCAGCAGCTCTTGCCTCTCCCACCCAATCCTCTCCTTCCTCATTGACTACTTAAGCTGGGGTCTGGGGGCATTGGTACTAGTCCCCAAGCCAGCAGACTCTTCCACTTGCCTGCAGGTCAGTCCAGGCCACCATCTGCTGAGGCAGAGAAGGCTGGAAGAGGGAGGAGTGGAGGCAAGGCCTGCCTATGCCCTGCAACCACCCCTCAGTTAATATTAGTCTATTTCTTTGGTTTTCGTTTCTGTTTTTTTTTTTTTTTTTTTTTTTTGTAGTCTGAAACCAGGAATTGATCTCAGTACCTGTCACTTTCCCTCACTGACTAGTGCTCAACAGACTGAGCCATGTCTCCAACAATTAGAGATATTCATTTATAAAATTAATTTACTTTTTCATATATTTACAAATTGTTGGACAGGCCTAGAACTTGACCTCTTGGTTGGGTGTTATCCCTGAGCTTCTTGCATTAAAGGCTAGATCTCTGGCACTTGAAACTCAGCTGCACTTCTGGCTTATTGTCATTAATTTGAGATAAGTGTCTCAGACTTTCCTGCCCAGGCTGGCTCCAAATTGGAACAGATCTCAGTGTCATGAGTAAATAAGGGTACGGGTTGAGTCACCTGCAGCAGCAATCCATGTTATTGGTTTTTTTTTTGTTTTCGTTTTTTTGTTTTTGTTTTTATTTTCGCAGTCCTGGGGCCTGAACTCAGGGCATGGGATGTCCCTGAGCTACTTTTGCTCAAGGCTGGTGCTCAACCACTTGGGTCCAAGTGCCACTTCTAATTTTTTCTGTTTATGTGAGAAAGAGGATTCGAACCCAGGGCTTAATTCACTCTACAAGTAAACCACATTCCCAGGGCCGGAATCCATGGTTTTATTGAAACTCATAATTTCTAAAAAATCAGCAAGATAAAAAAGGGAAAAATAAGATGAAACAAGTCTTAAGCTATAGGCTGGTGGTCTGAACCTGAAACCCCTGATTCTGAGGAGGGTGAGAGATGAAGGGTATAGGTTACGAGCCACAGGAATAGCCTAGTTTTTGAGAAATGATTTGGAAGACCACCAGCACAAATAACAGTAGAAGTCAGATGCTGCTGGCTCATGACTACACAAGTCTGGAGGTTGGTATCTGAGAACCATTATTGGAGACCACTTCTGGCAGAAAATTACATGAGGTTCAAAGACTCCAATACAGATACAAAGGCAAAAAGTAGGGATGTGGGCAAAAAGAGATGATGGACAGAGCACTGATCTGGAATTCAAGCTCTAAGAATAGATGAAAACAAAAATGAATGGAGAAAAAAACAACAGAAAAATGGAGTGGTAGTATGATTGTTGAGGTCCTGGATTACTAAATACAGTAATCTAAAAATGTAGCCTAATCCAAACAAAAAAGGAATATATTTATTACTCATGGGTATATAGAGATGTATTTAGTGAAAGTACAGAAGGAATGTGAAATGTAAAAAATGCCACAAAGGGATATTTTTCTCTTTATTCTTTGGTGTTTGATGAGGACTTTAACACAGGAACTGACTCTGGTTCATTGGCTATCAGTCTACCAACTGGGCCACACCTCCATCACCACATTCAAATGGTCTCAGCTTCTCATGCTTCTGTTCAACAGCACTTGCGTCCTTTTGAGTCCCCACTGGGTTTGCACATGACTTTCCAAGGACAGCTCCAGCTGCAGCCTCTTGAAGAGGTAGGAGTAATTAGGGGACCACTGCAAAATCTCTTCTAAACTGAGTGGGGTGCCTCTTGCCTATGCTCTTGCTATAGAGGAAGTGAGGTGTGTGGATGATGGTAGGAAGGCAGCTTAGATGGGGAAAAAAAATCAAAAAGTTTTCCCTGTCAAATGACACCAGGGCTTAGGTGACCACTATGTGGACCAACCTTTCAGCCACTGGGCCTATGGACTGACCACCCTCAGCTGTCAATCCTCAGTTTGCATGGTCACAGCTGTCAGGAGGTTGGCTTCAGGATACCCCACTTATCCCTACTCTGTGCATTCTAATTGAGCTCCCCATGAGCGTATGATTTCCAACGGTTGCAATGACCAGGCTGCAGCCCCTTTGGTTTCAGGCTGAGACTGTAGCCATTGCCGCAGCTTCCCCTACATCTACTGCTGCCTTCTTTTTGGCTGCTTAATCTCATTCCTGGCCTGTCAGAGCCAAAAAGGACCTCTAGGATGACACCTCCAACCATGCCCTAAATGTACCCTGGACTTCCAGTGACTCCTGGTGGTCAGTAGGACTTATATGAACACTAGAAGAGCCTGAGGATAAATGTTAAACACACATGAAGAACTGGAATGATGGCTTGACCAAGGCCTGTGAAAATGGAGGTTTGAACCCCAAAAATTTTGCTTCAATATGAATTTTCTATTTTCAGACAGAACACCATATACTTTCCTTGTGCTTCCTTTATTGGGTTTTGTATTATTCTTTCCAAAGACTTATTCTAGCATGGGCTGATACCATGTCTCTGGTGATGGGACCAGCAGACCCAAGTGGAAAAGGAAGTGGGACATAGAGTACCGATACTATCCAAAAGAGTTCACCACAGGTCAGAAGAACAAGTCTTAGGACAGTGGGCACTGTAAGGTCCGCCCCTGATGACAAGCAGACTCCACCCTCCTAGCAGCAAAATCTCCACCCAGTACCTGCGCTACCTAGGCAACTGGGACACATGGAAGAGGTCACATCTGCATCTGCTGAGGTCACATGTGAATTTGATGTGGCCACACCTTTCTCCACCCATACCCTAGATATGGGCTAGCCCAGGCCCAGATTCCTTCTTTCTCTCTCTGTTCCTCTCTGTCTCTCTTGCTGCTCTTTTCTAGCTCTCTCTGCTCCCTCTCTCCTCTTTCCCAGCTCTCTCTCTTTCCCAGGCCTTTCCCAGCCACGTGGAGTGTCACCCGTGCCTGGTCCCATCAGGTCTACTGAATACACCTACCCCTTACCTGAATACCACGTGAGTGCTGCTGTTCTTACCTCTCTCTCTGTTCTTTTCTAGCTCTTTCCTCTCTTCCCAGCTATCTCTCATTCCCAGGCCTTTCCCAGCCGCATGGAGTGCCAACCTTGCCTGGTCCCAGCAGGTCTACCGAATAAACCTACCCCTTACCTTAATACCACGTGCATGAAGGTGCTGTTCTTACTCGGCTACCTCTTTTTAAAAAGCTAACAGGCACATCTGCTGCCTCCCTCTCTGGAGCATGGCTCAGGTTTGGAAAAGGATTTCAGGACACCTGAAATATAGAATTATTGAAATATTGAATTATCTCCAAGACCAAAGAAGCAACCACATCTAGTACATTGAGCTCACAAATATATCATGGAATTCCAGTGAAAATGATCACTCAGATGAAGATAGGACAATGTTTAAAATACAGAGAAACAATGGGAATGGCACTAGAATAGGCAGCAATCATTTGTGTGCAGAAGATAGGACCAAGGGAGATGAATTGCGGTTGATTTTCTGGGAAATGGATAGTGACAGAGAAGAAACTAGTAAAGGTAATTAAAGTGAAGATGGAGAGAGTGCCATGGAAATCTCAGTTGGGGCGTCTCGTGGAAGTAGTTTTCCTTTAGGAAGTGATGATAGGAAACGTGAACTTCCTAAGGCAAGAGCTGGCTTTATTGCCTAGCTGGACTAAAATTGAATATTCTCCTGCTTCAGGTTCCTGAATTCTGGGATTACAGTCATGCACTACCATATTTCCTGTTTGAAACATTTAACTTTTATGATAGATTATTGCTTTTTCACCTTTGATCTTTATAAGCCTTACTTCGACATTTCTGGACATTGCCATGAACATGTGTGTGTTTGGATTATGAGGAAAGGATCGTTCCAACAGCTTTCCATACTAAAAACACCTACCCTGGGTACCTGTCAACTCACACTGCACATCTGGCCATTGTGGAAACTGTCCCTTCAGCTCTGGTCCTTAAGAGGTTTGCCAGATTCTCATTTGCATACCAGAAGACACAGAGATGGAGGATTTAAGATGGCAAAGAGAAAGAAGAAATTTACTTCATTGAAACTTCTGTTATTTGACTTAGTTTTGTTTGTCATGTTTGCCTTGTTCACAGATTACGTTCTTTATATGGTATGATGGAGTAATACATTTATTTTCCTCAGCATTTAAGTTTAGTTATTTGTTTTCATCTAGACAAACTTCTCAGAAAAAACAACTAGCCTCATGCTCATTTCCACAAATGGATGTTTTTGTGTTCATATTCCCTTGTAAGACAATAATTCTTGGTCTGGAAAGTCGGAAATAGAAATAGATTAAAACTTTTAATAAGACACACTTATTTGTGATGTCAGTAGGATTTGGATTTTTAGTCACTAAAATGTATGTGACTGTATTCAATCTCGTCCACTCAGATGAGAGCATCCTTCTTTACTAAGTTATTAACAACTGACAAACTTTTGGAGTTTTTGTTTTTATTTTCTTGGCAGACCATTAAACATTTCTTCAGAGAACACAAAAATCAGACGTTCTGCTCTTCATAGAGTCCATTATGCTTCAGGTAATTCATCTGTAACCCTTAGCACAAAATCCAGTGTATATGCTTTTTGATTTATTGGAGCAGTCTAGCTGCCACAAATAAGAGAAAACATGCATCCTGTGTTCTCTGAGTCTGGATTACTTCCCGAAATATAATGCTTTCCCAGTCTTTCCACTTTGTTACCAATGGTAGTTAATCATGCTCTCTGATGGATGAGTAGGATTTCTGTGCGTGTATATACATATATATATATATATATATATATATATATATATATATATATATATATATATATATGTACATGTATGGATGGATGGTTGTGTGTGTGTATATATATATGTATATGTGTGTATGTATGGATGTGTGTGTATATATATATACATATATATATATATATATATATATATATATATATATATATATATATATGTAACCTCATACATATATACCACATTTTATTGATCCATTCATGATTTAAGGGTTTTCTCGGTATTGGAAAGTGAGAGACATGAACCTTATCACGATGTTTCTGGGCAGAAACATGAGCCCTGGGGGCAAAAGTCCTGAGCCTTGTTACCCTTTTTGTGGCCTGAAGTGGCAACAGCTGATCAACTATTAATTTATTCATTTTTGTAAGTTCTGGGGCCTGAACTCAGTGCCTGTGCACTGTCACTAATCTTTGTTTGCTTAAAGCTAGCACACTAACACTTGAGCCACAACAACATTTCTGGCTTTTTCTGGATATGTGGTTGCTGAGGAATCGAACCTAGGGCTTCATGCACGCTAGGCAAGCACTTTACCACTGGGCCAGCTTCCAAGTCCAAGATTTTATTTTTTAAAACTAACATGTAATAGAACAAACTACATAAATAACTGTATTAAAGGAGGCAAGCTCCTTGATTAGAACCATGGCATCCCTGGCCAGAAACCTGGGACAACAGACCTTTTCCATATATTTCCTGCACAGTGAGTTTCTATCCACTGATCAACAATTCATTGGCCTGAAAGGAAGCAGAGTGATGTGGTGTGAAATGTGATGCAATCAGACAGAGGGGGCCCTATCCCTCAATGTCAACACTAAGGATGGGTACTCACAAACCCCAAATCCTCTGGGGGTGGTGCTAGTGGACACCAAGTATGAATTGTGTGGGGTCACAATCCAATGAGCAGATGAGCTAGGCGATTAAGAGAAACATAACTCATTGAGAATCACATGGATTCCAAAAATGTGAACTAAAAGTGTCTGTTTTATTTTGAAGTTATTTTTCTAACTTGCTTTATCTGCACTCTGTCCTCTAAAGCCAGCTCCCATGTGTGAACTCTTCATATAAAGACAATGAGCCATTAATAATGCCAAGTAATTGTTAATCTTATGGAAGTGAGCCAGGCGTAGAATGGCTTTGTGGGGTTTCTTTTCCTATCTGAGTTATGAAAAGTGATTTATTCCTGAGCACAGAGCCCATGTTCTAAAGGCTGAGGGTATTGCTGCTGGATATAACCTTAGATTTCACCACGTTGATAGATTTTACATTTCACCAAGTGGATATAACTATAAGAGACAAAGCAACCAAGACTTTCATATTCCCAAAATCATTGCCATACTGAGTGAGTCTGACACATGAATTCCCATGACTGCATGGAGCAAGTGAACATTCAGAGCCCATGTTCTAAAGGCTGGGGGTATTGCTGCTGGATATCACCTTAGATATCACCAGGTTGATAGATTTCACATTTCACCAAGTGGATATAACTATAAGAGACAAAGCAACCAAGACATTCATATTCCCAAAATCATTGCCATGCTGAGTGAGTCTGACACATGATTTCCCATGACTGCATGGAGCAAGTGAACATTGTTTTGTTTTTAAAACATGTAGTATATACATCTATACATACTTATACATATTACATTGACTTTAATTTTGTCCCAGGTTTTTATGTTGGTTTCAGAGTATAAAGGAGAAGGAACATACGACCACTGAATTTTCCCAGCTTAGAACATCATTTTATTTCTCAACATTCAGTAGAGAAACCACAGTCTAGTCCCTCCAGTCAAGCAGGAAGTATATTCTAAACACAGTATATGCCAACATGTCCAGGTCCAGAGAACCCAGTGTATGTGGTTCCACTCTGTTCTCCTCAGTCACTTTTCTCTTTTTTGAGATAGGGTCTAAGTAGGCCTTTGAGCTAAGCTACATGTGTATGCGGATTATAGGCACGTACCACCATTCCTAGCCTAGTCTCTACTTTTTATGTTTTCTTCCCTTTGTAGATCAGTCAATATCTTTAACATGGCTCTCTACCATTTGCCTTCAATTCATGTCCTTACCTGGTTCTCTTCATCTGATCTATCTGTAGCCATCATACTGTTATGGTGGCCCATCTTGCTTCCTTCAAGCAAGCTCCATACACATCTGTTTATTACTAGGGAGCCTTTCCTGACTTGTTCTTTTCTCTTTTCCAAATGGCTGCATGTGCAGGACAATAAAAGGAATTCCTGAATTTTCCCAAGAGTGTGAATGCCCACGTGTTGGAAGCTCCAATTCATAGCAATGATAGGATATTTCAGAGCTCAGTAATGTGTTGTGCCTCCAAGGGAAGGAAGCACTGTTGGTACATAAGTGCATCAGGGCTCCCTGATCCTCCCTGCCAAACAGCAGCTGTTCTGGTTTGAGCAGCAAAAAGGGATGGAGCATGAGGCACCCTGGGAACAAGCACCCACCAGTAGAAGGGTGGATAGGGCAGGTACATCTACAGAGACCAGTGCCAGAACTGGGGGGCTGTGGTCTTTTATAAACTTCTCCACATCTCAGTTTTCAAAAACAACTTCTACATTAGAGTAAGTTTCAACCTATGGAAAATTTACACGAGTGTTTCCCTGGACTGACCCAGCTCTCCTTCAATGCACATGTCATAAAACATATCAAAGACAGAACATTTCCACTGAAGTCATATTAGTCACTAAACACAAACCCCATGCCAACCTCACCATTGCCTCCCTCTGCCCTTCTCTCACGCAGCAGTCTATCTGGTCCTGAAGATCCCTACTCTCTTTCCCTCCATTCTTAGACATTGTGAGTGGTTCTGCTCAGCAATTGCTTTCTTTGTAGGCATAGATTGAGGGATGTCGACGGACTCTTCATCTTTGCCAGTAGTACACAGAGCAACAGATGCAACAGCCATCTCAGTGCATCACACTGGGACACTGATATCACCAAGCTTATACTTGTTCATGGTACTTGTGTTAGAACTGAATCTTGTACTTGGTAAATAGATGAGCTATAATCCTATTTTGTGCTGGTCATTTGTGATTTTGCTTCCTGTCCAGGTACATGCCAGGGCCTGGACTCACCTTTTTTGGCTTCCTATTGTAGTGAGGTTGATATGCGTCCCTAGCCTCAGAGGAGATGTCACCCACTTTTTAGCCTGGTGTGGCTCTGAATAATGATGGTTCACATCTCAGCATCCTAAATATTTAGGATTACACAGGCGACTCCCAGCTCCAATGTGCCTTCCTTATGAACCCTAACCACTCAGCAGTGACTTACAGCTTTCTCTCCTCAGTTACTCTTACCCTCTGTAATTTCAGAGAGGAGGCACAAATTTCCTTCTTTATTGTACTCTAATTGCTCCCAGGATTGCCTGGAATTGTACTGTCTATCTCCCTTCATTGTAGGCTCCCTAAGGAAGTGATACCTCCAGATGCTGTATGTTTCTGCATGAGGATGTAGGTACCAGTGACACAGAGATAAACTTAGTTGTGAACTCAAAAGGGAGGTCCTGCTACTCCAGTTGTGCGCTATAAGTTATTTCTGCAATTCCCTCAGCTACAGTCATTCTCCATGACACAATGGTCTTCCTGCACTCCCCACACTGATAGATATGAAGACAGCATCATGTCAATTAGCCAGGTCAAATTCCGGGCACTCAGTGATGGAGCTGGAGGAGTTGCACTTGTCCCCCATCCAATCTGACATCCAGTTCCTTGCTTCAACAAAGTTCAATCTCTCTGTATGCTCCTCTCTACCAACTCTCTCAGCCTCTCTCTAGAACTAAGAAACAAGGTATATGTAATTGAGTAAATGCAAACACAATCTCTCATCATGAATGGGATAATTTAAATAGTGAAAAAAATGAACCACAAGTTTATACTGAACCTCTCTCCCCACATCTTTTATTTATACAAGTTTGCTCCCTAATTGCTTTTGTGTGTTTGTTGGGGGAGATGTATGGTTCAGGTGCAGGGGGTGGGGTTTTGAATACTAAGACTTGAACTCAGGTCCTTTGGCTCTTAACCTCACTCATTTGTTCAAGTCTGGCACACTTACCATTCCAGCCACTGGTACACTTGTGACTTTTCCAGGCTAGCTGAAATAAGAATGTCTTGGGTTTCTCTGCCTACAGTGGCTTCAAACTGCAATTCTGGTATTAGCCTCCCAGAAGGCTAGTATTACAATTGTGTGTGATCAACTGGTGCATGGCTTCCCACTACCACTTTAAAAGGGCAGCTTTTAGCTTGTGAAGTAAAAGAACAATTCTTGATAGAAAACTGTGTATCAGTGTGATTTATGAAGATCTGGAGGCTTCTCATGGGAGGAATGGCCTTCTCCTGGGAAGGATCAGAGCACTAAACTACCCAAATAGATTTGATGAAGTGTCCGCAGAGAACACACCATATACTCTGAATAGAACAACACCCAAACCAAAGGTCTTTAGGACATTGTCTAAAATATGTTTAACCAAGGTACTCACAGACGTGCCTCCCATAATCTTGGGAAAGATAAAAGTAGAGCAACTACCTGCATCCTGTCTGAAGGGGGTATAGGGTGTTTGGAACCAAGCCTTTTCATTGGCTCAAACTACATCACAAAGAGGCAATATGGATTCTCCTAGTCCAATTGCTGGGCCTTTTACTGCTATAATATTAGGCATCTTAAACTGAATGAAAGTATTCACTAAGTTTCTAAATTTAAAAAATAAATGGAGAACAAGTAGACTGTGGATCTGCAGATTGTAAATGCTTAACTGCAGCCTGGATATCATGCAGAGGTGGCTGCTGCCACTGGTTGTAGGTGACAAAGCCAGAACTGCTTTGGTATTTACATTGGCTTTTGGCCTCTCTGTCCATTATATATAGTATGTCCAACTTTCTCTCTTCGAAGACCCAAGGATCACACTGACTTTAGGGAGTTGTGGTGTATAAGAAAGACAAAATTCAGAGTAAACTTGACACCAAGATTGTCTGGCAGTAACTGAAGGGTTATTGACTAAGGGATATAACCTGCCCCCGCTAGGAGACATTACACATTGAATCTGGAAACAACATGTATTCCTAAGGTCTTATAAACTGGACTAAATTAACTTAAGGGCATGGAGCTAGGCGAATTTAAGACATGAAGTTGGAAAGAAAGATCAGCAAGCATCCCAATGCCTGTATCCCATTATGTGTTGATGTATGATACTGACACCGGAGATTGGAGAGCAAAGCAGGCATGGGGGAAGGTTGCCTTTGCAGGGGACAAGAACTTGCCATAAATCCCAGCCAATGCTTTGCTGGAGTTTGCTTTTACAAGCTTTGTAGTTCCAGGGAGGTTCATGTTATACTATGTAGGGAATCTGCTTCTTCCTCCCCCCCATACAGCTGATTCTGTTTTCAGAGGTGGTTTCTTGTTCTGATTTCCCACAGTTGAGCAAAGCATAAACTTATACCTATATACATACAAAGTGATTCTTTTTATGTAGTTTGAGTGTTACCATTGAAGAACAACTACAACTTTTCAAATACAGAGTTCTAAGCCAGGGCTTGACTGACAGCAGCCATTGAGACACTTCCTACTAACTACACATCCTCTGAACACTATCAAGTTGGAATATAGTCCTGCATCTCACCTTGCCCCCCTATTTTCCCCCTTTAAGTACTGAGGGTTGAACTCAGGGTCTTCTGTTTAGTTGGCTGTAAGTTTACTATTTAAATCACACTTTCAGCCCTCTTTGCCCTACTCATTGGAGGCTCAATTTTAACACACCTTTCTAATTGAGCTGGTCAAGATCATCTGGATGGATTTCAGACATTTGAGTAGCTAGGATTACAGATGTGAGTGACCTGCATCCCGCTAGAATATCTTGTAAGGAGCGAGGTTGGGAGGTTTGTAAAAATCACAGGAGAACAGGGCTTGCAGATGCAGATTCCAGCAACTGGTGTGAGGTGTAGTCCATTAGGTGAGGCTGACCTCATCTCAGTCTTGCCATATGCCCCCAAGGTTAGTAATGTTTTCGCTCTATGAAAGAATTGATTTCTTTACAAATGGAAAGACTTGGAAAAAAATCCATTAATTGAAGTAAGCTAGGCCCAAAGAAACATAGATCCCATGGTTTTCCTTATTTGCAATAACTTGTATATGTCTGAGTAAAGTAGAAAACGTCAGATAAGTTTATGTTAGGGAATGAACCCCAAGATAAGTATTCAAATGTTTTTTTTTCTTTCATGCAATTGTTTCTAACATATTTATAAGATGATTTCTATGTTGTTTTGTATGTCCCTCCCCCACAGTATAACCCCTGCTTTCATTGTATTTGATGTTGGTATAATTTGTGGAGGGGAAGGGCAAAAATAAATTGTTTAAGTAGGGAAACAGATGGACCAATTGCAACAATGAGATGCACACGTCGTTATGTCGAAAAACGAACTTTACAACTTTGGTGGGGGGGAGGATCAGGTGAGGGGAGGTGGGGGGAATATGGGAAAGGATGGGAAGGGGAAACAAAGAGGAGGCAACAATGCTTGATAAGAAATGTACTCGTTTATCTTGCGCATGTAATTGTAACTTCTCTGTACAGTATTCTCACAATAAAAAAAGAATTGATTCCTTTAAATGAGCAAGCTACACTAATATCTAAAGATTCTAAATGAGATGGCCCAAGGCATTGTTAGAAATCTCACACTGGGGTTTAATGATAAAGCTGTGGTTCATCAATACATAAGAATCAAAAACGGTTCACTATTCCATGCTTCTCCCATGATATATTTGTACATATATAACAAATTCTGGTCTCAAAGTCTGTGAGGAAAATCAATACTTGGATTTCAACAGGATAGATACATTGTTTTATAACTACAATTTCTATTTTTGCCTGGAATGGTAATAATGTCAAATGAAATTATGTCTGTGTCTCAGAGATCGATGTTAAATTCACCAGCAGCCCTGGTCAGAAGTAGGGTGCCATGATGATTTGTGAATTCATTTGTAAACAGGGATTGAACAGAAACTCATTTTTTAAAAAACACAGCCACCCATCAAAGCTTTGTAGGAATAACCTGTCAGGAGAGACCTCCCCAGGCCACAAAGCTGTAGTATCATGAACAACAAAAATACAGCTGTCGTGAGTTTACTGGTAGGAGATCATGATGGACCTAAAGAGGAAAATGTGTACAACTTTTGTAAGAATATATAGGTTTTGTTTTCTATTCTTGGGTCTTAAACATAGGGCTTAGGCACTGTCTCTGAGCCTCTTTGTGCTCAAGGCTAGTGTTCTACCAACTGAGTCCCAACACTACTTCCAGCTTTTTCTGAGTACTTTATTGGAAATAACAGTCTCATGGACTTTTTCATCTGGGCGGGCTTCAAACTACAATCCTCAGATTTCTACCCCCTGAGTAGCTAGGATTACAAGCATGAACTAGAAGCTCATGGCTTTTATATATAACTTTTAAAACTTACAATTAATGTCCATAAACATTAAAAGGTGTATAATGCAGCACATTCAATTTGTATTTATTCCCACTGAATCATCTGTGAACTGAGTTAAAGATTTGCCACAAAGTTAGTTTTTGAAGACAGAATTCCTTCTGAGAAGACACTTGACAAGGTCAGATGTGAAGTCAGACCCTCATAGAAGAGAGTAGGAATTGTCTGGGAAAACCAGGCAACAAGATCTGAATTAGAAAGTAGTGTTCCGCCTTCCTCAGCTTACTCAGCTTTATTATCTGAAGAAGGAAAGATTGAGTGGAAGAGGTCAAGTTCTAGCGGCAGTTTATGGGTTTCTTTTTCTCTCTCTCCAAATCCTCTAATATAGGAGTGCTGAGTAATAGCCTCTTCCTTTGAAAACTCCCCACATTATCTCACTCTCTCAGGAGAGGAGACCTCACTTCTGTCGAGAGCAGCTTGATTTTGGGTCCTTCAGACACATAGTATGCAGACACCAAAAGCACAATGCTATAAAGGGAATCTGAGCTACTCAATTTTATCAATGATGTAAGGGCCATTTCATGACAATGAATCTACAAACTGGCTATCATCAATTCCAATAGTGGAAATAGCAGCCCTAAACAGTGGATGATGTAAGATGTTAGTTGATCTCCATTCTCACTTCCCTTCCCTTCCAATCTGGATATTTGCCAAAATGAGGATGTTTCCGTCAAAAAGTTTAAGGAATTTGAGACATGACACCACAGAAACAAGCAAAAAATATATACATAGAAAGATTATTTTGTGTAATATCCCTCTTAGGCATATAAAGTTCATTTAAATAAACTGAGTAAGAAAGAAAAAGGTTAAATGAAACTGATTTAAATTATTATTTTTTCTGAGGGAGGACCTAGATGGCAACAGGGCAGTAGGAAAATGCCACAGCTCTCCCCAACCAAAAAGAGAGTTTGAGTTCCAATGCTTAATCTCCCCAAGAGACAGACAATAACAAAAAATCGAACACCGAGAGAAAAACAGGAGGTGAAAAAAAAAAAAACAAAAAAAGAAAGAGACAAAGAAAAATTTCAGAAGAGAGAAACACGAAGAGCCCTCCCTAATCTTTACTGGCCATGAAGCAGTGCACCAAGCCGCTGCCAGCCCAGCCCTGCGGGGGCTGCCAGAGTCCCAGAGACACAGGGGGATGTCTGCAGATCATCTGCGAGAATCAGCATGAAGTACCGGTGTCAGTCTACCGTGATGAACGTAGAAACCTCCAAGCTGGGAATTCGGACCCACAGTGAGAGCCTCAGAGCTACACGGGACACCCACAGAACACCAGAGCAGAAGACCTGCAACGAACTGGTGCTGATCCGGAGAGCACAGAGACAAAACCCAGCTTTCAGATCCTGGTTGGAGGCCCCTCCCCTTCCTCTTGGGCAGAGGCCAGAGGCCCTCCCACAACATGGACACAAACAGCCTTAACCAAGGAAAAGAGAAGAGAAACACACAGAGACACAACTTCCCAGCCTAGCCAAGCCCACAACCACCTCAACTGAACTCTGATTGAAATGGAAACCAACGACCAAATCACACAGAAACATCTAGCTCCAGGGTGAGAACCACACAGGGGACAGTGTATGCCTCCAGGGAGATCAGAGCTGATGGGAATCCCCAGACCCTGACCGAGACCCCCTACCCCAACAGCTGGACCACAGGACCCACTAAAACTGGGAACTGTTCGAGAGCTCCACCAGCCTACAGAGCACACTCAGCTGGCTAGTGGCCAGTCTAGAGCAAGAGCGCCCCTGGACGGGAGCTTAAACTCCTAAGCCAGAAACAGTGCCCCTAGGTCAAGACACCCAACACTGGAAGAGATTTGAACTGTGTACCCCAGGATGAATACCCTAGGTGGGATACACAGCAGCACAGGTACAACTGGCATGCCCCAAGCTGGGGGCCAGGACTAGGCCTGTGGATCCGGTGCCTGAGCAACACTTCCAACTCCTCCCAACTAAAGTCAGAAGCTGAGCATACGCCTCAGCAGAGGGGAGAAAAAAAGGGAACTGCACCCCCTGGGAAGCATGCCTATGACAGAAAAAGACCCGGGGGTTCACGACAAGAGAAGCCCTAAATCCCACCAGAACCTGACCCATATATTCGAGGCTGAAGATTGGACAACACAGGGTACCAGCACCTGATAATAGTCAGGAGCTCAGGCTGGTAAAGTGGCTCAACAGTAGAGTGCTAATCTTGAGTGCATGAGGCCCTGGATCTGCTTCCTCAGCACCACATAATCAGAAAAGGCCAGAAGTGGTGCTGTGGCTCAAATGGTGGTGTTCCAGCCTTGAGCTGAGGGACAGCACCCAAGCCAAGAGTTCAAGCCCACAACTGGCCAAGAGAAAAAAACTAAAAACATCAGGAGCTCATAGTAGACTCCAGCATCTGGGAGAGTGCATCCAGCACATCCGATCTCACCAAGAGCACCTGTAGGAGCAATCAGGAGCAGTCTAGGCTGATCAACCCTTCCAAAGGCGGGAAATGCCAGTGATCTATAGCAGAGAGCTGAGAACCCTATATGGGTCAGACCAGCAGCTGGAGATCGGCCCCCAACAGAACCGAGATCAGTTACAAACTCTCTCTACCAGCAGTTAGAAACAACAACCAAGCAAAGACAGGCACATATTGACCAAAACAAAATTTCAGATTAGTCTCCAATAATCCCTGAATCCCCATTTGAAAATCACAGGGAAAAATTACAACGTTTATTAACACCCAGGATAGCAAGCTAACCCCAAAAGCCAGCAGGGGAGAGCCCCAGTGGGAGCAAAGCAGAAATGGAAGGCAAAAGCTACATCCAAGAGATGCTGGAGGCAATGAATCAAGAAATAAAGTGAGAAATAGACAAGAAATTTAAAGAACACAAGGACAAACTATTGAAAGAGACGCAAGATGTCAAACAGGAAGTACACGTAAAAATAGAGGCAGCACACACCTCACTAAGAAGTGGGATAAGTGGCAAAATAGAGGCAGTACACTCCTCGTTAAGAGGTGAGATCAGTATTTTGAGAACCAACATTGAATCCATACATGAGTCCATTTCCTCCATGCAAACCACAATGGAAGCCACAGGTAACAGAGTGAACGAAATAGAATTTGGAGTGTCAGATACATAAGACAGAATACACCAACTGGACCAAAAAATGACAGATATGGAAAAATCACTTAAAATATGCCAAAGAGAAATTCAAGAGCAAGCAGATAGTGACAAGAAATTTAACCTTCGTATAATTGGAGTGGACGAAGGTGAGGAATATCAAAGCAAGGGAATTCAACACCTATTCAACAAGAAAATCGGTGAAAATTTTCCCCATCTCAAAGAAGAACATCTTACCTACATAACAGAAGCATATAGAACAAGCAGGATCCCAGGAGAAACATTTCTAGACACATTATAGTAAAAATGATAGATCTGAATAATAAGGAAACAATATTACATGCAGCAAAAATGAAGAAGGAGCTATATTACAAAGGGAAAAAATAGAATCACTGCAGATCTCTCCACACAAACACTGAATGCAAGAAAGGCCTGGGAAAGTACCATACGAGCCCTGAGAGCCAATAACTGCCAACCCAGACTGATATACTCAGCATAGCTAGGAGTCACATTTGATGGAGAGCTGCAAATTTTTAATAGCAAAGAAAAACTAAATGAATATATAAACATTAAGCCAGCATTACAAACAATACTAAAAAAGGGAACACAACCTGAAGAAAGCAACCAGGAACAAGGACCTGCACCAGACAGGCAGTAATAGAAGTCTAACTGAGCAAGCCCAGGAGGAAAGGAAAGAAGAAAAACTTAGGAAAACAGGGAATGACAGGGACCACAATGCATCGCTCTATACTATCACTTAATATTAACGGGCTTAATTAGCCAATCAAAAGAAAAAGAACTACAGATTGGATCAGAAAACATGACCCATTCTGTTGCCTTCAGGAGACCCACCTCTCAGCCGAACATACAAGCAAACTCAGAGTGAAGGGTTGGAAAAGGATTTACCAATCAAATGCCCCCAGTAAGAAAGCTGGTGTAGCAATCCTCATATCTGACAAAGTAAACTTTTCATTAAAATCAATACAAAAAGTCAAGGACGGACACTGCATATTAATACAGGGAACAATCCAAGAGACGGATATTAGCATCATCGTAATAACAATTCACATAAATAATTGTTTTTTCTTCTTCAGACTATTAGTAGAACCATATTTAATCCTAGATTTTATATAAACAGGAATATAATTTTTCTTGTCTTATTTTATTTTTTTGACTTGGTCAAATTTTCCTGATTTTGTAGACCTGTTTTTTTCTGCATGAATAATTTTCAGGGCATTTCTGCATATTATGTATAATAAAATTAAGAGATTTCCGGCCAAAGAAAACAACTCAGAATTCTTGAGGTTAATGTCTATGCACTGCACTTGGCACTGCATTTTTCATTTTGGTGTTACAACAATAGACAATCTATATTTCCAGCCATATGAAGCATTTAAGGTGTATAGCAAGTTAACTATGGGAGTATAAGCTGGTCATCTTTTAAAATATTTTTATTGTAAAAATACTGTTTAGAGCGGTTACAGTTACATGAATAAGGTAATGAGTACATTTCCTCTTGAGCATTGTTACCCATCGTTTGTTTTCCTCCTACAATTCCTTTCCTCCTTACTTCCCCAACTCTTCCATCTCCATACCTTGAAGTTGTGAAGTTCATTTTCAAGATAGTGTATTGTACATCTCGTTGTTACAATTGGTCAACCTGTATCCTTGTTTCAACATTTTGTTAGCCTTCCCATCCCCAAATTAGAAAAATGTATATACAAGATGCAGGGAACCAGAATCAAATACAGTGCCAACAGAGGATATATGAGCTGGTAATCTTTAGCCTTCAAATTCCAAAAAAAAAATAAGCAATGAAAGATAAAATTTGTTCATAAGGGTAATCTCAGCATTCTGACTGATGTTCTGATTCTTCCATTAAAATAATATCCTGTTAGAATCAAGTTCTGATCCAGGCTAAAATGCAAATACCCATGGAAATAATGACATTAAGTTGGTATTAATTGAATATGCCTTCTTATTAATGATATACCATGGAGAAGGTTTTTACAAAAACTGTAAAAAAAACTGGACGATAGCAAGAAGGATTTCAGACAAAGGCTATAGTGGGTAAGGTGTGTAAAGGTTTCAAAACTGGAACTGCATGCTGGGAAAAAGAATAACTTCACAGGGAAGAGTAACTTACTGTTTTAGATGAGCAACGTTAAAATGGAACATTTATGTAAGAAGAAAGATTGTATTTGGTTATTTCTAACTAGGAGACACTTATCTATTTATAAAAAATGAATACTAGAATGAAAAATCCAAAAGAACTTTGATGGTACATTTAATATTTGGGAGACGACAAAAATGTTCAGTGATAAAAACAGTTCAATTAATTATGGAATTTATAAGCACTGGACTTCCATGTAATCATTTTAAGTGATGTTCTTAGAACTGTATGAAATTTATTTTCTTTTTTATTTTTATTTTTGGTCCAGTTATGGGGCCTGAACTCTGGGCCTGGCCGCTGTCCCTCAGCTCTTCAGCTCAATGTTAGCGCTCTACCACTTGAGCCACAGCGCCATTTCCGGTTATTTTCTTTTTGCTTATGTGGTGCTGAGGAATCGAACCCAGGGCCTCATGCATGCAAGGCAAGCGCTCTACCACTGAGCCACCTTCCCAACCCCTGTATGAAATTCCTAAGAATGTTATTAGGTAGGAAATATATGCATAATACAATGATATGAAAAGTCAAAGTATAAAGTAGCCTCACACCTGTCATCCTACATAAGCACAAGGGTGAGATTTGAGGATCATGGTTCAAAGCCAGCCTCCAGAGAAAATCCTTTCAACCACCAAAATGCCAGAAGTGGAGCTGTGGATAGCATTGAGGGGAAAAAAGCAAAGAACAATGTGCAGGCCCCAGTTTTGGCAATAAACAAATAAATAATCAAACAAATATATGAACCCAAATTATAGGCATGTATATATATATATATATGCATATATGCAAGGCAGAGGGGTATAACCGTGGTGCTCCAGTGTTCACATTGTGGAGCTCCATGATGGAAACAGCACTAATATTTATTTAAAGGAAATCAAAATGACAATATTTTAGAAATGATCTGTACAACTTGGGCAGTGGGATTGAGAGAGCCAAGAAAAGAGGAAGAAAAATGAGGGAGGGTTTAACAAGTTACACAGGAAATGCTTTACTGACTTATTTATGTAACTGTAACCCTTCTGTACATCACCTTGACAATAATATTAAAATTACAAAAAAAAAAACAAAACAAAGCTTTTATTTATTATATTATATTTAAAAGTATATTTTAAAAGAATTTTAGGCATGTTTTAAATTTCTAATGAATTGCCCCACTCTACTGGATTATACTGTAATATTGGAAGAATTATTTACACATGAGTCCATCTGTAAGGACCCCAATAAAAATTGCACAAAGAAATGCCAACATGGAACCAAGGGTCCTAACCATAATACCTTACTTCTACAGCAAATCACACAATCTTCCAAATTCACATAACTTAATCATTTAAAGACAAATGATGAACCAACGTCCCATTTATAGAAATACATACTTGCAACAAGGATGGAAAGGGCACCGAGAGCCAAAATGAATGATACACAATAATAAGGAAAATTCCATACATAAAGGAATGTTTCCCACACATTTCCAACTCTAAATCTGGGAAAGTCAGTTATCTTTGTCATACTAATAGAAAAGCACAAAAAAGCTAACTGTGGGATTCAAAAAGATTGCCTGAGAACAGGTGTTCATTATGACAACACAGCAACTCCAGTGCAAATTACTATGTCTCTCTTTCCTTGTCTTATTCCCACCTCATTCTTGAATTCGGAAGATCAGATTCTGGGGAGCCGGTTCTCTTAGCTCCAGTAATTAATGAAAGGGAATAGGTGATTGGAGATACAATTTCTTCTCTTAGTTCTTGGATTCTCATTCTTTATTAAGATTACTGAGTACTAATGGGACTACAAAACACAAGAAAGTCTTAAGTTTTCCACTAATTTTTAAAATGCCTGCTGTAAGAAGAATCAAAATTAATGAAAGAAACAACTCCGATCAAGGGTATCTCCTATTCTGTCCTGTAAAGTTTTCAGGGTCTCTGCTTTGACTCTGAGGTCTTTGATAAATTTGGAGTTGTATGAATGGCACTTTCCCATTTGTTAGGAAATGGAAATACTTGGAAAAATTATATTAAGTGAAGTAAGCCAGGCCCAAAGAAACATAGGTCCCATGGTTTCCCTTATTTGCAATAACTAGTATATGTTTCAGACAAGCCAAAACGGGCAGATAAGTTTATGTTAGGTGAAATGAATTCAGGATAAGTATTCAAATGCTTTTTCTTTCTTTCTATTGTTTCTAACATAATTATAAGATGATTTCTTTGTTGCTGTGTATGTCTTTTCCCCATGGTATAATCCCTGTTTTCAATGAATTTGATGTTGGTATAATATGTGGAAGGGAAGGGAAAAAAAATGTTTAATAGGGTTACAAGTGGACTCAATGCAACAATGAGATTTACAAGACGTTATGTCAAAAAATGACTTTTACAACTTTGGTGAGAGGGGTGTGGGGGGCTGGAAGCTGGGAGATGAGGAAGTATGGGGAAACAAAGGAGGAAGCAACAATTCTTGATAAGAAATGCACTCATTACCTTGCTTATATTATTGTAAACCCTCTGTAAGTTATTTTCACAATAAAAATGCAAAAAAATAAAAAAAAAACTCAGAAACCATATAAAGATATTTGTGTTGTATTGATATCAGGCAAAATTAAAGTTTCACGTGTAAATACCAAATGACACTTACAAAGCACAAACCCTAATTCTTCTGTGAACCAATGTGATAATTACAAATTTATACTTCCTAACAAAATCACCATTGAGAATGCCACAGCCAATTCCAATCATAGACACAAAGCTGCAAGAAATTGCTAAAATTTTCACCTATTCATTCCTAGAGTTCAGAGTGTGGATTCTGCTGACGTTGACTGTTTGATCCTCTACCTCCACACAAATAAATGTGCATATGTAGAGCAATTTAAATCTATATTTTAACTTCAGAAATTCTAATCTGATCTTCTGTGTGAGTACCAACTATTGAGCATATGTAGTTTATGAACAAGCAGAAACAAATTCAAAGCCAACCCTGGCAGAAAATTGGAATTGGATCTGTGACTTAAAGTGGTAAACACTAGCCTTGAGAAAAAGTTCAGGGACAGTGACCCTGCCCTGAATTCAAGCCCCAATAACAGAAAATAAAAAAGAAAGAAAACAGAATGGTCATATGATCCAATAACTCCATTTCTGGGCATATACTCTAAAGATCTAAAAGCAAGGTCTGGAAAAGATCTTTGTACACTCATATTCATTTTGTACAATATTCAAAACATAGAGGCAATCCAAGTGGATATCAACCAATGAATAGCGAAAGCAAACGTGGTTTCTACACACAGTAGTATATTATTCAAACTTTAAAAAGAATTGTGTTGTGACAGGTGCTATATTGTGGATGAATCTTTGGGACACTGTGGTAAGTGAAATAAACCAGTAATAAAAAGATCGAATATTACATGATTCTACTTATATCAGTTACATAAAACGAATTGATGAAGTCAGGAAGCAAAATCATACTTGATGAATATCTTGAAGCAGAGGAGAGTGGAAAATTATTTTAATGAATACATAATTTGAATCTTGCAGGATGAAAACAGTGTGGACATTGATCTTATACAATTTTGTAAATATACTTACTACAAATATGCTGTATTCTTAAAATGATTAAGATAATGAAACCTGGGAGAGGGGAAGGAGAATGATGAAGGGGTAAGTATAAGCAAGGTACACTGAATGCCAATGTGGATATATCAAAATGAAATCCACTTATTTAACTAGGTAATGCTAATACAGAGTTTAGAAAAGATAATAAAATTTAAGTTGTTTGCATTTGACCACAATTATTGCAAAAAAGAAAAAAAAACAACTGCAACAGTCTGGGAAACAATTTAATTGCCAACATTCAATAATCCTGGGTTCAAAACTATATATCACTTACGTGTGTGAGGTTGTTTTTTAAAGAAGGAATGGGAAGGGGAAACAAAGGAGGAGGCTACAATGCTTGATAAGAAATGTATTCATTATCTTGCCCATGTTGTAACCTCTCTGTACAGTATTTTCACAATAAAAAGTAAATAAAAATTTTAAAAACATATTTTCATTTTTATTATCTTTAACTAGTTGTACAAACAAGTTCTCATTCTACAAAACAGTATATGAATACAAGGTGTCTAACAACATAATCACCCATCCCTCCCAACCCAACCCTTCTCCCACTTTAAAAAAAAAGGAGATAGGTGATTACATAATTTTCACTTATTTCACAGTTTTGTGCAATCATGATACTTAAATTCACAAACCTATTTTAACCAACACAAGGAAAATTATCATTATCATGGTCTTTAAAGTTTGTGAATTCTATGAGCTTTGACAATACCAATATTCTTCCATATCAGGTGATGTTTACATTTCTTGCCTTTTGCTTAGTACAGACTATCCCCTCTTCCCCTCTTATTTCTCCCTTTGCATCACTGTCTTCTGATTGCTTAGTTCTTTTTCTTCTATGACCAGTGGAGCTGATGGGCCACTGTGTTGTGCGTTGTTCTGTTTCCCACTCATTGTGTTGCTCCTCCTGGCATCCCTCCATTGAGTACAGACTGTATTTTAATGTAATGAGAGTATGCTCTGTAATTTGCCGTAATTTGGAGGTTATCATACACATTTTCAAAATATAATAGCATATATAGCATATCAGACATGTTTCTTCTTTTTCTTATGCTTGAAAGTAGTTTCTAGTTGCACATAAAATGCATCAACTATTCCCCATAGAAAATGGAAAAACACTAAACATGAGTCTAGGGCCCTTGATATACAGAGCAAAATATCTCATGTGCCGACTACCCTTCCTTTGTGAATCAATAGATTTAACTGAAGTCCAGGCTAAGTAAAATAGTGATAACATTTCCCAGTAATGATAATATTTAGATAATACAGATGAAAATGTTACCTGATATCATCTAGGATATTGCCTTAAGGACAGTTCACACATGTTCTGTATTTCTTTATTTTTCTTTCTGTGACTTCACCTCACTTCCTGGAACTTGGAAGTGATTACTGGCATTTTAAGGGTCACTTTGGGCCAAGACATTGAGGGCTATATCCTAATGCTGGGGTTTGCCTCCATCTTCTTGGAATCTTCTTCCTCTGGGCTTTCAACAGATAAGAGACTAATCCTTTACTAGCTGCATTGTTATAGTCATTTGAGTTCTCCTGTCCTCAAGATACTTACACTGTGGATTGATATGCACTCACAGAAAATACATAGTATTGCATATATATATATATATATATATATATATATATATATATATTCCTTTAAGTAGTTGTACAAAGGGTCATCATTCAACAAGTAAGTAAATAAATACAATGCAGCTTGATTGATACCACTCCTTTTATAATTTTCTTTCATTTGTTCATCAAAATGTCATTGCCAGTTATATATTGAACATACTGTTCTGTTACTAAGAACTTGCTTCATCTGCAGCTTAGATTCCTAAGTACATACTTTCAGATGTACAAATATGATCTTCAGTCTGAATGCAGCTCAGAATGTACCTTAAGGCGAAATTACTTCCCACAACAAAATATATGTCTGTGAACATAATGCAAGCACTCGGGGAATGAGGGTTCCTACATCAACTGACTTTAGAAATACAGTCCAGTAATTTCTCTGCCTTAGATTTGCTAAAGGTATCTTACAATGTTGGCTCAAAGAAGAACCAAATTTGCCTTCTGTAAGTAGAAATCAAAATGCATTCAAGGTAAGTGTTCAAGTTTAAGTCAGCAGGCTTTGCTGCTTCAAAACAGCAATTTAGACATACAATCTCTATATCAGCATAGTGGTTCATGGGACACCATAATGTAAAGTGCCCTGTGAGTAACAAATTGAGATGTTCTACTCAGAGGGAGTTAAACCACTTCAGCTGGGTAGTTATGGATAAAGCGATGGATGGAACTGACTACAAGATTTCAGGGATGAATGACACAGAAAAGAATGAACACCTTGCTCCCAACAAGCTTTAGGTGCTAACATGCACTGTTTCTATGATCTGGGGAGTCTCCCTCTACCTCCCATCCAATCAAAAGTGTTTTCCACACTTGTGCTCTGAGTTGGGGTATCCAATAAGGAAAATTCCATAATCATTCTCTGAGACTGGGAGATCAATTATGAGACTCAATGTGGCACAAGCCCACCCACTGACCAATCAATCCAGGAACATGCCTTAAGGGGCAAAGACAAAGGGCTCTCCATATACCTGAGGGATGTGGGCCCCTTGCGACCAGCTCTTGGTCCCTCTTTTCTCTAAGGAGTCTGTTTCATAATCTATTTTTACTTTGATGAGAAGTCTATTTCACTGCTGTGTTTTTGCTCTGAAGGAAACTTTTCTGCTCTCAAATTCTTAAAAGAAAACAAACCTGAGACAAATAATACTGCTATTCTGAAGATGTTGGGGGGAGGGAAGCCTTCGCCTTCAGCTATGAGACTAGATTTAGAATTTGATAACTTAGATTCTGTGATTACAGATTAATCTGAACCAGGCTAATGTCTGCATTTTCTTTTCTTCTTACTAGAATCTATAAAAGAATTAGAAATGAGATGTAAAAGATGTTATGTAGAAAAATGAACATTACAACTGTGGCTTAGGAGGGAGAGTGGTGGTGGGAGGAGGGAGATGGGAAGGGATGGAAAGGGGAAACAAAAGAGGAGGCAAAAAAAATTTTTTTAAAAGAATTAGGAAAAAACAAAACAAAAAACAAGAACCAAGTACTAGGCTAGCAAAGGGTCCAGAAATTCTTGGCTTTCCTTTTTTTCTTGCGTGAAACTAACATTGAAAATTTAATGCAGCCAACTAGCATCGTTAAGGTATTAAATTCTGTAGAATGTGGTTTGTTCTCTTCCTTTTGTTCTGAGATAGAAATTGATTTATTCTAAATCCAAAGGATATGCTTTCTTCACTAGTTAGATCACATTCACTGATTTTTGCCTTCTTAAAAACTGCTATGTGTAGTGTTCTCATACTCCGCATCTAGAGGGCTAGAAAATATGTTGATCTGCTCAATGTCTCAAGCAATTCACAAAGTGGCTTGCATTTTCTAAAACCTAAATCCAAAGTTTCACCTTCTCCTTCCCACCAAGAATTCTCCCTCAGGCCTCTTCCTACCATAGTGTCTTGGCAGCTTAGAACTGCTTTGCCTCAGAAATGTGGCATCAGAAGTGTGCCCTCCGGTCAGCCAAGCAGCTGGGATGGCTCTGAAAATCCTACAGCCTAATCTGTGTTCTGTGCTCAGGGTTCAATATGTGTGCTTAAGTCCATAGCTACGTGCCTCCTGAGAGAGTATGCTTTCCTCTTTCTATTAACGGTAGGACCAGAAGTACAAGACAGGTTCTTTATAATGAAGCAGACACACACCACTGTTGGTTTCATAACCACTTGCTGAGGTGAGTTTGCCTGAGGGATCCAAGGCAATATGTGAATAAGGTTTGTTCAACTGGAAGCTCATAAGCCTCCATTCCAAAGAGGAAGCTGCTGATAATAAATTCTGTCTGGGAATGGACTGTGTAGGAGTTAGAGACTTTAGCTCTGAAAGTGATTGCTTGAGGGAAAGCATTGACTAAGCATAGCCATCATCTTACTAAAAGGTATTTTAACTAAAGTATATCCTATAACTAAAATCGTTCTAGGGACATAGTTTAACTCATAGAGCACAAGCTTAGTAAGAATTTTCTAACAATTTCTGGCATGGTTGTCTTGGTTTAGTGGATTGTTATGAAACTGTTATCCCCCTTCAAACTAGCCAGTTGAGCTTCAAAAGAGACAATTGAGCAAGATTGTGAACACAACTTCTGATCAATACCAGAATTTGTAATTCATTAGGGGTAAAACCTATTTCCTACTCAGACTTCCTACTCAGAGTGGTTGCTTAGTTGTCTTCTTGCCAATACCATACCCTTTAACAGAACTAAACTTGGTCCTGCTAAGTTTTTTTCACGTTGCTGGTCTTTGTTGGCATATTGGCTTATACTATGAGAGTATTCCCAAAAATCGGGAGCATTGTCCAGGATCTTTGCCATACAAGGAGGGATGGAGGGAGCCCTTCAGGAGCAGAAACATCCTGCCTTGTTGAAGTAGATCAAGGTTGGGTTAAACACCACCTATTGTGGTTAATGATGGAAAGTGTATCAGCAATGTCAGGAAAGGGCCCAAGGAACACCCCAATAAAAATTAAAATCATGCTTTGACCATGAGAGGAAAAATTGGACGAGAGCATATTACCTCATGGATTGGGGATTTTCATTGGCTGAATGAGTCTTAGGCAAAAAGAAAACTTGAGTCTTGATGCGTGTTTTCATTCTCTGGCCCAAGAATAAAAATGTGGGAGCTATAGGAAGCCATCTTTAAGAAATCTCCAGTAAGGGAAGAGTTGAATATGAGAGGAGTGCACAAGAAACTTACAATAAGGAGGATTAAGTGCATCAAAAACTGAAATCACAAGAAAGCTGCTAAAATGGGGAATAAGAATTCTAGGCCTAAAGAACCCAAGAAAAATTATCCAAGGCCCTGCTTCTGATAATCCACTGGGAGAATGCTGAAAAAAATCTGAGAACACTATTAAATAATGGATGACATTTATTACTGAGCTCCATAATGTGCACTTGTCCAAACAAAAACTTGTGATGCATATGTGCTTG
This sequence comes from Dipodomys merriami, assembly GCF_024711535.1. NCBI lineage: Eukaryota > Metazoa > Chordata > Mammalia > Rodentia > Heteromyidae > Dipodomys > Dipodomys merriami. The sequence continues at coordinate 199,138 of NW_027206200.1, read as the reverse complement.
CATGTGCGTGTTTTAATCTTATATCCTGAAAGGAGAACTCAAAAAAGTCCTACTCACTAAACTCCTTCAGCTGCCCACTTGGACTCTGAAGCCTGGATTGATCCTTTAGCTTATCCAAGGATGTATGGCATTGGAACCACAGTTTCAGAAGCAGACTCTCTTGGTAACCTTAAAATTCAAGTCCAAATCTGGGTGCCAGTGGCATGCACCTGAAATCCTAGCTACTCAGGATCTGAGGATTGGGGTTCAAAGCCAGCCAGGGCAGTAAAGTCCTTGAGACTCTTACCTCCAATTAACCACCAGAAAAATAGAATTGGTGCTGGGCTCAAGTAGTAGGCCTTTCTTTTGCCTTGAGCTGAAAAGCTCAGGGACAGGGCCCAGGCCCAGAGTTCAAGTGCTATAACCAACAAAAAATAATGCTTGGGTGAAATGGATTAAATATTCTGCCCATTATTACTGTTAAGATTGTGTGGCACAGAGACCAGAAAAACAAGTGGTCCACTTTCCACTGTGATGAACCTCAGACCCCCATGCAGATCATGCATGGAGTGCATGATCTGTCGGTCAAACACAGCTTGTTGAAACTTGTAAGATGGTGCTGTTGCTGTTTGCAAGAGTAAGGATCTAAGACAAAAATCCTATCTTCCCATGGCCAACTATACCATTTGCCTCTCTAGATAGTGGGACAACTGGCATTTCTGGGAAACTTATCAAGAAGCAGTGGAGGCTGAACCTGTGAAGAGATAACTAGTAAGCACTAAACATAGCCAGGGGAAATGTCCAATGGTATTGTGGAGGACCAGTGTTGGTGACATTCCTGTCCAACTAGAATAGAACCTGTGCTTTGGTTCAATTGGCTATCCCTTTCACATTAGTATTTTGTCCACCTGTCCATTCTCAAACATTTTATACTGGTTAGGAGAGCCCCTTTCCCTAGATGGTCATTCATATTTCATATTTACAGAGGTACTATTCAGGATCCACCCAAAATTTCCCAAAAGTTCAAAACCAGAACCCAGAAAACATCTTATGAATCCATTTTTTCTGATAATTATTATAAATAAAATATAGTTTGGGGGCCGAGAATATGGCTTAATTTTAAATTGTTTGCCCTGGGCTTTATTCCTCAGCACCACATAAACAGAAAAGAGTGGCTCCTCTGGGACACAGCAAAGGCAGTACTCAGAGGCAAGTTTATAGCTCTGAGCCCCTACATCAACAAATTGGAGAGATCGGAAACAATTTAATGACACATCTAAACCTCCTTGAAAAAGAGCAGCAAGATAAACCCCAATCCAGTAGACGGAAAGAAATAATCAATATTAAATCAGAATTAAATGAATTAGAATCCAAAAAACTATAGAAAGAATCAACAAAACAAAGAGTTGGTTCTTCGAAAAACTTAACAAAATTGACAGACCCTTAGCAAACCTTATCAGAAAAAGGAGAGAACACATCCAAATTAATAAACTCAGAGATGAGAATGGAAACATCACCACGGAAACAACCAAGATTCAGAACATTATAAGGGAATACTTCTCAAAACTTTATGCTAATAAGTTTGAGAAATTGACAGAAATGGACCTTTTCCTAGCAAATATTGACATGCAAAAACTAAACCAAGATGAGTTAAACCAGCTTAACAGCCCCATATCAAGCATTGAAATAGAAACAGCAATAAGAGACCTCCCAGCTAAGAAAATTCCAGGACCAGATGGTTTTACAGCGGAATTTTACAAGGACTTCAAAGCAGAGCTCACACCAATACTCCTCCAACTCTTCAATGAAATTGAAAGAGAAAGCTCACTACCGAACACATTCTATGAAGCCATCATAACCCTCATCCCAAAACCAGGCAGGGACTCATCAAAAAAAGAGAACTATAGACCCATTTCTTTGATGAACATTGATGCAAAATTCTCAACAAAATTTTGGCCAATCGACTTCAACAATTCATCCAAAAAATCATACACCATGATCAAACAGGATTCATTTCAGGGATGCAAAGCTGGTTCAATATACGCAAATCAATTAATATTATTCATCACATCAACAGGAGCAAGAATAAGAACCACATGGTTATCTCAATAGATGCAGAAAAAGCATTTGACAAGATCCAACACCCCTTTATGATGAAGGTGCTGGAAAAATTAGGAATCCATGGAACATTCCTCAATACAATAAAGGCTGTATATGACAAACCTACAGCCAGCATTATATTCAATGGTGAAAAATTAAGCCATTTCCTCTTAACTCAGGAACAAGACAAGGATGCCCACTCTCTCCACTTCTCTTCAACATAGTATTAGAATGCCTAGCTACAGCAATAAGACAAGATGCAGACATAAAGGGGATCCAAATAGGGAAAGAAGAAATAAAACTCTCCCTCTTTGCAGATGACATGACCTTGTATTTAAAGAATCCCATAGACTCCACTCCCAAATTACTCAAGCTGATTCAAAACTTTGGCAAAGTAGCAGGTTATAAAATTAACCCCCAAAAATCAATGGCTTTTCTATATACCAACAATGAGAAAAGTGTGGCTGAAATTAGGAAAGCAACTCCATTTGTAATAGCCCCACAAAAAATAAAATACCTAGGAATTAACTTAACCAAAGAAGTGAAGGACCTCTATGATGAAAACTTTAAAATCTTGAAAAAGGAAATCAACACAGAACTTAAAAAATGGCAAAACCTCCCATGCTCCTGGATTGGCAAGATTAACATCGTGAAAATGGCAATACTTCCCAAGGCTATCTACAAATTCAACGCGATACCTATCAAAATTCCACCCTCATTCTTCAAGGAAATAGAGGAGGCAATCCAAAAATTCATATGGAACAAAAAAGACCCCGAATAGCAAAAACACTCCTCAACGGAAAGAACACTGCTGGAGGAATATCAATACCAAATTTCAAACTCTACTATAAAGCCATAGTAATCAAAACAGCTTGGTATTGGCTTAAGAACAGACCTCAGGACCAATGGAATAGAATTGAAAACCCAGAAATGAACCTACAGACCTATAGCCATCTAATCTTCGATAAGGAAGCTAAAACAATAGAATGGAAGAAAGACAGCCTCTTCAGTAAATGGTGCTGGCAATATTGGTTAACTACATGTAGAAAACTAAAGCTAGATCCTTATATATCACCCTGCATCAGAATCAACTCCAAAATGGATCAAAGACCTTGAACTCAAAGCAGACACTCTGAAAACATTACAGGATGGAATAGGAGAAACCCTAGGTCTCCTTGGCTCAGGTTGAAATTTTCTGAATAGAGACCCAGAAGCACAACAAATCAAAGAAAAGTTGGACAAATGGGATTGCATAAGATTGCAGAGCTTCTGCAGGGCAAATGACATAGCTGGCAAGATCAATAGAAAGCCCACCGATTGGGAGAAGATCTTTACTAGCCATACAACGGACAAGGGTCTCATATCTAAAATATACTTGGAACTCAAAAAATTAAACCACCCAAGAACAAATCCTCAAAGAAACAACTGCCCAATAAATAAGTGGGCGAAAGATTTAAAGAGAAGCTTCTCTGAAGAAGAAAGAAGGATGGCCAATAGACACATGAAGAAATGTTCAACATCCCTAGCCATAAAATAAATGCAAATCAAAACAACATTGAGATATCACCTCACTCCAGTTAGAACAGCAAAAATCAAGAACTCTAACAACAACAGATGCTGGAGGGGATGTGGACAGAAAGGAACCTTACTTCATTGTTGGTGGGAATGTAAACTTGTTCAACCACTTTGGAAAGCAGTATGGAGGTTCCTCAAAAGACTTCACATAGATCTCCCCTATGATCCAGCAATTCCACTTTTGGGCATTTACCCAAATGTTTACAAACAAGACCACACTAAAGCTACCAGCACAACTATGTTTATTGCAGCATTATTTACCATAGCTAAGATATGGAACCAACCCAGATGCCCCTCAGTAGATGAATGGATCAAGAAAATGTGGTATATATACACAATGGAATTCTATGCCTCCATCAGAAAGAATGACATTTCCCCATTTGTTAGGAAATGGAAAGGTTTGGAAAAAATTATATTAAGTGAAGTAAGCCAGGCCCAGAGAAGCATAGGTCCCATGGTTTCCCTTATTTGCAATATCTAGTATAGGTATGAGTCAAACGGAAAAGGTCAGATAATGTGATGTTAGGAATATGAATCCTTAAATATGTATTTTAATGTTTTCGTTTCTTTCATGCATGTGTTTCTAACGCATTTATAAGATTATTTCTTTGTTGCTTTGTATGTCCCTCCCCCACAATGTAACCCCTCTTTCACTATATTTGATGTCAGTATAACATGTGGAGGAGATGGGGACAAACAAGTCGTTTAAGGATTCAGGTGGACCTGTTGCAACAATGAGAAGTACAAAATGTCATGTCAAAACCAGCTTTACAATGTCGGTGGGGGGGGAAGGGGGGTATAATTGGGTGGGGGGAGGGGGGTAAAATTGGGTGGGGGGTGGGGGGAGGCGGGGAAGGGAAGTGAAGGGTAAACAAAGGAGGAGGCTGCAATGCTTGGTAAGAAATGTATGCATTATCCTGCCCATGTAATTGTAGCCCCTCTGTACAGTATGTTCTCAAATATAATAAAATACAATTAAAAAAATAAAAAATAATAAAAAATGAAAATAAAAAAAAGAATTAAATTACTTTTATGTATGCGAGAAATACTGGATAAATAAACCAAGTAATTCCTTCCTAGTGAACTTTTTCTTTATTCCATTTGAGTGAGAATAAAACCACAGATCACATCAGGCTCAGAGGAAAACAGTAGATTAAGACAAATGAAGCACTCTACTAGATTCCCCAGCACCAGCATTGGAACACAAAAATTATAAACTGTCTCCCTTAGTCGTAATGGGCACTCTATTGTCTTAAAATTGTGAATTAATAGAATCTTTCCTCTGAACATTTTAGAAATACTAAAACCAAGTAAATAATAATGCTTTAACTTTATGCTTCTATATTGGAACCTAAACTAAAACTAAATACTTAGCAAAATATAAAATATACAGATTGTTCCATCTTCCATCATTAATTTTATATTGTGAAAATACTGTAGATAGTGGTTACAATTACATGGGCAAGATAATGTGTACATTTCTTATCAAGCATTCTAGCGTCCTCCTTTGTTTCCCCTTCCCATCCCTTCCCATCGTCTCCCCGCCCCCCCCATTCTTTCCCACCTCCCCCCTCCATTTTAATCTAAAAGAATTTAAAAGTAGAAAATTGTCATATGGTGAGATTGCAGTATGGTTTTCTTTACAATCATCCAAATGGTGACTTAAGCAATTATCATTGGATGCCTCAATACTTATAACGTATCCAAGAATGTGAAGCACTACTATGCAGACCCTGAAGAAACTCTGAGGTACCATGAAATGATTTTGGAATAAAATTAATGACTACTTAAACTAGGAATTGATCTTCACAAGGCCACAAATATTTTGCAGAGAAAGGTCTATATTGAAAAATAATGTAAAGCAATCAGGCAGGCAGACCATGAAGTAAACATTATCCATTGAACAACATCTACTGAGGCATGATTGTGATCTTCATTTACCTAGGGTACAGTTACTGAGCTATGTTCTTCTCTGAAGGCAAATAACAGACAAGCCGCAAAAATACAGTAATCATGATTAAGACATTAAAATGTACAGAATGAATTCAATGAATGAATTGCTAGAAAGTAAAGTTATATGTCTGGAATAAAGAGTAAATTAAATATTCCCAATATCTGGCCCTCTGCTGTGAGAGGGGTACAGGCCAAGGCACAAGGAGAATGGAGTGAAGTAAAATAGTAAATATCAGTAGTTCCCAAGATACAGTGATGAAAGAAACAGGGGAGAAAATCAACCTGACCATCACAGGACTTACAACAATGAAAATCCAAGGAGAATTATGAAGGATGCCCTTGCATATTTGGCAGAACAGTGAATTCATATGTGTTCAGAAAAGTGTCTGGCAGTGACTTTGAAAACATGTGGAATGATTACAGAAACTACCTGTGGTGCTCACACGGTGCCACAAGAAGAGATTAACTTATGATTTACAGAACATTGAATAATCATAAAGGTCTTGCTTCAGTAGTACAGAGTTAAACTTTAATAAACTCTGTTGTGAAACAACACATTATAAACCAACACAAGGACAATTAAATTATATATATATATATATATATATATATATATATATATATATATATATATATGACTCGACTGTGTGAAATAATAGAATTCAAAAAATCAAATTACATAATGTACATGTCAAGTAATAAAATCATCCAGAAGAATAACATAATTAAGGTAATATTTCAACAATACATATTTTATTTGAAGAGTCCTGTTTATGAATAACTTGCTTTCCTTACAGATTTTTGAATGAACAAAACAACAGCAAGAAACAAAACAAAACAAAAATACTTGATAATGGAGTTAGATGCCAGTATGCCATCAATATTCCTATATAAACAGGAGGCTAAGATTTAAAGATCACGTTTCACAGCTTTTTGCAGTAGCAATCCATGAGACATTTATGTTCCCTTGTGCAGTAAAAGACAGAGTGAAACCTTGACTCAAGTAGTATAGCCTCAGTCATGAGTGAAAAAACCAAGCAAGAGTTTGAGGCTTGGAATCTAATCTCATTACGAGAGAGAGAGAGAGAGAGAGAGAGAGAGAGAGAGAGAGAGAGAGAGAGAGAGAGAGAGAGAGAGAGAGAGAGAGAGAGAGAGAGAGAGAGAGAGAGAGAGAGAGAGAGAGAGAGAGAGAGAGAGAGAGAGAGAGATTGAGTCTTGGAGTTTCTCATTACTACAGAGAATAGAGAGGGGGAAGAAAAGAGAAGGAAAGGAAGAGGGAGAGGGAGCAAGAGAGAGAAGGAAAGGAAGAGGGAGAAGGAGAGAGAGAGGCAGAGGGAGAGAAAGGGAGTATTAAATTTATAAACTGAATCTATTAGGGAAAAAATATCCTTATCAAAATAATACATCTGTAAGCATACATGTGAGGATTTCTACAGTTGAGTCATGATACCTGGAAAGGGATAAGAGATAGAAAAGCCATCTCAAACAGCACTCAGAAGGCCGAAAGGTATGCCCTGGGAAGGGCAAACAGTCAAGTGAAGACTGGGACATAATTTTCTGCCTTAAATTTATTTAAGTTAGAGCTGTTAGGACAATAAAAAATTAAGATTTTCTAGATAATATTGTTGTCTGTGTTATGGTTGATCTGATTATTGCTCCCTTATGCACTCTAACAGCAAGGGTCACTATGTATACAAACAATAACTCATGTTAATGATTAGATTGATGCCATAGTTTGTGCACATACCCGTAACCACTGACCGAAACCCTGTATTAAAATGAATATATAGAATATTAAGAAGGATTTTGGGATCCAGAACAATGAGCCTTCTGTTTCCCTGGTGTCTTCGTTCCTATAGCACTCTGTGATTTCTCAGTTCTTTGTCCAGGTATCCCATCATCTGTGCCTTTGTATTGTTGTAGTTAGTGACAGTACTGATATAACACCTCTAAACAAACTGTTGATAGACTTTTTCCCAAAGAAGATACATAAAATTATATGAGCATCTGGAAAGAAACCAAACCTGTCATGCTGTGATACACTAGCAAGGATGTATATTTCTGGAGGATCTTTACTTCTGCTAACATAATAGATGGATAGTTGACCCTTTTGTACATTTGGTATGTGGTATTGCATAAATTTTCACAAACATATATACATTGTGAAATAATATAGGTCACAAACCACATGACTCGAGTGGATGACCCTAAAGTCTTATCTCAGTTGCCTGAATCAGACTTAGATTAGTCTGAATTGCCTAATTATCAATATTTCTTAATGAAACTCAACAACATAGAATGAAGTTTAAGGGTCATATCATCCCATACCTCTAAGGTGTGAATGTGTATTAGAGTAATACACACCTATACTTCTCACTACTCACAGATGTATTATAATTGTCTTCAGATCAGAAATATGCTAGAGCCTAATGCAAGAGTGAGGATTACCCCTGCTATTTTTCTCTGGAGAATCTTTTCTATACCTTTTACTGACTTAGCTTCTATTCTGTACTTTAGCATTATTAGGGAGGGCCACACTGTATCTACAGCAACAATTCTGCAGCAACCTTAGCTGCCTTCGAATTGTCCCTACAATGTTGAGACCGAGGTCAATTCGGCAATTTAATCACATATTTAGTGACATCAGATCTTTTCAAGCCCTGGTTTAAAATCCAGGTATCAATGCTCTAACCAGTGTGAAAGGTCTCACTCCTTTAGGTTTTTTTTGTATTTCAGATACTGCATTAGATGTTGGTTTTTGAAATCGAGGTTTTAGTTTGCTTTTCATTTGTGGAGGTGTTAGTGATTTTAGTTGAACTGCATATAATGTAAGGTAAATAATTTGATGTTTTGACATATGAATTTAATTTTGGCAATAGAGGAATTGAATACAAATCACTCACAAAAGTTTCTCATATGTGTTGGTAAAGCTTTCTTGTGAACTTCCTTAAAGGCAGTCTTAGCAGCACATATCCTTAATCCCATCACTTCTGTCACTGACATAAGGCTTGAAAGGTCTTGATCATTTGTCACTTCATAGTGAGAACCTTTCTGCAATGAAGGGGGAGAGAATAGCAAAAAGAGCAAATTAACCTACCATCAGTTTTGTTACATATTCTTTATACTTTGACATTAATCCTACCATTATAGTATTTTTTATTATTCCTTAAATACTCTTTCCTTGTTCTGAGCTGTCCTTTATGGTTCTAAAAGAAATCAGAAATATATTTCAGGAAAGTATTACATATAATATGCAATGTATGCCTAAAATTGTCTTGTTATTGAAAAAAACACTTGTATTTTTACTCTGGTAACAAAGAATATAAACGAAGTTAGAATTGTATTCCAAATGGAACACAGACTAGAAACATGAAGGGCAGCACTAAAGAATGCTACTGGTACCACTAATATAGTAAATAATTTTAGGCAAAACTCCTTCAGAATAAAAGCCACAGGACAGCCCAAGTAATAAAAATCATGCAGAAGGATAACATAATTAAGGTAATCTTTCAAAAACACATATTTTATTTGAAGACTCCTGTTTATGAATAATTTGCTTTTCTTACAGATTTTCAATGAAAAAAACAACAGCAAGAAACAAAACAAAACATAAAACACTTGATAATAGAGGTGGATGCCAGTATCCCATCCCTATTCCTATATAAACAGGAGGTTAAGATTGGAAGATCACGGTTCACAGCTTGCTGCAGTAGCAATTCATGATACATTTGTGTTCACTTGTACCGTCAAAGGCAGAGTGAAACCTTGGCTCAAGTAGGATAGCCTCAGTCATGAGTGACAAAAAAACAAGCAAGAGTTTGAGGCTTGGAGTCTAATTTCATTACTATACACACACACACACACACACACACACACACACACACACAGAACACAGAGTTTGAGGCTTGGAGTCTCATTACTACAGAGAGAGAGAGACAGAAGAGGGGTTGGGAGAGGGAGAGAGATGGAGAGAGAGAAGGAAAGGAAGAGGGACAGAGAGACAGATGCAGAGGGAGAGAAAGGGAATATTAAGTTTATAAAGTGAACCTATCCTAGAAAAAAATACCCTTTTCAAAACAATATATCTGTAAGCATACATGTGAGGGATTCTGCAGCTGAGCCATGAGACCTGGAACGGGACAAGAGATAGGAAAACCATCTCAAATAGCACTCAGAAGGCTGACAGCTATGCCCTGGAAAGGACAAACAGTCAAGTGAAGACAGGGACATAATTTTCTGCCTGTGGATCCACTTTTCCCCAAAGAAGGTACAGAAAATTATATGAGCATCTGGAAAGACACCAAAGCAGTCATACTGTAATACACTAGCAAGGAAGTACCTTTCTGGAGTATCTTTACTTCTGCTAGTATAAAAGATGGATACTTGTCCCTTTCGTACATTTGGTATGTGGTATTGCACAAATTTTCACAAACATATATACATTGTAAAATAATATGATTTATTTCATAGGTGACAAACCACATGACTGGAGTGGATGACCCTAACGTTTATCTCAGTTACCTGAATCATACTTAGATTAGTCTGAATTGCATAATTATGAACATTTCTCCATGAAACTCAACAACATAGAATGAAATGTGAGGGTGGGGTCATCCCATACCTCTAAGGTTTTTATGTGTATTAGAGTAATACCTACACTGCTCACTGCTCGACACTCATTGCCCACAACTGTGTTATAATTGTGTTCAGATCAGAAATATGCTAGAGCCTAAAGTAAAATGAGTTGGGCTATAAATTTTCAAGGCAACAGTGATGATAACCCCTGCAATTTTTCTCAGTGGAGAATACGTCCTATACCTTTTACTGACTTAGCTTGTACTCTGTACGTTACCATTATTAGGGAGGGTCACACTGTATCTGCAGCAACAATACTGCAGCAACCTTAGCTGCTTTTGAATTGTACATCTAATATTGAGACCAAGGTCAATTCTTCAATTTAAAATATGTATTTAGTGACATCTGATCTTTTTAAGCCCTGGTTTGAAATCCAGTTATCAATGCTCATTACCAGTGCAAAAGGTCTCACTCTTTAAGTTTATTGTGTATCTTTAGGATTTCAGATACTGCAGATGTTGGTTTTTGAGATCAAGCTTTTAGATTGCTTTTGATTTGTGGAGGTGTTAGTGATTCCAGTTAAACTGCATGTAATATAATGTAAATAATTTGATGTTTTGACATATGAATTTAATTTTGGCAATTGTGGAAGTGAATACACATCACAAAGTTTCTTTATATGTGTTGGCATTGCTTTATTGTTAACTTCCTTAAAGGCAGTTCATGGCAGCACATATCCTTAATCCCATCACTTCTGTCACTGAGACAAGGCATGAAAGGTCTAGAACATTTGTCACTTCATAATGAGAACCTTTCTACAAAGAAGGTAGAGACAATAGCAAAAATAGAAAGTTAACCAACACTCAGTGTTGTTACATATCACTTACACTTTGCCATTAAGACCACCATAAAAGTATTTTTTATTATTCCTTGCAATACTCTTTCCCTGGTCTGAGCTGTCCTTTATGGATCTAAAAGAAATCAGAAATATATTTCAGGCAATTATTAAGCATATAATATGCAATGTATGCCTAAAATTGTCTTGTCATTGAAAAGAAACTTTTATTTTTTATTCTGGCAATGAAGATTATAAACTGCTATGATTATATTGCAGATGAAACACAGACTAGAAACATGAATGGCAGCACTAAAGAATGCTACTGGTACCACTAATATAGTAAATGAAATTCAGGAAAACTCCTTTAGAGTAGAAGCCACAGGACAGCCCCAACACTGTTTTTATAATTTCATGGGAAGAATAGAACTTTTTATTTTTGGGAGGGTTCTTGTCGTGGGGCCTGAACTCTGGGCCTGGGCGCTGTCCCTCAGCTCTTCAGCTCAAGGCTAGCACTCTACCACTTGAGCCACAGCGCCACTTCCGGCTTTTTTTCTTTTTGTTTATGTAGTGTTGAGAAATCGCACCTAGAGCCTCAGGCATGCAAGGGAAGAGGTCTACAACTGAGCCACCTTCCCAGGCCCTAGAACTTTTTATTTTAGTAAAGACAAATTTTCACAGATGGTAACATCACTTGGTAAATATTTTTTTTTCATATCTTTTTATTGTGAAAATATTGTACAGAGGGGTTAAAATTACAGGGGCAAGATAATGAGTACATTTCTTATCAAGTATTGTAGCCTCCTCCGTTGTTTCCCCTTTCAATCCCTTCCCAGCCTCCCCATGCCACCCCACCCATTCCTCCCCTCCCACACCAAAGTTGTAAAGTTCGTTTTTGACAGGACAACTTGTAGTTCTCATTGTTGCAACAGGTCCACCTGTACCCTTATTTAATCGACTTGTTTTTGCCCTTCCCCTCCACAAATTGTACCGACAACAAATACAGTGAAAGCAGGGGTTATTCTGTGGGGGAGGGACATATATAGCAACAAAGTAATAATCTTATAAATGCGTTAGAAACAACTGCTTGAAAGAAAAAAAAACATTTAAATACATATCTTTGGGTTCATTTTCCTAACATCACCTTATATGATCTTTTCGCCCTGACTCAGACATATACTAGATATTGCAAATAAGGGAAATCATGGGACCTATGTTTCTTTGGGCTTGGCTTACTTCACTTAATATAATTTTTTCCAAGTCTTAACATTTCCTAACAAATGTGACGATGTCATTCTTTCTGATGGAGGCATAGAATTCCATTGTGTATATATACCCCCTTTTCTTGATCCATTCTTCTACTGAGGGGCATCTGGGTTGGTTCCATATCTTAGCTATGATAAATAATGCTGCAATAAACATAGTTGTGTTGGTAGCTTTAGTGTGGTCTTGTTTGTAAACATTTGGGTAAATGCCGAAAAGTGGGATTGCTGGATCATAGAGGAGCTCTATGTGGAGTCTTTGAGGAAACTCCATACTAATTTCCAAAGTGGTTGAACAAGTTTACACTCCCACCAACAATGAAGTAAGGTTCCCTTCTGTCCACATCCCCTCCAGCATCTGTTGTTATTAGAGTCCTTGATTTTTGCCATTCTAACTGGGATGAGGTGGTATCTTAATGTTGTTTTGATTTGCATTTCTTTTATGACTAGGGAGGGTGAGCATTTCTTCATGTGTATATTGGCCATCCTTCTTTCTTATTCAGAGAAATTTCTCTTTAAGACTTTAGCCCACTTATTTATTGGGCAGCTATTTCTTTGAGGATTTGTTGTTGGGGGATTTAATTTTTTGAGTTCTAAGTATATTTTAGACAATGTCCATTGTATGGCTAGTGAAGATCGTCTCCCAATCCATAGTCTTTCTATTGATCTTGCAAACTATGTCCTTTGCCCTGCAGAAGCTCTGCAACTTCATGCAATCCCATTTCTCCAAACTTTCTTTGATTTGTTGTGTTTCCACGTCTCTATTAAGAAAATTTCGGCCTGCTTCAAGTAGACCTAGGGTTTCTCCTATTCCATCCTGTAATGTTTTCAGAGTGTCAGCTTTGACTCCGAGGTCTTTGATCCATTTTGGAGTTGATTCTGATGCAGGGTGATATATAAGGATCTAGCTTTAGTTTTCTACAGGTAGTTAACCAATTTTGCCAGCACCATTTACTGAAGAAGCTGTCTTTCTTCCATTCTATTTTTTTGGATCCCTTATCGGAGATTAGATGGCTATAGGTCTGTAGGTTCATTTCTGTGTTTTCAATTCTATTCCATTGTCCTGAGTTCTGTTCGTGTGCCAGTACCAAGCGGTTTTGATTACTATGGCTTTAGAGTAGTGTTTGAAATTTGGTATTGATATTCCTCCAGCAGTGTTCTTTCTGTTGAGGAGCTTTTTTTGCTATTAGGGGTCATTTACTGTTCCACATGAATTTAGGATTGCCTCTTCTCATTTCATGAAGAATGAGGTTAGAATTTTGATAGGTATAACATTGAATTTGTAGACAGCATTGGAAAATATTGCCATTTTCACGATGTTAATCTTTCCAATCCAGGAGCATGGGAGTTTTTGCGCTTTTCTAAATTCTGTTTTGATTTCCTTTTACAAGTTTTTAACGTTTTCTTCATACAGGTCCTTCACTTCTTTGGATAATTGCTACGTATTGTATTTTTTGTTTGGCTATTACAAATGGAGTTGCTTTCCTAATTTCAGCCACTTTTCTCATTGTTGGCATTCAGAAAAGCCATTGATTTTGGGGGGTTAATTTTATACCTTGCTACTTTGCCAGAGTTTTGTATCAGGCTGAGTAATTTGGGAGTGGAGTCTATGGGATTCTTTAAATACAATATCATATCATCTGCAAAAAGGGAGAGTTTTATTTCTTCTTTCCCTATTTGCATCCTGCATCTTCTCTTATTGCTATAGCTAGGCATTCTAATACTATATTGAAGAGAAGTGGAGAGAGTGGACATCCTTGTCTTGTTCCTGAGTTAAGAGGAAAAAGCTTTAGTTTTTCACCATTAAGTATAATGCTGGCTGTAGGTTTGTCATATTCAGCCTTTATTGTATTGAGGAATGTTCCCATGGATTCCTAATTTTCTAAACCTTCATCATGAAGGGGTGTTGGATCTTGTCGAATGCTTTTTCTGTAGCTATTGAGATAACCAAATGGGTCTTATCCGTGCTACTGTTTTTGTGATGAATAATATTAATTGATTTGCGTATATTGAACCAGCTTTGCATCCCTGAAATGAATCCTGCATGATCGTGATGTATGATTTTTTGGATGAATTGTTGAAGTCAATTGGCCAAAATTTTGTTGAGAAGTTTTGCATGAATGTTCATCAAAGAAATGGGTCTCTAGTTCTCTTTCTTTGATGAGTCCCTGCCTGGTTTTGGGATGATGGTTATGATGGCTTCATAGAATGTATTAGGTAGTGAACTTTCTCTTTCAATTTCATTGAAGTGTTGGAGGGGTATTGGTGTGAGCTCTGCTTTGAAGGCCTTGTAGAATTCTGCTGTAAAATCATTTGGTCCTGGACTTTTCTTAGCTGGGAGCTCTCTTATTGCTGTATCTATTTCAATGCTTGATATGGGCATGTTGAGATGGTTTAACTCATCTTGGTTTAGTTTTGGCATGTCAATATTTGCTAGGAAAAGGTCCATTTCTGCCAAGTTCTCAAACTTATTAGCATAAAGTTTTGAGAAGTATGCCCTTATAATGTTATGAATCTTGTTTGTTTCTGTAGTGATGTTTCCATGCTCATCTCTGAGTTTATTTATTTGGGTGTGTTCTCTTCTTTTTCTGATAAGATTTGCTAAGGGTGTGTCAATATTGTTAATTTTTTTGAAGAAAGAATTCTTTCTTTTGTTGATTCTTTCTATAGTTTTTTACATTCTAATTCATTTAATTCTGATTAAAATTTAATGATTTCTTTCCATCTACTTGATTGGGGTTTATCTTGCTGCTCTTTCTCAAGGAAGTTCAGATGTTCCATTCAATTGTTGGTTTCAGATCTCTCCAATTTTTTGATGTAGGAACTCAGAGCTATAAATTTGCCTCTGAGTACTGCCTTTGCTGTGTCCCAGAGTAGCTGGTAATTTGTGTGTTTATTTTTGTTGAATAGCATGAACATTTGAATTTCCTTTCTAATTTCTTCCATGACCCACTTTTGATTCAGCAGTGTGTTGTTCAGCCTCCATGTGATACCGGACTTTCTTTGGTGGCTTTTGGTGTTGAGTTCTAATTTTATTCCCTTGTGGTCAGAGAGAATGCAAGGTATAACTTCAATGTTTCTGAATTTGGACAAGTTTGCTTTGTGGCGTAAAATGTGGTCTATTTTAGAAAATGTTCACTGTGCTGCTGAGAAAAACGTGTATTCTGATGCTGCTGGGAGAAATATTCGGTAGATGTCTGTTAAATCTAGTTGATCTTTGCAGCTGTTTAGATCTGCAATTTCTCTGTTGAGTTTTTGCCGAGTTGAGCTATCTAGTGGGGAGATTAGTGTGTTAAAATCCCCGACAATTAATGTCTTTGGATCTGTGTGGGATTTGAGGGAAAGTAGTGTTTCTTGGATAAATTTGGGTGCTCCGTTGTTTGGCAAATAGATATTTAGAATTGTAATATCCTCCTGATGGAGAGATCCATTAATTAGTATGTAGCGACCTTCTTTATCTCTTGTCATCAATTTTAATTTGATGTCTATTTTATCTGATATTAGGTTTGCAACTCCCGAATGTTTATGAAGGCCGTTTGCTTCGTAGATTTTGTTCCAGCCTTTAATATTGAAAATGTGTTTGTTTTTATGGGAAAGGTGTGACTCCTGAAGGCAGCAGATAGAAGGATCTTGTTTTTTAATCCAACTAGACAGTCTATGTCGCTTAATTGGAGAGTTAATGTTGAGAGATAGGACTCAGAGGTATTTGGGAGTTCCTGCAATGTTATCCACCTTCTTTGGGGATATGAAAACTGGGTCCTTCCTATGGTAATTGGATTCTCAGTTTGCATGTGGTTTCCTGGCCTCTATTGTCATCTTGTTGGTTTTCTATGTGTAGGACATCTTTAAGAATCTTTTGTAGGGCTTGTTTGGTGGAGATGTATTGTTTCAATTTTGCGTTTCTATGGAAGGTTTCTATTTGGCCTTCAGTTATCAAGGAGAATTTAGCTGGGAACAATATTCTTGGATGATAGTTTTTTTTAGGGCATGGCATACATCATTCCAGGCTCTTCTTGCATTGATTGTCTCTGCTGAGAAATCTGAGATGATTCTAATTGGTTTCCCTTTATAGGTGATTAATCTTTTCTCCTGGACAGCTTTATGGATCTTTTCCTTGGTCTGAATTGATCCTTTGTGGATTATAATGTGATGATGGGATGTTCTATTCTGGTTCGGTCTATTTGGAGTTCTAAAAGCTACTTGTATCTGAATAGGCCTATCTTTTTGCATGTTTGGGAAGTTCTCTGCTAGGATCCTGTTAAACAAATTTCCTAGACCATTAATTTCTGTTTCTAGGTGCTCCTCTATACCCATTATCCTTAGATTGGGCTTTCTGATGGTGTCTTCCAAGTGTTGGATAGATCTATCATATTTCTTGGACTTGTCTTGGATGGTTGTATGTTCTTTCTCTATAATGTTTAAGCTGTTTTCAATCCCCGAAATTCGATCATCTGCATGGTCTAACCTTGTGTATAGACTTTTTACTTTCTTTTTTCATTTCTTTTCCTTGTAATTGGTCAGCTTTGTTGGCTTCAAATTCTTTGTTGAAGCTTTGGTTTAGATCTTGTATGAACCTTTTACTTCCTTAATTTGGTGTTCAGTGTTTATTCTCAAATCATATAGTTGATTGGTTATGGTTTCCTTGGACTCCCATTTCTCTGTTGGGTTCCATTCAGCATTCCCTTTGTGGTATTCCTGACTTCCTTCAGCTCTTTGTTAATGTATTCCATGAATGCCTTTAGTGATCTTTGTGTATTCTCATCATGTTCTCTCAAATCCTAGCCGGCTCATGCCATTCCTGCCTTTCTCTTTGAGTATTCTCTAACTGCTCACGCAAATCTTGTATCAGTTTTTGAGTAGCTTCCTCACGCTCCTGAAATTCCTTTATCAACCTTTGGATTGCCTCCTCTCTCTCCCTATCACGCTCATACAGAGTCCTTTGGAGGTTTTCAATCTTTTCCTGCTTTGACCTTTTGTTTGCCTCCTCTCTCCCTACCATGTTCATTAAGACTCCTTTGTAAGTTTTCAATCTTTTCATTTATCATGTTTGCCAGCAATGTTTGCAGAGCTATTTGGGAACTCTCCTCTGGATTACTCCTTATCTGTTCTGTCCCCTGGTTATCATGAGTGGGACTTGAGATACCCGGAATTGCAATATTTCTTGTGTTTTTCCGGCCTATTCTGCCCATTTGGGATGAAGTTAATACCAGTTTTATGCTATAACACTAACTTAAGGCAAACACCAACCAAAATCTGTATTTGCACAGTCAATAGTCTGCTGATACAATCTAGTTCAACACATAAATCTATTCAACATCAAACAGCTATATATTAATGGACTACAAACCGCAAAGAAGAATTTGGTAAATCAGAAATTATTAGGTTTAGGGAGAGATGTGGCTAAAAAATAGGAATAGAGTGATGTGGGAAGGTAATGGAAGAGTTAACTTAACTAAGTCCTAATCTCAAAGCAGGAAATAGGTTGGATAGGATGAAAGTAGAGAGAAAGAAAAAAAAGAAAGAGAAAGGGAAAAAAGAGACCAGAAAAAATAGAAAAGTAAAAATGAAAAATATTATGCAATATCAAAAACAAAATATTCAGAGAAGAACCTGAATATAATGAGAGAAGAGGATGGATATAAAGGAGATGTGAAAAACTTAAAAATAAAAATACTTAAAATATTATGTAGGTATAAAGAAGTAGTACTGCTATTAAGGAATTTAATTCTCAAAGGTTTTGAATTGAGTAATAAATTTGTGGATTAATTGTGTACACAATATGGTATAAGGTCTAATAATCGACTATGGGTTTATCTGAGGATGTGCAGAACAACAGTTAAGTCACATAAAGAAGAATGAAAGAGAAGAAAACGTGAAAAGGATAAGAAAGAAACAAAAAAAGATCCGAAGTTCAGTAGAACTAAACAAAAACAAAATAATTTTTTAACGAAAAAAAAAAGAAAGAACAACGCACACACAGACACATACCCCTAAAATAAAAAGTATAAGAGGGAAAAAAAGTTACTAGAAAACAATTTTTTTCAATAAAGGAAAAAATTGAAAATTAAAAAACAGTTTTAGAAAAAAAATTATAAAATGTACAAAAACAATAGAAAAAATGTTCTTTGATTTTTTTGGGGAGGGGTAGGAAAAATCCTGTATCTCCCTTGTGTCCATAACCAGCCACTTGTTGGAGTCTCTGGTCTGCTTATGGTGGTTTTTTGTCCTGTGGCTTGGTTGGTTTCTTAAGTCAGTTTGTTTGAACAGGCAGAGAAATGGTCTGCCTTACCCAGGATTTTATGATCTTCTTCCCAGAATAGTTCAATGGGAGGGAGATCTGCTTTGAGTTTCACAAAAGAGGGAGATGGCTTTTTCCTCAAGTTTGGAGATACTGTGATGAGGCTGTGTTCTAGGTAGAGTTGAGGCCTTTCAGCAAACAGTAGCTTTTCCTGGGGGCTAGTTTGTGAGAAACTCACAGAGCCCAGGCTGTAGCCACTCTGAGGGTTTATGTTTACTGAATTTCAACTGATTGTCAAGGCTGCTAAAAGGAGGGGCAGCCTCTGGCTCTGATTACCCAGTGAAGAAAGCCACTCCTGGGGCTGGCACCTGAGCTTGGTGTCTTTTCCCTGGGTGGAGCTGAGTCTGGCATGTAAATTTAGGTTCTTGTGACCTGCTAAATGACCCTAGTTTTCTTCCAAGGCCTGAGTTGGAGCTAGCAGCTCCACCGAACATTGTCAGTATCCAAGATGGAGATCTCTGGTACTGGAGGGGGGAGGGGAGGCCTTCCCTCCTCTGCTCCCTGAGAAGGGGTGAGGACGTTAGGCTTCTACTCTAGCCGAGTCTTGGTTCCTGGGTCATCTCTGGTCTGTGAACTGCAGGATGAAGATATCTGCTCCTTGTGAGTTCTTGCTGGTATTGAGTAGAATCCGTTCACCCACTGTGCCTGGCTCCTTTGTTCCTGACTCTCTGTTTTGCAGGTATGGCGGCTGCTGGCAATTGCTCAGATCTGTCTCCTTGCCTGGATTTTCCCTCTCTGGCCTAACTCTCTGTCCTGTGATGGCACACTTGGTGTGATTCTCTTGCTTAGGACTGTTCACTGGAACTCTAATACTGCTTTTTATGTGAGAGCTTGTTTAGCCTCCAGCTTCTCCTCCTCCATCTTTCCGGAACTCCACTTGGTAAATATTTCTGAAGGCCTTCAGGAAGGATGCTGTGACCATGGTGATAGAAGCATATTTATCTGGGACCTACTACACAAGGTGCAGAAACCATTCCAAGCATTGCACCTTCACTAAAGTAGTTTTAGTGCTCATAACAGTACTTTAATTTAGGATAGGAATTCAATATTTCACTAAAAAAGACCTAGGCAACAAGGCCAAGCAAATTTCCCAACTATCTAAGACTGACCACTTGCATACCCATAATTCAAATCTAGTTTTACACCAGGCATTTCTAAGGATATTATGTAAATGTCAGATTCAATACCTTTTAAGAACTATGGAGCCGATAAACCCACATTATCTTCTTCATTATGGGTATAATGGCAGTAAAATTGCTACAGAATGTAAATAATTTTAAATGAAAAGGGTATGGGTAATGACTTTGTAAGTGATCTTTGTATCAATAAAGATCGGTTTAATTTCTAAAGAAACCTGGATGAACATCATTCAGCTTCCACTGTTTGTGGAAGTAATTAGAGTAATTGTTTAAGGAGTAACAATCCATGTCAACAACACCTGTACTTATGAACACAGGCTTTTAAGTATCTTGAATACACATGGAATAGTTTGATAGTGATATATAATCCAAAAGGAATAATTTTTTGTGATAAGGTACTTTGTTGTACCAAAGAAATCCATTCCTTATTCTAAAACATGTATTAATTAATGGATATTATTGTTATTACTATAATCTGTGTATAATATATATAATGTTATTATAACATAAATGATATATGTATAATTACTGATATTCTATAACTGCTATAAATTATATAAATTATAAAATTAGTTTATTATTATATTGTGAAGGATACAAGGAATGACGACTTTATTTTAATAAACATATTTGTATGTTTTATTTGCATAATTTATTTTTGTGCCAGTACTAAGATTTGAACTAGGACTGGTGTTGTCCTTGAGCTATTTTGCTCAGGGCTAGCAGTTTAAAACTTGAACCCAGAAAAACTTCTTACATTTTTTTCTTGGCTAATAACTGTCTCACAGTAATTTTCTGTTTGGCCTAGCTTTAAACAGCTATCTTCAGATCTCCACCTCCTAAGTAACTGTGACTGTCCTTGGCATATTCTTAAGTCATTATTGTTGAGTATTCACTATATTATGATATTTCATTTCTAAACCAATTCAGAATAAACAACTACTTAATATGTAAAATTTTATGTTGCAAAAGAAATTGTAAGGACTCTTACTTTACTATCAATTTTCAAAGGTATTGCTAGTCTAACTGTTTTACAAGCAGAAAAATTGCATAAATATCCCTATCTTAACTGTCTTATTTTCAACAGTATACAAACTACAATATAAACATTCATCTTCAGGAAATCACACGTCTCTAATCACATATTCACCTTTGATTATTCTCCACATCATTATGAACATCCTATAAGATAGGCTACACTTATCCACTAGAGTCAGCCTACCACAGCAAACACTTTGTGATACTTCCTGGATAAAGTTGCTTGCCCTCATCCTCATCAGACTTGCCGCAACTTCAGTGAAGAGCATTTTCTCCTGCTCTGCTTGTAGACAATATCATCCTGTTCTATTTCCCAGCAAATAAACTGTGGCTAGCAGGCTTGAGAATTTTTAGATTCAGAGGTTCTTTAGGATTTTTCCTTTAGAATTTTTCCTTTTCTTTCTTTGTAGGTGAGTTGGAAAAAAAAATTAGGCAGTTTATTTTAGTTTAAATGAAAAGACATTTATTTGAAATCACTACAAGTTATTGTTCTTTAAATTTATTTTTAATTCAAAGAGAATAGGGCTGGTTTTAGTGGTGCTTGCCTTTAAACCTATCTATTTAGAAGGCTGAAAGCTGAGGATAATAGTTTCAAGACAGACAAGGTAAAATGGACCTTGGTACTAAACTAAGAACCAATAAACTAAAGGTGGAGCTGTGGCCCAAATGGAAGAATGCCAACCTTGTGCAAAAAATAAGAGCAAAATAACTTAGGCCCTGATTTAATCCTAGTACTAGCATACAGATACTATATATATACTATATGCATACATGTATATATACATATGTGTGTCAATATGTAAATTATATATGCATATGTATGCATATATAATTATATAATAAATTATTTGCAAGTGTCAACTATGTACAAGCAAGCATTTAGTCTTGCTCTTAAAACTAGAATCATATACAATTATGAACTCCTGACCCTCATGCTCTTCTTTTTACCGAAGAAACAGTGCTTTTAGTAATGTATGTTTTTTGAATTTAGATAATGGATGAACATTTTTCACACAATGAAATTTGAAATACCTTTGATCTATTTTCCCATGCTTAAAACTAGCAATACAATTAATAATAGTAGCCACAATTTGGAACTTTTCTGTATCAATGGAAAAATAATCTGAAGAAAATAGATTCTGGAAAGAACCAAAGAAATCCAGAGATACATCTATTTTCCACACAATTGTTCAAGTGGAAGGAAGGCCAACATAGTTTCTTTAAAGTAAGAATTAGTCTAAGGTCTACACACCCACACTTAACACTACTTGTTGTGAACTTGCTGTTTGTACTCTAGGTAGACTTTATAGACTTGGTTATTGTTGACAGACAAAAATCTACTTGAGGGGCTGGGAAAGTGGCTCAGTGGTAGAGCTCTTGACTTGCATGCATGAGGCCCTGGGTTCGATTCATAAGCGCCACATAAGCAAAAAGAAAAAAGCCGGAAGTGGTGCTGTGGCTCAAGTGGTAAAGTGCTAGCATTGAGCTGAAGAGCTGAGGGACAGCGCCTAGGCCCAGAATTCAGGCCCCACGACTGGACACCCCCCCAAAAAAAATCTACTTGAGTGAGACATAGGAACCTTAAGTAAGACTTCCAGATAAAGTACATAGTGTGTTAGAAAAGGAAACCATAGTCAAAAAAATGAAACTTACATTTTGTTGCTCACAGCATGTGAACTCAGGGCCTGAGTACTGGCCCTCAGCTCTTTCGTTAAAGGTTAGCTCTCTACCACTTTGGTACAGAGTACCACTTTTGGTTTTTTTTTTTTTTTTTTTTTTTTTTTTGGTAACTAGAGAGACATCCATCTCATAGACTTTCTTTCCAAGAGAGCTTAGAACTTCCATCCTCAGGTCTCAGTCTCCTGATTAGGTAGGATTGTAGGTATGAACCACCAGTATCTACCACCCCAAAACTGAAACTTTTGAGATTCTAGTAAGTTCAATTTTCAGTTTAAACCTCAAAAAGTATGGCCAGGAAAGACCTCCTAGAATGGTTCTTGCTACTAAAGAATTGAAATTACAGGGGCTCGAAGGTGTCCCAGTGGTAGAGCGCTTGCCTTGCATGCCTGAGGCCCTGGGATCCATTCCTCAGCAGCACATAAGCAAAAAGAAAAATCTGGAACTAGTGCTGTGGCTCAAGTTGTAGAGCACTAGCCTTGAGCTGAAGAGCTGAGGGACAGCGTGAAGGACAGTGCCCAGGCCCAGAGTTCAGGCCCCATGACCAGACACCCGCCCCCCCCCAAAAAAAAAAAAAGAAAGAAATTACATGATGAGCAACCAGGAAGTTGTCTGTTAGTAAATATGTAAGTATAGAAGGATGCTATTAATTTCAGTTATTTTTTTCAATATGATTGATCTTCAGTACAAATCTGAGCTTGTTGTCACATTGCATCTACCTCTTGGCATGAGCTAAGCCTGGGTCTATTTTATCTCAAATGCAAGAGATGCAAAAGAATAGCCTATAGTATTCCTGCCTAGGATCTGGACAAGTAGTTGAATGCCTGAAAGAATCAATGTATTCCTGGCATGGGAAGGTGTGAAGAGACAACAGCCTAGGGAGCAAACTTGTGGTGGCAACTTTAACCCCTTCTCCTTCGAAGAAACTGACCTCCCACAAAATTGCAGTAACATAATTCACGTAGTTTATTTTCTGATATGAAGGAGGCATCATGTCTGACTAAACAACTCACCAACTCACTCATAGTCAAAGAAAGGGAAGTTTTTTTGTGTCCCCCTTACGCCCAGTCTAAGTTTATCTCCATCTTTGACTTTGTCCAGACTCTAATCCTACCAGAAGGTCCCTGATGAGCAGGAAAGTATGTTCTCCTGTCTTCTGACTGGCCCTGTGGGAACTGAGACCATTTTCAGATTTGAATCTGTTCCTCCTGCTAAGGCTGTGGCTGGTGGAGAGAAAGCTCATTCTCAATTGTGCCCTAGTACCAAATCTTTTCAGAGAAAGCCAAGGAATGACAGAGTCTTCCTGATGAAGTGAGTTTCCCCATTTATGAAGAGGTCAATTAATATATGATTCTGAGGCCCAGGTGGAGGTGCTTCACCAGATCCTCTTAGCTGTAGTGGATGTTAGCTCAGACTCCAGGCCATCCTCACATTTCTCCAGCTCTTTCTCATGAATCAAAAGGTCACAGGAGTTGACTTGAGAAACAAGGAGAAATGAAAGTAGCAGAAGAAACATTGACAGGTGATGCAATTAGAAACTCTGGGTGAAATAGCTCAGAAAATCTCCTAGGACCACTCATACAATTTGGGAGTCACATCATAAAATTAGGGAATAAATGTAATGAATTACTACCTAAATTAGTAACTTAATTGCGCTTACTACAAGTGTTCTGTCAAAAGGTATGTGTCCTACCTCTATATTGATGAGGAAAACAGAGCACATTCTTTCGTCACAAATTTCTACTGAGTATCTTCATCCAAAACAGAGATTGTTTTTACTCTCTACTTCTCTGTTATTTTCCTTTGGTGGTTCTAACAATGACATTTGAAAATGTTAACATCTTCAGACATAATTACATTTTAATTTAATCCATTTTTTATCAAATAAAACAAATTTTGGGGAAAATCTGTCTATGTACATTTTCTTCCATGGCATATTTATTTGATGATATTAAATATTATTTTCATAGTTTCATTTTTTAAAATGAGCAAAATGTTTTGTTAAATTAGCACTAATTAGTTGCACATTTTTCCTGTTTTTCCATCTCTGTATATGTGTAAGATATATCTTGACAACACCTCATATGTTTTCTTCATCTTCTTTCTTTTTTTCCCAAACACAGATTCATTGTGCATCTTAACAGAATCACATAAACTATTTTGGTGATATTCTCTCTCATTCACATTTCTGATCCTCCAGTGAATTCTTGCTATTACATATACTCAAGACAGATCCTGTTCTATCTTCTCATAAATATTTTAAGGATATTTTATGTTTTGGAATGAGTTTCATGAGTGTATACCAAATATGCATATACCTCAGTCGAGTTGACCATGCAGATGAATCTGTTTTTCTAACCTCCATCCATCTTCTATCATTCAACAGCTTTTGATAAATTTCATTTTATACCTCTTTATTCAACTTTTCAACAAAATTTGTTATTAATCTTCTAACATTGTCTTTCCCCTAATTGTGGCCTTCTTAAAATTGCTTCAAATTAGAACTATATATGATTGTCCTCTATGTGTTCACTGATATATTTAAATTTCAGTCCCCCATCCACTTATTATAGGATATATTTAACCTTTTTAACTGCTCTGAAAATCATTATGGAGGTTCATCAAGAAAGGAAAACTCAATGCCATAAAGCCCAGTGAAATTAGGATTGTGTATATCCAAAAATATTTTGAAAAGAAATAGTAGACGCATTCATTTCTCTTATATCCCAGTATATGTTTATAGCTATGAATATCATATTTTCTTTATTCCCTTTCTGCACCCAGGTTGACATCAGAGCTTGATTGCTATGAATACTCCTCCCATGTACATGGATATTCATGTTGAATCATATTTCTTCCATATGTACCCAAGTTGCTATAAAGCTCATTAAAATATGTGTCTTTTTTGGCATTGTCTAAACTTCCATTCTGATCTCCATATGTGTTGCACTAGTTTATAATGCCACACAACTATATATAGTTCCTGATTTATTTCAACCTCTCCAGCATTTGTTTTTATTTGTTTGAGTTGTGATAAGTATTCTGATGTGTAAGATGGAATTTGTGACTTTTTGATGTATATTTCCTTTGTGGATAAGAATTTCAAACATTTCATTTATTTATTAAACATTTACATTTGTACATGATTCCTAATCAGTGTTTCTTTCTTTTTTTTATATTTGATCAATTTTTAAGTTATAGAATTTGTGATTTTCCAACAAGTCGTTTAAATAAGGATACAGGTGGACCTGTTGCAACAATGAGAAGTACAAGTTGTCATGTCAAAAACGAATTTTACAATTGGGGGGGAGGATCAGGTTGGGGGAGAGGGAGGATGGGAAGGGATGGGAAGGGTAAACAAAGGAGGAGGCTACAATGCTTGATAAGAAATGTACTCACTATCTTGCCGATGTAATTGTAACCCCTCTGTACATTTTTTCACAATAAAAAAAGAATTTGTGATTTCTCCCATTCCAACAATTCACCTTAGTAAAAAATAAATATCACTACAAAGGTGCACAATTTACTAAAATCAACTGATTGTACATTTATAACACTGTTTTTTTTTTACAACCAGGCAATTATTTCAGTAAAGATGCCGAACATCTTTCACTTGAAAGATAGATTGAAAGGATAGTATCTCATATTAGCCCTAAGCTAATCTCAGAATTAAAAGTCACAGCCGAGGCCCTGAGTTGGGCTAAGTAAAATGCACTAACACAGTAAAATAGCATTTAAAGTGATCAAAGGGCTTCATAAGTTATTTTTAAAACAGCACCACCTTCAACAGTAAATGGTAAAGTTCACAAGCAGACCATAGGAATCTGAACATCAAGAAGATCAAAGGATAAAAGTATACAGAAGGACAACTTTAGAACGTTGACTCAGAATTGGGATGGGGGGAAAACCATTAGATACCAAAACTCAGTGCTGAAGGGAAGAAGTGTTTTACCCCAAACCTCAGCTGTGTCTGACTCTCTCACACCACACACACACACACACACACACACACACACACACACACACACACACACACACACACACACACACACACACACACACACACACACCTCGTGTACACAGAGAATCCAAGGGGCAGTTATATCTGGAACAATTAAACTTTTTTCCTCTTCCTTCTAGATAATCAAATGTGATGTTGTGGTTGACTCCACAGCCTCCCCACACCTGAGCAGAAGGAGAGAAAGGATGCCATAGACTGCAGGATGTCCTTGTGTACCCCTGGCTTCCTGTGTAAAAATGCAGTTTGTGGTCCCCTAGGCAGGGGCGGCCAAGCTGAAATGGAGGTACACTTTGCCTGGAGGATGGCACCCTGGAGTCCTGCATGCTTGGTGAACCAGGCATGAGAATCCTTGTGAGCATCTCTGTGATGGCCTCTCAGCGCTGTGGAGAAGTTGATACCTGTAGTTGGACATGGCAGAAGACAAGAGGACAGCAAGAATCCTGAAGGCAGGAGAGGCACAGGAGTGAATGTGCCTTTCTGTGGAGAAGATTAGGCCACGCTAAGGAAGTTCCCAGGCTGCACAAGGTGGCCACTTTGCAGGTCCCCAGATTCCTCACCCAGGCTTGTCCACAAAGCCTGGTCCTGATCCAGAGCTGGAACCTTCCCCGCTTCCCTGGGCTCGGAGCAGCAAGAGCAGTGAACTCGAGACATGCTTCCTACACCTGGCCTTTACAACTCAACAATTTCAGTCACAATTCTTCTTTCCCTGGTATCCTAGTCTCTGCTACTGTGTTCTACATAGTTCATAGTACTATGGTTCCAGGCACCTGATCCCTGACACCTGTGACACTGATACTTCATTGCCTAAGAAAACAAGGGCAGATTGGGCATAGCCAGTAGACTTGGGTACCCCTGGCCTCTTGAAGGCCCATTGGGACAAGTTATTCTTCAGATATTTAACATGAGTGACTAACTGGATGTGGAAAGGAAAGAGGTTATACAGAGGTGACTAGACACAGATATATAATTTTGCGTTTTAAAAATTATATGAACATGCATATACATGGTACTTTATTAATTTATGGAATAGTTGCATATAATTAATGCTATTCAATATTTTATGCTCTGTGATAGTTAACTTTTGAGTCTACCATTGTCAATAAGAACTGAGCTATTAACAAATGGAATTTCACTGTCAAATACTACAAGAAAATTATTGATGCTAGTACCAAAATGAAAGCCAGCACAGTTAAACTGAATAAAGCTACAAGTTTGAAAGGAGGGGGTTAGTGTTAACGGCTTCTACACCATGGAATCTGGGAAGAATACAATGTGTTTTGTTGAATTACTAGTTTTTTAACCTTGTTAGAAATCAGAACATTATTATTTATTCTTGCTTTTGGGGAACTCTTTAGTAAATGGTTTACAAAAAAAAATTATCAACATGAATTTGAAAATTCATGATGTGAATTATCAGATTAACATTATTTGCGAAGCTGCCCTGAGATGCAGGCAGGCGTGATTCCTTTTCTATTAAACTAATGAAATAAGCTTAGTTTTGAATGGATGGAGAGTCCATGACATTTGTTCCAAAACAAGAAGATACAGGAGGAAATTAAAGAGAAAGGAGAACCAAGTCTCCTGAAATTAGCAAAAAAATATAGAAATATAATTTAAAAAATTCATGGTCCAAAGCAAACCCTGGCAGGAAAGTTTGTGAGACTGTTATCTCCACTTAACCACCAGAAAAGAGGAAGTGTTGCGGTGGCTCAAGTAGTAGAGGGCTCCCCTTGATCTGAGGAGTTCAGGAACATGTTAACACTCAGGCCCAGAGTTCAAGCCCCACAACGGACAAATAGAAATAAAAAAAAAAAAAGATTAAAGCATCAAACAACCTGAAGATGTTGTCCAGAATAGAATGTGGCACTATGCATTTACATGACTTAGTCACTTGCAACTTAGTTTACCAGGGGAGGGTGGGTGATTTGTTTGTGAGCCAAAACCTGCAAAACTATTTTGCACTTTACCAAGGAAGGAGGGAATGGAGGAATAGGAAAGGTGTTAGATGGCCTGTCCTTTTGGTTCAGTGATTGTTTTCTGGAGTCAAATTCAGAGAAATTTCACTGGTAATCCTACGTGCATGAGGAATTATGGAGCCATGCATTGGAAGTGGCCTTTGTCCTGTACTTGGACTGGTTCCAACTGCCACTAGGTAATCCAGGTCCCACTTCAGGACCAAGATGCCTTGAAGACAAGTTACCCACCAGGCAGGTGGACCTAACCACAGCCAGAAACGGCAAAAAGTGCCATGTCAAGGGCAGCACGTGAGATCTAGACCAGACAGATTTTTTGTCATCCTCATTTTGTATTAATTTGATTCTACAAAATAATATACGGATTTTAACACCTTCCCCCTCTCCTCTCTCCCCCACTTTGGATAAAGCTCACAAAAATCCTGCCTCTAGCTCCCAGGACACATAACTCTTAGGTTTTCCCAATCGTATCCACGATAGAGAATGACTTAATTGTATTTTTGGGGGGTCCGGCCCTGGGGCCTGAACTCTGGGCCTGGGCGCTGTCCCTCGGCTCTTGAGCTCAAGGCTAGCACTCTACCACTTGAGCCACAGCGCCACTTCTGGCTTTTTTCATTTTGCTTATGTGGTGCTGAGGAATCAATCCCAGGCCCACAGGCATGCAAAGCAAGCACTCTACCACTGAGCCACCCAGGCCGACTTAATTGTATTTTGAACACATAAAGCATGTATATAAAACTAGCACATTTTGATCTTAGGAGAAAACAGCCTTGTTCCCCTCTAATTTGTTGACAGGCAGTTTTAGAGGAGAATATGTTTTCCTTTTTAGCTAAAAAGCTTGTAGGAAACTATGTTCATAATCTGGTTGCTCTTCCCCATACCTCAACACATAAAATACAAATTTCACTAGAATTTACAAGAAAGAATACAAAAGCCAAACATTGGGAATGCTCAGATACAGAAAGTTTACAAAACCCTGAATATAACTTGTTGTCTGAGGGAGGGGCTCTCTTTACATAAATTAATGAACCCAAAAGAGCAACCATTAGTACCTGACATGAGTGTCAATGGTTGCTCTTCCATTGACAAGGAGCGGGGCAGCCTGAGCCAGCGGGAGGATGCAGGGAAGGAAGCTTCCACACTGACCTGGGTACAAAAGTTGGAGTAACGACCTCTGGGCCTGTCTTTCTCCTCAGAACGCAGCAGAGTCATCCCCTGCTCCAAGATCTGGCGAATGGCTTCGATTCTGTCAGCCCCATCATGAAATGCAGTGTGAGATCCCAGGGAAGGGTCATTCAGGCCCTGGGCCTTCAGGCAGGTGCTAGAGTGCTTCAGTGGCACCATGCCATGTAAGCCACGCCCAGCTAGAGCTTCCAGCGACTGCAGCTGGCTCTGTGCTGTGGCACCCACTGAGGACTGCCCTAGCCTGCCAGAGAAGAAGAAGGTAGTGCAGAAAGTGGAAGGGCTGCAGCTAGGCTTTTACTTCACCAGAGGCCCCATCATGCCCAGTGGGCCCAGTGTGCCAAATAAAGAAGCTGCCATCTGAACTACTGATTTTATTGAGCAGTTGTAAATAAGGTGATACACAATAGTGTATGCACAATGTTATATCCTGAGTCTGTAGTTTCCAAAGGACATTGAACTCCATACTAGCAAGAATGGATTTTATTGTTTGTATTTATAAGGCCATAATGGCAAACTGAAATAGAAGTACAATAAAATTGTTATCCAAAAACATAGTATTAAATCTCAGAATTTGAAAAATAGTTGCATGTAAGTACTGCAAATGAAGTTATACTAGAATGGTAAAATATGCACAAACTATATTACTTCAGTTACATTCAAAAGTAATAAAAAGGAATTACAGAAAGAATACTGACTTTACACAAAATATTACAATGTTTTTAAAGGATGAAATAACATAGGTTATGTATATTGTTGTAATAAAACATAGTATTTCTATGTTCTTGTCCTGTTTATATCACTGAAGGAAAATATTAGAGAGTAGAAATTATATGTGGCACCAGTTGCTTCCGTTACCAAGAAAGAAGTGGCACTTCTAAATGTGCATCCTGGAAAGACCCTCATACCCAGCACACGTAGACCCATCAGAGGTCCATGTGATGACTCTGAGGGGCTCCAAGGTACCACAAGGCTGATGCATTGCATCTATAAAACCTTCACCTTTGTACTACATTGAGATTTAGGGAGTAAGGGGGCAATGGAGCTTATAAAAAGAGTCGTGATATTCCAAGAGAATGTCTAAAACACCAGTCCACACATACACATTTCGACTTTCTACCTGAACCTAGGCAAAAATACAGTGAACCAAAGAAACTGGGCCCTAGAACTAAGTAAAACTTACTAATCAGACATGAGTGAGGCAAGCAAATTTAGCCTAACACACAAATATGCAAAATATTCTTTGTTTATACAAATACACTTGGAAACAAAGTGCAATAGAAGATAGATACCTTGTATTAATACTTACTCAGCTAGACCACCTTGGCTCATAACTACAGTCTTATAGAGGAGAATTGAGCTCTTGTGAATAACAAGTCTGCAATATGACTTTTCCCAAATAACCAGCAAAAGCTTGGCTAGATCAGGTGCTGGTGGTTCATGCCTGTAATCCTAGTTTCTCAGGAGGCTGAGATCTGAGGATCGTGGTTCAAAGCCAGCCCAGGAAGGAAAGTCTGTTAGACTCATCTCCAATTAACCACTAGAAAACTGGAAGTGGTGCTGTGGCTCAAGTGTTCACCTTGACCTGAAGAGCTCAGGGACAGAGCCCAGGCCCCGAGGTCAAGCCCCATGACCAACAAGGTTTGAGGCATAACTTAAGTGGGAGAGTGACAAGCAAGCAAGCTGAATCCTTCAGTTCAAACACTTGTACAAGATAACAAGCAAGCAATCATACCCTCAACATTTTCTTTTCATGAAGGGAAGGAATGGGGTGGTTGTTCCATCAATTCTATCTAGGGAAATCATCAGTGACCTTTCTGACAATCCTCAAGCTGACAGAACCAGTAACTTCTCTTTTTAGGAGAATCTCTTTCTCTCTCTCTCTCTCTCTCTCTCTCTCTCTCTCTCTCTCTCTCTCTCTCTCTCTCTCTCTCTCTCTCTCTCTCTCTCTCTCTCTCTCTCTCTCTCTCTCTCTCTCTCTTTCTGTGTGTGTGTGTGTGTGTGTGTGTGTGTGTGTGTGTGTGTGTGTGTGTGTGTGTGTGTGTGTGTGTGTCCATTGTGGGGCTTGAATTCAGAATCTGGGAACTCTTCCTGAGCATTTTTGCCAATGCTAGCACTCTACCAATTTGAACCACATTGCCACTTTCAGTTCTGGTGGTTACTTGAAGATAAGCGTCTCATGGACTTTTCCTGCTTGGGCTGGCTTTTGAACCTCAATCCTCAGATCTCTGCATCCTGAGGAGCTAAGATTATAGGACTGAGCAACCTATTCCCAGCTAAGGGAAGTCCCTAACAGGATGGTCATCTGAATGACAATTAACCATTCTTATCATTTTCTGTCTGGTGCACAGTTGGACTATAATTTTAGCCATGTATTTACTAATAAGTTGTTTAACCCCTGTGCTTCCATGTGAAAAGTTAAGAGTTAACTGCTCAGAGAAGTTCAGAGTTCAGTGAATTAATACACAGTTCTATAAAGAGCAGATTTTGGCACACAGTAATACTTCAGAAATGCTATTTTTATAACAAAATACAAGTTGTGACAGTTATCCTCACATATTAAAACACATGGGATCATTTCACATTCATCTAAGGAAGCAACATCAAAAAGAAGAGCAGTTGTGATTATCTGTAAAAAGAAAACATTATTGGTTATATAGTATTGAATTCATTCATCTAGAATTTCTATAACTGAGAAGTACACATTGTATATTATTGAAAGCAGGAATGTTAAATCACTATTTAGACAAGGCTGAGACCAGCCAGTGTCACTGTCATTTGATATAGTTTTTCCAACTTTCAAAAGCTTGACAAGAGAGAACAAAAACAAGGATTTCTCAGCATGGTTGGTCAACCTGGCTGCTCTACAGGGCAGCACCAGCAGTTCAACCAGATGCTTAGTAACAGCTATGGCCAGTGGAGATTTGTTGACTAGCCCTCATGGAGATTGCCATCTCTTAGAGAGATCAGAGAATCACTTTGTCTTTTATGAATGCTACAGTATCTCCATAAGTATGAAGATTAGAATGATGCTATATTTTATTCTGTTACTCAACCTTATATCACCCAACTATATATAAATGTTCATTGGTTCAGAAAGAATATTATGTGTTCCCAGAGGTATCCAGTTAATGTATTTTCCAACATTCATATAAATTTACATGTCTTTATTTAGGCAAGTCACTGCTTAAGTCATCATGTTAACTATTAATCTTATTTTTCCCACGTATTTTGCAGTTTTTGTTAAGAAAAATAGAAAAAGGAATAGGAACTGGTTGGACTCTCCATTTCGACAGGTCTACTTACTGAGAATCAGCAAGCGGCAACCAACCTTCCCGCAGGAGTGGAGGCTACAAGGAGCTGGATTTGGAGGTGGGTTTTGTGGGGTCTGAGCCAGGGGGCAGAGGTTATCAAAAGCCTATTAGGGCAGAGAAAGGTAGGGACTTTCAATCAGCCCACAGTGGAATGTTGATGGCCAGGCTTGGGTCAGACTGCCCTGCCTGCACATCAAGTGCACACATACCTGGGCTTTGCCTGGTCCATATGTGCCTGAGACAGTAGGGCAGCGGTCATTCCTTCATATTCCATTTTTAGATACATAAGAAGATTGGGACAAGAGGGGAGAGGTAAGTCTTTCATATAGGGTCTTTGTATAGATAAAAGGATTGGGCTGGAAGAAGAAACCAGGAGTTGATAGACTCTTCTTTGGAGATTCTTTGTCTGGTCCTATTGGGGATTTATTATCCAAACTGTCCTGTTCGGAATTTATATTCCATTTGGGATTTTCTAGCAGAGGTATCATCCTAGTCCTGAACTTTCCTTTGTTTTTTTTTTTTTGTAGGCCATGGGGCTTTAATTCTAGGCCTAGGTGCTGTCCCTCAGCTCTTCAGCTCAAGGCTACTGCTCTACCACTTGAGCCACAGGCCACTTCTGGCTTTCTGGTGGTTAATTGGAGATAAGAGTCTCAAAGACATTCCTGCCTGAGATGGCTTTGAACTGTGATCATCAGATCTTAGCCTCCTGAGTAACTGGGATGACAGGAGTGAGCCATCAGTGCCCGGCTTTGGTCCTGCACTTCAGATGAGGTCAGGAATGAATTATTCCTGAGAACCGGGGGTGGGAGTGGTGGGAGGTGAGAGTCCATGGAAGCAACGTGGAGTTATGAGAACAAAGCAGGTTCTCATCAGCTTTGAATAGCAAATTAATTATTTTGATAATCACCAATAATTATGGCCTTTTTACTCTTAGGATAAGTCACACTGATAATATTGATATTTCTATATCTACATAGATATAGATTTTCACAGTGATATTTCCATAGTGCTAACCAGATGCTAGGCACTTTGTGTACATTCTTTCCCTTACATATACACACACTCCTTACAACAGCCCTTTAGCACAAGTACTATATTGTTACCATTTTACAGATGAAGAAAACAGAACCAAAGAAGAAAGATTAAATAACTTGTCCAGTCTGGTGAGTGGTGGAGCTAGAATTTGTACTCACCACTCTGGGTTCATGTCTATGCTCTTTAGACATGCTGCCATGGGCAGGTGAAGAATGAGTAAAAGTTCTAATGGTTTGAAGGTGAAGATGAATGGAAATATAGAGAATAGGAAATCAATACTTGCGAAAGCATGTCAGATGTGAGGACAGTAATAGAGGACAGGTATATCTGAGATTAAAAATAAGAGACATGAAGTGAACCCAGGGAAGGCACAGTTAGAGCCAGGGGTCCTGTGGAGGCCAGACCATGTAGGAATGGGCAGGTCAGATCAGAAACTTAAAGAAGAACAGGATTCAGTGAGCAAGAGGGCACAGTAGTCTGAATGCCATTTTGGCATACAAGGTGAGAATGCAGGGAGCCATGTGACAGCCAGATGACTGTGCTGTTGGAGGTAGGGTACAAATCACACAGGGCAGAGGGAAGGATTGAATTTGGGAGAGGTAGTCTCAAAAGGAGTTCCATGGGTGATTCCTAGGCTTCTAGTTTGTGGAAACAACTAAGGAGGCTCAGAGGCTTGTAATGAAAGTAATTTGCTAAATCCTGGATATGTGGAATACAAGGAATATATGGGATCAGGGGAGGTGTCCAGAAGTATACTGAAGGAAGGACTCAGAGATAAATTCTGGAGATAAACCTGACAGTTTAAGGTACAGGATACATAAGATCCCACAAACAGGCTCTAGAAGAAGAGACGCTGAAGGAAATGGCATTTTAAAAGACCAAGAAGATAAGGATGAGCCTACAACAGAGATACGGAGAGGCAGAAGGTAAACCAGTACAGTAATGTCAGAAGCCAGTGAGAGGACATGTTTAAGAAAGCAATAAAGTACAATGCTTCTGAGAACAAAGAAGACTCATGTTGAAACAACCATTACATCAGGAGACATGGTGACAGCTTCCAGAAGGACAAGAGGGCAGGAGTGAAGTGAGGAATGAGGATGGGGTATGGAAATGAAGAAAGAGGGAACACAACTCAGAAAGATGGAAGCATGAGAGAATGGAGTT
This sequence comes from Dipodomys merriami, assembly GCF_024711535.1. Classification (NCBI taxonomy): domain Eukaryota; kingdom Metazoa; phylum Chordata; class Mammalia; order Rodentia; family Heteromyidae; genus Dipodomys; species Dipodomys merriami. Next base: position 164,018 of record NW_027206200.1, on the reverse strand, counting down.
TCAAGAGAAGGTTCAGCAGATTTCTGAGTGCTAAGTACCTGTGGCTCACACCTGTAATCCTAGCTATTCAGCAGGCAGAGACCTGAGAACCACAGTTTGAAGCCAGCGTGGGTACACAAATCCTTCAGACTCTTATCTCCACTTATCCAGAAAAAACATAACTGGAGGCATGGCTTTAGCTAATGATGCCAGTCGTGAGCAAAAAAGTCAAGTGAGAGTCCCAGCGTTCAAGTCCCAGTGCCAGCATGAGAATGACCATATTTAAAATGTTGATTCCAAGACCAGATCTGGGAGAAAGAACATGAATTCAGAAGAGAAAAGCCGTAACTATGAAGCTTCTATGAATTAGAGAGAGAAAAGATAAAAAACTTGAAGAGCTGTGAGAAGATAGTCTTTTACCAGGAAGGCAGGAAGCTAGGAGGTGAGTGGCTATAAACAGGTTTGTAACTTTGACAGTGAGAAAACTGTGAAGTTCCCATCTGATGACTCCCACCTTGTTTAAGACACAAAGCTGCACAGGGAGAATGAAAGAGGAGGTGTGGGGTGAGAAGGAAAGTGTAGTGTCAGAGTTCTGAGCAGACAAGAAAGTCTAAGCTTTAAAGGTGGTAAAAGTGAAACCCTGAAACAGATTGCTAGGTGGAACTGAGGGCTCATTTCAGAATACTGGGAGTCAAGACATGCAGAGGTTTCAAATGATTACAATGCCTGCCTATGGGTTCAGGTAGGGTGGACAACTGTGAGGAGTCATCGAGCTTGGGTTTGGTTAAGCAAGATCCCAAAAGAACTCGAAAAGACAAGTGGACTTAAGGTATAAACCTGCTAGATATAGACCAGGCACCTAAGCTACAAGAAGAAAAGCGAGAAAAGAGAGACTTGGCGAGAGTAACAGAAGAAATGAGTTGAACATGCTACTGATGGAAAGAGGTGGGCAAAAACAGAATATTTGAATTTAACCCATTAATTTTATTAAAACCCGTTAGAAGGGGACACAAGTGGGTCATGCTGCATGTTAGCTCTTCAGAAGACTGAGATCCAGAGGATTGCAGTTTGAAGCCAGCCCAGGCAAAAAGTCGTAGACTCCATCTCCAAAATAACCAGCAGCAACCAAGTGGTGCAGCACTAGATGTCGGCAAGCTGAGCAAGAGCTCAAGGCTCCAATTCAAACCACAGTATCTAAAAAAAAATAAATCACTCATTAGCAATTGTGTAGACTTTAAGTCAAAGCCCAGAAAAACAAGAACCAGGATATTGGTGCTAGCAAGAGGGGAAGGCTAAGGGAGCAAGGGGAGAAGGGTAGATGAAGGGGGAAGGGTGGAGAATGCAGGCAAGAATCCATAACACAGAATTGAGAAACATTAAGGGAAAGGGTGTTGCAAAAGGGAGTGTGTAAAGATGTTGATGTGGTGACACAAATCATGATGCAGAATACACATAAATTGCTTTATTAAATTGCAAAACATTCAATACATAACCTAGAATTAATATAAGTAAAGGGAAGGGTGGCTTGGAGGATTGGGGGAGAATGCTGAAAGGATAACATTGATCAAGACACACAATATTCATAAACTGCTCTGTACGAATACCTAAAGATAACAAAAATATTTTTAAAAAGCAAGCAGGGAATGACTATGGTCATAAGGCAAGACACAATGCCATCTACTGTTAGCAAGAAAAAAATGGGAATGTAAGTTTCAGACCCCAAGTAAGTTGACTAAGTTAAAAAAAATTACTCATTAGATAGCTTGAACTGCATTGCTTCTTATTAATACATTAAGAAGATGCATGAAAAGATTACAATCCAATGAGGAAAATATGCAAAACACCCTACTTGGCTTGGGACTCCTCATCCAGGGCACCCAGGGTCTCTTCCTCCAAGGTTTCTTTCTTTGGGGCCGTTAACTCCATGCCACTGAACAACAGCAAAAGGCTCTGCAGTGATATGAATGAATTACACCAATGCTTTTACAAACATAAGCTCACAAAAAAAACAATAACCTATTTCTTCTTTTTCCAATAAAAGCAGTATTAGGGTTTGAACTTAAGAGCATTGCATTGAAGGAAGATTTTCCTACTTATGCTTTCTGCATAGCTGAGATTATAGATGTATACCCCCAACCAGGCTTGTTGATATTCAGTCTTTTCTCCAAGATAGCCTCAAACCATGATCCTCCCAAGTCTTTAGAGATTACAAGTGGGAGTCACTGAGCTCAAGTTTAGTGTCTTATTTCTTAAGGGTTTGCTTTTCAAGGAGTTCTGTACACATACAGCTGCCACACCAAAATGAATTTCTTATCCATATAAATTTCCACAATGTGAAAAGTTCTTTTATAATAGAAATTTCCATAAAAAATCTAAAATTAAGAATGGGATATAGGCCAGGCACCAGTGACTCATGCCTATATTCCTAGCTACTCAGGAGGCTGAAATCAAGAATCACAGTCCAAAGCAAGCCTAGGCAGGAAAGTATGTGAGAGTCTTATCTCCAGTTAATCACCAGAAAATCAGAAATGGAGCTGTGGCTCAAAGTGGTAAAGCACTAGCTTTAGTGCATTAGCTCAAATGGTAGAGCACTGGGCTTACATGACCAGGTCCTGAGTTCAAGCACCATGATCAGCATGAGAGACAGAAAGAGAGACAGAAAAAATGAAAGAGTGAGCATGCCATCAATATTCTTTTTTTCTTTTTTCTTTTTGTCAGTCTTGGGACTTGAACTCAGGGCCTGGCACTGCTCCTGAGCTTCTTTTACTCAAGGCTAGTACTCTATAACTTGAAATACAGTGCCACTTCTGGCCTTTTCTGTTTATGTGGTACTAAGTAATCCAACACAGGGCTTCATGCTTGCTAGGAGAGTACTCTAATATTAAGGCACATTCTCAGCCTCAAACATAAATATTCTTAAACTACAAGCATTAAAAATACTCCCAATAAAAATAAGACTATGTTGGGCCTGGCACCACAGAGTGTGGTTGGGGTAAGAGACCAACAAAATGCTGGTGTAGTGTTTACACCTGCCACAAGAACTATACAGACATGGGAGCTATTACTTGGCAGGCTGTGGTCAGGCTAGCCTGGGTAAAAAGCTACTTTATTCAAAAAATAATGAAAAAGGATTGGGTACATAACTCAAGTGATTGAGCCTCTGCATGGCTAGTGCAAGGGCCCTGAGTTCAAACCTAGTACTCCCAAGAGGAAGAAAAAGACCACCGAACAAACTCAGAAAATGGCAATAAGGTAGAAATAAATTTTAAAAAAAGGATCACATATGATTATAAATAAGCTGGTAATAACTAATCCAGCAAAACAAGACTTTGAATTAATTTATATTCTATTTCATTTTAATATACCATCTACAGACGAAATACAGCACAACGAAAATTTGAATTTTAATTCACATGACCTCATTCTTTTCCTTTCTGTATTGACATTAATACTATTTGAACATAACATTTTATGAAGGCCCAGACAAAGAAATATTACTTTTAGTAAACTATTAAAATGTAGAATTGGATGTGTGGCTCAAGTGACACAGGCTTGGTCTAACAAGCCAAGCTCAATTCCCAATATTGCTGGGAAAATATTACAGTCATATACAGAATCCAGCATTTTTTTCATCCTAGTGCAGAAAAATAAGTGTTCAATGATGGCTTTTTAAGGTTTCAAAGTACATATAAATTAAGCTGCATTAATAAAATACATCTCAACTTAAATATTGTGTGTTCTAAACACGTAGAAACTGCAATTAGTTTGAAAAGACCCTTACAATTAAAGGAGGTACTCTTAAGGAAGGGACCCAAAAGTGGAATGAATGCCTCTGTGCCAGTGAACCTGTAAAATAATATTTATCAACATGAATGCCAGTAAATGGCAACAAGTTTTTAATATTTTTTTTCCCATTGTTGATGAAGATGGTGTTGTTTTTTTTTTCTTTTTGGTCTTTATTTCTTGTTTTTTGTCTGTTTGTTCCTTTAACTGTCTTTGGGGGGTAAGAGGAGGCAAAGAAATGGAAGAACCAAGGGTAAACAAATGCAGCAGTGATACTCAGTAGACACTATCAGGAAAATGAACTGTACAACTATACAATTTGTAGGTAGAGATGGGAGAGGGAAATGGAGAGAGCAAAGGAAGGGGTGAAATTGCCACCAAAGCAATATATTCATTATCTGCTTATGAAATGGTGACCCCTCTGTACATCTCTTTAATAATTAGTAACAGGGACTGGGAAATTAACTAAGTGGTAGAGTCCTTGTCTAGCATGCATGAGGCCCTGGGCTCGATTACTCAGCACCACATAAGAAGAAAAAGTTGGAAGTGGTGTTTTGGCTCAAGTGGAAGAATACTAGCCTAGAGCTGAATAGCTCAGGGACAGAGCCTAGGCTAAGGGTTCAGGCCCCATGATCAACAAAGAAAAATTACTAACCATTTTTTTTAATCTCACAGTTTCTTTTTGCCATAAATTTTGATTAACTTCCACTTTGGTTTTGCTTTTGCTTTTGTTGTACAGGTTCCTGAGTCTTGAGCTCAGGGTCTCTCTCTCTCTCTCTCTCTCTCCCCTCTGTCAGCTTTTTCTCTCAAGGCTGGCGCTCTACCACTGGAGGTATACGTTCACTTCCGGCCTTTTTTTTTTTTTTTACTGTTTAACTAGAGATCAGAATATCTATCTCAGGTTCATCTGCCTGAGCTGGTTTCAAACTTTAGTTCCCAGATCTCAACCTCCTAAGTAGCTAGGACTATAGATTTAAGCAACAAGTCCCTGGCATTTCAAAAAAATATCATAAAATAGTTATAGTTGTGACATTTCCACATAATGTTACCCTCCCTCTTCTCAAAACAATTTCAACAGGTTTGACAAAAATCTACTTAAACCATATTCATTCTATTTTCCCTTAGTCAACCCTATTACTAGTACTCCACCCTAGCCTCTCTCTCTCCCCCAACTTGATATTGATCAACAGCTTTCATGTAATTTTCATATATAGTTACAATGTATTTCAATATTATTCATTCTTTTCCCCTTCCCCTTCTCCTCTTAAATAGACTTGTAGACTCAAATTGTATGTCTGCCCATAATAATAAAAGTAGAATCATGTCTACAAATACATATGATTTTTAGGTCTAACTTTTATATAGGAGAAAAAAACATATATCTTGTGGGGGTTTTTTTGTTGTTGTTTAGCTTAGCTCATTATGATGTCTTCTAATTATATCCATTTTTCTGAAAGCGACTTGATTTCATTTTCCTTCATGGCTGTGTAACATTCCATGGTGCATCAATACCACTTCTTCTTTATCATTCAAGAAGATTCCAATGCTGGGCTCCAGCGGCTCATGCCTGTAATCCTAGCTACTGAGGAGGCTGAGATCTGAGGGTCAAGGTTCAAAGCCAGCCCGGGCAGGAAATTCCGTGAGACTCTGATCTCCAATAAACCACTAGAAAACCAGAAGTGATGCTGTGGCTCATGCGGTAGAATGCTCGCCTTAAGCTGAAGAGCTGAGGGACAGTGCCCAAGCCCAGAGTTCAAGGCCCACCACTGACCAAAAAAAAAAAAAAAGAAGAAGAAGAAGAAGAAGATTCCAGCTGTCTGATTCCATTATTTGGCTATTGTACACAGTGCTGTAATAAACATGAGTTATTCTGACATCTTTCTGGTATATTGATTTATTCTATTGACATATGCCTCATACTAGTACAGTGGAGTCTTTGGAAGGGTTTATTTTTAGACTGATATCCATAATGATTACACTAGTTTACATTCCCACCAAAAGACTATAAAGAGAATCTCATTGCAGTATTAATTTGCATGTTCTTTATTATAACTAAGGCTGTTGGACATTTCCTGATGACTTTATTAGCCATCCTGTTATTCTTCTTTAAACTATGTAATTACATTATTTGTGGGGTTTTTTATGTCTAATTTCAGTCCTCTGTATAGTATGGATATCAATCCTTTATTTGTTGGATAAGTGGCAAAGATTATTCTCTTATTCTTTGAGTTGTCTCTTGATTCTGGTCGCTTCTTTTGCTTTGAAAAAAACTCTTAATTTGATACTGTCCCATTTACCCATGTTTATTTCCATTCTCTGGAGTCCTATTCAGAAAATAATTACCTGTGTTTCATAAGTTTTCTTATATTATTCTGTAGTAGATTTAAAACTTCAGTTCTCATTTTGAGCTCTCTGTACCTCTTGGAGTTTTTGTTTTTGTTTTTGTTTTTAGAAGGTGACAAAAGGCCCGTTTTCAGTATCCTAAGTGGATGACCCATTTTCCTAACACCATTTATTGAAGAGTTTTTTTTTTCTCCAATGTGTGTCTTTTGGCTCCTTTGTCAAATATCAGTTGGCTACAGATCTGCGCTCTTATTAAAAACTTTTACTCTATGAACAAGATGTTTTTCTTTTCATTTTTAGTTGCAAGTCCTGGGCCTGAACTCAGGGCCTAGCTACTGCCTCTGAGGTATTTTTCCCAAGGCTAGGATTCTACCACTTTAGACACAACTCTACTTCCAGCTTTTTGGTGGTTAGAGATAAGGATCTCACAAACTTTCTTTTTTTCTTTTCCTTCTTCTTTCTTCTTTTTTATTGTAAAAATATGTACAGAGGGGTTACAATTACATGGGCAAGATAGTGAGTACATTTCTTAGCAAGCATTGTAGACTCCTCCATTGTTTACCCTTCCCATCCCTTCCCAGCCTCCCCCCGCATCCCCACCCAATTCTCCACCTTAACCAATGTTTTAAAGTTCGTTTTCTACATTACAACTTGTACTTCTCATTGTTGCAACGAGTCCACCTGTGTCCTTATTTAAACGACTTGCTTTTCCCCTTCCCCTCCACAACTTATACCACATCAAATACAGTGAAAGCAGGGGTTATACTGTGGGGGAGGGACATACAAAGCAACAAAGAAATAATCTTATGACATTGCCCCATTTGTTAGGAAATGGAAAGACTTGGAAAAAATTATATCAAGTGAAGTAAGCCAAGCCCAAAGAAACATAGGTCGCAAGTTTTCCCTTATTTGCAATATCTAGTAAATGTAAGAGTCAAGCAGAAAAGGTCAGATAAGGTGATGTTAGGAAAATGAAACCTAAGTCATGTAATTAAATGTTTTTTTTTTTCTTTCATGCATTTGTTTCTAACGCATTTATACGATTATTTCTCACAAATTTTCTTAACATGGCTGGCAAACAACCGTGATCCTCAGCTCTCAGCATCTTGAGTAGCTAGGGTTACAGGCATGCACCATTGGTGCCTGGCTTTAAACAAGATCTTAACTCAAATGTATTTGATGTATTAAAGGACGCACACCTAGTTGAAGCCCCTTCATAAATGCTCACATCTACCCATCAGACAGACCCCAGTGGGTCACTTCATTTTTAAGCACCCAGTAGTCCCAAAGTCTAGCAAAATAGCAATGCTAAGTTATTTTAATATTTTCTTTGTTCTCTTGCCATGAAACAAACCAAGATTAAAACACAAAATGAGTCATCAATGGCTCGTGACTACAACCATAAGTACCAAGGAGTCTGAGATTGAGTGATGTGGTTCGAAGCCAGCCCCAAAAGGAAAGTCCATGAGACTCTTATCTCAAACTACCAAAAAAGCTGGAAGTGGAGCTGTTGCTTGCTTCAAACAGAATAGCACTAACCTTAAGCACAAAAGCTCAGGGCACAGAGCCCATGCCCAGAGCCCAAGCTCCAGGACAGGCACCCACACACAATAAAAACCCTACAGACATACAGTTTGTACTGTTTGGCAATTAATGACTAAGAAGATGTGGGGAAAGAGAAAAAGGGAAACACAAACACCTGAGACTATAAAAATCAGCATTTATTAAACTTGAGCAGTGAACTGATTTTACAGAGAGGAAAAATCACAAATCTACCCTTTGTGTTGACCTAAATTATTTTATGCATAAATTCAAAACTCATGGTGTACTAACAGCTTATTGAACCATTTGATCAAATCTACAAAGATGAGCAGCAATTTGTTTTGACAAATAATGTTCTGCTGAAAGCAAACTGACAATGCTAAGTTCATTACAAGAAACAGCCCGAGAGATTCTGTCTATACCGTGACTTGTTATGCTAGAGAAAAGCATGCCTCTTTGTGTGACTAGGCTCCAAAATTGCTGTTGAACATTTCAAGGCTTTTAGTACCTAGCTCAAATGTAGTCAGCCTTCACACTGAACCCAAATCTCTAACAGTGGATGGAGTTTCATCAAATGTTACCTGGTAACATACAATTACCTGCTCTCAACCGTATAAACTCTAAGGCAGTATTATTGAAAACTCATGTGTGGTTGTCTATTAAGCTTTTATCAAAATACTATGTTTTTAAATGATATTGATGACACTCCATGCCAGACCTGTGAAGGAAACTCAAAACTGTTAGAACTACTTAGTCACGTGAGTCTGTCCTTTATTCTATTCACTACTGCCAGTGTTTTCGGCATGAGCCAGGGATGGACTGCACATCACTTCTCATTCACTTCTTCACAGATCCAAAGTTCACATGACAGCACTGACTGCACATCAGCTGATTACAAAAAACAGGGACTGGGGACTTTGCTCATTGAAAGAAAACTTGCTGGCAAGTGCAAAAATTTAACTTCAGACATCAGCTCTGAAAAATACAGAAACAATTAAACAACAAACACAACTACAACCACAACCACAAAAAGTGACTCTTACTTGTTGTTGGTGGCTTATACCTGTAATTCTAGCTACTTAGGAGGATAAGATCTGAAGATTGTGGTTCAAAGCCAGGCTGGGCAGGAAAATCAGTGAGACTCTTATCTCTAAAAATCTAGAAGTGAAGACATACATGGTTCAAGTAGAGTGCTAGCCTTAAGCACAAAAGCTCAGGGTCAGTACCCAGGCCCTAAGTTCAAGCCCCAGATTCTGCACACACAAAAATATCTTACTCTAAGACTTATTTATGAACTAGCATCACCTAAATTAGTGACAAACAAAAACAAAATGAATGCCACAAGATATGTCTTCCTAACACCAATCTTGGAAGCCCCACAAATGGCACAGCCACCTCTACATACCCACATATAAATATTATGTGTGTATGTGTATATATGTATATATACATACATACGTACATGTAATTGAAGTAAAACAAGAGATCATTGAAACTACGGAATTTGAGATTGAGCAACCACTCAAAAAGTTTCTGTTCCGGTTCCATAGAAGAGAATTGTGGTAAACCTAATTTTACTTTTGCCATTATTATTTTATACATTTGTCTTTTAGAACAGATACTCAAGGAAAAGAAGTTCTGTCTGGCATAGTGGAACAGAGTGGAACACTAGCATTCAGGAGGTGGCTGTAGCAAGCTCACAAGTTAGAGGCCAGCCTGGGACACAGAGAACTCCAGGTCACCCTGGAACTTTCTCCAGAATAATACTAACAATAAATAAAAACAAGATTGCATAAAAAGCTTAGATTCTTTAAAAGAAGAAAAATAGAAATACAGATGCATCAAGTTTTCTAATTTACAGAAAGGTGGTCTTACACAGTTTCTTGCTCTACACCGTGCCTTACCCTACAGTATATCCTATCACTTTCTCAGCAGACACCATGAAGGCCAAAACTACTGTAAAAGCAAACAAATACCTACTCTAACTAGCAGAATTGGCAAAGATCTAAAGTATCATGAAGCCATAGAGAAATGTCTAACAGGAGCATAATACAGGAGAAACTTCTCTTGGAGCTGCAACCCACATCTACAAATGACTATAAAGTAAGATGCAATACCAAGAAGCTAAAAGAACTCTGAAAGGTCTCAGAGAAGTATATAATATATGGGTATTTAGAAAGCTTCTTGAGACATACATAAATATGCTACGCCATATACTTGTTAGGGCATCACCAAGTATGTAGACATCTGTCACAAATCATTTAGCAAATATAAAATTAAAAAGCTCTTTAAAAACAGTTTCAAATGTAAATGCAACAGAGCAAACTTGTTTTAAAAATTATTACCTAGAAGCTGGGCACTGGTGGTTCAGGCCTGTGATCCTAGCTTCTCAGGAGGCTGAGCTCTGAGGATTGCAGTTCAAAGCGAGCCCTGGCAGGACAGTCCATGAGACTCTTATCTCCAATAAACCACTGAAAACTGGAAGTGGTGCTGTGGCTTAAGTGGTAGAGAGCTAGCCTTCAGCTGAATAGCTGAGGGATAGCAGTCAGGCCCAGAGTTCAAGTCCCACGACCACCATCACTAATAACAGCAAAAAGTTTTCACCTACGTACTTATACCAAAAAAAAATTATCTCAGTAATTCCAAGCTCCCAAACAGTCTCTGCTTAGGTATATCTAATTATAAAGCATAATTCAATGATCACAATTCTCAATATAAGCAAATACAAGTACACAGACTTTCACTTCATCATAGGCTTTCAGGGGACACAAATTCACTCCTTACCTGGTGTCTTTACCTAATCCCCAGCTACGAGATACATATCCACACATGCTGTTTCAGTTCTAGTAGCTCTAGAGAAATGAAGAGTATTCCTTTAGCATACAATTGACACTCTAGTCAATTTCTACATCAGAAAAAGTGGACCATAAAAGTTGTCCCAGGATCAGCCTTTCACAGAGTAATACCATATTGATATGAAGTTGGTTAAATATTCAGACATAATAAACAGATTCATGTATTACTGAAACTTATGTGCAAAATAGTATTTATAAAGTGACTTAGATTTTATAATTCTCACTGTATCTTTCAAAATCTCGTTTCCCTCTCTGGTCAAATTCATCAAAAGCTCTGTTCCCGGGACCACCTGTGCCTGTGCTTAACATGCCCCTCTTGGGCCTCCACATCATCTCAGTTGCCTGTCTCCATCAAACCTGTCCACTGGTCTAGGAAAAGGTGGCAATGCCATATGATAAGAGAACCCAAGCCTCTGCCTGTGTTCTGCCACATCCAGTCTCCTGGATGGTGTGGTACACCATCAGGCTCTGGTGTGTAATCTCCTGCCCACTTTCCCTTCTGCCCATCCTCCTGCTTTCTGAGAACCTCCTTTTTTTCTACTAGGCTATAATCTCCTAAGATGTAGTTCTAAAGGACTACATCATTTTAATTATTTTAACCGTTGTTTATTAACATTTTTATGTGTAAAGTCTTTTCAAAACATTTGCCATAAAATAAAATTACTTATTTAAAAGAGATCCTGGCCAGGTGCCAGTGGCTCACACCTGTAATTCTAGCTACTCAAGAGGCTGAGATCTGAGGAGCACAGCTCCAAGCCAGCCCAGAGAGGAAAGTCAATGAGACACTATCTCCAATGAACCACCAGAAAACTGGAAGTAGAGCTGTGGCTTAAAATGGTAAAGCACTAGCCTTGAACAAAGAAGCTCGCAGAGAGGGCCCAAACCCTGAGTTCAAGCCCCATGACTGACCAAAACAAAAAGGGATCATGAAATCAAGAAATCCAGAGCATTAATCCAGAGCTTCAATACTTGCACCAGTAACATTATACTATCATTTTCTCATGGCTAAGAAAAGCCATTCTTTCCACAATAGAAAAAACAAAAGATCCCATTTACAATTTTCTTTTCTTGAAAAGAAATGCCGAAGTACTGATGATTAATTTTGCTTTTCATATAAAAGACTATTCTAAATAAATTCTCTACATTGGCTTTTCCATCCTCTAACGAAATCCAAAACAATTTTAAAAAGGATTTTTTTTCTGATTTAAAATTCTATTCTTTTCCAATTTTCTTTATTAGCATTTAATATAATTTTGAGAAAAAAAGAAATTATTTTTAACCTATCAAAATCCCTTATGGAAATTGGACTAGACATAGAATTACAGAAAAAAAAATCATGGCACAATATGAATTGTTGAAATATAGTCCAAAGGGTAATAATGTTTTAAATAGTTTTTATTGAGATTAAATGATTACATGAAATTCACAAATTTCTCACTATTGTGCAATAGTAATACTTAGTTAAAGTCGTATACACATTTTAACCTTCACAATGCAAAATTGTCATTATCATGGTCTATAGTTTGTGAATTGCATAAGCTTTGACAATACAACTATTTCTTTCAAATCGGGTGATATGTACCTTTCTTTCCTTTTGTTTAGTGCATGCTGCTCCCTCTTTCCCTCTCATTCCCTCACTCTCATTGCTGCCCTTCAGTTACTTAGTTCATTTTCATCAATGTCTGGTGTAGCTGATGGGCCCCTCTGTTTTGTGTTTTCCCATTACCCTCTGATTCTGTGTCCTCCTCCTAGCTTCCCTCAGATGTGCACACATATATGGAATATATATGCATATATATACATCATATTTATGGTCAAGAATATGGAGTCATTTAGAAATGATATGACAAATTAAGTAGTGGTCCCTTGTTTCTTGAGTCCTGTTTATTTTGTCATATCCTTGCATTTTGGTTTTAACATCCACATATCAGGGAGCCATGTGCCATTTGTCTCTCTGATCTTGGCTTACCTTGTTCGAAATGATTTGTTCTAGTTCTACCCATTTCTCTGTGAATGACATTATTTTGTCCTTTCTAATGGCTGCATATTTCATTGTATATAGGTACTACAATTTTTTGATCCATTCACCTGTAGTGAGGCATCTGAGTTGTTTCCAAATCTTAGATATTGTGAACAGTGCTGCAATATACGTGGAGGAGCAAGTGTCTTTCTATCCTGGTTCTTGTTGCTCAGGGTAGATACCTATGAGTGGTATAGCTAGGTAATAGGGGAGGTCTATATTTAGCTTTCTGAGGACCCTCCAGACTGCGTTCCAAAGTGGTTGTATTAGTATACATTCCCACCAGCAATGCAGTAGGGTTCCTCTTTCGCCATATCCCCTCCAGCATTTGTCTTTGGCTGAATTTAGGATGTGGACCATTCTGATTGGGGTAAGGTGGTGAACATTTCCTCATCTGTTTCTTTGCCATTTTTATATCTTCTTCTGAGAAGTCTCTCTTTAGCTGCTTTTCCATTTAATATTTGGATAGATTTGGGAGGGGGTAGTTTCTTAAGTTCCTTGTATATAGTGGATATTAGGACTTTCTCTGATACATTGCTGGTAAATATTTTTCCCAGTTAATTAGCTGTCTTTCTTGTTGTGTTGCTATTTCTTTATCTATGCAGAAACTTTTTATTTTAAGGTAGTCCCATTTGTCAAGTATCTTTCCAATTTGTTGTGACCCTGGGAATCTGTTCAGGAAGTTCCTGCATGCCTGTAAGTTCAAGTGTCTCTCCTACTCTGTTCTGCAGTCCATTTTGAGTTGATGCTAGTGCATGGAGACTGGTTGGGGTACACTTTTAGTTTTCTGCATGTGTCCACCCAGTTTTCCCAGCACCAATAATTCTTCCCCTGTATGTCTTTGGCTGTTTTGTCAAATATCAGCTGAGTATAGGTATGTGATTTTACTTCTGGATCTTCTAATCTGTTCCATTGTTCTTCGAGTCTGTTTTTGTGCCAATACTAAGCTATCTTTGTTATTATGGTTCTGTAGTAGAGCATGAAATCTGGTATCGTGATCCATCCTGTGTTGTTTCTTTTACTTATAATTGCTTTGGCTATTCTAGGTCTTTTGTAAAACAGAAATCTTTAAAAAAATTCTACCCAAAACTTGAACAGCAAACACATATATGGAAAGTAACATCAGGGAAAATCAGTCCTATATTTATAGAAATCTAAATCAGATAACAATAAAACACAAAAGTCTTTTCAAATATATTAATGATAGAAACCAAGCCTAAAAACATCCCTGTGTTCTGGTACACTGTAATGCTTGAAAACAGAATATATTCCATATACATTTCCCCTTTGCTTTTTTGTTGTTGTTGTTTTGGGCTTACTGTTTGTTTGAAACGTGGTTTTCCTAATCTAACCCAGGATATGAACTTGAAATTATCCTGCTTCAGCCTCATAATTACTAGAATATCAGGTGTAAACCACCATACCAGGTCTTCTGTAATTTAAAACCTGATGAAATGAAATAATCTTGTACTCAGGAAGTTTAATATTTGACAAACTCAAACACAAAAGACAGAAAATAACAAATGGTTCAAGAATCCAGAGCTTGGTGCCAGTGGCTCACACCTGTAGTCCTAGCGACTCAGGAGGCTGAAATCTGAGAATTGTGGTTCAAAACCAGCTTGCTCAGGAAAGTCCATGAGATCCTTATCTCCAGTTAACTACCAGAAAACCAGAGTTAGTGCTGTTGCTCAATGTAGTACAGAACTAGCCTTGGGCAGAAAAGCTCAGGGACAGCTGTGCTCAGACCAATTTCAAGGCCCAAGATAAGAAAAACAAAATGACACTTCCCTACATATTTTTCACATGACTCATTAACAGGAGACCACTTCTAGTGCTCCTACCAAATGTAAATGGCAGTGTTCCTCCAGGAAAAAAGAAATCAGAGAAACACAAACCATGGTGTGTGTTACAAAAAGAACTGATCTACACTCTATTCCTGATTAAAGAACGTAGACCACCTCATGAAATTTGAATGCAAATCAGATAATTTAAAGAATCAGGTAACAGTGCTATATTAATATTAACAATTGTTTTTGACACTCACACATCGTACTTTCAAATGACAAAGAGAAAAGTATGTATGTAGAAAAGGAGAGAATGATAAAGCAAATATGTTAACAAGTTGATAATTAGGGAATCCAGATGAAGGGTATAAAAGAATATTTCATATAATTCTTGCAATTTTTTGGGGTCCAGTAATGGGGCATGAACTCTCGGCCTGGGTGCTGTAACTCAACGTTTCAGCTCAAGGCTAGTGCTCTACCACTTGAGTCACAGTGCCATTTCCGGCTTTTTTCTTTTTGCTTATGTGGTGCTGAGGAATCAAACCCAGGGCCTCAGGCATGCAAGGCAAGTGCTCTACCACTGAGCCACCTTCCCAGCCTCGCAATGTTTTTTTTATAAATCTAGTTATTTTAAAAAAAAAAAGAAAATGTCAATACATTGTCTCATATCCCTGTGCCCCTACCATTACATATGTTATTTCACAGATTTTCATGTCACAAAAATCTATCTTTTTCAAGGCTACCCTACTTATTATTTTAAAAAAAAAGGTAGCTGGGTGGGGTTGGGAGATAAGGAAATGATGAAAGGGTGACAGGAATCAAGATGTATTGTATTCAAAAGCTGACATGTTCAATTGTACTTTTTAAAGTTCCGTACTTTTTAAAAATGGTTGAAATATGGGCTTTTGCCTTTGAACAAAATTTTCATTTTTTTATAGAATAAAAGTCTGAATAGAGAAAAAAATACATAAACCTTTCAAAAATATAGTTCTGATCTAAGAGGATTTTCATATATAAGTAGCCATTACGGAGAAAATTTGAAATAATCACCAAAAATAAAGTGAGCTTTTCCAGAACTTTCTCAAACCTTGTGGCAGATCCACCAGGTTGTAGATTGCTGTTTTATGTGTCCCTTCTAGTTAGTCACCACACCCCTTCAGATGAGCTGCTCTCTACTACATGTGCTTTATTCACTTAATGTAATCAACTCTAGCAGGGGTGAGGCACATTTGACTCATGGGTCATTTAAGACCTGAAAAATCATTTGGTACATTACAGATTATAAATATCCAAAGGGACCGTGGCAGAAACAGGTTCCTCACCCCAGCCTTATAAAGCCATGTTCTTTGGCTAAGACATTGTTTAGGACAAGGTCCTAAATGAATTTGGTAGTCAGGAAGTCAAAACACTTTGAGAACCTTGACTCCCTAGACAAAGAACTATCTTGCTAACAGAAGGCATAAGATAAATAATAGCTACCTTTGTAGAAGGCTCTGCCCTGATTCAGGAGACAGAATGCACCAGCCCTATGCCTCACTTCACACCAGACAACTTTCCAGAGATTGGTATCATGTATCATATTAGACTTTTTTTCATTCATCTCATGATAGTCTACTTAGCAGATCATAGAATTAAGAATCTGTTTTAATCTGCTTAGGAGTCTGAATTCATAATGCTAAATCAAAACCCTAATTATATCCCTATTCTAAAATTAGCTCCTTAGTCTAAAACTTCATGTACGCATTATCCTGCCCATGTAATTGTAACCCCTCTGTACAGTATGTTCACAAATAAAATAAATAAATAAATAAATAGATAGATAAATAAATAAAAAGAATACAGTACACCCATCTGTTTTGGTTTTGTTTTGTTTTGCTGTACTAGGGCTTAATTTAAGGTCTGTAGCCATGCTACAAAGGCACTCTACTTGAACCACGCCTCGAGTCCCTTTTGATTATTTACTTGTTTATTTTTTTCTGGTGTCAGTATTGGTGCTTACACTCAGGACCTTGAGCTTTTACTTACCATTATGTTTTTACAGCTGCTTCTCTATTAGGTTACACCTCTAGACTGGCTAATTAGAGAAAAAATATTATGGATTTTACTGCTTGGGCTGACTTCAAACTGTGATCCTCAGATCTTAGCCTTCTGGGTAGCTAGTGTTACAGATGTGAGCCACTAACGTCCAGCTATTTTGTTACTTTTGTATTCTTGCTTTTGTTTAGGCCAGCCTGGACCCCATATTTATGCTTCCCACACAGCTGACAGGCATGTACCACCACCCCCAGCTTTTTTATTTTTATTATGTAAAAATACCGTACTGAGGGGTTAGAAATGCATGGGCAAGGTAATGAGTACATTTCTTATCAAGCATTGTTGCCCCCTCCTTTGTTTCCCCTTCCTCTCCCTTCCCATCTCCCAAACCTCCCACCCCCTCCGGCCAAAGTTGTAAAGTTTGTATTTCGACATAAGGACTTGTACATCTCATTGTTACAATGACTCCACCTGTATTCCTATTTAAACTATTTTGTGTGTGTGTGTGTGTGTGTGTGTGTGTGTGTGTGTGTGTGTGTGTGTGTTATTTTTGTGTTTTTTCCCTTTCCCTCCATAAATTATACCAACATCAAATACAATGAAAATAGGGGTTATACCGTGGGGGAGTGACATAGAAAGCAACAAAGAAATCATCTTATAAATATGTTAGAAACAATTACAAGAAAGAAAAAAACGTTTGAATCCTTATCTTGAGATTCATTTCACCTAACATCAACTTATCTGACCTTTACTGCTTGTCTCAGACATATACTAGTTATTGCAAATAAGCGAAACCATGGGACCTATGTTTCTTTGGGCCTGGCTTACTTCAGTTAATATAATTTTTTCCAAGTTGTGTCTTGCATAACAGCTATGTTAACTGGTGTGAAACACAGAGTGCTTCTCATAGTTACAAGAAAATTATTTTTTTCCTTTACAGTGATACTAGACATTGATCCTAGGGCCTTGTACATGCTAAAGTGCTCTACCAATAAAGTACCTTCCAAACCTACAGTTAAATTATTATTTACTTATTTTTGTTGATCATGGGGCTTGAACTCTGGGCCTGGGTGCTGTCCCTCAGCTCTTCAGCATAAGGCTAGCACTCTACCATTTGAGCCATAGCATCATTTAATGTTTTCTGGTGGTTAATTGGAGATAAGAGACTCAAAGACTTTCCTGCCCAGGTAGTCTTTGAACCGCAATTCTCAGATCTCAGCCACCTGAGTAGCTAGGTTTATAGGTATGAGCCAACAGCTCCAAGCACCACAATTTAGTTTTAATTATACAACTGGTCCTGAATCTTAATATAAGGTAGTCTCTGAAATACACGAAGATCTTTCCGGTGAAAAGTGTTAAATAGAATTGGCTACTTATTAGGATAATTACAAATATCATGAAAACATTGCATTCTCCCTCGAAATTTCCAAAGACCAAAGCAAATAGTGACAGATATTTTCCACCAGAAACCAGTTGAAAGAGGTCAAGACTGCAAGTGAATCCACCTTGCTTTTCCATGCTGGAACTGCAGCTTGAAGTAGGTGATGCAAACATTGCATTTTACCAGCCCTTTCCAATTAAAGGCTGGCATACGGATTTTGATCAATGATCTAAACATAAGCCTAGAGAAGAAAAAGTATACAGTAAAATTTCCAGCAAGAGTTCTCATAAAATAGTTGCATTTTGGCTGAGGAAAGCAAGCTGAAACAGCCTCTGATGGTTCAAGAATATACTGAGCAAAGGGCCTCTGGAAGGTTTCTGTACAGATTTGGACAGTGGTTACATCCATTTCCATTGGGCAAGCTTCTGATTTCCACATTCTGGAGGATTAATGTTTCCGGTGTATGTCAAAAAGCATATTCCGAAGTGCTCGACATTTCTCTATTCTAAGCATTCATTCAATCTCCAGACTAAATTTAAAATGTTTGAGTATAGAAAAGCACAGACCTTCATAACAGGGCTAACAGGAATTTGTGTAGATCTCTAATATTCATTATATATAATTTTAGTACAGTAACTACATAGATGGAAATTAATGTGGTGCTTGCTGCTATAATGCACTTGAAAAAGAACTACAAAGATATTCTAAGTATAAAATTAAATATAGATCTCAAAAGCCATTTTGCCTAGACTCTAAATGGACAGATAAATTGGTAAGTGCACTGGATTACAATGTCAAGCAGGAAGTAGACTGCATCCCAGTTTTATATCACTTAAGTTTTGAAAAAAGAAACAGCACTATGCATTTATGTAATTAAATTTGTGCATATAAATTCACATTGCTGACAGCAGGAAAAATAAAAGATCTTCATCCAGTGTCATACATGTTTAAAATTTCCAACTCAGGGCAGGACTGAAGTTCATTGGTAAAGTCCTCTGGCTTGGCTTGCTTGAGGCCCATGTTTGATCCACAATATGATAAGAAAAAAAAACATGACAAAAATATAATTTTAAATTATAAAACAGTGAAAAGTCAGCTTATTAGCAGTATTAGCTGCAGTGTCACACTCTTCTAAAGGACACAACATTTTCATTTGTTTAAAAAAATGAAGCTAGACATGAAGTCATGATGGCACACACTTCTAATCTCAGCTATGTAAGAAGCATAGGGAGACATCTATGTCTGAAAAATAATGAGGCCATCAGTTCCAACTACTACAGCCAAAAATACACAGATAAGTAAATAAATGGAGAACCCTTGCCTCGTTTAACTTTGTATTTGTCTAATTTGAGAAAAAGTAAGATCAAAAGTTTATTATCTCATTTGTTTAAATAAGGTCATACACTTACTGACATACGGAATAGCATTTGGTTTTCAGCATCTTTATTTTACTGACTTCTGATTCTCAAGTAGCTGTAGGGAGCCGAGGCGATACTCCGCCCACTCCCTTGCAGCTTTGAGGTAACCACCCCAGACGGTGCTTGGCGGGACACCTGGGCTGTGCGCGTGCGCGAGCCAGGTAGAGTCCCCAGCCAATCCCATGACACCTGGTGACGGTGAAAGGCAGACGACCAATGATAGAAAGACCCATGTTCCTATTCCCTATATAAGCGGCCATGTTTCGGGTGCACGCTCTCTCGCGCCCAAGCTCTCCTACAACTAAAAGGCTCTCCAATAAAGCGTGATCTGAGAAGACTCCTGGTGTGGTGGTCGTTTTTCCTCGCTGGTCGAGTAGACGGTCGCTACAACTGGTGCCGAAACCCGGGACCCGTGCGAGAGTCCGAACCGGAGCCAGAACTCAACACGCGGATAGGGGACGTCGGTAAGTATCCCCCGGTATGCTGTTCACTGTAGATTTAGATATTTATTGGTTGCTTGCATTGCTTCTTCCTTTGTGGCTTGTCTTTTTGATGGTGCGCATTTGCCTCGAGGAGGGAGGGTTTGATTTAATCCAGGAAGGATGCAAAGTACTAACACGGCATCAGGATAGTCTATCAGAGTCAGCATCCAGTAAAGGGGAAGAAAATAGGCCTAAAAGACAAAGGGAAAAAAGACAAAAGGATCCTAAAGAATTAAAGCAGGAGGGACTGCAGCCCTCACAAAAGGAGAAGGGTCTTAGGGAGGAGGGGGTCTCAAGGAGACCCCCATGCCCTTCTTTAAAAGCAAACCGGTTCTCAGCCCTACATGTGGAAGGGCGGGACCAAGAATGCAGTGATCTTATGAGTGACTCAGAGGAAGAAATGTTAGAGGAGGAGGGAGAACAGCTTGATCCAGCTGATAGTGAAGACTTAGAAGAGGCTGCGGCGGAGTATGAGGCAGACAGATATGGGGGGTGGCGCCCCCTAGGGGTGGGAGTACCGCAGCAGCCAGGAAGAGGAAACGGAGCTGGCCCTCACCCATCGGCCCCCCGGCCGTGCCCACCGGCAGGGCGGAGTCACTTTATAAAAGGAAGCACCTGGTCGCGGCTGGTGGCCGCTTTTCCAGTTTTTGAAAATCCAATTACTAATGAAAGAAATTTTGAGCCGGTTTTCTACTTCCAGCTTAAGGATTTAGTTGAGGCAGTCCGGACTTATGGGGTGACGGCCAATTATACCACTGCCTTGCTTCAAAGGCTAACTATTAATGCTATGATTCTGTGGGAGCAAAAACTGTTCAATATTTTCCTGAATTAGTGGCTAAACAGGCAATTTTGATTCTGAGAGAAAAAAAAAAGGCAATTTTGGGTATAAAGTATTGTTTAATGCACTTTGCAAAAATTCCAGATAAATTAATTATTCCATACACCCGTGAGCAAGTTGAAATTTTAGCAGCCACAGTGGATATGTGGGCAATTCTTGTTTGCTCATTTCCAAATGTAATTGATAACCATTATCCTAAGCATCCTCTGCTTGCCATAGTTAACAAAAATTTAGTGTATTTTCCTGTTGTCACTTCAAAGGAGCCCTTGGTTGATGCCCTGACCATCTTTACGGATGGATCAAAATCTGGACAAGGTGCCTTTTTTGTTCAAGGACACAAACAGCCGGTAGTCTTTAATTTTCGGCCGAATGCCCCACAGGCTGTTGAATGTTTAATTGTGCTTGAAGTTTTTTAAAGATTTGATCAACCTTTTAATTTATTTTCTGATTCATTATATGTTGTAAATGCCGTTGCTTCTCTTGAAGTTGCTGCTTCAATTAAGCAGGCCAGTACAATTTCTAATGTTTTGTTACAGATTCAGTCCCTTATCTTAAACCGAAAACACCCTTTTTATATTGGACATATTCGCGCCCACTCTATGTTGCCAGGCCCGATGGCAAGGTGAAATGATTTGGTGGACCAGGCAACTCGGGCTGTGGCTCTGGTCGCTGCTGATCCTGTAGAATTGGCAAAAGACTTTCATAGATTGTATCATGTACCTGCTAATACCCTTAGGAAAAGATATAATTTGTCCAGGCATGTGGCAAGAGATATTGTTAAAGCCTGTAAATTTTGTGTTACCTTTCTTCATCCTCCCCATGTGGGGGTAAACCCCAGGGGGTTGAGACCAAACCCCCTATGGCAAATGGATGTTACTCATCTGACAGAATTTGGTAAGTTAAAATATTTACATGTGTCTGTGGACACCTTTTCTGGTGTCATTCATGCCACACCTTTGGCAGGAGAAAAGGTGTCTCACGTCAAAATACACTGCTTAGAAGCTTGGGCAGCTTGGGGAAAGCCCCTTAGACTCAAGACGGATAATGTCCCTGCTTATACTTCCCATGGTTTTTGCGCCTTTTGCACACAAATGCAGGTTGCCCACACCACCGGATTGCCCTACAATCCTCAAGGACAAGGTGTAGTGGAAAGAGCTAATAGAAGCATAAAAGAAATGCTTCAAAAACAAAAAGGGGGAGTTGCTGAGTCCACGTCCCCCAGGGAAAGACTTTCTCTTGCGCTCTTTACCCTTAATTTTTTAATTCTAAATGACAACGATCAGTCTGCCGCAGATCGGCATATGACAAGAGACTCCATGGATACTAAAGACATGGTTATGTGGAAGGATGTTATTAATAATAAATGGTATGGACCGGATCCGGTAATAACGAGATCCAGGGGAGCTGTTTGTGTTTTTCCACAGAGTCAAGAAGTACCTCACTGGGTGCCAACGAGACTGACCAGGCCGGTGGAGACTGCAACAGAACCCCCTCTTGAAGATGCAGCTGATCTTCCTGCTGTTAGCAACAGTGCTAATAGCAATCCCTGTGATAGCTAAACCAATGATGCTGTGGGCTGTTACAATTTACTGACTGGATTGCCTCTGCGGTGTCCTTTTCCAAAGAGCGGGTGGGAGTCAGAATGTTTTTAGCCTGCTGCTTGGGAGGATGCGTGGTCTGCCTATGGTTGGTCTGTCACCTTCAAGCCCAAACCAGAAGGGACAAGGTTGTTATCTCGCAAGCATTAGCCGCTTTGGGGAGTGGATCCTCACCCCAGATTTGGCTGCCCTAAGAGGCAGTTAAGCCTTACCATTCTGCATAGCCTTAGCACCCCGAGGGATCAGGGGATCCCATTGCACCGGGACAGGTATGCAATTTGCAATTTGGGACAGGGTGCTAGGCAAGTGCACTGCACTTGAGGGTCTCATCCCCTCAAGAAGAGCATGCTGGGTTGCAAGTGGGTTGATGCCCAAGATCCCACCTCTGCAAAAAAGGCATCGGACGGGCCTGGTCATCACTGGGGAAGGCGCCCCTCAGGCGAAGGCCAGTGCAAGGTCCTCTCATTAATGTCTTAGACAGAGGCCCAACCTCTACTCTTACCTGTTGCCATAAAACAAAGAAGGGGGAACTGTAGGGAGCCGAGGCGAGACTCTGCCCACTCCCTTGCAGCTTTGAGGTAACCACCCCAGACGGTGCTTGGCGGGACACCTGGGCTGTGCGCGTGCGCGAGCCAGGTAGAGTCCCCAGCCAATCCCATGACACCTGGTGACGGTGAAAGGCAGGCGACCAACAATAGAAAGACCCGCGTTCCGATTCTCCTATATAAGCGGCTGTGTTTCGGGTGCACGCTCTCTCGCGCCCAAGCTCTCCTACAACTAAAAGGCTCTCCAATAAAGCGTGATCTGAGAAGACTCCTGGTGTGGTGGTCGTTTTTCCTCGCTGGTTGAGTAGACGGTCGCTACAAGTAGCAAATTGATTTGCACAGGTAAAGGCAGAGTCATGATTTGCACAAGTCAAGGTACCAGTTCTTAAAATTTTCTGATAGAGCTGGAACTCACACTTTGTGTGTGTGTCTGCACACACACACATGTTTGTGTGCATGCTCAGGCCTCAGCTCTGTCTCTCAAGACTTCAGGCTCAGAGTTGGCACTCCACCATTGAACCACAGCCCCACCATGGTTAACTGGATGTAGAAGTCTCCTGGACTTTATTGCCAGGGTGAATTCAAACCTAGATTCCATCTCAGCCTACAGAGGACCTAGGAGAAGAGGCATGAGTCTCTGCTTCCCAGAAGCAGTGCACAAGTATTGACCAAGCCAGGAACAGGTCAAATAAGCTCTGCTAATGATGACAACTACACATCTAACATCACTACTCATAACAGTGACAACTACAAACCTAACCTCAATAATCAGAACAGTAACAATTATACACCTAACCTGAATACAAAGAACAGTAAGAAGAGCGACAACTACACACCTAACCTCAACACTCATAACAGTCAGAACAGGGAGAACTGTAAACCTAACCTCACTACTATGAACAATGACAACTACATACCTAACCTCAGTACTCAGAACATTCCCAACCACATATCTAACCTCAACACTCAGAATAGTCAGAACAGTGACAACACACTTAAACTCAATACTCAGAGCAGTGAGAACAGTGACAACTGCATACCTCACATCAATACTCAGAACAGTGACAAATACACACTTAACCTCAACACTCACAACAGTGAGAACCACACACCTAACCTCAGTACTCAGAACGGTGACAACTACATATCTAACCTCAACACTCAGAATGGTGATAGCTACACACCTAACCTCAACACTCACAACAGTGACAACCACACACCTAACCTCAGTACTCAGAATGGTGACAACTACATACCTAACTTCAATACTCAGAACGGTGTTAACTACACAACTAACCTCAATACTCAGAATAGTGACAACAGCAAAACTAACTTTAGTACTCAGAACAGTGACAACCACATACTTAGCCACAGTACTCAGAACAGTGACAACCACACACCTAACTTCAGTACTCAGAACAATGACAACTGCACACCTAAACTCAACATTCAGAACAGTGATAACTACACACCTAACCTCAATACTCAGAATAGTGACAACCACACACCTAACCTTAGTACTCAGAATAGTGACAACTACACATCTAACCACAGTACTCAGAAAAGTGACAACTGTACACCTAACTTCAATATTCAAGACAGTACCAACACACATCTAATCTAAATATTCAGAAAAGTGACAATTGCACATCTAACCTCAGTACTCAGAACAGTGACTACATACCTAAGCTCAATACTCAGAATAGTGACAAGTACACACATAACCTCAGTACTCAGAACAGTGACAACTACACACGTAAGATCAGTACTCAGAACAGTGAAAACTGCACACCTAACCTCAATACTCAGAACATTGACAACCACACTGCTAACTTCAATACTCAGAACACACAACAGCACACCATACCTCAACATTCAGAAGAGTGACAACTACATACCTAACCTCAGTACTAAGAACAGTGACAACTACACACCTAACCTCAATACTCAGAACAGTGATAACTACACACTTAACCTCAACACTCAGAAAAGTGACAGCAGCTCACCTAACCTTAATACTCCTAACACTGACAGCAAACCTAACTTCAACACTCAGAACAGTGACAACTTCACATCTAACCTCAATATTCAGAACAGTGACAAAGACACACCTAACCTCAACACTCAGAACAGTGACAACCACACACCTAATGTCAACACTGAGAACAGTCTGAACAGTGACAACTGCACACCTAACCTCCGTACTCAGGATAGTGATAACTATACACTTAACCTCAACACTAACAACAGCAACAACTACATATCAAACCTCAGTACTCACAACAGTGACAACTGGACACCTCACCTCAACACTCAGAACCCTGACAACCACATACCTAACCTTAATATTCCTAACATTGGCAACCACACACCTAACTTCAACACTCAGAACAGTGACAATTACACATCTAATCTAACCTCAGTAATCACAACAGTGATAACCACAGACCTAACCTCAACACTCAGAACAGTCTGAACAATGAGTACTGCACACCTCACTTCACTACTCAAAACAGTGACAACTAAGCTCAACACTTACAAAAGTGACAACTACACATGTAACCTCATGACAACAGCACACCTCACTCAGCAATCAGGGAAGAAGGGGGAGGCAGGTGCAAGCGCCGTAGGTCAGGGCGGGTAAGGTGGAAGTGCTTTCTGAGGTGCCCTTCCCCTTCCTGCACCAGGCTGTGGTCTGATGAGGCAGGAGGCATCTAGAAGCTTGGAGGTGACAGGGTTAGGAATGCCTTTTTAGAGCAATCAGGGGTGATTCAGGACTGCAAGTGCTGCCAGGCCAGCGTCAGCTGGAGAACTGGAGAACTGCAGCCCTGCCCATGTCCTCTGCCTCCCGCCCCCTGCACCCTTCGTGTCCCTGCGCCCCACCCTCCACTTTTCCCCCCTTTCCAGGTCACCCCCTTCCCTTTTTGCCGGTCCCCTTTCACACTGTGCACTGGCTGGGATGGTGGTTGCGCAGCACCAGCCCGCTCTGGACTTGTGCACAGGCCCCGCGACCCCCCAACTTTGCCTGACTCCAGGGCCACCTGAGGTGCAATCTTCGCGGCCATGAATGCTCTTGACCCTTGCAATGTCTCCAGGGCTCCCACCCTTGCTGTGCACAGTGCCACGGACTCACGTGGAGAGTACAGGCTGCTGGCCAGGTGGCCTTGAGCCCCAAGCCCCTCTTCTCCTACCTGCGTACCCAGTCGGGGCTGTCTGGCCATGGCACACCAGGCGCTGGGCTGCTCTTGAGCTCCTTCTGGGACTCCCTGCAGCTGCAGCCCATGCCCAGCCTGGGGACTGAGGTTCCGGCCTGGCCACACTCGGCCACCCCAGCCGCCAGGAGCCGTCAATACCACCTGGTCATGCATGTGGTGCTGCAGCTGCTGCTGGCACCAGAGCTTGGCCTAACGCAAGAGATTGAATGGGTCCCACTCTTCCTCCAGCAGCTGGTGGAAGCAGTTGGCCACGACCCAGCTTAACCTCTCCTGCATTGTGTTGCAGATGGCAACCATAGGGCACCCCAGGGAGCCCTTATCCTGCCAAGGTTACTGCGGGCCCGCCATGGGCAGTCCAAGCAAGCAAGGCTCAGGGAAGCCTGTGGTGAGGACCCAGGCTGCCTGCCTCTGCCCTCCCTGCCAGGCCTGTTCTAGTCCCTCTCTGCGCTGCCACTACCACTGCCTGCCCAACCGCAGTGAGACAGCCAATCAGTACACAGAGACACGTCCATTCCCTAGCCTGCGTGCCAGAGAGCCTAATCACATGCTGGGAGGCTGTTACATCATAGGACCTCCATGCCCCACCCTGGCCTGTTTGTGAGAGGCGGGCCAGGGGCAGAGCCACTGCAGATGGGCACAGGTGACCTGGGCTGCAGACCCATTGTACGCAGCCATCCTGTAACCCCCTGGAGCTTGGGGTATGTTCTTGTCTGCTACACTTCTGTGAAGGTTACCCATTCACTTAGTCATTCAACAGCCCTGTACTTGGCATTTAGTGTGTGGTTGAGGAGGCACCAGCTACTTCTTGTTATGAACCTTAGATCTTATTCTGCATACTGAGGAAAAAAAAGAAAGACAGAGTCCTCTTCTAACTCCCAGTGCAAGTGTCTAACCTGAAGACATGACTCTTAATGCAAGGAAATGGCCATGAGGACGTTACTCCAAGTGCAAGGATCTTGGCACGAGGATGTGACTCCCAGTGTAAGGGTCCGACCATGAGGACGTGACTCCTAGTGCAAGAATGTGACCATGAGGACGTGACTCCCAGAGCAAGGATCTTGCCATGAGGACATGACTTCTAGTGCAAGGATCTGACCCTAATGATGTGACTCCTAGTGCAAGGGTCTGACCATGAGGATATGACTCCCAGTGTAAGAGTCTGACCATGAGAATGTGACCACCAGTGCAAGGGTATAGCCATGAGGATGTGACTCCTAGTGCAAGGGTCTGACCATGAGGATGTGTGGGAAAGCTTTCCTTTGGAAATGAAGGTTAAGGTGAAAGTGAGAGGTGACAAGGGGCAGATGCAGATGACTTGAGGTGGGATGGAGTGCAAACCTTATTAAGCTCAAAGGAAAGCAGTGTGACTGGGACGAGAATGATTGAACAAAGACCACATTTTAGTCCTCATTCCAGAAGCAGTGCCTTAAACACAACCAATTGATATTTGAAAGGCCCACTCTAGCTGTGCTGTGAAAAACTAGACTGGAGTATCCAGGGAAGAACTGATGAGGTCACTTGGATTTAGGATGGTAGCAGTAGATATAAGTAACAGTGACTAGATCAGCAGGACTTGGACAGTGCTTGGTATGGATGATAAAGCTGATGTGAAAATTCTTTTGCCAGCATGGGCATCTGAAATGGGAATGCTCGTCACAATTAAATGCAACAATGGGAAGGGACCATGAGTTCCATCTTGGGCATGTTGAGGTTGGTGATTTGGATGGTTTTGTTTTTCATTTCAGATAGCCAGTTAAGGCCTGGAGCTCAGAGATAGAGGGGTTTGCTACAGGAAATCTTGCCCACGCAACTGGTGGCTGCCCCATCTTACAGCCATCACTTTCCCTGACATTTTGGATTATGTTCAGGCATCAGGTGACTGTAGGAAACAGGGGAAATGGGGCCCCTTCCAGCCTCAACCTTCATTAATCTTACATGATTCATTGTATTTCCATTCCTTTGCCAGCAACTGCTGAAGTATAGGTTGCCTTGAATATCTGGCAGAGCTGATTGGAGGGGAAAATTCAGGGTAATATTTTCTTACACCTAAAAAGTAATTGAAGCTGAGTACAGGTGGTATGCATAGCATCCTAACTACTGAGAAGACTGAGATGTCAGGATCATGGTTCAAAACCAGCCTTGGCAAACAAGTCTGGGAAAAACTCTTCTCTCTAACTAACCCTTTATTGAAACTATAAATATGGAGAAAACCTAGATCCTGAATTGTATCCAACTTCCAACTTAACTCACTTGGGAAACTCCCTACCTCCCTTCTTGTCACTAAATAAACTTAACAATAAAATATAGTGGAAAAAAAAGATTATATGGCCAGAAGGTATTTTTCAGTTGATTTGTTTGTTTGCTTGCTTGCTTGCTTTTTGTTGTTGCGGGGCTTGAATGCAGGGCCTGAGTGCTGCCCTGAGCTTTTTACCGTAAATATTAGTGCTCTACCAGAATGAGCCATACTGGCACTCCTGGTTTCTGGTGGTTAATTGGAGATAAGAATCTCATAGACTTTACTGCCCCAGCTGGCTTTGAACTGTGTTCTTCAGATCTCAGCCTTCTGAGTAAGATTACAGAAGTGAGCCACTGCCTCCTGGTTGGACAAAAGGTTTTGATGCATGCAGTGATATAGGCTACCTTTGCAAACACTGTACTAACTAAAAGAAGGCAGAGATAAAAGGCCATTTATTGTATGATTTCACTGATATAAAATATCTATAGAATAGGCAAATCTGTAGGGACAGAGTAGGTTAGTGCTCCCAGGAGTTAGGGGCAATATAATGTTGGAGAATTACTCCTTAATAGGTCTTCTTTAGGGCAAATAAAAATACTCCAGAAATCATGCAATAGTAACACAAAATTGTGAATTGCTAAATGTCACTGATTTACCACTCAATCCACACCTCTACTATTAGCTTTTTGCTGGTTGATTGGAGATAATAGCCTCACGACTCAAACCTTGATCCTCAGATCTCAGCCTCCTAAGTAGGTAGAACCACAGGTGTAAACTACCAGTGCCAACAGAAGATTCTTTTTTTTTTTTTTGGTCTGTTCATTTTTGGTAGTTGGAATTGAACCCAGGACATTGTGCTTGCTAGACAATCACTTTGCCACTGAGCTACATGCCAGACTGAATATTCTTTCTTCAACAACGTTAATACCTATACAAGAGACCATACATTGTGAAGCACAGTGGTAAGCCAATGTTGTCTCTGGTACCTTTAAGCTGCCACTATACCACCATAAAACCATCCACTTAGAGAAGAGGCTATTGTCTTCCCATTGGCCTTCTGGACTCAGACCACTTCCCCACTTTATTCCTATTCTCCTTCCAGCAATGTTAGCATACAAGTTCATAGGGCTTGTCCTATGAGCATTGCATCTTAATTTCCAAATCACAAAGGACCATAATAACTGTAAGTAAACCAATGCTATTTGCTTCAGGATTAAGAACAGCTTTAAGATCGCTGAAATGGAGATAAGTTGTCTCTTGCTGATATTATCTGGTCACTTGTTTCTAAATTTACTGTAGACCTTATAATAAGAGGTCTCACATATTTTACTGATCATTTTTCTGCTCAGAGGTTGCAATCTTAAATACATTCATGAAATACAATCAGACTGCATTAGCATGAGTTATTTAAAACACTGCTTGATGTGATTAATTTTGCAAACATCAAATAACTCAACATGTGAAAATGATCTGTAGTAATAATAATAAGTAAATACACACATCCCCATAATGTAGAAAATATATATGTAATATTATATACATATCTCAGTGGTTATTACTACCAATGGATGTACAGTGAAGCTAAACTGTACACAAAATGTAAAATGCTTTGAGTTTCAAGAGTTTCATTAAATACAATGTAAAATTGCCAAGTACCAGTGGCTCATGCCTATAGTCATAGCTATTCAGGAGGCTGAGATCTAAGGATTGTAGTTCAAAGCCACCCAATGGCAGAAAGTCTCTGAGACTCTCATTTCCAATCAACCACCAAAAATGCCCCAAGGGGAGCCATGGCTCAAATGTTATGCTGAAAAGCTTAGGGACAGTGCCCAACCCTACATTCAACCCTGGGTGCCATAATCTTCAGATAGACTTAGAATTTAATTCAATTGAAAGTTCAACTCTCAGTGGTTACTCCTTTCCATTATATCTTGGTTCCATTATATCTTGGTGAAGCCAAGGAAGAGCAGCTTCAGTGCCTTGAAAGTCACCTTTCATTCTGTAATTACTTATTGTCTGGATGAATAATTTCTTGTTTGTGTGTCTTTGCTCATGGCAAATATTTTTAATGTGTTAAAATTATATAAAGGGTTAGGTGCCTGTGACACATTCCTGTAATCCTAGTTACAAAGGAGGCTGAGATCTAAGGTTTAAGGTTCAAAGCTAGCCCATGCAGGAATGGCCATGAGATTCTTATCTCCATTTAACCACGAAAAGCCTAAAATGGAGTTGTGGCTCAAGTGGTAGAGCACTAGTCTTGAGCACAAATGCTCAGGGACAGCACCCAGATCCTGAGTTGAAGCACAAGGACAGGCAAAAAGAACATAAAAATTCAACAAATTAATATATGACAAACAAGATATATCACAAGATCAAGTGGATGTGATACTGTTTATTTTTACTGGTTATTGCAGCTGAACCTTATACAGTGCCTACTAAGTTCCAGTTGTCCTTGTGACCTGTTTGTGTAAGCCATGTATCTCCTTAATGACATGCATGCCTTCATTTGCCCATGTTCTGTGGCATGAGTGTTCTAAGAGGAAGAGCTAGGTCTGTCAATCCAGGGAGAGTGTCCTGAGTCTGCTCTCCTAACCTGGTGCTTTAGTGATAAGCACTGAGCTAAAAGTTGGGGTTTTAGTAGTGCAATATCTTCTTAAAGACCTATTTACAGTAATAGTGGAAACCAGTGGTCAAGCCTGTAATCCTAGCTACTTAGGAGGCTGAGATCTGAGGATTGCAGTTTGAAGCCAGCTTGTACAGACAAGTTCATGAATCTCTTATCTCCAATTAACCATAAAAAAAACAGGAAAAGAAGTATTGCTCAAGTGTTAGAATACCACCTTGAAAAAAAAGGTAAAGCCCCACAACCAACCAAAAAATAAAAATAGAAATGAAGGAAGAAGAAGAGGAGGAAGAGGAGGAGGAGGAGGAGGAGGAGGAGGAGGAGGAGGAGGAGGAGGAGGAGGAGGAGGAGGAGGAGGAGGAGGAGGAGGAGGAGGAAGAAGAGGAGAAGGAGGAGGAGGAGGAGGAGGAGGAGGAGGAGGAGGAGGAAGAAGAGGAGAAGAGGCTAGAGCAGGAGGAGTAAGAAGAGAAGAAGGAGATGGAGGAGGAAGGACTATGTAAGCAAGGAACAAACAATGTTGTTAGCTGGAGGTACTGGTTTTCAGAAACACCTTCGAAGCAGACGTCTGTAGGAGATCCATAATTCTATCAGTAATCCAAATTATATAAAGGAGCTAGTGGGGACAGTCAAGATACGTAGATCCTCCAAAATATTGTTTTGATATCTGAAAACTATACCAGCTCCATGATAAGGCTGGGATGTCTAAGATGCTGAAATATGGCTGCCATTCTACTTCTATTTAAGTTTAGAAGTAAGCTAATACGTTTCTCCTCCAGCAGCATTAGTTGGGCAGTATGCCTTGAAAATATGAGCTGGTGGTGGACATTTCATTTTAAGGGTATAACATTCTGCCCCTGGACCCTTCAGGATCATGTTCCTCTCAAAAGGTAAAATCTTAAGACTCTCCACAGTCTTAAAATTTCCAACAATGGTCAAGAGTCTAAATGTAAAGGCTTTTATGAGACTCAGGGAACTTTAGACTCCTGTAAAAAAAAAAGAAAGAAAAATCATATATACTTCTTCTGGGTTCTGATGCTCACATCTGTAATACTAGCTAGTCACGAGGCTGAGATCTGATGCTGCTTGTGATTCAAAGGTAGCCTGGGCAGGAAACTCAGTGAGACTCTTTTCTTCAATTAACCACTAAAAAGCCGGAAGCAGAGATGAGTCAAGTGGTAGAATGCTAATCTTGAGCATAAAAGCTCTGGGATATTATCCAGGCCTTGAGTTAAGCCCCGGGACCATTACACAACACACACACACACACACACACACACACACACACACACACACACACACACACACACACACACACACACACACACACAAGAATTTTTTGTTGTTGCTGGGCAATGGATGAATCTGAAGTGAAGCAACCAGGCTCACAAAGATAAGGAGCTCATGTCGCTTCTCATATGCAACTCTTTTTAAACTTTTCTTTGTTGCCAGTACAGGGTCTAGATTTCAGGGTGCTGTCCCTTAGTTTTTTCACTGAAGGATAGCCTTCTACCACTTGAGCTACAGCTCCATTCCTAGCTTTTGGGTGGTTAATTGGAGATAAAAATATCACAGTTTTCTTGCCTGACTGGCTTTGAACTACAATCAGTCCTCAGTCTCCCAAGTGACTAGAATTATGGGCAT
Source organism: Dipodomys merriami (assembly GCF_024711535.1). Taxonomy (NCBI): domain Eukaryota; kingdom Metazoa; phylum Chordata; class Mammalia; order Rodentia; family Heteromyidae; genus Dipodomys; species Dipodomys merriami. The sequence continues at coordinate 131,701 of NW_027206200.1, read as the reverse complement.
AAGCCACTAGTGCATGGAACATATGTGGATCTTATACCTAAAACAAACATACTGGTCCTACCAAACTGACTAAAATATAGTATAAGCTAGCATGACATATATCTAGAGTATAAATATAAATATATGTGTGTGGGTGTGGGTGTGGATGTATGTATGCCAAACCAAACTGACTAAAGTATGGTATAGGCTGGAGTGAGATTCCATGGCATAACCCCATCAAAAAGCTAATAGTTTAACAAGTGAATATCAGGAAACTGAAATGTGTCTTGACTAGAGCATGTGGATGCTAATGGTAGGGGAAAAATGAATAGAGAGAAGAATGGTGGGAGGATGTACATATCAGTCTCAATATATGTATGTGAAAATGGAACGTGGAAACTGAATGATATAAGCGGGTTTGGGATAGTTGGAGGAAGTGAAATTAATGGAGGGAGAATGCTTGTACAAGATACACTGTGCACATATATGGACACGTTAAATCAAAACTCTTCTGTAAAACTATTTGAAGGTAACAATAACACACATGGTAAAAATTGGGCAAAATGCATCCAGGGTCACAAAAGGCCCTGTGGATATCATGAAAGGTACAAGGAGAAGATGCCCAACACTGGTGATTAGGGAAAAGTGGATCAAAATCGATTTCAAATTTATTAAAGTGACAAAAATGAAAAGGACTAATTGTGCTAGATTCTAAGAGGTGATGTGCTTAGAGTGTCCCGGAGTTTTACAGAGCAGAGGCTTGGTCCCCAAATGCTGGTGCAGGGAGATGGTACACACCTCTAATTCCCAAGTGTATGCCAACAGAAGAAGGTAGGGACAGACACACCTATGTTCATAAAACATTGTTCACCGTAGTCAAAGAAGCCAGAAGCAACCTAAGGACCTCTTGGCAGGTGATTGTACACAGAGAATACCACATGAATGCGCAGTGGAGTATTTCCACAACATGGGTTTACATGGAGAATATGACATGCGCACACAGTGGAGTATTGACACATAGTGGGCTGTACACAGAGAACATGGCATGCACACACAGTGGAGTATTTACACACAGTGGACTGTACATGGGAACAGAGCATGTGCATGCAGTGGAGTATTTACACAGAGTGGACTGTACATGGAGAACACAATATGTACATGCAGTGGAGTATTGACACATAGTGGACTGTATACAGAAAATGTGGCATGTGTATGCAGTGGAGTATTGACACATAGTGGAGTGTACATGGAGAACATAGCATGTGCATGCAGTAGAGTACTGGTCCTGGGAAGGAAAGTAAAAGGCTGACTGTTGGACCTAGCATGGCTGTTCCTGAGACCTGCTGGCCCTGCGCCCTTCCTCATGGATTTCCTGGGAACTTTGTCCCCTTGTTCTGGCTGCCTGAGACCCCGGCCCAGCCCTCAGCCCCTCATTACAGCTGCCCAGGGACCCCTGTTGGCCCTGGCCACTCATCTCAATATGCCTACAGATCCAGCCCACCAGCCCTGGGCCACTCACCCTCCCAAGACCCAATGTGGACCCCAGCCCCACTGTCCAGGTTGCCTTGAGACCATGTGTGGCCCTTGGCACCTGATGTCCTTATCACCAGGGCTGGTCGACCTTTGGCACCTCGCCCGGGGATTTTCCCAGCCTCAGCCAGCTGGCTCTTGGCCCCTCACCCAGAACATGTCCGGCCCTCTGCCCCTAGATCTGGTCTGCCCAGACACCCTGCCATTTGCACCCCCTCCCCCCTTAGAGGCTCAGCATGTTCTGAGCTGTGCACTCCACCTTGAAGGGGTTCCCTTGGGGCTCAGGGTGGCCCACTAGGAGCTTCTCTCTAGTAGGTAGACTCATGAGGGTACTGGTGTGGCCAGGCTGTGGGTGGCAGGCTTCCTGGCAATGTTTAGATGTCTTCTCTAAAAGACATTTTGTTTTATTTTGTGAGAAATGAGACAGTGTCTCAATCAAGCCCAGGCCATCCTTCCACTAACTTTCCTCCTGAGGTCACTGCCACACTGGGCTCATTTCTTTGACATGTTTGAGGGGCACTGTGCCTAACTCCCAGTGTGTTGCTGAGGAAATGCCTTGGGTAGTTGGCAGTGGGTAGGAGCAGCTACAAGGCCTGTAAGTTGATGAAGTGGGTGTGCAGCCTGCCCTGGCACCTTGTTGCTAGACTGAAGGCATTGGGTTCCCAGAATTTGAACATGCACAGTGCTATGTTCTGATGGGTTACCCCAGGCAGGTGTCAACATTATGTAGAAGGGGAGGACTTAAAATTTACTTCTCATCCAGTCTTGACAACTGAATGGATTTAGGCTTAGAAGTGGGGGTAGAGTGACAGAGTTCAGTTGCCTCTGACCACATACATGTGTTCATGTGTCCATCCTCTCTTCCCATCCCATTCTTTTCTTTGTGTTGTGTATAGGGAACTGATGCTATAGCCCTTGTTAAATGGGGAATTCAGAGGTAAACAAACAGTCTTCTTTAAGTACCTTGAGAACAAGTCTTGCTGTGTGCTTTAGGCTGGACTTTGACTAGCTGTCTTCCTGCCTCTTCTTCCCGAGAGCTTGGATTATGGGGTGCCTGGCTCATTTATTTTATTTTTTTGGCAGTACTGGGGTTTGAACCCAGGGCATTGCTCTTGGTATACAGGCACTTCAACCTCTGAGCCACACCTCCCACCTTGGCTCTTTTTCTGATAAGTTCTCACTTCCCCCTTCCTTATACCTATGTCTTCCAAGGATATCAGATTACAGGAATGAGATGTCATACTCAAAGGATCCAATTTTTAAAATCTTTTGAAATATCCTTGTGAAAGAAGATTTTAGGACGAGATTCTTTGTATTTTACTCTAAGCTTGCTGATTAGCCTACCTTCTTTTGGTTTCTGATTGTTTTCATTAATTTATCAGACATAGCCAGAAGGAATAAGCAGATCCTACAATGGCTGGAAGATCATATACATCTGACCTTAGCTCTCTTCTTTCTTCTCTACTTCTACCTCTGTTTAGCCTGCTTTGAGCTTGAATTATGCTCCAGATTGACTTTCCATTTCTGTTAACACAGAGCCATAAATTAGGCATGCAAGTTTACCTTTGACTTCAACAGCAATAACAAAGATCACTTTTCTCACGAGGATTGATATTTGTGTCAATTTTTTCTTTGTGTGGCCATTTTTAGGATGTCATACCACTTAAGTGTTAATACCATTCAGTGAGTCAGAAGCAGGGATTTCTTTGCTTTGATCGTTGTTGGATTTGGAACATTTCGGTGTTCCAATCCCTGAATCTTGAAGTCTTCCCTGTGTTCTACAATTTCCTTAATCTTTATCTAAGGTTTAGTTTTTGTGAGGCTTGTTGATCGTGGATATGTAGCTGTGAGTCAGAAGGAGTGGTGGACTGGCTATTGTTCATGTTTAACCACTGCCCTTGTCCTGCCTTTGCATGCCTTGTTTCTGATTCGCAGAGGCCATACTTTTTGTGGGTGTTCCTGTGGGGGTTGTGCCACCAGGCTGCTGACCACCTCTTCTTATGGCTCGTTCTGTGCTTGGGTGCAGGCCAGCTCTCACATGGACTTGGTCACATGCTCGTATGCCTCATTTCTCTTTGGAAACAGACAGTTCTGGCTCAAATAATTGCAGATTGTGCCTGTGGGCTCACAGGGGGTTTAGGGGAAGAGTTTATGCAAAACACTGTTGTCTGCAACAGTTGATGGGGTGTGAGAGGTTGGCTCTGACATTTCTTTGCCTTCGAGAAAGATGTTGGCCATGGAAGACTTGGGGATAAACACTACCATCTTTTCCAACATGAGAACTTGAACTTCATTTCTTAGACAGTGGAAGGATCTTTCTACTTCTGTTCCAGAAGTTCTCTACAGCTGCAGAAGCAGCAGAACAGGCAGGTGAACTGTATGTGCCCTGTGAGGTGTCTGGTAGATATCTGGGCGCAGAGAGTCCTGGTCAAGTCCTGAATATCTCAGGTAAGCAGCCCAGAAGGATAGGCTGGTAAGGGTGATGTCTAGGGATACACTTTGGCCTAAGTTCCCATCCTATGTCATTGAGGCAGCTATCTGTCCTCCAGATCTCATCCTGGTATACTGACATATTTGGGGTGATTGTAGGAGGCCAGGGAATGCTGTAAACGATTGTTACAATGGCTTCCTCACCCTGGTGAGTGCTCTTTTCCTCATGAGTGCTCTTTTCCTGGTGAGTGAGTGCTCTCCTCCTGGTGCGTATCCTCTCCTAGTGACTGCTTTCCTCTTGGTTGAGTGCTCAACATTGTGCTCCCGCTCATGGACTAGTGGATGCTGATGATGTTCTTGGAGAGACTTGGAGGAGGAGCATCAGTGTGTCTTCTGCTTTCATGAGGAGGATATGTTGTAATCATAGGTCTCCATCAGCACTGTGAGAAAACCAGGTGGAGAAGCAGGATTGGGCATTTCACCACATCAGCCTTTGGAGCCATTTGTGTACTGTGCAGTGATTACATCTACACATTTGTCCTGATTTAAGTTCTGTTTAACTTCCAGTTCTTGGGAATGCTGACAAAGTGGGAAGGCCTCCAGGAGGAGTCCAGATTGTAGGGCTGGGGGTGGGGTGGGTGGGCTCAGTCCCAGTTGAGACTAGGTCTTTGTGTCTGAAGGAGGGGAGGGATCCTGTGCTGTCCTGCGTACCTCTGCACTGACTGCTCTACCAGACCTCTCCCTGGCTTTGCCTTCAACTCCTCTTCTTATCTCCTTCCCCTCCATGTCTGGAGTCATTCTGCAGTGATGTCCTAATGCAGATGAGCAAGGGAACAGAGGAAGTTTCTGTGAACTGGCCTGCTTAGTGATGGAGTTAGTCTTCCTTAGAGCTCTGTATAGTATACTACGCTTCTCAACAAGCCCTGTCTTCTGAGGAGAGGTCCTCTATATTCTTTTGGGTGTTAAAATATGAGTGATAGTTGACAGTTGTGTGATTGCTGGTCACTTAAGAAATTAGTAACCTTGGGGCTGGGAAGGTGGCTCAGTGGTAGAGCGCTTGCCTTGAGCTGAAGAGCTGAGGAACAGCGCCCAGGCCCAAGTTCAAGCCCCACAACTGGACCCCCCTAAAAAAGAAATTGATAACCTTTATCTAAAAAAGTCTTTAGTTAATGCAAATATCTGAGGATTTGTGTTCTAGCTGGTAGATCCAGGGGATTCTGGAACCTGAATTGGACTGTGCTGTTTCTTGCTGTTCATTGTCAAGCATTCTGCTGGTTGGCACCAGATACTTAGTGCTGTATCAGAGAGGGGCTCTCATGACCACAGGGCTGTTGGGTGGGTGCCTGGCTTTGGCTGTGACCTGTCGGATGCCTGGCTTTGGCTATATCCTGTTGGATGCCTGGCTTTGGCTGTGTCCTTCCCGCATGTCATTATTTCTTTTCCCATGGAGCTCCCTGAGTGTCAGCGAGAAACAGAGGACAGGACTGGTCTGGAGAAGCTGGGATCCAAGTGTGAATGGGTGTCTTGCCTTCTTCCCTTTCCCTTGTCCTCCCTTCTTCCTTGTCCTTCTTCCTCCTTTTAGACCCTTTGAGTTAGAAATTGAAGCACATAATCTATCATTCTTTGGCATTTGTAAAGAGAAAGAAAGTGCAATTTTTTGGGATATAGTTGGTGCCCTAGAAAGATGGAGCAGGTGTGCCTGGGCCCCTGACACACCTGTCATCCCTGTGGGGTAGGGTCTACCTTTCTCTGCCAGAGGCTTAGACTTGGCATGGAAGTGGCAGCTGAAGGCTGGTGAAGGTGAAGTGTAGAATTAGGATTCCATGGATAACAGTGAGGGAGGCTGAGATGTGTTGGATTTAAGAGGACTAAAGAAAAAAAATATCATGCAAAAGTAGAGGGATGGAGGAGATGCTGGCTACTGGCACACAGTGGCCTGAGCTCCCACTGTTACATTGGTCTGGGGATTCTGTGAATTTGCTTGTGATTTCTGAGGTGTTCAGCAATACACCTGGCTTCTACCTATCATGTGTCAGTGAAAGGCACAAGCTACTGCTCCTCTGTGGCAAAAAGAAGTGCCTCTAAAGAGTGCCCAGTGTTCTCTCTTATGGGGAATTGCTACTGTAGCCCAGTGGCTATACTAAATCTTCTGGTAATGTCTCTAGGAGGTCCTGAGTTAAGTGAGCAAGTGTGATAGAGCCCAAAATTCTGTGAGTTTGCCTTCCGGGGGAGTGTATGTACCTGAGTGACACTGAACAAATCCCGAGGGTGCTTTCAAAAGCTGCGGCCCTGAGTTAGGTGAATGGTTTAATTGATGCAGCACAATGCTAGCAAGCTTAATGGGTTGTTTTTTGTTAATCCCAGTATTACCAAAAGACTGTGGTCCAGCTAAGTATGGTGATGCATACCTGTAATCTTAAAACTTGGGTTGAGCAGGAGGGTTGTAAGATACAGACTTGGCTTTGTAATAAGATCTTTTCTTTTTTGCTTTTTTTCTTTTCTTTCTTTTTTTTTGTTAGGCCCAAACTCAGGGCCTGGGCACTGTCCCTCAGCTCTTCAGATCAAGGCTAATACTCTACCACTTGAGCCACAGCACCACTTCTGGCTTTTTTTTCTCCTTATGTGGTCCGGGGGAATCGAACCCAGAGCCTCATGCATGCACTGAACTACTGAGCCACCTTCCCAGTCCAGAGCTTTTTTTTTTTTTTTATAAAAACAAAAAAAGGTTGTCTTGGTAGGAAGGAGAGGGAGAATGGTTTCGTGTAACTTCTTTTGCAGCTATGTTCCCTTGAGTCTCTTCAAGGTCTGGTTCACCCTTCCCTCCATGGGGCTGCAGTCCCTTGGAGTCTCTTATTAAACCTTCCTTGGTTTGTGTCTGGAGCATCTTGGATATGACATGAGGCCTTACTCTGAGTCAGACTTGAACATGTTTCCTAGTGTGAGAAAAGCTTCTTTTCTATCAAAAGTAGATTGGTTCCTTTCTGCCAATCTTGTGAGAATTTTTTTTGAAACTTTATTTGTTGGCCTGGTTGCTTGGCCTTTGTTGATTATATTTTGGTTATATATTTTGCCTGCTGCACTTTAAGAATCCTTTACAAAGACCCTTGAATGTTTGTGACACCCTGTTCATTCACATCCTTTTGCACATTCTGTATCTGAGCTCAGACAGTCTGAGCACATGGGCAAAGCCTCTTGGCTTTAGGAATTAAAGGGAGCAGTGTGTGCTGTGTGTACTTGTTTGCCAAATTTTTGGTTAATGACACACCCTTCTGAAGGAGTAAATTTTGTCTTGCTAAGTTCCTTTGGAGTAGATGTTCTTATTCCTACAGGACATCCCAATATCCAGAGACATTTGTAACACTACCGACTCTAGGATAGCGTGTATGGACAGCTTTCATGAAGGCTTTCAGGGAGAGAGCAGCATTGTTGGGCTTGGCTGAACAGCAACTACTCCTGTCCTCTGAGGATCCAGGACCTGCCCTTTGCTCCCTCACTTCTCCGTGGCTGAAAGAGGCTCTGTCTGTTCCCTGTGGATCATGGAATGAGAGCAGAGATTCCAGTTCTGTCCCCTCCTCCACAGCTTCTCCAAGCTCAATCATGTACTGTGGCTCTTAGGTCTGTATGATGTGGCCATTGCAGGCCCAGTGTAAAGTGATTATGTCTGCAAGTCAGTGTTTGTGTGTGTGTGTGTGTGTGTGTGTGTGTGTGTGTGTGTGTGTGTGTGTGCGCGTGTGTGTGTGTGTGTGCGTGTGTGTGTGTGTGTGTGCACGTGTGCATGGACGCATGTGCCCACATGTGTGTGCATGTGCATGGACTGATATTGGTGCTTCAATTCAGGGCCTCTTGCTCTTGCTTAGCTTTGTTGCTTAAGGCTAGTGCTCTATTACTTGAGCCATGCCTTCACTTTTGACTTTATGCAAGTTGCAATGCTCAGATTTCAGTCTCCTGGCTTCGCCACTTGTAGAGGTATTTTTCCTGTCTCCTAGAGCTCACTACCTATCTTTTTTTCCATGCCTTGCACAGGACCTGAAGCAGAAGCTGTGCCTTTAGGAAGGAGAAGGATGCAGTTGTCATGAGAAACATGAAGTCTGAGATACTGTGGCTGCTTAGGTTGTATTGGAAGCTGAACCCACTGCAGGAAGAGAATGTTCGCCTATGTCAAGGAGCCTGGTGTGGCTGTGCAGAATGGCTTCAAAGGTCAGGAGACTTGGCTTGGTCATTGTCACCATCAGTTTACATGGTATTTATTTGGTCTGTGATGAGGGGTCTGTAGTTGTTGTCTTTTCAGAAGCTGCTGGTGAAGCTGTGGAGAGGGAAGATACTAGACCAGACCCTGAGCTTGAGCCTCAGGTGGGTGAGCTGCCAACCTCGTCTCCCCTCTCCTCATGTGGGTGAGCCACTGCCATCATGAATGCTCTTTGGCAACTAGCATCCACCATGTTTCTGCCTTGGCCGGCAGCCTGAGCACCTCATCTGGAGGTTTTTTTCTCTCTCTGAATGGGGCAGGGGCTTTTGTTCCACACTGCCTAGGTATATCCTGACAGTGGGAGGGAAATAGTGCTGAGTTAGGCAATTTGTTCAAGTCTTAGCACCTTTGTTGACAACTCCCACAGCAGTGAGCAGTGTCTGTCCTGTGCTGTTCAAGACTGTGTGTGCTGGGAGACAGTCATTCCTTTTAGCAATGATAATCACTGGGGATCAAACTATGATTAAGACAAAAGAATTTCATCACGGTGGAGATTCTTGACCCATGCCGGCCCCTGTAGCAGACTGTTGCTGATTCATAGCAGGTAGTTAGAGGAACATAAAGTGGGCTGCAGGCTGGAACTGTTGGGTGGCTTGCCCCTAAGTGCTGGTGTTGTGATACAGCACAGGGCTGTTCTCATTGCCCATCCATTCTGTCTGCTGTCTCATCCTTTTGGGGGCCACAGCTTATCTTCTCCAGCTTAAATTCTGCTTGCCCTTCTGCTGTACTCTGCAAACAAGTCACCTCCCATCTTAACTGCTGTGCCCGTGTCTCAGCGAGGTGGAGGATTCACCCTTCCAGATGAGCCCTTGAGCAGGGCCCAAGCCAGCTGAGTTTGTGTGTGCTCAGGATTATAGACCCCCAGCTTTCTGGTTCTCTTTCCTGCTATTCTGGGAAACTGAGACTCTTATAGAGATGAACAGTCCTTATTTATGGTGTTCACCACTGGCTCAGATATCTGCCTCTTCCCCATGTCAGAGCTGCCTTCAGTTTTCTATCTCTTGGCAATACCCCTTGATTTTCTTTTTCTTGAGAGCTCAGAGGGTGCAGTCTAGGACAACATTCTCCTTTGAACTCCACTTGCAAAACAGGCTCACAGAGGCTGTCCCAGCAGGCTGTTGCTGGGGGCTTCCTCCTCTTTTTGGTGAGAGTCAATTCTCACACGCAATGAGAAACCTCTGGCTCTTGTTTCCTGTTAGGAAGCACATAGGCCCTTTGTGCCCATCTGGACCAGCCCGGTTGAGTAGATGGCATACTGGTGTGCCCAGTGTCTGCCACATGACACTGTGCAACAGGCAGAAGGAGCTGCCACTCTGGCCAAAGTAGCATAGGCTTCCTCAGCTAGCTGAAATTTCCACTTCCTTCTTGAGTCCTTTGCAACTATTTCTACACCCAATGTCCCTGTTGTGAGCATGGCTGGTCCTTAGGTGGCCATGTGCAGCATCATCTTACGTTCGCCCCTTGGTCCTGTTCTAGGCTCTGAGTAGGGTTGCCTGTATGTGCTCCATGATTGAGCAGGAGCTCAGATTTTATACTGAGCTGGATTTTATACTGAACTGTTGCCTTCATTGAGGATAGGATTTCTGTTAGGTTCTGGTAACACCTCCCATAATCCTAGCGACTCAGGATACTGAGATCAGAGGATCTGATGATTATGTTTTTATGATTGTGTTTTAAAGCCAATTAGGACAGAAAAGTCTGGGAAGCTCTGTCTCCAATGAACTAGCAAATCTTTTGGTGCTGTCAGCACACACAAAGGTATGATTCTTCAAATGGAGGCTCCCAGGTGTCAAGACCCTCCAAGGGCAATGAGACCTCCCCCAGATGAAGAGATTCCCTCAGATGATGAGACACCGCTCCCCAGGTGGCTGTCCTGCTTCAGTGGCAGGATGAACACAGGAGCACAGTATTGCTTCTGCTGTGATGAGTTGGCAGGATCACATCCTGCACTAAATAAGTGCATCCTGGTTTGACTGGGCTCTCAAGGAGGCTCTTGTCTCTGGAAGCTCCTTGGGAAGACACTTCTGTGCAGGGAAGATTCTCCTGTGCTTCACCTGTTGTACTGCAGCTTTGTGGCTCACAGTCTGTAGCTAGTATCTTGGAAACCTCAATGCTGTATGCCTGTCTCCTTGTGTAGCCCCACTATATCATATTTGTTACCAGTCAGCCTTGAAATTAGTAGATTTGTGCTCCACTCCCATGTTTTACTTTTCTCATGGGGGAGGCAAATCTACTATATTTAGTCTCACCAGAATCACTTTGAGCTTGAGGGCAGCCAGGGCATGTGAATAGCAAGTGAGTTCAGATCGCACGTGCTTCTTTTCATAGCACCAAGAAGGGAAATGAAAAAGAATGTTTCCATTTTCAGGTGGTGTTCCTGAAATTCCCAGCAGCTTGGGAGGCCGAGGCAGGAGGACTGCTTGAGCCCAGCACTTCCCTGCCAGCTGGGGAGATATAGTGTTGAGTCCTAGGTACTCCACAAACAAAGAAATCCCATGGAGTTTGGAGAAAATCAGATTTTTCTTCTTCTTCCTTTCCTTGGGGGTGGGAGGTTTGCAGTTTGGGGGCACCTATTAGAACCTTCTGTGCAAGGAGAAGCCTGTGCTTATGAGATTGAGCATAGTGCTGGGACTGGGTGGAAGGGGTAGGAGCAGTGAAAAGTTGGTCCCTCTGCTGTGGCTTGTGTCCCTACAAGAGAAATTACACAGTAGCAGGTTGGCAAGTCACACACAGGTATGATTGACTGCTAGCTCAGGGACCCACTCTTAAAGCTGCCTCAGAGCAGCTGCATGATTGGCATGGGAATGTGGCCTTGTGGTGTGTGTGTTTGTGTGTGTGTGTGTGTGTGTGTGTGTGTGTGTGTGTGTGTGTGTGTGTGTGTACATATGTGTGCTAGTACTAGGGCTTGAACTCAGGGCCTGGGCAATCTCCCTTAGATTTGTTGCTCAAGGTTAACACTCTATCACTTGAGCCACAGCTCCCCTTTTAGATTTTTTTGGTGGTAAATTGTATATAGTAGTCTCAGACTTTCCTTCCTCGGATGGCTATGAGCCATGATTTTTATATCTCAGCCTCCTGAGTAGTTAGGATTACAGGCCTGGGCCTGGCACCTGGCTCTCTTCTGCTTATGTTTTTTTATGATCTTTAGTTGTCAAGGGTCACCATTTGTTTTGAGTACAGGGCCTCTTATTAGGTCTTTTTAGGACTTGTCCTCATTTGAGGTAGTCTGCCCAGCATTGTGAGTTCTGAGGTATTTATTTCTACCACTAGGTGGCCCTGCTGCCTTTGTGATCTGGCTTTATTACTGTTTGTTGGGCCTGAACTCTGTCCCTGACCTCTTTTGCACAAGAGCTACCACTTGAACTGAAACACCACTTCTGGTTTTTGGGTGTTAACTGGAGACATGAATCTCACAGACTTTTCTGGCCCATGCTGGTGTTGAACTACGATTCTCAGATCTGTCTCCTGAGTAGCTAGTTAGGATTACAGGTTTCAGCCACCAGCTCCTGGCCGATGCAACTTTCTTAGGAAGACTGTGGATGTCTCTTGCAAGCCTTCCTCAACCTCACCCCTTTCCCACAAGGGACTTCCAGCTAACTTCAGAGTTGGGCTGAACTCAGTGCTTTCGGTTTTCACAGTGGCTTCATCATGTAGGTATGAGCAGTGATGTGATCCACTGATCGTCAACACTGCCGTGGCCTCTGTTTATCTGGGCAAAAAGCCCCAGCTTTTTGATCCAGTCTTTGGTTGTCTGGGGACCAGCCCCAATCTGAAGCTTCCATGGGCTACCAACCATCAGCCAGCTCGGCAACACATAGCAAGTGTCATCACTGGAATCTCAAATGTTGTAGCAGCTGCTCACAGACTGGCTCTGCCTTATGATATCATAAGAGTCTATGTTCATGTAGTGAATGTTCAGAGCTGCCAGTGTGGCAGGTTATTTAACCATGTCCTAGAAGGCTTTTTTGAATAGAAATTTATGAACCAATTTCTAAAGTTTCTATAGATGTGCATAGGATCTGGAATGGGCAGGATAATTTTGAAAAGGATTAAGTTCAAGAAATGTTATAACGTGATGGTAAGGGGAAACAAAGGAGGAGGCAATAATACTTGATAATCAATGTACTCATAACCTTGCCCATGTAATTGTAAGCCCGCTGTACGGTATTTTCACAATTAAAAAAAAGAAATATTGCAAAGTGCTTGGGACAATGAAAGTTAGGGACAATGACAGACAGGTAACTGAATAGAACAGAATGGAAAGTTCAGAATCAATTGAAGAATATAATGTTCATTGATTTTTAAAAAAAATCAAGAGACTTGATTATTCAGTGAGAAATAGATGGTTATTCCAAGTGGTGGTACAATGTGTGTGGAAGCGGATGAGCCCGAACTGTGGCCTATCCACCAATTAGAACTCCAAGTGGCACATGGGACTATGGAGGGAAGCCAGAACTCCGAAAACTAATGTTTGTTAAGAAGGATATACAGAACATGAATTAATTATACTTGGGAAAAATAAAATACATTGGGCTTTAGTTTGTTTTCAGAGAGCTAGCAAAAAGACAGACTATAGAGAACCTCTTGGCAATATGTCTATATCTACATATCTATCTGGCTGAAGAAGTATACCAAAAACATATAAGAATTTCTTTTTTCATTGGGATAATATCCCCAGATGGTTACAATTACATGGGCAAAGTAATGAGTACATTTCTTATCAAGCATTTTTGTCTCTTCCTTTTTTCCCCTTCCCATCCCTTCTCATCTCCCCTACTTTCCGCCCCTACCAACAATCCCACCATTGGATATTTACCCAAATGTTCACAAACCAGACCATTCTAAAGCTACCAGCACAACTATGTTTATTGCAGTATTATTTACCATAGCTGAGATATGGAACCAATCCAGATGCCCCTCAGTAGATGAATGGATCAAGAAAATGTGGTATATATACACAATGGAATTCTGTGCCTTCATGAGAAAAAATGACATTGCCCCATTTGTTAGGAAATGGAAAGAATTGGAAAAATTATATTAAGTGAAATAAGCCAGGCCCAAAGAAACATAGGTCCCATGGTTTCCCTTATTTGCAATAACAAGTATATGTCTGAGACAAGCAGTAATGATCAGATAAGAACTTCTTTTTCCTAGTATTGAGGATTGAACTCAAGTCCTCAGCACTTGCTGAGGCCAGACTTGAAAAGGCAGAAAACAGAGCTCAGCACTGGAGAACCTGCTTAGCGTGTACATGGTCCGGACTTTGAGCCTGAGCACTAATAAAAAGACAAAGGTTTTTTTTTTTTTAACAGTTTTTGTATAAGATGTGGTATATGAATGTTAGATGAGGACACAAAAAGCTGTAGCAGCAGTAGACATTAGCAAAGTTACATCTTAAGATCACAGGGTGCTCAACTGGGATGAGTGTCCCTCAAAGACTCATGGTGGTAGTAGCAGGGATGGGATCCTTGAAGTGTAGGGCTTGAATTATTGAGGTGTGCCCATGAAGAGGGTGCTGGGGCTCTCCTCTCTGTCTTTGCCATCCAGGTGCTGGGAATTGAGCAGGCTCACTTCTGCCAGGTTGTACTGTGTAGTCACAGGCCCCAAAGCAGAGGTGCCAACTGACACAGACTGACACCATGAATGAGTGATCATCTCTCTATTGGCAGAGAATAATACAGAACATGAGTATTTCTCTTGACCATAGGAAATAGTACAGAAAGTCACTCTGGAAATAGGCATCATTTTGTGCACTTAGAATGTAATATAGCAATTCGGCACCTAAATATTTGTCCACACTACAATATGGCCTCATTAGGTCTTGTTCAGAGATGTTTATAGGAGCTTTATTTGTAGTATCAGTCAAAGAGTGGAATACTCAGGTGTGTGCCTGCAGGTGACAGGAAATGAGGACATGGTACATCTAGACCATGGGATAACATACAGAGCAAAGAGGAGGAACTTGCGTTGAGCAGTCAAACTTGAATTATAAGGTTTGTGATTCCATAAACCTGAAGTGTTATAAAAGGTCACACCAACCTAGAGTGACGGGAAGTCAAAGTGATTGAGTCCACGCCGGGAATCTTCTGGATTGTTGAGACTGCTGTAGGTGGAGACATGAGGTACAGCTTTAAAATGGGCTTCATTGAAATATGGTTAATCAAGGGTGAAGTACACCTACAAAAGAGACATTACCAAGAAAGAACAGAAACATCTCTTCAGTGACTTGGATTGGATTAGGGAGAAATAGGGTTAAGCCAGAGTACTTTGGGAGAGGAGTCCATACGCTGAACTTGTCAAAGGCCTTGGGGAGCCTGGACATCTCAGTCATTTGAGCTGTGCCCAACTCTGTCAGCTGGCCTGCATCTGTGTTTGATCTTTGGCACAGGAGGCATCAAGATAGAGCAAGAGCAAGTTGTCGCTTGGAGAAGCATTTAACTTCTGAAGCAGGAACACAATACTCTCTCACTGTGGAGGTGGCTGAGGAAGAAGATTAGCAATTAATTTTTGACATGTGCAAACTCCTTTTCAGTTCTGGGTACCAAATAGCCCTCCCACACTGAGGGAGGGTCAGGCTACCCCCTTCTTTGTCAGTGCATGGTTGTTTGTCTTCTTTTTAACTGACAGGAATTGTTTAAGAGTCTTTGTGGAAGACATTCAGATGTAAAGTTCTCTGTATTCCCATTTGCTCCCTCTGGCTTTTATTTTTTCCATCTTGCTAACTATTCCACTTTGGTCTCTGGAGTATCATGCCCCAGTCATCTTTTATAGTGGACAAGTTTTGTAATGTTGATTTTAGTAGTATTTTCTTTTAAATCAGATTTTTTTAATTATAAGAAAATTGAAGTTAAGGGAGTCATTCACTGTGCGGTTTTTCTGTAGTTTGGACATTTTTATTTTCTGCAGTCTAGCTGCATTTCTGTAGATATTCTAGTAGGATTCGCTACTAAGTCATCTGCAAGTAATGGAAGCTTGGTGTTTTGAATCCTGATACTTGAAATGTACTTTATCTTGTTTGTTTCATCCATTTGGTCAGTTTAGTTTCTTTTTGTATTTATGTAAGCAAGCACTGGAATACTGATGCTGTCATGGGATGCATTCAGGGTTGTGGCTTGCCAGGAAGTAACATTTCAAGACAGTGTGGGCTTTCAAGTTTTTGTCACAGTAGTGCAGAATGGAGCTGAGGAGACTGTCTACCCTAAAACCAGTCCAGCTGGGTGCAAAACAGGAGCATGGTTATCCCAGTGCAGTTACCACCATCGACTGTGTGGGAGTGAGTGGAGAGGGTTGTGCCTTTGGACTGGGGATGTGTTCTTCCCTGGAATGGGAGGGGCTGGATTTCATCCCCACTACTGGAAATAAACCACCTTGGGTTTTTCCAAAACAGATGAATTTATTTGGCTCAAGGGCCAGAACCTAACAGTAGAGTACAGAGTTGGTCATGTGGTTTAAACCAGAGCAGAGCCTTGCTTTCTTCTTTCTAGGCAGCTGTATCCTCCCTTTATCCTAGTGGGATGTACCTTTGACTGAAAAGCAAACCAGAAATGTGTCTGCTGCAGTTTGTGAGGAACCCCTGCTCTGGCTGTGGTATTGATGTTAGATGTCGAGGTCTCCTCCTGGGAAAAATCATCCAAGGGCTCTGACCTTGTGCCTGCCACACAGGCCAGCATCCAGCCATGGTGGAGCATGGGGTGCAGAAGGGTGTGCCTGCACAGGGTTTCATAATGGAATTTCTCTTGCTTATTTAACAGTAATATTTCACCTATCATATGTTCCCTTAACTATGCAAACTTGGAGAACTTTAAAAGCTACTTTTTGATGCTTGCCAGTTTATCTATTATTGACAGTAACACACATCATTCTTCAAGGTTCTTTCGTGCTTCCCAGCCCCGGGAAACATTTCTTGTTACCATGATGCAGGCGCCATCCAGGTCCCAGCAGGTACTGCTGTGCAGCAGAGGTGCCCAGTGTGGTGAGATGAGTGGAGTTGGGGAGACGGTCCACCACGCAGGTTTTGATGGTGAAGCAGACTCTATCACCAATAGCATATACTCCTCTCTACTTTTATTATCATCTACACAAGGGCCAAGAACCTTTATTTTTCAGGCAAGGGCCATCTGGATTTTTATGCCATTTTTCTGTGGCTATAAAAATGGGTGTGGGCAGCCAGTGAAAAGCATGTGTGTCTGACCTGTCTCATGACAAGTGATTTTTGTGGGCCTTACCTGAGTGTCCTTTAATTTGGTCTCAAAGGAGGATTCTGGGGCAATGGTGGAAGGATGAACACTGCTTGCCAGTGGGACTTGGGGTGTTTGTAGGATTGTAGATTGCTCCCCCCTGTGCTTTCTCCCCCACCTCCTGTATTTCACTATTTGTTATTTCTAGTCTTATTTCCCTCTGTTTTCCCTTCTTGTCTCTGGATTGCTTTCCTCTGTCCTTTCTGCACTATCCCTCAACCTCAAGTTCTTTTCCTTTCCCTTCACAAGTGTGGAAGAGCAGCTCCTGATTCAGGGATGAGCTTGCCAGGGAGCGAATGGATATACCAGGACATGACCTGCAGCGAGGGGGATGTTTCCTGCAGGTGAGGTTGAGGTAGGAGAGGTAGGACTTGTCTTGGATGTGTGGGGTGGTGGATGCAGGAGGGTGAGTGTTGGGACATGAGAGATTGGTGGCATTCTGGCCTGTGCAGGCAGCATGAGTGAAGAGTGAAGGTAGAGGGAAAGGGCATCTGAGTGCTGGCCAGAGACTGGGGCTAGGCCCTTGTATTGGGCCACAGAACCAGATGTGCTTGTACTCTCTGAATGATGCCTCCACCCTTGGGAAGCATATACACAGAAGATGAGCCTTTTCCCGGGTGCACCTACATACATTCAGACATTTGATCTGTGTAGAATCTGTGGTCCCATTGTATGTGGTCAAGGTTATATTGGCCCAGATCACTGGATAGGAATTTGGACATCATTTGCCTATAGGTCAGCTCTGAGGACCAGCAGAGTAGAAGGAAGCTCGGCCCATGGAAGATTTGTACTGTCTTTATCCTCCTTTTCCAAAGCCTGAGGAATCAGACACAACATGACCAGGTACTGTTTACAAGGTACATGGAGTATGATCCCTCAGTGGTAGCGTTTGAGAGTGTGAACTTGAGGTAAGCTGGGCAGTACTGCTTGTTGGCCACACTCAAGGGTTTCATTTTAGACACAATACAGGAGGTTTGGTGGCATTAGCTGGTGAGTTATTGCTCCCATCGCTCAGCTCCATGGAAGTGTGCCCTGGCCAGCCCAGCACTGTGAGTCCCACATAGGCCCATCATCCTTCCTCCTCTGCAGCAGGTGGAAGGCCTCCACAGGGACAGAAGGCAAAGGAAAGATCCCTCACGTGGATTGGCTTGTCACTTGACACTGGGAGTCAACACTGGCCTCACTGTCATCTCTCATCCCACATGCTCTAGGCATGCCACACTCACCTACCATCAACAATACAGGGCCCTGTTGCTATCTGAGGAGGTGCCAGTCCCATCTACTTCCACAGGACCACAAAAGCCCCAACAGAAGCCACCCCATGCCACTCCCTCCCACCCTCCCTCTTCTTGCTGCCCACATGTCATCACCCATCTTTTCAGACCTGTACACAGGAGATGGCCCCAGCTGGCAAACATCAGCTAACCCTCCACCTGCCTCAATGTGACCAATAGGCACCTGCATTGGTCACTCACTTGGGTGAGTGTGTGTGCACACTGTTTTCCACAAAACACACTAACACTGTGTCTGGCTTGGAGACAGTCACACAGGGCTTTCTTTGCAATTGCCACAATGCCCTAGGCTCCTTTCCTCCCCAGACATCCTCAAAAGCAAAACCACGGAAAAGGGCCCTGTGCCAATGTAATCCTGACCCTGTCTCCATGGTCAGTATCCAACACTCCTCCAGGTTTGACATTCATCACAGCTGAAAGCAGTTCACTGCCCACATGTGAAATGAGGTATCCTAAGAGCCACCACTACTCAACTGAATTTCACTTGGCATGCTTTGGCTGCATTCTGACATGTCCCCTCCTAGCCAGTCCTGGGCCCATCACTGCCTCTCAGCTAGGTTGTCAGGGGCCTAACACCTTCCTCCTTTCTGTAGGCTTTCACACGTGTGTGTGTGTGTGTGTGTGTGTGTGTGTGTGTGTGTGTGTGTGTGTGTGTGTGTGTGTGTGTATCCCATGATCCTCCTCAGTTCCCCTATCTAAAAGTGGCAGAATTTATTCTGGTCTCCTGCCAGCAACCCTCCAGAGAGATGGGTTGTACTTTGCCAATAGATTCTGCCCACACCTAGAGGGAAAATGGGATGATGGTTCTCATGATTGTGGGGGACATATACACCATATGTACAGTAACCAAGGTCAGCTGTAGGAGATGCCCAGGGAGTATCCACAGCCCTTTTGGATCTATGGAGGCCCTGTGCTCCAGCAAACAAGCCCTGCAAGTGACCAGGTGAGCCTGGTCCTGCAAGGCTCTCAATAGTGTGGCCAGCTGGAGCACACCCAGGTCTCACCCAAGTGGACATGTAGGAAAAATAGCTGGAATTTTCACTCTGCTGCAGCCACCTTGCCCACATTTTCTTCTCACAACTACATTAAATTGATGCCCCTGGATTGGTGCCAGAGTCGCAGTCAAGGTGGATAAATAACTGGCTACATGTGGCCATAGTGAGAGCTCTCTTATTGAGCTCCTGCTCCCACTTCTCAGCCCCTTGGAGTTTCAGCCTGGCCAAGCCAGCATTGGAAGGTCTCTATGTGTTCCCCTCAGCCTTCCCCCTCTGGGGCAGATAGGTTCTTGCAGAACCAGCCTTCACTCCTCTTCACCCCTTCACGGGCCTCTTTGTCATCTCTCCTCTTATAAGCCCCCAGGTAGGCCTACTCACTCAACAGCCAGCTATCAACACTGCAAGTTTGTTGGACCTTATGCTGCCTGGGAAGGTGCCAGGTCCAGATGCTACCATGGAATCACAAATAGTCTCAACCATTACCACAGAGCATGCTCCATCCCCTCCCAACCAAAGCTTCTTTCTGGCCTCATGCCATTCCTTCTCTTTTCAGACCAACAGCAGTCACATAACACATGCTAGAAAGGGCTAGCTGCATCTGCCTGTATGAGGCTCTCCCATGGAGCTCCCAGCCCCTGCCCTCCCATTTCAGCAGAAGCATCTGGAGCCCACTGGGGCTGTAAGTGAAGGCAACTGGCTTGGTGCTGTTCCTTCCAAAGAAGGGATAACCAGCCATAGGTACACATACACACACACAGGAGAGGGCTGTACAAGGGCAGAATACTGTGTAATGTGTATGGAGGAGACACCAGGAGAAGAATGTGGGGGGGGGGGGAATGCAGCCTCGTGGAAGGACCGAGAGCAATCACTGTGTGGATGCCCTTGGGGACTGATCTCTTAGCTTTGCTGGCACTGCTGCACTGGCACTGGCACTTGCGCCATCTTCTAGCCACACTGACACCAGAGCAACAGCCATCACTACAAATGCACTGACCACAAGCTGCTGCATGCATGGAACCTTGCCTAATTGCTCTTCTGACAGCTCCAGTCCTTGCCACACACCTGCCTGCCCTGTTACTCACTAATCCTCTGCCTTCTTTCCCATATGACCTATTGTTTCCTTTGTTTCTACTGTTCTTATTGTTAGTTTCAAGAAAAAGTAACCTGGAACTCAATGACATCTCTCTGGTGGAATAAAAATTTTCCAATCCATGGCC
Organism: Dipodomys merriami; assembly: GCF_024711535.1. Taxonomy (NCBI): domain Eukaryota; kingdom Metazoa; phylum Chordata; class Mammalia; order Rodentia; family Heteromyidae; genus Dipodomys; species Dipodomys merriami. The sequence continues at coordinate 111,775 of NW_027206200.1, read as the reverse complement.
CCAAATCATTTTCGAGTGTTGCAGCCCCTGGAACTGTCTATTAGGGAACACAATCCTTGAATAGTTGCCCTTTGGAGGACCTTCCCACTCTTTGACTCCTTGATTTTGGCAGCCAAGAAGCTATCCAACCTTCCTTATTCTATATTCCTTACCTTCCTTGCTGGTAGCCTGTTATCTGCCCACATAGTAGTAGGAGTAGTACCTTTGGTTCAGGTCACAGGCCTCTGTGTCCCAAAAGGAATGGAAGTCAGAACAGAACTCACAGGGCAAAAAGAAAGCTCCGAAAACCTTGTTTTCATCTTCCCAGGGTGGCATGTACTTTGGAAGACAGAAGTGCAAAGGCATACACAGAGGGAATGGCCTACTCCAGCTGCTGCCCAGTCTAATGCAGGGAAAACTACCCCGGAGGGTACATGTTAAGGAGACATTCCTGGGGTGCAATGCACAAACAAAGGTCCTACCAGCATCTATCTCGTGTAGAGATCCATGAGAGAGAAAGAGGAAGGAAGAGCCTGTCTGTCCAAAGACCTGGACAGCCCATGTCCCATCTTCTCCTGATGACCCCACATGAACAGTTGGAACTAATGCCCACAGACCCCAACAAAACAACCAGCCTGTATGCAGACCAGTGCACACGGTCTTCAGATAGGATTTCTGGCCAGCACCTTGGCAGGTGGGTTGGAGCTGCTGGCCAGCACTGAAGACAGTGTAGAAAGGGGAAGGCAGACCACTGGGAGAACTCTCCCTAGACAAATCTGGCCTAGCTTGGAGACCCCATCCAAGCTCTGAAGAAATAGGTCACTTGAATTAATAACAGTGCCAATACTGGGGATTCATGCCATGGGCAATTTTGTACAACTCAAGATACCTTGGCAAGATTACTTACTCCAAACAGCCCTGGGAAGAGCAAGAGGTTAGAAGGGTCTAGAACATCCCCATAGACAGCACCAATGGATACTCTCAGTCCATGGTTAGCAGGGAATAATGTGGGGATGAGGGGGAAAGTAGATTTAGGAAGGGAGGAGAGGGGGAAGTGGTTGGAGAGCCCAATCTCTGCCAGAGATACTGAAAAAACCCTAGCAAAACCCTTCCTTTTCCTCAACAAAGCAGGAATGGAGATCTCATTGTGGAGAGCACTGCACCTTTCTTAGACGTTCACCTGTGAGGAGAAACAGAGCAAGGAACCTCTGGCACCACCAGACATAGAAATATCCTGGCCTCCCCGACCCAACCTGACTGACCTGTCCGACTCTGCTGTGGTACAAATTCTGTTTTCCTCACCAAGGGACCTCAGCCTGCAATGTGCTCCCCATGGGCCTGATTTTCTAGAAGAAGGTTCATCACATACCATGTCTACTTGCTGCATCATCAGCTTTCTTTTCAGTGAAAGACAGGTGGCTTTCCTTCAGAGCACTGAACAAAGACAAGGTCTTTTTTGAGAAAAAATAAGGAATTTCACAGGACTAAGAGCAGGGGGATATTCAGAGTGAGTTTAGTAAGAAGCCATAAATGTCTGTTCCATACATATATATACTCCCATACTGACGTTTATCACAACACCTAACTCTGTCACATGCAATGAAGGCATCCCAGGAAGGAAATTCCTTCAGAGCATTATCTCCAATTAAACATAAAAAACCCAGTAGTAATGACATGGCTCAAGAGGTAGTCAGTGTCACCCTTCAGGACAAAACCTCCGTGAAAATTTCCTGGCCCTGAGTTTAAGCTCTACAACTGTCACTGAAAAAATAATAGTAATAATTCTACCGAGATAAGACAGATCTGTGACCATTGGATAAGAAATTTACTCAAATCAGGTGATTGGGATAGTTGAGATCTCTGAAAATGATTTTTTATGGAGTCTTATTTTTCTTATCTTTGTGGCCAGGTGATCCTTGCTCTAAGATTAGCAGTCCCATTACTATGTTGGTTTCCTTTCTGTGGTTCCTGGTGGTATGAATTTTAACACTTCAGTGTGAAATTACAGCCCTGCATGCCCCTGTGGAAAACACTAGAGACCACATGAAGCCTTTACCAGCTTGTTGACATCAAAGTGTTGTCACAATTGTCATCTCATTCTGAACCGGACAGTCATGACACAGAGAAGCCATGCTGCTGAGAGGAAATCTCCCCTCCTACTGCTTTTACTCTTGCCAATATGCACTTGCTTTCCATAAAGTCACTTACTCAGTACTGCCATACACATTTAATCACACGGCTGTGAGGGACAACACCACAGGGACTGCTGATTTCACTGTATCTTGTATCTTCGTGTTTCCTAGTACTACCCCAGCAAGGGCAGTACTGCTCACAACTTACCACTCACTTCCAGAGACAGCTTAGTTCTCTTGGGCTGGACAGTCTGTATAAAAAACAACTTCCTTTCTTAGAAAAAAAAATGTCTTCCAATACAACTACTGGGCCAAAGAGTAGCTGCATTTATAGGCTATTTTTTTTTCTAGAGTGGGTTTACCATTTGCACTCTGCTGCCATTGAATGAACTGTCTGAATCTCTCTCATCCTTACTAATATCACTATAACACACATTCTTAGTGCAAATTATTGTTAGGTCTGAGGTTACACCTCCAGTGCACTTCAAATAGGTAATGGCATCCAAAACCCTTCCATGTGCTTGTCATCTATATTTGGTGGTGGTCAAAGCTGACCATACAAATCTTTTGCTCACATTGCAGTTAGGTTGTTTTCCTGTGTTCTTACCATGGAGTGGTGAGCCATGTAATTAGATTTTACCGGACTTCTCCAGGTGACAAAATCAGGAAAAGCTGAAGGTTGCTCAGAGTCTAAACTGTTCAAGGACAAAGCTGAGCTTCAAACATGGGCAGTGTGTGCTTAGCCACCACAGTGAACAGTTGCTCATCACCATCATCACCATGGGCACAGATGGACAGCCATTCAGAAGCACAGGTACCTCCTAACATTATTAATCATGGATACCTGTGACTGGCCTAGCTGATCTCAGGACAGCTAAGAAATGCTTTAACTCACACAGTAATAGGCTACTAAAAGTGACAAAGTTTCATTATATTACAAGATAATCTATGCGCTGGATTCAATACTTTGGACAAGGAGCACTAATTTGTGACTACTTCTCACTTTTGCGAGGCAGCAGGGGAAGCAAATGAACAATCTCCAAAATATGGAAAGGTCATGAGCTACCACCTCCTATCTGCTTCCTTAGGCCTCTTTGCTAAACAAGAATACATCTCCTCCCAAAAAACATCCCCAGAAGAATGGCCCAGTATGGACCTAAGCAGGTTCTGTAAGCATCCACAGAAAACCAGGTTTCAAGTGACTCAGTGGCAACAATGGACTTTCCCGACCAACTGCCACCATTAGGAGGTCAGAGTGAGTTCAGTTCTTTGCTTGGGTAGTAGCAATTGGAGGCTGACTTGATGGGTCTTCTGAAGAACCCATCAGGTTTAAATAAAGTGGCCAAGCAGACTCACAGTTCAGAGTACCTGTGCCCACATCGCTCAGTACCTTATCACTAAGTGGTACTAGAGACTACCTGACAGTGCACATAGGAAGAATGCTCAGGATACACTGCCCAAAGGTCATTGCTGAGTATCAGTAATTAGCAACACAGGCTCAGCTCCCAGGAACCTGGGCTCTCCCATTGGGTGAAGCACAAAAACTCTGAAGACATAGAGGCCTGTGGTCAAGCCCTATTTCTAACACTTCATAACAGATCAAGCCAGAGCTCATGTTCTTCTGGTACAAAGTTGTGATAATATCCATGTCTATTTGGGAGAACTCACATGATTCTTGGTACACACTAAGCCCAGTGCTAAGGGAAACACATGTCCACTGACCCAGATAGCTCTCATTTGCTCATTGCCAATCTAAACAAAGGTGACAATGCTGAACCCCAGAACCCAGACCTGTCATAAAAGGCCCTAATCCCTTCACCATCTTGGCAAAGTAAGAACTGTTTTTCCAGCAAAGTGGAGGAACCACAAATTTCAGAGTCTGGAAATCTAGGACAAGCTTGTTAATCCTGGTTCTTCACAATCCCTATAAGCTCAGTGCCCATCCCTCATGGTCAGTATGATGACTGACAGTGACTGAAGGCTCAGCCAACAGCAGAGGTAAAGGCAGCAGTCAGGATATGCACAGTGCCTAGTGCCTGTGCCTCCCAACATTAGTGAGAACTGAGAGCAGAAAGGCTGTGGGCAGGCCTTATGAGCCCCATGCAGGACAGCACCCAGGGATGCCTACAGATTTCAACTACCGAAAAACTTCCTTTTCTTCAGCCACAGAACCACGGGGAATATTATCATACTCAAATAGCCAAAACACAGGCTCAGAGCTGCAAAAGAACAAAGTTTCTGAACACTAAGATCAAGTTCTACTTAGAAGTGAACAGGATGGGGAGACATTTATCTACAAATACTGATAGATGGTAACCGGCCTCTATAAAACCTTAAAAGAATCAAAAGATAGAGAAGATAGTAAGTAACAGCCTTCCCTGATGACCCTATAAGGGAAATGAATGCAAATGCATGCTCCTCCTCAATAACTTCCTGCTGACACTGCATGATCTTTGCCTATCATGGAAAAAGTCTACCCTGCTGCCCCGCCAGCTAAAAGCCCTTCTTATCCATCCACCAAGGCTCAGCGGTAGAGTGCTTAGATAGAATGCAGAAGGCACTGGATTTAAGCCCCAGCCTTTTTCACTCACACAAACACCATCACTATATTGTGACACATGATCATGATCAGGGCTATCAAATTCCAGGTCCACAATCATCCAAACAGCCCTAAAGGAAACAATCTGTTCATTCTGAGATAAGGACATTTAGTTGAATAATAATATGGCTCATCCCCTCTCCTGCCATTGAGAAGGAGTCAGCAAGTTTGCTGTCTCTAGGACACCAGCCCAAGTAGAAGCAGCACAAGCTTCATCAGCAGGTCCAGCCTCCAGCTCCACAGAACCAAAAACCATTATGCAAAACAGTCATCTCAGTCAACACCGACTTCAAGATGTGCTTCATCAGTAACACAGGTCAATCCTCAGAGATCATGATGACAGAAAACTCAACAGCAGCCATTTCTGGCTGTTGGTAATGATCTGGTAAAATAACTGCTCTTCCTAAAATCTTAATGGCCTTTGGCTGAGGCTCCATCAATGCCTGATACTGGATGCATGGTGTTCTACCCACTCCCTTGTTCACCCATAGGTCAGTTTGTCTAGGGCTTTGAATGCAAAAAGACAGGTGGGAGCCCAGACTACACAGGTACCATAAAAATTCTAGGGAAAAGACCCTTCAGGACCCGCACCCACTGCATCTGGGACAGACATCAAGTTACTGAGTTAGCAAGCCCAACAAACAGCAGGGCAACATTTGTCTTCTGAACACCAACTTCCTAAAATCTGCAGGATACCTGCATCCCTCCCCTCTCCTGCACACTGCCCCTCTATGGGGTTCATTCATGTTTAGGAATCAGCGTGCTAAGACTGTGCTGCAAATCTACTTGTAGCCCTGATTAAATAGCAAAATACTGAAGAGGAAGAAGAGGAACAGCCAGACGGTGTCACGTCAATCCACTACAGGGCAGCCAAGAAGGAGTAGCAGAGGCCTATTTAAAAGCTACTACAATGACATGAACAAACAATGAACAGAGAATACAAAATCAACAGCTTAGCAGGAGCAGCAGAAAATGACACCCGAGTGGCAGAAGTCAGGCAGCTGGCCTACAGAGCCATAGTAACATAGTCTGCTCTTCAGTGGCCCCAGTCACTACCTTTATGAAATGAGGCCCAAGGGAAAACCCTTTGCAGCTGCCAGCACTGCCTGCCAGCCAGCCTGACACCATTCTCTGCATTCTACTATTCGGCCTCTAATCCATTTCACCCAAATTTCTGCTGATGCCTTTATAAGAATCCTAGGTCTGGGTGCTGGTGGCTCATGCCTGTAATCCTAGCTACTCAAGAGATTAAGATCTGAGGATTATGGCTCAAAGCCAGCTCAGGCAAGAAAGTCCATGAGACCCTTATCTCCAATTAGTCACCAGAAAACTGGAAGTGGCACAGTGACTCAAATGATGGAGCACTCGCCTTGAGCTGAAGAGTACAGGGACAGTGCCCAGGCCCAGAGTTCAAGCCACATGACTGACAAAAAAAATCCCTATGAACATAGTTCTTTGGCCTGACCAGGTTTCATAGCCCCATGAATGTTATACTGACCTGACACAAGACAAGCACAGCCAACCCAAGACACTAGGGCCAAGAGCAAAGTAATGCATCCCACTACCAAGAGCAAGGCTTCTCAGCCTGGATGCCTGGCTAGTTCCGCTTCAGTGCATGACAGCTGCTGGGTACCTCATAATCATTGGTCACCCCATCTGTCAAATAGCCCATGTGCACCAGGAGCTACACAGAGCAAAGAGCCACAGCCACGTGAAGCCAGAACATAAATGGCCAACACACAGACTACAAAATAAAACCCACCTTGGAAAAACACACCAAGTCTGGATGGGGAGGTACTGGGGACCTCACTTCAGCCACCTGAGACACCAGTCAGTAGAGTCCATGGTGACCACTCGGCCAGAGAGAGTAAAGCACTGGGCATGTCCACAGGATAATCTGAGCTCACCCTTCCTCTCAGGGTGGCTGCATCGACTCTGGGAGCTCAGGAGTCCTGAGAGAGGGACAGAGAAAAGGAGTGACAGGGATGGGCCTCTTCCTGAATCCTTCACTCCCTAATTTCTCCCCAAAGGAAAAGCATGAGCTATTGAATCCACACTTGTGACACAGTAGAGTCTGTAAGACCATGCATCCCATGCAGAGCTCCAGTCCAAAGGGCTCTCTGAGCAGAAGCAGTCTGTTACTTGTCACAGCAGATTAGTACAGAAAGTATCTCACTTTAAGCACACACTTTCCCTTTCCCTTGGTAGTGTACTCTGTTCCATACAGTAAAATGAAGGGCAAAGCCAGGTTCTACTACCAAATTACTTCTCATGCCATTCCATCTGACAGTTACTTTGAAAGCAAAAAAAAGCAATCTTTATCATTTTTCTAAGTGAACTGATGTAATTATATCCAACATAACCAGCTAATTCTTTATTTTATTTTAAGTATATTTATGTAGTTGTAGAAAGAAGTTCCCATTTTACAAAACAGTAAATGAGTACAAAGTGTCTGACAACATTCTCACCCATCTCTCTTAACCATTCCTTCTCTCACATTTTTTCTTTTTTTTATTGTGAAAATACCATATAGTGGGGTTATAATTACATGGGCAAAACGAGTACATTTCTTATCAAACATTGTTGCCTCCTCCATTGTTTCCCCTTTCTATCCCTTCTCATGTCCCCCTGCCCCCCTCACCCGATCACCCCCCACCAAAGTTATAAAGTTTTTTTTGTCATAACAACTTGCACATCTTATTGTTTCAATGGGTCAACTATTTCTTTTTAAACGATTTGTTTTTTCCCTTCCCCTCCACAAATTATGCCAAAATCAAATACAGTGAAAGCAGGGGTTATACCATGGAGGAGAGACACACAAAGCAACAAAGAAATAATCTTATAAATATGTTAGAAACAATTGTATGAAAGAAAAAAAACAGTTAAATTAATTGACATTAGGTGATTACATAAATTTCACATATTTCACAGTATTGTGAAATAGTGATACTTACTTAAGATGCACAAACACATTTTAACTTTCATAAGGCAAATTGTCATTATCATTGTAGGAAGAGGCCTGAGCTGCAGCCTGTCTAAATAAAATCTTAAAACAGCTGTAAAGTCTGACTCTCGGTGGTCTTCTTGGTGGGGGTCCTGCAACCTGGGCACAACATATTAGTGGGTGCTTGCCCGGGATCCCCCCAAAGACCCCCGAGACCTCAGACTCCAAAGGTAAATCAGCACTGTCTTTGTTAATTTGTCTTGTCCTGTTGTATGTCTGTTTTACTTTCGTCTTCCTTTGTGAGGACAGCTGCTCCGATTCGTATTGTGTAAAGGGTTGTCAAAGTGAATGTGCTTGCACGACAACCCTGGAGGAACTGGGAATCATCCCAGATCCTCTTGAGGGGCAGGGGTCATTGGAACCCCGCCGTGTGGGGTGCGGGGGAAGGGGGTCTTGGAACCCCGCCCTGTGAATTGTGGGTGACCAAGAGGGCCTCCTACCAAGGGCCAATTTGCCCACTGTGGGTCCGCTCCTTCTGCTGTGGGCCGTGGGTGTGGAATCCCATTGTGACAGGAGTCAGCGGACCAATTCGGGAGATCTCAACTTCATAGCATATTTTACTGTCAGTCCTGCATGTGTTTTGTTTATATTGTTTATTGTTTTTGGACTGTACTACTGATGGGACTGGAAACCATGGACACCACTGCATCTAGCACCTTAGACTTACAAAAATAAACTGAGAAAGAGGAAAAGAAAAGGTAATCCCCCCAGTTTTTAAGGGAGATAACTTGGAAGAAGAAATGTTTCCTCCCCCATACTCCCCTTCCCAGGTCCTTTTGCAGAACCTGAGAATAACCAAGAGGAGGAGGGAGCTATAGAACCAGCAGCTGAACCCTCGGCACCTGCCCTTAAAGTTTCTGAGGGGCCAGTCACTTGATGATGCCGTGGAATCAACCCCCCTTCTAATGCAGCTGTTTTCCCCTTATGCACCATAGGTCCTGTGGATGAAGAAGGTCAACAGCAACTCCAATATTGGCCATTTTCTATCAGTAATCTATACAATTGGCACAACCAAAATGCCCCCTTTTCTGAGATACCCCAGGATTTAATTCATTTGCTTGCAACTATTCTCTTTACTCATCAACCCACTTGGGATGATTGCAGTCAGCTTTTACAGGTCCTTTTTACCACCGAAGAGAGAGATAGTTTCTGAGATTTGGCCCAGAAACACATCCCTGGTCCCACAGGAGCACCCATCACGGATCCTGCCCTGATTGCTGCCTATTTTCCTGACATCTAACCAACATGGGACTACAATATGGTTGAAGGTAGGGGGCGACTCCTCATCTACTGCTAGGCTCTGTTGGCAGGTTTCAAGGCGGCAGCTTGCCGACCTACTAATATGTCCAAGTTTTATGATGTTAGACAGGGAGGAAGTGAAAGTCTGGTAGCACATCTTGAGTGGCTCATGGAAGCTTTTAGTCAATATACACCATATGATATTGAGACCCAGGAGTCGGTTCAGGTGATTATGTTTTCTTATATAAATCAAGCTGCACCAGACATAAAGCAAAAGTTGCAGGCTCTAGATAGACTTGGTGAGAAGTCTATTAGGGATTTAGTAGCCACAGTGGAAAAGGTTTACAATAAGAGATAGACAGGAGCAAAGACAGGAAAGGAAGGACAGAGAATGTGAACTTGAGCATGAAAAGAGAAACTGGGCCAAGAAAAAAAGGCCAGACTTGTTGGACGCTTCACTATCGCATGCCAAGCATACCTGTTTCACAGACAGCAGCAGTTACATTTGAGATGGATAAAGGTACGTGGGTGCAGCAGTCACCACGGACACTGAGATAGTGTGGGCAGAAGCACTCCCCCAGGGAATGTCTGCACAAAGAGCAGAACTAGTGGCATTAACAAAAGTCCTACATATGGGAAAAAGGAAGAGACTAAACATTTACACAGACAGTTGGTATACTTCTGCCACCATGCATGTCCATGGGCCATTTATCAAGAGAAGGAGCTGCTGACAGCTGAGGGAAAGACTATTAAAAACAAACAAAAATTTTAAGCCTCATCTAGGCCTTAAGGGAACCAGCAAATATTACCATTATGTACTGCCCTGGCCATCAAAAGGGACTGATTCTATAACCAAAGGAAATAACTTGGCTGATCACGCTGCTAAGGAGGCAGCCCTCCAGCCCAGAGCAGAAGTACTGACTCTAATAGACCCAGGGTCATGAGCTTTGCATCCTGAGCCTCAGTGCTCCCAAGAAGACTTGGAGTGGATAAAGAAAATTCCCATGTCCAATAAACCACCGGACAAAGAAGGAAACAGACTGGTGGAAAACTGGTGAGGGGAAACTTACTTGCCACAAAGATTGGGCAAGGGAATTCTTGAGAGAATCCATTGGGTCTCTCACGTGGGAACCCAAAGAGTGCAGGACTTGCTCTGACACTCAGAAGTAAAAATTAGGCAAGGAAATCAACTCATTGAGGACATTATTAAAAATTGTAAAGCCTGTCAGCTCACCAATACCCCCAATCAACCAGTTACAAAAGGAGCTCGCCTACGTGGAAATAGGCCAGGTGTGTATTGGAAAGTAGATTTCACAGAAATTAAAACTGGAAAATTTGGATATAAATATTTGCTAGTTTTTGTAGACACCTTTTCAGGATGGGTTGAAGCCTACCAACAAACCATGAGACCTCGAACATCGTGGCTAAGAAGATCCTGGAAGAAATTCACCATTGGTTAAGACAATGGACCGGCCTTTGTCTCAAAAGAAAGTCAGAGAATAGCCGCGGCACTGGGGACGGATTGGAAATTGCACTGTGCTTATAGACCCCAGAGTTCAGGGCAGGTAGAAAGAATGAATAGGACTCTAAAAGAGACCTTAACTAAATGGGCCTTGGAGACTGGCGCAGAATGGGTATCACTCCTTCCATTTGCCCTGTTTAAAGTAAGAAATTCACCCTATCAGCTTGGCTTTACTCCTTTTGAAATAATGTATAGACATCCTCAACCCATTATCCCTAGCCTTACAGCTGGTGTATAATTGTATGTGGCCCCAGCTTAGAGCATTATATGATTCTGCTTCTATTCCTACCCACAATTTGTTTAAACCAGGGGACTGGGTGTTTGTTCGAAGGCACAACTTGAGATCTCTGTAACATCTGCATCCAGCATGGCCACATTTTCTATCACCTGGCTGCACCTCCCGCCCACCTTTCTTACTTAAACCCAGACAGGAATTCAGCCCCTTTCACTTTCAGCCATGCCTCTCCACCTCTCCACCATTCGGGCAGCAGTTTGGTAAAACAACTTCTCTTTCTGCCTGAATACTGCATGTGTTCTCTTTCTTGGCTACCTATTTAATTTACTTCACAAAGTGGAGATGTGCTCAATTGGTAGAGCACTAGTCCTAAGCAAAATAGCTGAGAAAAAAAATCCCAAAAAATCAGGGACAGTCCTCATGTTCTGAGTTCAAATCCCAGGACTGTCAGAAAAAAAATTAAAATGTATCAATGTTGCCAGGACTATAATCCTAGTTACTCAAGAAGCTGAGATGTAAGGATCAAGGTTTAATCCCATCCTGGGAAAGTCTGTGACACTGGTCTCCAAAAAGTTGGGAATGGAGCTGTGGCTCAACAGTATGCTGTGGTACAATACTAGCCTTGAGCAAAATAGCTCATGGACAGTGCCTAGACCCAGAGATCAAGCCCCAGAACTGGCAAAAAAAAAAAAAGCGCTAAGAGACATTGGCCAGGGTTCAAGTCCCAGGACTAGAGGAGCTGTGGCTTAACTGGGAGAGCCCTGGCTTTGAACAAAATAGCTCAAGAACAACCCTCAGGTCCTGAGTTCAAGCCTCATGACTGCCCCCCCAAAGAATACATGCAGAAAAAAACTTAAATATTGTTGGGCACAGATGGCAAACCATTGTAATATTAGCTACTCAGGAATCCAGGGAGGAAATTCTGTGAGACTCTTATGTAAAATTATACCAAAAGGCTAAAGTAAATCTGTAGGTTAATTGGTAAATGGTTACTTGGAGCACAAGAGCTCAAGGACACTGCCCAGTCTTGCTTGAGTACAAGCCCCAGGACCAACAATAACAACAAAATCAAACAAACAAACAAAAACCCCAATGTTGCTGCACACAAATGGCTCATACCTAAAATCTTCAGAGTTTGATCTAAGGATCAAAGTTCAAACATAGCCTGGAGAAAGAAAGTCTATGAAACTGTGACTTACAGGTTTTTGGTGTAAATTAGACAGACGAGTCAAACTGTGGCTCAACTCGTAGAGTACTTTGAGCAAAATAGGTCAGAGACAATGCACCGCCCCTGTATTAAAAAAAAAAGGCAGCCATGAACAGCACCTATGCTCTGAGGTCAAGCCCCAAGAACCAGATTTGAGGATTGAAGTTCAAATCCAACCTGTGCTGGATGAGTACACACACACAAAAAAACTGCAAGTGGAGCTGAGTCTGAAATCATAGGCCAATAGCTTTAACCATAAGAAGTTCAGGGGCTCAGTTACCAGCCCCAAGACTGGTTACCAAAACAAAACCCCTCAAAACCTATCAATGCAAAGGGGGCTAAAGGCGTGGCTCAAGTGACAGTGCCTGCTTACCAAGTGTGAGACCCTGAGTCCAATGCCCAGCTCCATTAAAAACTAAGTCCAGGCAGTCTGAAGACCACAGGGGTCAGTGGCAAGATAAAGTGTGCTTCTGAAACACATTAAGACTCTTGATGTGTTAACTTTGTTCCTTGAGTCGACCCCCAAATCACCTAAAATCCTATGCAGCAAACTTCCAAACACCAGGTTCAACCTTTCCAGGCTCCATCCCACCACCTGGCCACCCCATGGCATGTGCGATTTCTGCTTAGTGTCAACAATGACTAAGTCACTCTTCTCAAAATTCTTGTCTCCAGATATGAGAAAGCTGTCATCCCAAGTGAAGAAGAAAGTTAGCTGCCATCCAGTATCATTCAGGCTAACCTAAGGGATCAGAACATCATAGGCTGGGAAGCATTTTGAGGGCGTTGTGAAATCTGTGCTTAAGGGAACCAGTGGCCCTTTAGAAGTACAAAGTGGCAATCAGAATTGAACCCACTTATCTTCCTAAACTACAAGCCCTGTGCTACCCCCAAAGCCACATGCCAAACATAGTACACATAAAAGCACTTTATCAGAACAACATTTATTGAGGGAAATTGATATTCCCAACAAGGAGTCAGTTATTTAGGAGGAAGGAAGCGTCCTCTCTGAAAATTCTGGAAAAGCTTTTTGTGTTTGAATAAGAGGGACAAATCTCCCAACATGGTACATTCCACAAAGACAGGAGCATCTGGAGGTACTTGACCAAGTTCACTTTTATGGGTAGTCGGTATTGGTTTTGGGTCCTGGCTCCATTTAGGGCATGGGTTCTGGATATCTTTGATGGAAGGCCTTGTCTTGCAATGCCACATTTTTCTGGCGGTATCTGCCCCTGTCTTTGATGCATCTGTTTCTTGTAAAATTACTCTGAGCTGCAGTGGCTGCTTCTTGACTGGAAGGGTTTTGGTTACTGTAGAGTAGGTAGCCTTGTAATTTGAGGAGTGTCTCTGGAGCCTCTCTGTTGGGGTCTTTAGTTCTACCTTTTGTTGGGTCTTTCCAGCCTTCACAGAGGAAGAAGGGGGCCCTCTGGAGCAGGTGACATCCATTGCATGACTACTGCATACCTGTTTCTCCAACAGGACTTGGTCAACATCTTCTGTGACTTCCTGGGATTTTGTGTTTCTAGAAAAGACAGCTTTATCTAGACCTCTCACCTGCAGATACGATGAAGAACTACCCTTCCCTATCGAACCTTCTTCCCCTTTGAGTTTTTTATTAGGGCTAAGCCATTGGAAAAATTGTTTAATCTGGTTTCTGAAACTAATTTCAGGAGAGGGCTGTCTCTTCTGTGACAGGGCTTGGAAAGGCTTGCTCCCAAGTATCTGTTCTGCCTTGTTTGGAGGGGTGTGGCTCTTCTTCTCAGTTGGGATTTCTCCAGTCTGGCATCACTTCTGCCAGGTTCATCCAGTTTGGATACCTTAAGGTTCACTCTTTTTGTAGTTGAGTGGGGTTTTTTGGCCTGGCATTTGGGAACAATGTGACTAGGGACCCATGGCTCCTCCTGCTGCTGCTCTATGCTGTTCCCTTTGTTGTACAATTGAACATGAAACACTTGGGAGGCTGCTGTAGGGAATCTTGGTCACAAGCAAGCAAGGTCTGCATTGTTGAAGAATACTTGTCCTGGCATTTGGATATAATTTGAGTAGGTTCCTGTTGCTCTTCCATGCTGGTCCATCTGTTGTGCAACTGAACATGAAGTACCTGGTAGGCTGTTGTGTCCCTAGTGGAGATAACCTAGAGACTAGTCTTCATTGTTCCAGGGGAATCCTGGGCTTGGCACTTGGGTATCATGTGGCTAGGGACCCATGGCTCTGGCTGCTGCTGCTGCATGCTGCTCCCTTTGCTGCATGAATTAACATGAAATACCTGGATGGCTACTGTGTACTGGGGACACCCTGGTAAAGAGTCAGCAAGATCTGGACTGTCCCCTTGATTGTCCCCTTATCTGAAGTTCGGGGTGGATCAGGGGGAGCTTGCTGAACCTGCCTCTGCTTCCTGTTCTCAGATTTTAACTTCAACTCATTAATCATTTTGCTTTTAAGTTCTTCTATTGATATAGAATCAGGAACTGAGATTCTTGTTGGGGACTTTTTAGTAGTCAGGGTAGTTTCTACTTTATGAGAATTCACTTTTGTCACTGGGAAACACCCTGACTCCTTGGTCATCAGGTTATTAGGTTGTGATTGAAAATCATGATGTTTTTCTGCTTTGAGTAGCTCCTTGGACTTGTAGGTCATAGAAAAATGATCTAAATTCTTCATTTTTCTCTGAAACTTTTTGGTATTATTGATGGAACCTTCACTCTTATCTAGTATCTCAGGTTCAGTACCAACTTGTCTTGTGGACAGCATTGAACTGTGCACAGGTTTATCGCTGCTGTCATTTTTGTGGGACAAAGCTGTGGGTTTGCCATTTTCAACTGCAAACTGAAGACTGGTATATAAGGGTGATTGCTTTACAATCTCCTGTCCTCTTTTGCCCACAGGTACAGTGGCAGAGAGGCAATTATCCACAACAGGGACATTTGCTGTTCTCATTGTGTCCCCGTGAAAAGTGTTAGAGTGTCCTATTAGAGGCCTGGGAACCTCAATTTTAGAATCCGGCTCGGAATTAAGAATGTCTGAGGATGGAATTTGTAAGAATTTGTTTGGAGCTTTTTTACATTGAAGATTTCTATGGATTCTTGAATCTTCTGTGGAAGGCCATTCACCATTCTCCAGTGAAAAAATCTCAATGTGATCCTCGAAAATCTTTTGCCTTTCGCCATAAGGGAAAGAACTTAAGATGCTCTCCTTTCTCTCCAATGGCACCAAATCTTTCACTTGGCTGAGGAAATTCTCAGAAAAATTCATTTTGACAGAATGCCTTGAACTCTGCACAATTTCTGGGATCTGATCCTTATTGATTTCATCAAATTTCTTGCTCAGATGTGCTTCCAGGGCCGCCTTCTGGTATTGACTTGCCTATAAGGTGCTTGAGTGATATATCCTGAATGAATATCTATAGGTCTTTCTTGGTCTGTGTGAGTGGCAGGTGCTGGAAGATCATCTGGAGCCAACTTGGCATGGCTCAGTCATTGATATTTTTTTTCTGGTCTGTAAACCGTGTCCTTGTTTCTTTATATCCTGCTCTAGAGGAGGTATCTCCAAACTCCTCTCATTGAGCTGCCTTTCTAACTGTGGCAGTTCAACCTTGCTTAAATTTTTGATGCTGGGACTAGTGAAAATAGAAATGCATCCAAGTCCATGGCTACTCTTTTTCTCTGTTTGAAGACTCATTGATGATGAAGATAAAATGATCCTGTTGGGCAGGTCTCAGCAGTGCTGGATGAGCCACTTTCGAACGTGATGCTCTAGTATTTTTCCGGAGCTCATCTTCAAGAGGAAAGTCTCCAGGAAGTATAGAGACGGAAGAATCATGGGCCTTGCAGGTATGTTTAACAAATGAAAAATGGGGAGCTGGAGGACAAAAGTCTTCTTGGGATTTTTGGATGACAGGGGGTAAACCCCATATGCTTTTATGAACTTTCTGTAATACATTATATTCTAGACCATCAATTTGAGACAGTTTAAGAAGCTGTGTCTTGCTTTGAGGCTGAGGCATATGAAAACAAACTCCGCAGTTGCAGAGCTGAGATCCAGAAGGTGGCAGGACTGGAAGTGGGGATTCGACCTGGGTCTGGAATTGGACAGATGGGAGATGCTGGGATGGAGATTAGAGAAGGACTTCAGACAATGCTTGATGTTGAATCTGGGGCAAGGACAGAGTTGTTTGACCAGAAATGACAGTGGGCTTATGGGCACTGTAGGCATGAATAATTTGATTGAAGCAGATTGAGGGACAGTCACCTGAGGCAGGGACATAATGCTCAGGGACTCACAGTGTAGGGATTTGAGACCCCAGAAAAGCTGAGATGAATGGTCCACAAAGACCTTCGGATGTGAATGCTGCTCTTGGTGCATGTGAAAATTCTCGAATTTGCCTGTGGTGCTTGCAAATGGAAGAGAGACTGCTGAGTCTTGCTGATCAACAATAGACTGCAACAATTCCTCTGAAACATTCAACTGGTGCTCTGGCTTTGACTGATTGGGGAAATATTGTGTTTTATCTTCCTTATCCTCTGACATCAAGAAATCGCCTCTCTTTTGGATTTGTCTCTCCAGCAGTTTCAGGACATCAAAGAAGATAAATGAGTGAGTTTTAGAATTTGTAATGTAGGTTGTAGTGTCTCCCTCAAAAAATCGTGCAAGACTATCGAGGTCAGTAAGCTCTTGGTCCATATAATACTCTGCCAAGCTGGGCAGAGGCAGGTTTGCAGCATGGAGCTGCAGCATGGGGAGTTTGGACATAGAGGGGCTTGTACTGTCAATGGCTCTCTTGTTTCAGTCATACGTGATTGCTGGGTAATAAGTGGGCAATCCATCAAGACTGTCCACCATATACAAGGACCTATCTTGTCCTGTTTCCTGTTTCCTGAGTATTATATGGGCAAGGGGAAATCCCAACTAGGAATAGGTCTTCCCAGAATTGGGAATCCATGGGAGAAATAGATGATGATGACAGAGAGTCTCCTGGTGGTGGTGGTGAAGATAAGTTCTTTAAGGAGATGACTTTGTTAAGAGAGACATTGGAGGAAGATGAGAGGCAAGGTTCAGGTGAAGTGGCTGGAGTTGAATGTCCAGGAGGGTTTGTCAAACAAGTGAATGATCTTTTTTATCAAAGCTGTGGAAACCAAACAGGACAAGGGGAAAGCATCATTTTCCAGGGATGCCCTAGACAGTAGCTGACTGACCTTTGCTGTGGTTCTGTTACATATGTGACAGAGGGGTTGTGGACACAGCAATTTCTTCAAGGGGTGGATATCATCAGATTGGTTCAGTGAGCTGCAGGAGACAAAAAGTGCAAGGTTATTGCCAGGACTATCATGGGAAATGGAGGGCCTGCCAGTGAGAGGGGGGAAGGGGGACACCTGCATCCATATACCCTTTCTGTTCTCACACATCTGTGATCTCATAGTACCATCTCCTTTCACACACCCTTTGCTATGGCTACTCCTCTGTAAACTAGCCACCTGTACTCTCCATGGGTGCTTATAATGTAATATTGTGACCAGGAAAGAAGAATGGCTAATTACCTTTTAAAAATAGAAAGAAGTTTCCTCTCCTCTTCAATGTCTTTCTGGCAAGTTCTCTGACCTGGAAAACCAGAACAGTGTAATGAAACTGGAAACATAAGGATTGTGTAGAAGTCTCTTTATAGGAAACACTTAGGGTGGTTACTTTGGACATGGGTCTGAGCTTCTGGGAGTAAAGCTCCTTCCTTACACAACTGAAGTTGTGGCTTTACATCTCACCTGTCCCCTTAATGAGCAGAAACACATGTCCAGGTCTATCACTGCCTCATGCCCAGAGCTGGCACAGCACAGACTCTGAGAAGCATCTTTGGCCTGACTGTCTACCTTTGAGGGCTCATTTTCTCAGAGAGACAATGTATAGCGACTGATTTCCTCAGAGACCATGGGCTTTGACACCTCATGAAAGAAAAAGAATCACCATTGATGAATTCCCATCACCCACGATAAAACATAATTCTAAATGCTCCTCTCCTTTTTCCTTATATGTCTGCCTTGATTCTGAGAAAAAAATAAGAAACTGGGTTTCAATCATTTCTATTTCTCTTTTCTCTAGCAAGTTCAGAGATGATATGGAAATGAAATGATTCATTTTAATCAACAGGGATTTTTACTTATATTAATGGGCAAATATTTTCAATTTTCCTTTGAAAAACTCACAGAGGGGTTTTGACAATGCATATAGATTTTTAATCAGAGGGCCTCTGCTAGAGAAGGGCATCAAACATGCAGCCACCAGCCCACATATGTGCTCCCTCAGAGGAAGACAGAGCTTACACTTGAGGCTCTGCTCAGAGTACCTCATAGGTCAGTACTGCTCTCATGTGCATCTCAGCAGGAAGGAAACCCTATGACAGGACATCTGACTTGGGGACAGGAGTCAAGATCACATGTCAGAAACCACGAGTTCTTATAGTGTTCACACCATGTAACTTAAGCACAGTTAGGAAAAAAGTCACTATTCATTTCTCATTCAGATGGAAGCCTGAGCCCTCCCAGGCTGGGCCTCATGCCCTACAACAGCAATACTTTGTCTCCTCAAACTTCCCATGTCAAACATGACAAAATCTCTCTTGAGGGTTCACCCAACACTTCCTTACCTTTTGAATGAATGCATTGATCCAAAGAGTTGAATAAACTTGTAGGAACAGCCAGTAACAAATACAAAATCAGGACCCCCATGGCATCCAAAAAGGTATATTAGGGGTCAAAGTCCAAAAAAGCTAAGAAAAATTCATCCATGCTTCAGTAATGTTATTCAGAAAAGAGAGAACTTTCTCCATAGTCTGAATCTCAAGACTGCCTTAAGCAATTGAGTTCTGAGGGGGACAGGGGCTTGTCTTTACACCCCAGGCCTGCATCACAGAGTATGGGAGTCATAGAGAGGTTCTGGGGTCAGGGAGGGGTGGTCTGGAGAGGGCATGACACAGCCCTGCCCAACTTGCCATCCCAGCAATGATCTCTGCCCAACTGCTGTCCATGTCCCACTCTTCCCTTCCCTCATGTTGTGTATTTGCACCAGAGAACTTTCCTTTTCATTCATCTGTGACTGTTTTAAGGTGAATTATCTAAGCAGCAACATTTTAGTAGATGGAATTTTGGAGTCTATATTATAGTTAGCAGTCTGCATGCAGCCAGTTGTTAAAAAGGACTGCAGATCCCACATAATATGGTTAGGAAACAGGCCACAGAGGAAAGAAAGAAAAAAAAACAATACCAAGAAACCAACTCAGCTCCGATGGAGAGCTGAATAGGGATGCATGGTGAACAGCCAGGAAACAGGAGACAGGACACAAACACGGAGCCACATGGTATGGCATAATGGTGTCTATGCTGTTCAATGCCTTTTAGTATGTACCTTTTGGAGTAGGGTTACAGGACACTCCCAGTCCCAGGAATTGGCTGACAGATTCAGTAACATATCAGCCAAGTGCTCGCCCCTGTCTCCAGCTATCCAGGCATGCCCATAACCTGAGAAGGGAGAAGGACATAGCCTTCCCTCACCGCATTGTGAAGACAAGATGCCAGACCTTAAATGGACATACACAGGTACCAGCAGACTATCTAGGGAAGATAGGCTCAACCTTCCATATGGGTATTCTTACAGGCTACTCAGAGGCTGGTGTTTCAAGCCACTTAGGGAGGTAATCAATACAGAATCAGCATTCTCTATATGCAAAGATTTCCTAAGGCTACGACATCTGCATTTCTTTGACAGATAGATATGCACACATATCGCATTTCAATAAATATAGGTAATACAGGTGTCTAGCAACACTTTGACTTACACAGCTTCCTGAAGTGATGTAATAAATAGATAAGTGTGATCTACACATAAAAGAGAGCTTGGATATGCTTGGGAAAATCTAAAACAACCATACATTTTCTTGTTTGTTTTCTTGTAGCACAATTTCTGAATGGGATATATTAGTAAAGCATAATTTGTGTGACCTTTAGGGCTGAGAAACAACAGTATTAGTAATAGCTGAGTAATAGCAGTATTAGTGATTTTGTTTCATTGAAAGTTTTGTCATTTTGTTTACCATAGATTTGTTTGTAGGTTTTTTAAAATATTACACTAAATATTATTTAGCTTACGGAGACTTTTGTAACCCCTTTATCATATTTATTTATTTATTTCTGTGCCTGTCCTGGCTTGATCTCAGGGCCGGTGTGTTGTCCCCGAGCTTTTTTTTTTTTTTTTTGCTGAAGACTAGCACTCCATCACTTAAGCTCCACTTCTAGCTTTATGGTGGTTAATTAGATATAAATGTCTCACAGACTTTCCTGCCCAGGCTGGCTTTAAACCAAGATCCTCAGATCTTAGCCTCCTGAACAGCTAGGATTACAGACATGACACACCAGTGCCCACAGTATTGCCTAATTCTTAAACAATGAAAAAAGTGAGCAAACATCTTTTTTAAAATATATTTTTATTGCAAAAACACTGTACAAAGGGGTTAGAGTTACATGAGCCAGTTAATGAGTACATTTCCCATCAAGCATTGTTACCTCCTCCTTTGTTTTACCCCATCATTCCTTCCCTCCCACCTCTACAACTACAATCCTACCCCACTGCCGAAATTGTAAAGTTCATTTTCTTGTACATCTCATTTTTACAATGACTCAACCTGTATCCCTATTTAAGCATTTTGTTTTATCCCTTCCCCTTCCCAAATGAGATAAGTGTATATACAAGATGCAGGGCACTGACATCAAATATAGTGAAAACAAGGCTTATACCCTGGGGTAGGAACATAAAAAGAAACAAAAAAAATCACTTGGTACATTATAAATAAATTAGAAACATTAGCAAGAAAGAAAAAAAAAAACAGTTGTGTCCTTTTCTTGGGGTTCAATTTTTTTAACAGTATTTTGTCTGGTCACCTGTACATAGCTTTTGACCTTTTCTGTTTGTCCCAGACATATACTAGTTATTGTAATCAATTTTTTTTCGGTCGTGGGGCTTGAACTCTGGGCTTGGGAGCTATCCCTCAGCTCTTCAACTCAAGGCTAATGCTCTACCACTTGATCACAGTGCCACTTGCGGTTTTCTAGTGGTTTATTCAAGATAAGAGTCTCACGGACTTTCCTGCCCCAGCTGGCTTTGAATCTCGATCCTCAGATCTCAGCCTCCTGAGTAGCTAGGATTACAAGAGTGAGCCACCATCGCCCGAGTGAGCAAACTTCTTAATCACTAGTTCACTAACAGTTTAATCTTTAGTCCCAAGTTGTCAGACTTTTCTCCACAAGAGATACTCTTTTTAAAAAATCTGATGATCCATTCCGTGATGTTTTCTGTATGATCTCCTCATTCCTCTCAAAGAAAGAGACAAAGGTCTCCCAGTGTCTTTCTCCCTCCTTCTCTTTCATTTCTCTCTCCTCCCCCCTTTCTCTTACTTTATCCTTTTCTGTCTCTCCATGTCCATCTTGGTCCTTCTATCTGTCTCTGTGTCTCTTTCTCCTTCTCCTGCCTTTTATCCTCTCCTCCGTCCCTCTCTCTATCTATCTTTGTCTTTTTTCCTCCTTTTTTTCTCTGACTGCCCTGTATGTCATTCTCTCGCTATGTTTCATTTCTTTCCGACTTCTTTACTTCCTCTGATGTCTTTCTGTTTCTGTCGCTTTCTCATTCCCCCCGTCTCCTCTCTCCCCTCCCATTAAGAGTTTTTCAGGCTGAAGTTGAGATAGAAGAGCCAGAGAGTTATTAAGACTCCTTTCACTGCAATGTTTTTCAAACACATTCTGGAATATTATTGGCAAAAGGAATAGTAGACACTCAGGCTTCATGTGTTCGCTCTCTGATACTGCTGTAATGACTTTATGTGACACTAATGAGTTAACCAAAGTCTCTTCCTGAGTAGCCTGGTAACTGTTTGCTCTTAGATTTATGATCATGGTGAAGTCAAGCTATTTACTATAGCAGAGATTGCTGCAGAAAAGGGAAATTTACACATGAGCAAAAGTCCAGCATTTCCCACAGTTGTCCCTTGCAATTGGAGTTGTTATAAGAAGAGCAAGTGGAAGGAGCAGCTGTGGAACTTTTATGGTCTCCACACCTGATGAAGCCGGGTTTCCAACCAGGCATAGCTGTCTCCAGAAAGCAAGACTCAAGTTCTGGCAGCATTACATGGTTCAATGGTAGCATTGTAGTGCTAAGAGAAACTCAGTCTTGTTTTGTGGATGCTACCAGAACCGGAGTCATGCTTTCTGGAGACAGCTGCTACCTTTAAAGTTCTGCAGTCATATCCACATCCCATTATGTAACTTACAAGTGAATCACAAGCACATTCAAGAGCAGTATTCAGTTCCATGTAGCAAAAGTACTATGAGAAGATATGTGGTAGGAAAGTGTATTACTACCATTTGGGGGAAACACTGTCTACCACAGCACCCTATTCAATATGAAATATTAAATAGAGTCAATATTTAGAGATGCTTCTAAATGGAAGGATGCATTAAAAGAGAATCTTCAAGTTTACATTCCCACCAACAATGAAGTTCAACCACTTTGGAAAGCAGTATGGAGGTTCCTCAAAAGACTTCATATAGATCTCCCCTATGACCCAGCAATCCCACTTTAGGGCATTTACCCGAATGTTTACAAACAAGACCACACTAAAGCTACCAGCACAACAATGTTTATTGCAGCATTATTTACCATAGCTAAGATATGGAACCAACACAGATGTCCCTCAGCAGATGAATGGATCAAGAAAATGTGATATATATACACAATGGAATTCTATGCCTCCATCAGAAAGAATGACATTGCCCCATTTGTTAGGAAATGGAAAAACTTGGAAAAAATTATATTAAGTGAAGTAAGCCAGGCCAAAAAAACATAGGTCCCATGGTTTCCCTTATTTGCAATATATAGTATATGTATGAGTCAAGCAGAAAAGGTCAGATAATGTGAGGTCAGGAAAATGAACCATTAGGTATGTATTTTAATGTTTTTTTTCTTTCATTCATGTGTTTCTAATGCATTTATAAGATTTTCTCTTTGTTGCTTTGTATGTCCCTCCCCGACAGTATAACCCCTGCTTTCACTATATTTGATGTCAGTATAAGATGTTGAGGAGATGCGGAAAAACCAGTTGTTTAAGGATACAGGTGGACCTGTTGCAACAATGAGAAGTACAAGTTGTCATGTCCAAAACGAGCTTTACAACGTCGGTGCGGGGGGGGGGGGGAAGGAGAAGGATTGGGATTGGGGGGAGGTGGGAGGCTGGGAAGGGATGTGAAGGGTAAGAAATGTACTCATTATCCTGCCCATGTAATTGTAACCACTCTGTACAGTATGTTCACAAATAAAATTAAATTAAATTTAAAAAAAAGACAGAATCTTCACAAATTCTGGAGATGGCCAGATACACACGTCACAAAGAATTTGGTGTAGAATTCTGTAATCTAGGGCTAGGAAGGTGGCTCAGTGGTAGAGTGCTTGCTTTGTAGGCATGAGGCCCTGCGTTTGATTCCTCAGCACCACATAAGCAGAAAAATCTGGAATTGGCATGGTGGCTCAAGTGGTAGAGTGCTAGCCTTGAGCTGAAATGCTGAGGGACAGAATGCGGCTTAGATTTCAAGTCCCATGACCCCCCCAAAAAAAATCTATAAACTAGTTTGTAGACCATTTTGTTTTAAAACTAAATTGTATTTTGTGGCTTAAGAAAAATTAATATTTAATTGTCCAAAATCAATATTGTCAACTGAGCTAGATTTTGTGAAGTAACTTGGCTTTATTGGTTTGTGTGCTTTTATTCACTATATTAAAGTTTGAACGTAGAGCCTTGTGCTTGCTAGACAGGTGCTTTATCTATGGCTTAAGCTGCATTCCATCCTGTTTTGTTTTATGTGTTTGTTTTTCTGAGAGGGTCGTCTCTCTCTAGGCTAACCTAAAGTGAGATCCATCTATTCAACACTTCCCATATAGCCAAGATAATAGGCATATATCATGTCCAGGTTTTAGTTTTGTTGAGTTGGTATCATGTTTACTTTATTTCCCAGAATGGCCCCAAATCGTAATTGTCTAGAGTATCTGGAATTGTAGATGTGAGCCATTGTTTCCAGCCTGGGTGGGTGCAAGTTGGTATTTATATTCTAGATTAGAGAAGACTCAAAAGTGATTCACTATAATCCAAAATAATCCTGGAAAATATTCCTCAGCAAGATGATCCCTTAGCAAACTCAATAACTTCCTGTTGATATGGGCATGTTTTGAGAAGCATATTAATTCACTTTTCCGTTTTCTGAGGTTCCAGTTCCAACCTAAATAGCTTTCTTCTAAGATCTTATAAGAGGTTTTCCTTTGTTGTTGCTTTAATGTACTATATTATTTGTTGTTTCTTTTGAATGTTCTTCCCCCTGTGGTATATTCCCTGTTGTCACTGAATTTGATTTTGGTACGCTGTTATTTCATATACATTTATTTGAATTAGGGAAGGGAAGGGGAACAACAAAATGGTGAGACAAAACACAAGGGGGAAACCAATGCACCAGCAATATAGACAAAACAATACGTCGGAAATGATCTGTACAAAATGAAGTAGTGTGTATGGGGGAATTGGTGGAGAGAAAACAGGAAAAAAATTGAAGGAAGAGGTAACAAGTTTCACAAGAATTTTACTTATTGGGACTGGGAAGGAAGCTCAGCTGAAGAGCTGAGGGAATGTGCCCAGGCCTAGTGTTCAGGTTCCATGACCTATGGAAAAAATGTACTTATTACCTTACTTATGTAATTGTAACCCCTCTGTACAGCATCTTGACAACAACAAAAAAAAGGAAAAAAAAAAAAGAAAACATAGCATGTGCAGAGTGCCAGAGTCTTGTGTCCGTAATTCTATCTCGTCAGTAAACTGAGATCTGAGGATTGCAGTTCAAAGCCAGCTCTGGTTGAAAAGTACATGAAACTCATCTCCAATTAATTACCACCACCCCCAAAAAGACTTTTAGTGGTGTTGGGTGATAAAGTGGTAGAATGCTACCCTTGAACAAAAATGCTCAGGGACAGCTCCCAGGCTTTGACTTCAAGGTCCAGGTTGAGAAATACACACACACACACACACACACACACACACACACACACACACACACACACACACACACACTCACACACTCACACACACACACACAGACCAGGTCGTCCCTGTTAATCTGTTTTTTAAAGAAATTTATTGCAAAGGTGATGAACAGGGAGTTTCATTTACATAAGGAAGGAGGTAATGAATACTTTTCTTTTTTCTTTTTTATTTTTTTTTTACTGTGAAAATACCGTACAGAGGGGTTACAATTACATGGGCAAGATAGTGAGTACATTTATTATCAAGCATTGTTACCTCCTCCTTTGTTTCCCCTTCTGATCCTTTCCCCTCTTCATCCCCCATCTCTCCGACCCTCCCCCCCAGGAGTAAACTGTTGTCAATCCAATAAGACCCTCTTGTGACGAACAACTTACCACACAACCCTTTTTCTTCTGCCTATACAAAAATCAATTTATTTTATCCATATCAGTGGCATTTAACAATGCTATTTGAAGTATTACATATATGTACTTTTTATTCAATTACTTTGCATTTTATGTAAATTTTAGGTTAACCATCAAATTGAGAAGTATCATTGTTCTGATTACTATAGTTTTGTAGTATGTTTTGAAATCCTGTTTTTCATCTTGTGCTGGATATTATGACTCAATATAAACTTTACAATCAGTTTGTAGCTATCCACAAAATAACATGCTTGGATATTGATTGAGATTGAGTCAAATAAAAAAATAAGTTAGGAAAGAATGTTAATGAACGTGCATACCTCTCTGATTTCTTTAATGAGTTTATTTTCATTGTTTTCTTTATAGAGACTATTCATGTATCTTATTAAGTGTATACCTAAGTGTGTCATTCTTTTGGATGGTGATGAAAATGGTATTGTTTTATTAATCTCAAATCTTATTCATCATTCATACATAAACAAGAAATTGACTTTTTATATATTAACTGTATCCTGCAACTTTCCTATAATTATTAATTTAGGAAGATTATTGTTTTTATTGTTCATTCTTTTATATTGTCTGCATGCATGATCAAATATCTGTGAAATTCCTTCCCAATAGATATATTATTAATTTACTTTTCTAGCCATATACATTAGGATTTTTAGTGCAATGCTGAAAAGCTATAGTGAGATAGACCGCCTTTGTCTTGTCCCTGATCTTAATGGGAAAGCTTCAAGATTCTCATCATTAAGTATGACATTAGGCATAGACTTTTGTACAATTACTTCCTAATTTGAGGAAGTTTTCACTGTTTATACTTTACTGTGTTGTATTATCATGAATGAATGTTGGATTTTGTTAAACATTTTTTCTGCCTCTGATGATATGTGGCAAAAGTGTTCTCCCATCCTGTATGCTGTGTCTTTGGTCTAGTAACATTTTGTTCAATGCAGAAGTTTGATGCACTCATATTTGTCAATCCTTGCTCTTATTTGTTGAACTACTTGACTTTTATTATGAAGTTATTGCCTGTATGTATATGTTCCAGTATTCCCCCATTTTTCACCTTCCCTCCTTTCCTCCCTCCCTTTCTTCCTTCCATTATTCTTTTCCTTCCTTCTCCCCCTTCATTCTCCCTCTCCCTTCCCTTGTCCTCCCCTCCCTTCTCTGAAATCCTCAAGCTGGTCTTTCTTCTAGATAATAGGATGATTTTAGCCCTCACCTAATTATTCTCTTATATATTGAAGCAATATCCCCAAAAGGCCATTGGATAAGACATACTCAGGATGGTATACAATTGGTTTAAATGGCTAAATTCTCGACAGTTTAACGCACATAACTGATATAGATGTTTCTTTTCCCCTTTGTAATAATGCCTCTCATTACAGTTCCTCTTTCTTTATTATGAGGTGATATTTATATTTGGTGAAATAGATACAAATGTGGTATTGGTTGAGTTTTAACACAATTGTACACCAGTGTGAATTCACTGCCTCAACATAGAGAGCATTACAACCAGTTCAACCTCTACAACCATAACAGCCAGTACAAGCTGCCTTGGACATTTTGCTCCGTCTCCAACTGGAAACCTCTGCTCTAAGTTTTCACGCTATGAATTATTTTTGCCTTGTTGGCGAATAACATTTTTAAGGTTACAAAATATTTGGAGATTACATTTGGAAATTATAAAGTATATAAACCATTTCTAGAGATATCATTTTATTTAATTATTATTTCCTCCGTTTATTAAAAGTGTTTTATAAATATAATTTTAATGGTCATGTTGGCTGTTTGGACAAACACCTATGGGGCTTGAATATCTTCTTTCCCTTGATGGAATGTATGACCTCAGAAGGGGAGCTGGCACCAGTAAACCATCCTGTAGGAAGAATGGCAGCCTGTGTCTACAAAGAACATGATGGTTTTAATTGTATGGTCATTTTCTTCCTCCTTCTTTGGCCCATCTGTTTACACTGTGGGAGTTGGTTTCTACTGTGATGGTGTCAGGGTATTTTCTTCACGTGCTGTCTTAGTAATTAAATCTCCTTCTGATCACTCCTTGTTCTGAAGCATTTCTAATGAGTGCTCCCTGTTTTTATCTCCCAGGAGCTAAATGTGTATCCTGGATTTCAGGAGACAAGTCCTGGTCCAGGCAGACTAGTTGATAGTAGTAGACAAGTTGCTATGGGGCCACAAATGTGGGCTTCATGGCTTTTATTCAAGGTACCTCAGCAAAGTTTATCTGTCATTTCCCCATTGTAGTTGCATCTAGTAATTTAAATATCTTAAGTTTTCTTACACATTGAATGTTTCTTGCAATTTCTTTCCCTCACTTTATAGGCACATGAGGACACAATTCTCAGAGAATGGTTTATTTTATTAATTTCCTCCATTGCTTGGTTTATAAGTGTCACTTGGGGATTTTTTAAAATAGATTTTTACTTGTTCAAGAAGGAATAATTTTCTTAAGCAAAAAAATAATTCCTATTTTATGGGAACTTTAAGGAAATACTATTTAAAACCCATAACTAATAAATGTATAAAGATCAATAGTCTCCCCTTCCCTTCCCTTCCTTCCCTCTTTCCCTTCCTTCTGATCATTCTGACCAAATATTCCCACCAAGACTTCACAGTACTATATTTGGAGGATGTTTCCTTGACACAGATAGAAATGTCTTCCTTTCTTGTTTTTGAAGGGTTTTTTTTTTCTTTTAGGTCCAGTCGTGTGGCCTGAACTCTGTGCCTGGAAGCTGTCCCTCAGCTCTTCAGCTCAAGGCTAGCGCTCTACCACTTGAGGCACAGCGCCACTTCTGGCTTTTTTTCTTTTTGCTTATGTGGTGTTGAGGAATGGAACCCAGGGCCTCATGCATGCAAGGCAAACGTGCTGCCACTGAGCCACCTTCCCAGCCCCCCAAAGGGTGTTTTAACCTTATTAATTAAGCAACCTCTACTGTGTTCCGTAAAGCTCTCTTGAGAGTGAAGAGTCATTGATTAGTGAAATTCCCTAATTGGATCAGACTGTCATTAGAAAGCATAACAACCTGCATTGCCTCACCCTCAGGATCCCATTACTTAGCATAAAGCTACTTCACCAAGAATTGGATCAACCTGTGTCAATATTAGCCTGCAGATATTTGGAACTAGAGAAAAGATCAAGTCACTTTAGCAATCCTAGAATTTAAGGAAAAGGGATGGAGTTTTGATTCATAATAGTATAAATACATATTACATATGAATTTGGGATTCTATATAATTACTCTCCTAAACTGATTGCAAATTTTAGTACTTCTTTTTCCTGTGGATTTCACCTTAGTTTTAAAGGGTTTATTATGTGAATAATGTATTCATGCACAGACAAAAAGTATTGTAAATGTTTTTTTATTTGTTTGTTTTATTGTTTTTGCCGGTCCTGGCCACTGTCCTAAGCTTCTTTTTGCTCAAAGCTAATGCTCTACCATTTGAACCATAGCACTGCTTCTGGCGGCTTCCTCTTCCTCCTCCTCCTCCTCCTCCTCCATCTCCTCCTCTTCCTCCTCCTCCTCCTCCTCCTCCTCCTCTTCCTCCTCCTCCTCCTCCTCCTCCTCCTCCTCCTCTTCCTCCTTCTCTTCCTCTTCTTCCTCCTCTGCCTCCTCCTCCATCTCCTCCTTCATCTCCCCCTCTTCCTCCTCCTCTTCCTCCTCCTTCTTCTTTTTGAGTCATTTATTGGAGATAAGAGTCTTACAGAGTCTCCTGCCCTGGCTGGCTTGGAACTCTGATCCTCACATCTCAGCCTCTTGGGTAGGGAACATTACTGGTGAGAGCCACTGGTTTCCAGCTGTAGTTTTAATGGATTCATCTTCAAGTCTCAGTTATTATGAGTATTTCTATCTTATGCCATCAGTGCCTTTAGCTTTTCTGTTTGTTTTGGGGATAATTTAAAGCAAACCTCATATATATTATTTTACCATAAACACTTCAGTTAACATTATGATATGAAAAGAACTAGAGTAAGTACTAACACATTGAAGTACTAAAGTATCATATTTTATTAGGTTATCATAAATGTTTGGTAATTATCTGCTCACAAATGAGCAGATTTTTTAAAAGAAAATGTTGTGTTTTCAATTAATTACTCCATAGTGGCAAGTGATTTCTACAACTTCATTATGCTATATGTATGATCATATCAAGTGAAAAATTATGTCCTTGGGTACTATATTTTAGTTACTAGAAGAAGCTCTCTTCTTTAGTTTTTGTCCTCTCTGTAAACCAATTAAAAGAAGTTGAAGGTGGCCTGAAGGAAGTGGTCACTATAGATGTATATTAAAGATGACTTTTCATGGGGCTTGAACTCTGGGGCTGGGTACTGTTCCTCAGCTCTTCAGCTCAAGGCGAGCACACCACCACTTGAGCCACAGTGCCACGTCTGGTTTTTTGGTGGTTTAAGAGTCTCACAGACATTCCTTCCAGGGCTGGCTTTGAACTGCGATCCTCAGATCTCAGTTTCCTGTGAAGCTAGGATGATAGGCATGAGCCACTGGTGCCTGGCTTAAAGACAAATTTATTCTGAAGTTTTAGTACTTGGAACCTTGTTGATCTGGAGAGAATGTCCTTTCCAGGGATTACCAGACATTATGCCACTACCCATCTGCTGGGGAATGGTCTGAAATATGAGGACCAGATAAAATACTTACCATAAATAGTCGGGGGCTATACTGTAGAGGCTGTTAGAAGTACTCAAATTAATCCATTGTAAATATGCTTTTCTGCCTCAGTGGTTCCTTCCATAAAATTTACTCTGTTGGCTCTTGCCCGTGTTTTCCCTAGTGTCTTATTGCCTCCTGACCAAACTTTGTTCTCCTGGTATGTGTTCCCAGCCTGGTAAGCATTAGTAACTAGCCCTTCAACTTTTGAATAAACAAAATGCAGTATATCCATACAATATTTAACCATAAAAATGAATGAAGTGCAGGTCTATGCTACACAATGGATGAATCTTGAAAATAATTATGCTAAATTAAGATTATGCTAAGAAAAGATCACACTATTTTAATACTCCAGTCATAGGACATGCATAGAACACAGAGAAACGAAAGAATTCATTTTGTTCAGGAGCTGAGGGGGAAGATGGAATGGAAAGTAATTTGCTATTGTGTGTAGGGCAGGGTTTTCAAAATATTCTGGAATTTGTGGTGATGGTTGCAAAACTTTGTGAATATCAATGTATTATATACTTTATTTTTAGCTCTTGATGTTTTATTTTTCTCATATCAGCATTTATTAATGTACACAATAATGGGTTACATGACATTTCATGCATGTGCATAATGCACTTTGACCGTATTCACCACCATCATCATTTCTTGGCCTTCTCCCACAGATCCTTTCTCTTCCCAAATCATGACCTTTCTACTTCCAATTTTTCTCTTAAAATCTAGTTTTTTTCCTATGAGAGAAAATATGCTTTTTTCCAAGTCCGACTTATTTTTAGCATAATAATTATATTCAGGTCCACCTATTTTCCTATAAATAACATTTTTGTTTTTTATTATTGTGAATAATTCTTGTGTTTCACATAAACACACAGAGACCTACACACACACACACACACATAAACACATACAGCACATACATACAAACATTTCCTGTACATTTCCCCACTCACATTAAGATGGTATTTTTTTGCATCTAAAATATGCTGCTATTTGTGGATATTTTTCTCTTCTGATAATAGTTGTTTTGACTGAGTGAGATGGAATCTCAATGTAGATTTGATCCCTAAAGATGTTGAACTTTAAAATGTATTTGTTGGCTATTTGTACTTTTTTATTTGCCAATCCTAAGATTTGAACTCAGAGCCTGAGCACTACTGTCTCTGAGCTTCTTTTGCTCATGTCTAGTGCTTTACCACTTGAGCCACAGCACCACTACTGGCTTTTTCTGTGTCTGTGGTACTAAGAAATCGAACCCAGGACTTCATGCATGGTAGGCAAGCACTCTACCACTGAGCCACTTTCCCAGCCCCCCATTGGTATTTTTGAGAACTGTCTCATTCATTTGACCATTTATTGATGGGATTTTTTGATGTTTAATTTTTTTTATTTTGTTTTATATTATGGATATGAATCCCCTGCAGATCATTTAAACTACCTGAGCATTTTCACTCATTTACTACAGATATATACCTTGATACTTGTAGATCACTGGTCCTGCAAAGTTCTATTTAATTTGTAAATCAGACATATTTCCATTTCCATTTTCTACACTACAATGTCACCCACCCTTTTCTTTTTTTCTTTTTTCCAAGTGTCAGGATTTGAAATCAGAGCCTAGCACTCAGCTAGCAGTCTACTACTTTTGTCACCCTTCCAAACTAGTATTTTGCTAAACATTTTGGGACTGGAGTCTCATATCCTTTACTGCTTGGGCTGGCTTCAAAGTAGGATCCCTGAATCTCAGTCTCCTGAATAGCTGGAATTATAGATGTAAGCCACTGGCTCCCAGCTCATCCTTCTTTCTACCTATGCTGCTATCCATTATTCCTTTCATGATTTATGCAGCAGTTTATAGCGGGTAAATTTGCAGTTGATAGAAGGTAATTTGTCAGATTGCAATAGATTTTTAAACAATTGTTATGAAGAAAGGACCTACCATTTCATAAGTTACGCAATGGGTACATTATATCTTTGGGGAATGTCATCCTTCCCTTCCCTTTCCCTCAGTCCAATAGATTTTTATATAAGAAAGATAGTCAAACCAAATAGCAAGGAAGATGGAATAAGTTTACTTCATTGCTACCTGATTCTAATTTTAATTTGGGTCTAACTTGTGCTGGATCTTATTACAGATCACAATTGCCTTTCTGTTTTTGTCTGTCTTAGTGATTGCCTGTTTTTCTTGTTGCTAATAGTTTCACTGTTCTCTAGTTTTAAATTTTAGACAGGGTATTTCTTTTTAGCTCAGCCTGGCCTCAAACTTGAGAGCATCTTGACTCTGACTCTTGAGTGCCAGAGTTGCTGGGGTACACCTGCTCTTCGTCTTTTAATAATCTGTATAAAGATGAATATTCGATCCCTTTGATTTGCTTACTATATATATTTGAGCTTCCCCATTAAGTCTAGCTGAACTGTAATGGGGAGTGAATACAGAGTGTGCTGTGACAGGTTATAAGCCACTCTGAGACGCGAACTTTAATTTGTGTCCATTGAGACAAGAGTATCTATCTCCCCATCCTGACATGGAACTACAGAAACGTGTTACTCATTTGGAACAAGAGTTTGCTCTGGGTAGCCATGGCAGGGGACTTCCGTGAATGATTAAGTTTATTCCATTTATCAGTTAGGAAATTACCTTCATTTTCAAGATGGGCTGTGCATACAACTGGCAAAGCTTTCTAAGAATTGAACACTGCCAACTGGTAGAACAAAGATACTTTTCTCCATTCAGGCTTCCTTCCTAAAGCCAAGATCACAATAATTAAGGTACAGAGGACAGAATGCCTCCAGTGTTATGAGTTTATTGGGGCACATTTTCAATATCTTCCTGACAATGAGACTCCCAGCTCTGTTTTCTGGTAACCATGGCAACATCCCCATTTGATTGGTCCGCCTGGCACTTTCATAGGATTATCTAGTGGATGCCTCATCAGAGTCTTCCATTTATATTTTACTTCCTGCCTTGAAAAAACATTCAGTTGACTCAAATGTAAATTATTTCAGTTACAGTGCAGTTTTAAGGCCCCCAAGCCAGTACTTCAGTAGTTCAATAAATGGAGAGGTGATTTAGTGGGTAAATATTTGATTGGCACTCATGTGTCTCATTGTTTTATGACAACATTTGAAATCACAAGTGCCCCTGAGTAGAGCTGCCTAGTTTAGCAAGACCTGTTCTATTATGAGTGGAAAGGTTTCATTCAAACAGTGATTTGAAGTTCCATTGCTGGCTAACTTATTCTGAGAGAAACTGCACTAAATAAACATGAAACGTGCCCTCATCTGATCTACCCCACAGGAGTGGATTTGTATGCTTAAAGTAATCCTCTTGCTCCTGAAACCACCAAATAGAAATGAGTGTCTGCATTTTGTGGAGCAACCACAGGCAAGATTTAGAGTGAGCCAGAACTGAATAGATACAGTGAGAAAAAATCGGAGTCCTGTTTACTTATTTGCTAACAGACTGCTACAAATGAGAATCACATGACATTCTTTGTGTGAAGCAATAAGACTTCTAACTAATAAAGCACTCAAAGTGGTGGGAAAACATTTTATGTTTACATACATACATGGAAATCACTTTCATTTAATTTTAGAGGAAGAATTGATGTGGACTTTGGAGTACAATTCTCAGGTCCAAACTACGGTTCTTTTATTAGCTGTGTGACCTTGGTTAAGTTATCTAAACTCTTCTGTGTCTCTGTTTCCTCATTCATAACATGAGGAAAATGCCAACACTGGGGCCAGGAAGGGGATGAACTGGGGTAATGTAGGAAAGGATTTAGGAGGTGAGCAGATAGAAATACACTGATCAGGCTTATTTGCTCATATTTCTATTAAATTCTTCTTTAATTCAAGAATTAGTTATTACCAACAAACTCTTGTTACTAATTTAAGAAAAAGTGCTTCTCTATTCAATAATATTTTGACAGCAGAAATATCAGCATTTAAATCTACATATCTGAATTTAAATCTATTTTGAAGATTTCAGAATTTCCATAATTAATAAATTGTTAGGGAAGAAGACATTTTCAAAATTGATTCAGTTGAATAAACACTGCAACCCAAAGTTATACCAAGCTGAGTGCCTGTGGCTCATGCCTGTATCCTAGCTACACAAAAGGCTGAGATCTGAGGATCTCAGTTTGAAGTTAACACAATGGCATACCGGATTTCAGTATATATGGAGCCATATGGACAGTACTGTGAAATGTATAGCTCCTCTATAAATTCCATATTATTAATATATATTTAGAGGGAATCACACAATCACTTTTATATTTGTAGAATATTTCTGGACATTGAGAGGTTAGGACTCAAGATACAGGTATCTTCCATCCCAGTATAAAGCCAGGACAGGCAAACACATTCATGAGACTTTTACCTCCAGCAAACCTGCAAAAGAAGTGGAGCTGCAAGCTTCGGTGGTAGGGTGCCAGTTTGAGTGGAAAAGCAAACTAAGAGTACATGGTCCTGAGTTCAAACTGTAGTACTTCATTTCAGTATTTTGCAGAAGTTTTCAATCTTTCTGCTTGAAGATTGATTTTTTTTAGACTGGGACTTAAACCCAGTACAAGAAACTTTCACTCACTGACAATTGTTCTACCCACTGACCCATGCCTCCACCTCAACAGGGCTGGCCATTTCTATTACATTTTGTCCAATGTAGATTAACTTTTAACTATTTGCTGTGTAATCTTTTAAAGGTTTTTAAGGTTGTGTGGCATCTTTGAAGATGATTTTCTGCCATCAGGTTTCTCTTCTTTTTCTTTTCTATAGTGATACTAGGGTTTGAACTTAGGGTCTGGGGCTATCCTTCAGCTTTTTCACTGCCATTTGAGCCACAGGTCACTACAGCTATTTGGTGGCTATTTGAAGACAGAAGAGTCTCATAGATTTTCGGGCTTAGACTAGCTTTGAACCACAACCCTCTGATCTCAGCTTTCTGAGTAGCTAGGATTACTGGTTTAGCAGTAGATTTTTAAATCATTATGTCACAGGTGAATTGAGTATATGACTAAGGTTATGTTCCAATGTGCACTGGAGCACAAATTTTCAAGAAATGGTTTTAACAAAGAGCAATTTATGACTAAGGCAGATTCAAAGCTGATGTAGTTCAAGGAATCCATGGAGGAAATACAAGGGAAGGTATTTTTTTTTCTTTTTGGGTCCAGTTGTGGGGCCTGATCTCTGGGCCTGGGTGCTGTCCCTCATCTCTTCAGCTCAAGACTAGTGCTCTGCCACTTGAGCCACAGCACCACTTCCGGCTTTTTTCTTTTTGCTTAAGTGGTGCTGAGGAATGGAATCCAGGGCCTCATGCATGCAAGGCAAGCGCTCTACCACTGAGCCACTTTCCCAGCCCAGAAGACTTCTTTTAATCAGTTCCCTATGTGCTCTGTAAGACCTGTGTGTACAGTCTGTGTTTTTTTCTTTAAATTTTAACACTTTATTGTGTCATAATTGCATGTTTATTGTACAATCTTCTACCTCCTCCTCCTGCTCCTCTTCCTTTTCCTCCTCCTCTTCCTCTCTACCTCCTTCTCCTCCTTTTGTGTTGCTGAGGATTGAACCCAGGGCCTCACACATGCTAAGCAAGTTCTCCAGAGGGCCTTCCATATATTGCAGGATTTCAGATGAATCTTCGTTAGGGAGTCTCACAGTTATAAAAGCTTCCTTATTTTTCTTCTCTAATACTTGTTTTAAAGGTTTATTTTTAATCAGTTTTTGTGCAATATTAATAGGCAGTTGATTATACCTGGGCAATCTGAGATGGCTTATGTTTGCAAGACCTCAAAACCAAAACTCCTTAAAAGTTTCTTTAACTTAAGATTATATGATAAATAGTTTTCAGAGGTAATACATGTAATAGTTTGCTATCAGCTTTCGTCTGCATTTTTTAAACTTTATACTGTCTCCTTTCCTTTTCCTCTTCTTCAAGAAAGCAATTTTCATTTGGATATCATTATAAAGTCACTGAAAACAGATCACCACAAGATTCACAGCTCAAAACAAGTCACATTTATTGACTCATAGTCCACTAAGTCAAGGAACAGGACAGCTGGGTGCTTGAATCAGGGTCTCAGAATACTAGAATCAAGGCCTTATTTCTAGCTGGGGCTGTGTTCTCATCTGATACCCAGAGTCCTTTTCCAAGTTCATTTTGGTTGTTGGCCATATTCAATCCTTCCTGGTTGTAGGAAAAAGGTATCCTTCCTTGCTGGCTGTGAGTATGCTCATACTCAGCTCCGAGTGGCCTTCCTCAGATCTCTTCTAGGCTTCTTAAATGGTTACTCAGGACCTAGCTGCCCAGCCTTCTCATGTCATGGTAGCTTCTCTCTTCACAGGAAGTTGTAAAGTTCATTTTCGACATGACAACTTGTACTTTTCATTGTTGCAACGGGTCCACCTCTATCCTTAAATGTCTTGTTTTTCCTGAAAGTATTTGATCACAAACCTGTCTTTGCAAGGATTTTTTTCACTATTTTAGAAACATGTTCTAACAAGATTATCTCTAATTGTTAAACTTCTTGTGCAGCCAGAGATCAAGCTGATCTTTCTAAAAGTCATGATGGGTTCTTGTTACTTCCAATTCACTAGCTCTCAAAGACTCCTCTGTTAGCTCCGATTCCTGTCTGGTTGTTCCTGGATGCCAAAATAGAAAAGTAAGGCTTCCTGTTTCATTCTTTCCTCTGTTGCCTGAACATAACATTATATGACATCATAAAACCTTGGCTTTTCCCTAAGAGCACTCTTGGAGATCTTCAAAAACTTTCCTGCAGCTGTTACTTGAGCTGACATAAGAACACACTGAATGTCACATTTGTTAAATGTCAAATCACAATGAAATTGTGGAATCATAGTCAGAAAAGCGTAATCCTACTGAAGCTGAGAAATGGCTTAGATGTAAGAGATAAAAGGCCTTTTTTTTTTCTTTTTGGCTTTCTCACCTTTATCACTACTGGCATTGTTTATCAGGTAATTTGCTTTAATGGGATGGGGGGATATGGGTGGAATTGGCTTGTACATGATATGAACCATTATTACTAGCATCTATATAATAAATACCAGTAGGAAACACCTTCTCAAATGAGGAAAACAAAAATGTCTTCAAATATTGTGTGTGTCCTATGGAACAAAACTGTCATCTGACTGGGACTCATTGAACTGGCAAATAATGGGATAATTAGTGGTTAAAAAGAGACTGTCCAGCTTTGTTTACCCTTCACCTCCATTCCCAGCCTTCCCCCTCCCCCCACCCAATTATAGCCCCCTCCCCCCCCCACACACCGACATTGTAAAGCTGGTTTTGACATGACATTTTGTACTTCTCATTGTTGCAACAGGTCCACCTGAATCCTTAAACGACTGGTTTGTCCCCATCTCCTCCACATGTTATACTGACATCAAATATAGTGAAAGCGGGGGTTACACTGTGGGGGAGGGACATACAAAGCAACAAAGAAATAATCTTATAAATGCGTTAGAAACACATGCATGAAAGAAACGAAAACTTTAAAATACATATTTAAGGGTTCATTTTCCTAACATCACATTATCTGATCTTTTCCGCTTGACTCATACCTATACTAGATATTGCAAATAAGGGAAACCATGGGACCTATGTTTCTTTGGGCCTGTCTTACTTCACTTAATATAATTTTTTCCAAGCCTTTCCATTTCCTAACAAATGGGGAAATGTCATTCTTTCTGATGGAGGCATAGAATTCCATTGTGTATATATACCACACAAAGGAGGAGGCTGCAATGCTTGGTAAGAAATGTATGCATTATCCTGCCCATGTAATTGTAGCCCCTCTGTACAGTATGTTCTCAAATAAAATAAAATAACATTAAAAGAAGAGACTGTCCAGCAACTGCTTGTGTCTCATGCCTCTAACCCTAGCTACTTAGGAAGCTGAGATCTGAGGATCATGGTTCAACGCTAGTTTAGACAGATAAAACCTCCAGAATTTACCTTAGATTAACCAGCAAAAAAGTTGGAACTGGTGGTGTGGCTTAAGTGGTACAGTGCCAGTTGTGAGCAGAAAAGCTGAACTAGTGTGAGTCCCTGTGTTTAAGCCATGGTGGTATAGGATGAATAGGAGAATGGTACATTAAGGCCCCAAGAAGTTGTAGTAGAATGTCCAGTTAACTTAGTGTGGTCTATTGCTGTAGTAAGAACTTCCAATGAGGCATATCTTTCTGTACACATGGCTGTGCAGTTCCCTCCTACATGTGCTCAGAGCTTGCTCAGGTGACTTGCCGTGGCCGATGAAGTATCAGCAAGTACAAGGTGAGATCTGAAACGCACTCCTCCCCCCCACTGCCCCCCAAGCCTCTGCCAGTCTCTGCCAGCCACTGCCAGCCACTGCCAACCTCTGAGCTGTGGCCAACCTACTACCTGAGCACTGCCTGGATAATGATGAGGGTAATGAGGACATTAAACAGTTGCTGTGTCCACACTGTGTGTGATGGCTTGCAGTGGCCATGGAGGTAGGGGTGGAGTAAACAGACACCGGTGGAGAGCTGGAGATAACTCACAACATTTGTAAGCCGGCTTCTCCATGACCTCCAAGGAAGGGCTCCGGGGAAGT
Organism: Dipodomys merriami; assembly: GCF_024711535.1. NCBI lineage: Eukaryota > Metazoa > Chordata > Mammalia > Rodentia > Heteromyidae > Dipodomys > Dipodomys merriami. Next base: position 73,055 of record NW_027206200.1, on the reverse strand, counting down.
GGTGTAAAAATCTAGAAACCAGGGCGAAAGATGGAGTGGAGACATGGACTGGAGGTTGCCAGGCCAACTCTGAACCAAGCCCGTAATGCAGTTTAAAACATGAACTTATTTGGAAAGACTCCACTGTGCATATCAGATGGGGAAGATCTTTAGTAATAATCTGAGGCAGCTGGAAAGGCCTAGGGTTAACAGGTACACTGAAAAGCCACTTATAGTGTGTGGAGAGACCAGCTCTGGATCTGCAGGAAGACACGGACTAATCCTGCCTCCAAGAAGGAGGCCCAATTCACCTCGTGAGCTGATCCACTTCACCTCATGAGCCGCCCTTGTCTGAGGACACTCCCTCTGACTCAGGCCTCCACAGTGTTTGCTCGGGCAGCCTGGGAGGTGGGCCTGCCCTGAGGCCAGGGAGGCTCAGACCCCACCAGCTGGAAGGAGAGCCATGGAGCCCTGCCATGCAGCAGTTGCCACAACCAGGACCACAGCTGATTGAACTGTATGGAGAGTGGGACTGCATGAGCTGGGTGTTGGGTTCCAGGACAGCAAGGCCTCCTAGTTCCCAGCTTTGCCGAAGCGTTCTGCTCCTGCTAGTCATCCTGCCAGGGGAAGCTTGGCAGGCCTGGCCCGCCTCCACCCCTGGCCCTCAGCTCAGCCCCCATGCCTGGCCCCGCCTACCTTAGCCTGTCCCACCAAGTCCAGGAAAGTAGAAGCTCACAGCTGGAGGTGGAGGGTGAGTCCAAGCCGCCATCCCCACTTTGGAGGGCAGAGCCAGGTCTTGCTGGGTGAACGGCCAGTGCTGCGTGCAATGAGGTATATCTTTCTGAATATATGGCTGTGCAGGGCGCATCACAAGGAGTCCCAGGGTGGAATCCTCCCTCTCCTCCAAGTTCACCAGGCGCCAGTGATCATCCTGGATGCCTTGCCCCTCCAGGACACTCCCACCAGCAGCTAACCCCCACCCCCCATGTCCGCTTTTTGTGCAGTCCAGGTCCTGGCCCTGCCCCTGGCGAGGCTACCGGCGCGGCCCATACCCTGGCGTGGCTCCTGGTGAAGCTCCTTGCACCTTGCACAGCCCCCTGCTGACATGGGTGGCAAGGATATGCATTGGCCCCGGAGGAGCAGTCCCTGGCATGGCTGTACTCGGTCTACACTACCTGCGATGTGAACTGCTTAGGCCACCTGGTGCTCTGTGCTGTGAGCTGAGCCTGTAGCCCGAGGACACCAAGGCCATGTTCCAACGCCTGGACTCTGACCGCAATGGAGCCATCAACTTCCAGGAGTTTGTGCGCTGCTTGCTAGGGCAGCAGAGGGCTGAGGGCTGGGCACAGGGTTGACGACCAGAACCACGACTACCACCACCATGAGGACAAGGAGTAGTACTATGAGGATGAGGACGGGGCAGCAGCCCTGATTCCCTGGGGAGCCCGGCAAGGCCCGGTGGCCATGCTTGGAGGGACTTCCAGGGAAGATTGGGGCCAAAGCCAGGTTCACTCCCAGGTGGCAGGTGGTGGTGGTGGTGGTGGTGACTTTTGGGGTACTCAGTCTTGGTTCCTCTCTGGGTCCCTTTCTCCTTCTTGCTTGGCTTTTCCTAGGAGAGGCTCCTGAGCTCTCCGAGGAGCCAGGTAACAGGCTGGCCACTGGGAGTGCTGTTGGGGCACAGGGATTCACAGCTCAGGCTTCAGCCCAGTGAGCCCACTTGGCATCCTCCAGTTCACAGGATCCTGACCAGGTAGGCAAGGAAACTTGGTTGTGCTTAGGCCCAGATTGTTCACAAGTGCCCACTATACGCCAGGCATTGTACACAGGTGTTCACGAGTTCCCACCACATACCGTGCCTTCGTACACAGGTGTTCAAGAGTGACCACCACACTCTGTTCTTAGGAACAGAAGAACTGGATTATTACAAAATAGAATAAAATAGCAAATCTCTGTCTATGAGAGAAATAATTTAATATCACATTTCTCATTTAGTTCCCAGGAGGGAAGGGATGCCATCAGGCCAAACTATAGGACATCCAGGGAGGAAGGAGTAAGAGAAGTTTCAGCTTCATCTGTATCAATCCCTGCCTTGGAGTCAGGTCTCCATTTGTTAGTTCTACTATTTATCCCCATACACACAACCCCACCCCCGATTCAGTTAATGCTGAGCAGGTTATTCTGCTTGCTGTTTGGATTTTAGTTAAAATTGTATTGACCTGTTTTTGTTATTACTAAAATTGGAAAGATAGTATATTGGCTAATGGTTTGCCTGAGTCTCAGAAAAGAACATCTTGTTCCCATGTGTGTCAGGGTACTTACTACTTACTGGCTTTGCACCGCACACACGTGTAAGGCAGGGAGTTCTCACTCCTAGACTGGAGGTTGGAGGGGAGAGGGAGGAGTTCCTCCTCCCTCCCAACCTCCAGTCTGGGGAGTACAGGGCTGTGGAACTGGGTCTAGAGAAGGAGCAATTAACTCATCCTGCCGTAAGAAGGCTTGTGTAGAGAAAGTGGCTGTGGCAGTTGATCTTTTCTATTTAAAAATGAGATGAAACCAGTGTCTCCTCCAGGGTGTAAGGAAAATGTAAACATGGCTGGGCATTCTGCTCTTTCTTTGAATCATCTTTCAGTGTAACTTTTTCCAGCTAACTAAGAATAATAATAATAACTAATAATAATAATACTGTCTTTGAGGATTCATTCCAATAATCCTAGCTACTCAGGATACTGAAATCTGATAATCATATTTCAAGGTAGGCTGGGAATAAAAGACCATGAAATTCTCATCTTTTACTAAATCCACAAAAATCTGGAAGAATTGTGGCTTTGCACAAAATAAGCAAGGGGACAGTGCTGGCACCCAAAAAAACAACAACAAAATATCATAACGCAGATTTAGGACTGAAGTATTCATACTCTCCATATTTGTGTACATAGGATCTTTTCATAGTTATCCAGTATAGGAACAGATGGTTAACCTTTAAATGATTATTGACCTTTTTTTTATTTTTAAAGATCATTCCACCAATCAAGACTTCATATCATTGATAGAATTATTACTATCACTATGCCTTTCCAAATGTTCATAGGCTATTACATTTAATGAGCACCAGTCTCACCTGGTGGACTTGTCTCCTAAGCCTCACCTTTCAATGTGAGATTCACAAGTACAATATTTGCTTTCCTGAACTTGTCAAAATAAAAAAGAACTCCACTTGAGTTGATTTACCTGAATCTACTATTGTAGCCATTGGCTATTTTGGTAATTTGGATTGCTTTCACCCCATTTCCTGTTGTAGCTATTGGTCCACCCACCCTTTCAACCTAAAGTGATTTTTAAAAGTCTTTTGTTATTGATAATGTTGTCATTATGTCATTAGTTCTGCAAACTTTGCTGAGTGACCTATTTATACCAGATACTATCTTAGCTACTGTTGTATGTTCTTGGGGACAAAAACAAAGATAAGATAAAGTACAGAGTATGGGTGCAACATTTCTCAGAAGTTTCACTAAAGAATATTTAAAGGCAATAGGGTTATTTGCAGAAAGTTGCGATATTGTGGACCCTCTTAAGTAGAAGTTATTTTTTTTTCTGTATACAATACTGCGGCTTGATTTTAGAACCCTATGCTAACTAGACATGTGCTCTACCATGCCTACAGCCCCTTCTGCTTCAGTGTTCTTTTTTTCTTTTTTCTTCATTTATGACTTGGTGGTTCTGTACTTTAGCGGGGGTAACAGGTACATGTCACTAAACCTAGCATTTTATTGGGAGAAGTAGTCTCAGGAATTTTTTTGTGGTGTTGTTCAGATGGGATCTTGGGAGCTTTTTGATCTGACTGATGGAAATCTTGATTATCCCTATCTCTACCTAAATGTAGCTAGGATTCCAGATGTGAGCCACTTCACTGGTCCTTAAGATTTTACCTTTAACTACTTGTTTATTTTATTAAAAGATAGTGTGTGTGTGTGTGTGTGTGTGTGTGTGTGTGTGTGTGTGTGTGTGTGTGTTTGTGTGTGTGTGCATGCCAAAACTGGGGCTTAAACTCAAGGCCTGGGTGCTGTTCCTTAGCTTTTTCACTCATGGCTGGCACTCGACCACTTGAGCCGCAGCTCCACTTCTGGCTTATTGCTCTGTAATTGGAAATAAATCTTATGGACTTAATCCTGTCACAGGTGGCTTCAAATAAAATCGTCCAGAATTCATCTTCCTGAGTCCAAAGGATGATAAGAATAATCTTAATGACTAGCGGGACTTATTTTAACATAAAATATTGTGTCTTCTTCTGAGGCAAAAAGAGTCTGTCTAGGAGAATGTACTTTGTGGCTTTGTTCCCCACTTCTTATCAGATAGCTCTCTGTCCCATGACTGTCCAGTTTGAGAAGAGTGGTTGGTAGATTTGATTGTTTCCCTCATGTAAGAAGTAAAACAAAATGGTCATTTTGACAGGATTTCCACTTCAAAGATCATTAAATATGATTCAATATTGAATCGTAATATTGAATGACTTTGGATTAAATTCTCTAATCTCCAATAACTGTGAGATTATCGAAGAAATAAAATCATGTAGTAAGAGGTTGAAAGTGGCATTTGTAATGTGTGTCAATATATTCTTCAGTTTGGATTTCTTAGGAAGTCAGGGATTGCTTTCTTCAGGCTGGTGAGAGAAGTGGCCTAGAAGGCATGGGACCTGTCACCTTACATTTTGCAGGTGTAGATGGTCTACATGCTCAGTTTGGGCTTACCAATTCCTGTTGAGCCAGAATCAGATTTTCCTTATTCTGTCTGCCAGATGAGACAGAATGCCAGATGGAAGGGGATACCAGTTCAAGCGAACTTCTGGAAATAGGAATTGTGTTCTGGAGGGTGATGTAGGGAGGCAAGAGAGCAAACTTGCAATGCAGCCTAGCTCATGTCTGGCTCCTGGGTCTTTATCTTGGTGAAAGGGAGTTTTGTACATAGTAAGTATTCAGCAGATGTTTACTGAGTGAATCAAGTAGTCTATACTCTTGGATTCTTTGCTTCTGTTACTAGATTAAATGTTCCTTTGGCTTCCCAGTTTATATGAAAAACCAAATATCCTTGAGATTCATGTATAAAAAGCATTTTATGAAATCTAAAAAACAAGGAGTTTTATGAAGAATTCATTTTTTTGTGACCGAATGAAGCAAGGAGAATTAGACAAAAGGAGGCCTTGAAGATAGTGGCCCTTAACTATGATCTTTATACTTTCTGCGCTGGAAGACTATCTCTAGCGACTCCTAATCTTTAGAAAATGCTTCTAGATGGGTAAAATGAGTCAGATCTATTCAAAATGTATATAACCTTCAGGACACCCTTTGTCTGAACATGCTGTTAATTCTTTCTGCCTCTTTATCTGTTGTAAAGACTTCAGAGCACAGCCTTTTGATCATCTCAAAGAAGGCAGATTTAGATAGCCTCTTTATGTATCCTAACTTGCCTAATTTCCACCAGCCCTGAGCTACATGCTCAGCACTGGAGAAAATAAACCTAATCAACTAATCAGCCAGCCAGCCAGCCAGTCAACAGGTCAGCTAACCAATCAACCAACAAAACAATTTAATTGAGAAGAATCAATATTATGCATGTGCAAACTGTATATATTAGCTCAGTCTACCTCTGCCAATAGAAGAGATGACTAAACTCAAGGGGAAAGGCTTAACAATTGTAAATCAGTTCCACTCAGTTGTGATATTTGAAAAAAAAGTAGCAGAAGCTAAGTTTCTTTAGTGGTCAGGGTTTCATAGTATTTCTTCTTGGTTTCCTTGTTAGGCCTTTCTAATGGGGAAAGGACTGAAGGAGCACTTCCTTGGTAATCACTTTCTGTGTTGTCACTTCTCTTTTTTGGCTTGCTTAATTTACATGACTTGGCAAAATGGTAATGGAAAAGAGAGATCGAGGCAAAAGAAGACACAAACCCAACAAGGAATAACAGAGGGAGGGGCTGCATAGTGAGAAGGAGCCAAAGACTGATCAGCAGAATGTTGGACGGAAAGAGAGACAGGCTCATTGATTCCATCTTGACTCAGTTTGCCCCATCTTCCACCTAGTGAACTTTTGGCTTTGACCCATGTTGAGATGATAGAAGTAAATCCACTTTTCTCTCTTTGGTCTCCACAGGTGAGTATTTCAGAATTCAAAGTGTGGTTGTACAGTTAAAAGATAAATGTATATTTTAATGTGCATGTCCTGTAATATTTAATTCTTTTCCAAGGAGATACTTATTCCAGCCTTGAATCCCAAGGGTGTCTTGCACTCCAGTCCGAGGTGAGGTTTAAGGGTATATTTGGGGAGTTCCGGAAAGATGGTGGAGGAGAAGCTGGAGACTATACAAGCTCTCACATAGAAAGCAGTTTTAGACTTCCAGTGAACAGTCCTAAGCCAGAGAATCACACCAAGTGTGCCATCAGAGGACAGAGAGTCAGGCCAGAGAGGGAAAATCCAGGAAAGGAAACACATCTGAGCTCTTGCCAGGAGCCGCCGCGGGGGCGGCAGCTGTGGTGGCGGGTGAACGCAGGCGCCGTACCTGAGCTACAGAGTCTGGAACAAAGGAGCCAGAAGCAGCGGGCAAGCGGATTCTACTCAACACCAGCAAGAAATGACAAGGAAAGGACATCTTCATCCTGCAGTTCGCAGACTAGGGATGACCCAGGAACCAAGACTCTGCGTGAGTAGAAGCCTGACTTCCTCACTCCTTCTCAGGGAGCAGAGGAGGGAAGGCCACCCCTCCTCCCCCCAGTACCGGAGATCTCCATCTTAGATACCGACAAAGCTGCTAGCTCCAACTCAAGCCTTGGAATAAAATGAGTCATTTATCAGGTCACAAGAACTTAAAGGCGGCGTGACCTGCCAGACTCAGCTCCATCCAGGGAAAAGTCACCCAGCTCGGGCGCCAGCCCTAGGAGTGGCTTTCTTCACTGGGTAATCAGAGCCAGAGGCTGCCCTTCCCTCTAGCAGCCTCGACAATCAATTTAAATTCAGTAAACAGAAACCCTGAGAATGGCTCCAGGCTGGGCTCTGTGAGTTTTCACAAGCTAACCCCAGGGAAAAGCTTCTGTTTGTTGAAAGGCCTTAATTCTACCCAGAACCTAGCCTCATCACTGCATCCCCCTCTTTGCTGATACTCAAAGCAGATTTGCCTCCCATTGTACTAGCCTGGGAGGAGGATCGCAAAATCCTGGGTAAAGCAGACCATTTTTTTGCCTGTTCGAACAAACTGACTTAAGAAACCAAACAAGCCACAGGACAACAAGCAGACCAGAGGCTCCAACAAGAGGCTGGTTATGGACACAAGGGAGATACAGGATTTTTCCCACCCTTCCCAAAAAAATCAAAGAACTTCTTTTCTTCTTCTTCTTCTTCTTCTTCTCCTTCTTCTTCTTCTTCTTCTTCTTCTTCTTCTTCTTCTTCTTCTTCTTCTTCTTCTTCTTCTTCTTCTTCTTCTTCTCCTTCTTCTTCTTCTTCTTCTTCTTCTTCTTCTTCTTCTTCTTCTTCTTCTTCTTCTTCTTCTTCTTCTTCTTTTATTGGTACCTTATATATAATTTTTTTTCTTTTCTAAAACTTGTTTTTAATCTTTACTTTTTGCCTTTTTTGAAAAAAAAATGTTTTCCATTAATTTTTTTTTCCTCTTATAATTTTTATTTTAGGGATACCTGAGTGTGCATTTTTCTTTCTTTTTTTTTTTTGTTTTCTTTCTATTTTTTTTCTTTTTTAATTATCTTTTTCTTTTTTGTTTAGCTCTACTGAACTTATGATCTTTTTTCTTCCTTTTTTATCCTTTTCACCTTTTCCTCTCTTTTGTTCTTCTTTATGTGACTTAATTCTTGTCCTGCACATCCTCAGATAAACCCACAGTTGACTATTAGACACTATCCCCCATTGTGTCCACACTTAATCCACATATTTATTACTCAATTCAAAACCTCTGAGAAATTCCTTAATAGCAGTACTACTTCTTTATACCTATAAAATATTTTAAGCATTTTTATTTTTAAGTTTTTCATATCTCATTTATATCCCTCCCCTTCTCTCAATATATTCACGTTCTTCTCTACATAGATTGTTTTCGTTCCTGTATAACATTATTAATTTTTACTTTTCTATTTTTTCTGGTCTCTTTACTTTTACCTTTCCCTTTATTATTTTTTTCTCTCCCTCTACTTTCATCCTACCCAACCTATTTCCTGCTTTGAGATTAGGACTTAGTTAACTCTCCCTGTGCCTCCCCACATCAATCTATTCCTATTTTTTACCCACATCTCTCCCTAGCCCTAATAATTTCTGGTTTTCCAAGTTCTTCTTTGCGGTTTGTAGCCCATTAACATATAGTTGTTTGATGTTGCATAGATATATCTGTTGATCTAGATTGTATCTGTAGATTATTGACTGTGCAAATTCAGACTTTGGTTGATGCTTTCCTTAAGATAGTGTTCTAGCACAAAATTGGTGCTATTTTCATCTCAAATGGGCAGCGTAAGCCGGAAAAATACAAGAAAAATGGCAAATCCGGGTATCTCAATTCCCAATCTTGATAATCAGGGGACAGAACAGATAATGAATAATCCAGAGGAGTGGTCCCAAATAGCTCTACAAAGACTGCTGGCAAACATGATAAATGAAAAGATTGAAAACATACAAAGGACTCTGTATAAGCATGATAGGGAGAGAGAGGAGGCAATCCAAAAGTTTATACAGGAATATCCTTAGCAAATCTTATCAGAAAAAGAAGAGAACACACCCAAATAAATAAACTCAGAGATGAGAATGGAAATATCACCACAGAAACAACCAAGATTCAGAACATTATAAGGGAACACTTCTCAAAACATTATGCTACTAAGTTTGAGAACTTGACAGAAATGGACCTTTTGCTAGCAAATATTGACATGACAAAACTAAACCAAGATGAGTTAAACCATCTTAACAGGCCCATATCAAGCATTGAAATAGAAAGAGCAATAAGAGACCTTCCAGCTAAGAAAAGTCGAGGACCAGATGATTTTACAGCAGAATTTTACAAGGCTTTCAACGCAGAGCTCACACCAATACTCCTCCAACTCTTCAATGAAATTGAAAGAGAAAGTTCACTACTGAACACATTCTACAGCCAGCATTATACTTAATGGTGAAAAACTAAAGACATTTCCTCTTAACTCAGGAACAAGACAAGGATGTCCACTCTCTCCACTTCTCTTAAATCTAGTACTAGAATGCCTAGCTATAGAAATAAGACAAGATGCAGACATAAAGGGGATCCAAATAGGGAAAGAAAAAAGAAAACTCTCCCTCTTTGCAGATGGCATATGTTCTTCTATTTAAAGAACCCCATAGACTCCACTCCCAAATTACTGAAGCTGATTCAAAACTTTGGCGAAGTAGCAGGGTATAAATTAACCCTAAAAAATGGCTTTTCTGTATGCCATCAATGAGAAAAGTGTGGTTGAAATTAGGAAAGCAACTCCATTTTTAATAGCCCCACAAAAACTAAAATACCTAGGAATTAACTTAACCAAAGAAGTGCAGGACCTCTATGATGAAAACTTTAAAATCTTGAAAAAGGAAATCAAAACAGAACTTAGAAAATGGCAAAACCTCCCATGCTCCTGGATTGAAAAGATTAACATCATGAAAATGGCAATACTTCCCAAGTCTATCTACAAATTCAATGCAATACCTATCAAAATTCCAACCTCATTCTTCAAGGAAATAGAAGAGGAAATCCAAAAATTCATATGGAACAATAAAAGAACCCAAATAGCAAAAAGCTATTCAATGGAAAGAACACTGCGAGAGGAATATCAATACTAAATTTCAAACTCTACTATAAAGCCATTGTAATCAAAATAACCTGGTATTGGCATGAGAACAGACCTCAGGACCAATGGAAGAGAATTGAAAACACAGAAATGAACCTACAGACCTATAGCCATCTTATGTTCGATAAGGGAGCTAAAAAAATAGAATGGAAAAAAAACAGCCTGTTCAGTAAATGGTGCTGGCAAAATTGGTTAACTACTTGTAGAAAACTAAAGCTAGATCCTTCTATATCACCCTGCACCAGAATCAACTCCAAATGGATCGAATATCTCAGAGTTAAAGCAGACACTCTGAAAACATTACAGTATGGAATAGGAGAAACCCTAGGTCTCCTTGGCACAGGCTGAAATTTTCTTAATAGAGACCCGGAAACACAACAAATCAAAGAAAGGTTGGACAAATGGGATTGCATGAAGTTGCAGAGCTTCTGCATGGCAAAGGACATAGCTACCAAGATCAATAGAAAGCCCATGGATTGGGAGAAGATCTTCACAAACATACAACAGACAAGGTTCTCATATGTAAATATACTTGGAACTCAAAAAATTAAATTCCCCAACAACAAATCCTCAAAGAAACAAGTGCCCCATAAATAAGTGGGCTAAAGACTTAAAGAAAAACTTCTCTGAAGAAGAAAGAAGGATGGCCAATAGACACATGAAGAAATGCTCAACCTCCCTAGCCATAAAAGAAATGCAAATCAAAACAACATTGAGATACCACCTCACACCAGTTAGAATGGCAAAAATCAAGAACTCTAATAACAACAAATGCTGGAAGGGATGTGAACAGAAGGGAACCTTATTTCATTTTTGGTGGGAATGTAAACTTGTTCAACCACTTTGGAAAGCATTATGGAGATTCCTCAAAAGACTTCACATAGAGCTCCCCTATGACCCAGCAATCCCACTTTTGGGCATTTACCCAAATGTTTACAAACAAGACCACACTAAAGCTACCAGCACAACTATGTTTATTGCAGCATTATTTACCATAGCTAAGATATGGAACCAACCCAGATGCACCTCAGTAGATGAATGGAACAAGAAAACGTGGTATATATACACAACGGAATTCTATGCCTCCATCAGAAAGAATGACATTTCCCCATTTGTTAGGAAATGGAAAAACTTGGAAAAAATTATATTAAGTGAAGTAAGCCAGGCCCAAAGAAACATAGGTCCCTTGCTTTCCCTTATTTGCAAAATCTAGTATATGTATGAGTCAACGGAAAAGGTCAGATAATATGGTGTTAGGAAAATGAACACTTAGATACGTATTTTAATGCTTTTTTTCATGCATTTGTTTCTAAAGCAGTTATAAGATTATCTCTTTGTTGCTTTGTATGTCGCTCTCCCACAGTATAACACCTGCTTTCACTATATTTGATTTCAGTATAACTTGTGAAGGAGATGGGGTAAAACAAGTCGTTTAAGGACACAGGTGGACCTGTTGCAAGAATGAGAAGTACAAGTTGTCATGTCGAAAACGAGATTCACAACATTGGTGCGGGCGGGCGGGTAGGAGGGGAGAGTTTTGGGTGGGGGGTGTGGGGGAGGCTGGGAAGGGATGTGAATTTTAAACAAAGGAGGAGGCTGCAATGCTTGATAAGAAATGTACGCATTATCTTGCCCATGTAATTGTAACCCCTATGTACAATATGTTCACAAATAATTAAATTAAATTAAAAAAAAAGAGTAGTTTGATGATGGGTTTTAACACCAGATTTCTGGGGGTATCTGTGCCTTTTCTGGATCTGAACCATAAACCAGTATTCTGTCCTCTTCTGATGTCTATATCTGTCTATAGATACCTGTATCTGTATCTGTAACTATAGCTATCTAGCTCTATGTAGGTATCTATACATATAGACATAGGTAGATATAGACATAGATATAGATACAGGCAGAAATATATATTTCTTTGATCTTTTAAACTGTTGCTGTTCTTACTCTGTTTAGTAAATATTCTACTATAATCATGTATATCATTGCCCTGCTGAATGAGAGAAGCACTGTGTTAAAAACTACAGCTCTACTTTTAACCTTTTGAGTTCCTGGGGCCTTTTCACTATGTGCATAGCTTAGATTTTATAGTCTGTATTTGCTGGTAGTAGTCATTTTGGATTCTAATATTTGAGTGCAATCTGTTCTGGCTATATATGGATTGTAACCTACTCTTACCCTCACATCTCACTGTCCAGAGCTTTATTCTCAGAATTTGAAGAAAGATGCTTATTTTGCTCTTACAGTTCAGTCAAAAAGGAAATAAGCTGCTGGGTGTCATTGGCTCAAGCCTGTAACCCTAGCTACTCAGGAGGCTGAGATCTGAGGATCATGGTTCAAAGCCAGCTAGGGCAAGGAAGTCCATAAGAACCAATAGAAAACCAAAAGTGTTGCTGTGGCTAAAGTGGTAGAGCGCTCACCTTGAGCTGAAGAGTACAGGCCCAGAGTTCAAACCCCATGAACAAGAAAAACAAAAAAGGAAATAAACTTAAAACTAAGTGTCTTTGAGACTATAAGAACTACAGACACTTATCTAGGTTTTCTTTTTTCCATTTGAATTTGTTCAATCAGCACTATGGAATGCAAATAATGAGCCTGGCACTTTGCATACCAGTAAGTTATAGAGACTAAATTTATACCTTTACAAGGCTCATAATAGCAAGGATAATATTAAACAAAGTGGCTATTAGGATTATGGAGGAATAACAGCAAAGTTTAGGGGTGAGAAAAGGCTTTCCCTTCTTGTGTTTGTTTTCTGATATGGGGGCCTGAAGTCAGGGCCTTGTGTTTGATCTGCTTTTTTGTTTGGCTGGCACTCTACCACTTGAGCCACATCCCCAGAACAGCTTGTTGCTGATTAAATAGATATGGGAGTCTCAGACTTTTCTTCCCTGCCTGCATTCAAATTGCAATCCTCAGATCTCACCCTCCTCAGTAGCTAGGATTGCAGGTGTGAGCCACTGGAGCCCAACTTTTCCTTGTGTCTTAATGGAGAAGTTGACCTTAGGAAGGTCTACAGGTAAGAGTTGCATTATTTTGGGCCATTAGAGCCCACCATAAAACCTAGGAAGTAAGAAATAAAGTCACATGCTCAGGGAACTGCACACTGTTTACCAATAGGTCTGGCATGTTAGAAGCTCTGAGTATCTACTGAATGATTGACTGGATTCTTGCTGGACATGAGGAGTGGTGGAGGTGAGGACCACAGCAGCCACATTGGCAAGTCTGGCAGCCATTGAGAACTTGCTGCATTGGCTTTTTTTCTGCTGGCCCAATTCTTGTTCTTCGTCTTCTTATTCTTGTGGTGGATGGTATAAGCAAGAATTGGTTGTTCCAGGTCAGTGGGCAGCTCTCCTCTCATGTAGGAACAGGCAACTTCTCGGTGTGGTTCTGCCACACCTCAGGGACTTATAGTAATCTGATTGATTGGGAGCTAACTGTAAAGCTCGGCTTAGAGAGAATGGAGTCATTATTTTCCTCGGCAACATCAGCTGCAATCTGGCTACGCCAATCTTAACTTAGAGCATCCCTCTGCTCTCTAAGGGAGGTCATCTTTGAGTTGCTGGAAACCCAGGCTGCAAGAGTCCCATAATCCTTTCCACTTCCATGGCCTTCTAACTTGCAGATGACTGCCTTGAGCAGCCTGGGGCCTCGGGGTGGGGGTGGCTTTGCAGCCCTGTTCACCCATTCGAAAGAAATCTTGTCTTTCCTGTGACCCCCAAGTCTGCCTCGCACCCGCCTACAGGAAATGTTTAGACCTTGCCCAGCCCCCATAGCTCCTCTTTTCCAGCAGGTGGTTCTGGTACTTTCGCTCCTCTGACCCTATCCCCAAACCCCTCCCTGCACCCGGGTTTAGATGCTCAATTCACCCATGGACCGTGGACCTCTCCTCAGTGCTGCCTCAAAACCCACCGGGAATATAAACCTTCTCAGCTCGCTTGGCTGCTGAGCCAGGCCCCGCCCCGGCCCTGGCCCTGCCCCCACCCTTACCACCGCCGCCTTCCTAGATTTTTTTTAACATAAACTTTTCTCCCAAATTATACCTCAAATTCATGGTTCTATTAGTCTTCTCATTACTTTGAATAGACAGATGGATCGATGAAAGGTGCACTGTATTTTTTATCAGTTGTGGGTTTGAACACAGGATCTGGGTGCTGTCCTCAATCTCTTTTTCCTCAAGCCTAGCACTCTACCACTCAGAGCCACAACTCCATTTCCAATTTGCTGGTGGCTAGTTGGAGATTAGAGTCTCATGGACTTTCCTGCTCAGGCTAGCTTTGAACTGTGATCTTCACATCTCAGCCTCCTGAGTAGCTAGGATTACAGATATGAACCTCCAGTGCCTGGCTTGAAAAGTTGGAGATGTACTTACTCTTTCTAGCATTAGAGGGTAGATAAAGTCGTCATCACTGCATCACACATAACTGTGTACAACATAGGTGGCACTTGAATACAGGATGCAGTTGGAATGAAGTAATGGTATGAAATAACTTATCCTGAGTTCAGACTGCATCCTTCCACTGTACTAATTTTGCCTCACATAACAAAATGGAAAGTAAACACTAACTCTGAGTGGAAAATTGTGGTGGTGAAATCTCTCTATGATGTTTAGCATTTCCTTTGAATCATTTTCTTGAACAAGTTCATTGCTTCACCTTGTAAGGATTCAGGATCTTCTAAGTGAAATTTTCTTATAATCTCTTGATTATAAAAGGAGAAAATCTAATTTTAACCCTTGTCCATTTCCCCCTATAAAAACAGGATAGCTGATTCTATACTACCAACAGACTTCTCTAATTATTTTTCTGGTTCACTATTTTTTGGTCAGTCGTGGGGCTTGAACACTGTGTCTGGTTGCTGTCCCTATACACTTAAGCTCAAGGAGAGTGCTCTACCTTTTTGAGCCATAGTGCCACTTCCAGTTTTCTGGTGGTTTAGTGGAGATAAGAGTCTCAAGGGCTTTTCCTGCCAGGGCTTGCTTTAAACCATGATCATCATGAACCCTGATCCTCAGATCTCAGCCTCCTGAGTAGCTAGGATTACAGGCATGAGCCATGGGCACCAACCCTGATTCACTATTGACATTGACTTTTACATAGAACTCAACGTAGAACTGACCTTGACCTCAACCTTTTTAAATACTTAGGAGTCCCTAGTACCTGAAAGACTTAGGAAGCAGAATAACAAGTAGAACAGTGATGCTCTCCTTGCATACCACAGTTTGGATACTCTTGGACACATCTATGTCTATTCTCAAATGTGACATCAAAGACACTTCAGGATGCTTACCTTTCTGTTGGAGGGTTTTTGTTCTAATAATAATCTAAGACAAAATAGTAAAAGCACATCCTGATTTCTCTTTATGAATCCTGCATTTCCGTTTTGCCTGCACAGTTTCCAACCTTGTCTTTGTGTTTGCATGACATTGTGTGTGTTGTCACAGGCTAAGAAAGATGACAGGAAGGAGCACTTGTTGCAGGCCTGATGTATACTCATCAACTGAGAAAAGCACAAAGGGTTGAATTTTCTGTGGTATCTATAGGAAAGTGATGAGAGGAATGGGTTTTGTCTGTGGCAGTGTGCTTCAGAAAGTCACCTGCAAACTGCCAGTACCATCCTGACATTGCCATTGTAACTTTTGTCAAGTTAGCTGGACACTGCTAATTCCAACTGCACTAATTTTTATAAATGTGTATTGGCTATAAGGCATAAAGATTTTGCATTTGTTTATTTGTTCATTGAAAAGAAATGTGAGAGAAAATTAAGCCAACTCTGCAACTTTAGGGATACTTCCTTTCATAAGTTCTACATGTTGATCTGGGATAAGAGATATTCTTCTAAAGGACTTGAAGTCTTCAAGAACTGTACAGATTTGACATTAATCTAATTTTTGTCCAGCTGTATCATCTCCATAAATTGTGGAAGATGTTTTTCTTAAGCTACAAAATCCTAAACAAAGAAAGCATCTCTTCTCTTCCCCCAGAAACTCTTGTTTCATTTGCTGTTTTTGTTCATTCATTCATTCATTCATTCATTAATTTCCTTGCTTAAATTCATGTGTGTGTGTGTGTGTGTGTGTGTGTGTGTGTGTGTGTGTGTGTGTGTGTGTGTGTGTGTGTGTGTGTGTGTGTGTGTATCTACTATGAACCTGGTATTGTACCAGACACTGAGTCCTTAAAAACAGTATCCTGTGAAAGGTGAAAATTTGAGCGGGATGCTGGTGGCTCACACCTGTAATCCTAGTTACTCAGGAGGTTGAGATCTGAGGACTATGGTTTGAAGCCAACCTGGGCAGAAAAGTCCATGAGACTCTTATCTCCATTTAATCAGAGAAAAGCCGGAGTGATGCTGTAGCTCAAGTGGTAGAATGGAAAAAGATTAAGGACAATGCCTAGGCCCAGAGTTCAATGCCTAGGAAGGGTGTGGGGGGGGGGGGAAGAAAAGAAAAGAAAAGAAAAATTGCCTGGAAATTTTCTCTCTATCCAGAAGGTGACAACAACAGCAAGGATGTCAAGTGGGATGAATCACATGAGGGTATGGCTTGGCCCAGCACTTACTGATGATGAGGAATCAGGCAAGATCGGCTGATTTTAGAGTGTCTTTCTTCCTATGGAAGAGAAATGACATCTTCTCTCTTCTCTGACCCAGCCACCTTTCCCTATCTTCCTGTGGTGGCTGAAGAGTTCCCTTGAGAGGATTTCACCACCTTTGGGCTGCACTTGGTGAAGTGGAGCTGGATAGGGCTTATGCACCTGAAGGCTAGGGTCAATTGCCTTTTGCCTGTGCCAGGAAGAATCTCCAACTCAATACAGTTCTGCTACTTCTCAGCTCAGGACAGCCTGCTGCCCTGCAGGAGATAAAACCGCTTCTGTCAATGATGACTGATTTTAAGGGGGCTATTTCTAAGTTTATATATGCTGTGAAAGTCCAGTGAAGAGGCTAGGAAAGGGCCTTTCTTGTTTCCACCTCCAATTCCTACCTGTGAGTATGTTCTGTGGACTCACATATCAGGGATTGTCCCATTTTGAAGATCTCTATTGATCTGAGCTTCTTTTCCAGCCTGACTTAAAACTTGAGTGGATCTGCTTTCCTCTTACAGGGGTGGGGTTAAAATTTTTTATGCAGACTTTCTGTGTCTTCGCTATTGTTTTTGTTTTTCTTAAATAGTGTCTGACTTTGCAGAATTACTTTGACCAAGCTCAACAAATGTTTCTTTCTGTCTTCTTTTTTTGTCGGTCGTGGGGCTTGAACTCTGGGCCTGATCACTGTCCCTCAGCTCTTCAGCTCAAGGCTAGTGATCTACCACTTGAGCTACAGTGCCACTTCCGGTTTTCTGAAGATAAGAGTTTCTCGGACTTTTCCTGCCCAGGCTGGCTTTGAACTGCAATCCTCAGATCTCAGCCTCCTGAGTAGCTAGGATTACAGGCATGAGCCACCAGCATCAACAAATGTTATAAAATATTTTCTGCTCTAGGTTTTGCTGCCTTACTTAATGGGTACATCTTTGGGAAGCCAGCCTAAGGAAAATTGCCAGACCCTTTCTGGAGAATAAACTAAAATAAAAAGGGAAAGGATCATGGGTTAGCAAGTGATAGAGCACTAGCTCTTAGCAGGGAGTTCTCCATCCTGGAATCTGAAATGGCAAATGGTTGGTTGCCTGGAGCAACAGGCAAAAGCTCTGGCAGAAGACTCCAGGGAGGCTGGAGAAGTACCCATGAGTACTGATCTGAGCAGCCATGGCAGACTGCACTTTTTCATACATGATAAGTTACTCTGTAATTCGTAACTTTTGTAACCAAGAGTTTCAATCTCCTCTGGATTGAGGTGGAATAATTCCAGAACCACCAGCTCATATTTGTTTATGAAGGGAATGTCTCAGGATCTTCCTGTGTCATCTTTTCTGACAGAGACACCATTTGCTAGCATGAGTTTTGGGATGCAGAAAACTTTTCTTATATTCCTCGGAGATCTGTTGACCTAATATCTGCTTCCCACTGTTGCTTGGTTAGCTGGAGATGCAAATGTAGAAAGGAAGGGAGGAAGGAAGGAAGGAAGGAAGGAAGGAAGGAAGGAAGGAAGGAAGGAAGGAAGGAAGGAAGGAAGGAAGGAAGGAAGGAATCACAGTACTGGAAGCTCTCTTCCAATATAACAGATGCATTCAGAGAAAAACCAATATTCTACAAGCACACAGCAGAGGAAAAAAGCACAGACCTCTCAGTGTATGTATAATTCTCTAACCATAAGATTCAAAGAGAGATAGTCCAGATGAAACACCAGCACCATAAGAAAGTCATGTAAGATTCTTCACATAGAAAACAAAACAGTCTGAAATATCTGTAGATAATTGACTAACTGAAAACAAATAGGGTTATTTGTTTTCCTGAAATGAAATGAGCTTGAGAGAAAGTGGTGTGTGGGTTGTAACTGTTTAGTTATAGTGACAAGGACAGGGTATGCAAAGATAGGTGAGAACACAGAGAAAACAAGTGGACAGTCTGTGCCTGGTGGGAAAGCATGGCACTAGCTCTTCTTCTTACTTACAGAGCAGTTGGATATATTCATATCCATGCATGTTTTGGCTGTGACATGGA
Source organism: Dipodomys merriami (assembly GCF_024711535.1). Classification (NCBI taxonomy): domain Eukaryota; kingdom Metazoa; phylum Chordata; class Mammalia; order Rodentia; family Heteromyidae; genus Dipodomys; species Dipodomys merriami. The sequence continues at coordinate 54,643 of NW_027206200.1, read as the reverse complement.
GAGACACAATAGCATACCTGGCAAAACACAGGAGAGTGTCGTTTCTACGTTAGAGTCTCTCACCTGCTAACCTGGGGAAGGAGTTGACAAAGGCCCCAGGAACCTGCATTGAGATAGGGAGGCCCTGACATTGTAGGGAGTTACAGCAAGGCACAGGCAGACTGCCTTTGGTTCTGTGTACATGGATTTGTGTATTATGAATGTGTATACAGATGTGTGTGTGTGTGTGTGTGTGTGTGTGTGTGTGTGTGTGTGTGTATGTGTTGGCCTAAAAGGTAATGTATCAGCTGTCTCCTAAGAAAATATGGTGAGTACATTCTCTTTTGATTAATAAAGTCCACTGATCTATTAGGCAGGTCGTCTAATTTTTAAATGTATTTGGAAACATTTTCATACGTGTGTACCATAATAACCACTGTCTGGAGTTAAAATATGACAGTTTAGCTGAACATCTGAAGCTTTAGAAAGTGGCCTGGTCTACTGAATAATACTTGAATGCTTTAAATTCAGCAACAACTAGAGTTCTCTTGTATCTTTGGGGTTTTGACAATGCCATCTCTCCTGTCATGCTGGTACATTAGTTTACATGTGATTAACAAGTGAAATGACTTCAGTCACTTGCACTAGAGTTGCTCAGAGAAACGTGACCGATAATTGATGTGTGCATGCATATGCATGTGCATGTGCACACATGTAATACATATACAAACATATTACATAGGGTCGGGTTGATGTTAAGAGATTGACACACGATTGTGGAGCTACAGGGGAAGATGACAGGCTGGAAACCCAGAGAGCTGCTGATAAGGAGAAAAAAGGCTGTTTGTGCTCATTTCTATAATCTCAGCATTGGGAGGCAGTGACTGGAGGATTATGATTAGTAGTCAGCCCAGACAAAATGTTTACAAAGCTCAAACTCAACATCTGGCACGGTGGTATAGTGCTGCTATTCCACCTATGTGGGAAATATAAATAGGAGGGCTAAAGTCTAGACTGGCCTGGGGGAAAAAACAAAGATCTATTCTTTAAAAATGCCAAAGTCTGGGGGCATTTCTCAAAAAATGTAGAGTGTCTGCCTAGCCAGCACAAATACTTAATTTCAAATGCTGAAAAAAGCAACTACAATAAAAATCCCACACAACCACAAAAAGCCACCATAAAAAAAAATCTGCAGGCTTCCTCAGGGAGGTCATAGTTCAGTCTGTTCTTTTTGGGCCATCTCTCTTAGATGAACACTGCCTGCGTACAGAAGGTCATCTGCTGTACTCAGAGTCTCTGGATTTAAAGGCTAATGCTTCTCACTAACATACCTAAGAATTGAAACAAATAACTAGTTACCATAGCTTAGCTCAGTTGACTATATATAAAAGTAACTTAGAAAATTACTTAGAGACTTTATTAGATAGTGTGGATTTTGAGAACACTCTGTTGTGGGGGTCAATTTCACAAAATTCAGAGATGATTTTAGTAGGAAAATTCCAAATTATTTATATGCGAAAAAAATCCTTATACATTTTCTCTTTTCCCACCTTCCCCCAGAACCATGTTCGTTCAAATGACTAAACACTCCAAAATACTGTACCTAATTTCTGTAGCTGCTTTAAAATTTGGAACATTTTTCTCTCTGCCAAGAAAAGGCTGGGTTACCTCTATGTATGGCTCTGAAGTCCCACCTAGAAGAGAGCTTATTATTTATTCCTGGTTCCAGGAATCATTACACAATGAGCTCGGTCTTCATCAAAATATACATGACTCCTAACTAAGCATCCTTCAGAGAAGGTCCTTTGGATATGGGTAGCTTTGACCATTTGGCAAATCTTTCTAGCCATTCCCATGACTGAATGTTCCCATGCAAGCTAACTTCTTGCTGACTTGCTTCTTTTCCCCATCTCCTTCCTTCTCCTTCTTTTCTTTCCTCCTTCATTTTTCTGTGAAATAAACACGCTGTGTCAATATATCAAGGCTGGCATTTTGTTGAGGAGCATAAGAAACTCACAGAACAAAAATGAGTTCTTATTCTACTGTCCCACCTACTATTTTTGGTCTCTGAGTTGGTATGCAATGTTAGGGATATAATTTGAGTGCATAGAGTCTCAAAAGTGTTCTACCAGATATAGGTCCTAAAACACAGCCACAAGACTCGGGGATTGGTTTTTCAGTTCCCAGGAGCTCAGCAGGCACTGGTTTTACATCACATCTTTTCTCAGGCTTTGCTAATCAAGGACCTGAGACCTGCAGCCTTGGTTCCCCCAGGAGCTTACCCAAATTGAAGACACCTGTCCTCCACCTACATGCTGCAGAGTTGGCATCTAAACAAGATCCCTTTGTGTCTCCTGTGTGTGGCGCTCTCCTAAGGAGAACTTGAAATAAAGACATAGCACCTGGAATTGCTGAAAAAAGTAGAAAAGACCCAGGAAGAGAAGAGAATTGAAAAAAGGAAGAAAAGATGAACTTTATGGAAGTGGAGCTGTGATCAAAGTGGAGGGCCCCAGCCTTGAACGAAGAACCAAAATTAGTGTGTGGGACCCTGATTCAAGCTCCAGTGTGTACACACACACACACACACACACACACACACACACACACACACACACACACACACACACACACACACACACTCACACGACAAACTTTACTGACTTCCAAGTTTGTCCTAATCAGATCTTGGAGGGTCCAAGAATATAATGAGATTTGGTTCTAAGTAGCCATATTCTGCTTTACTTGCCCACAGTGTTGTTTATAAGCTTTACAGTTAGGTCTTGTGATTAATAAATTGGATATTATAGACATTAGCAATTGATAGTTCTGTGTAGATGATTTTTTAAACTAAGAACAACACTGTAGTGCTCAAATGCATAAGCATAAAACAATTCTGAAAAATGAGGGGTACTCTCCATTCTTGTGTTTTGTTTCATAATGTATAAATGTTGGCATATATAATGTTTCTGTTTGTTATGTTTGTATGGGCCAGTACTGAGTCCTGAACTCAGGGCTTGGGTGTTGTCCTTGAGACTTTTTGCTTAAGGCCAGCATTCTACCACATGAGACACAGCCTCACCTACTGTTTTTCATTTTTAATTTTGGTGACTAATTGCAGATAAGAGTCTTAGGCTTTCCTGCCCAGGCTAGTTTGAACCATGATCTTCAAATCTCAGCCACATCTGTAGCTAGGAATACAACATGAACCACTGGCACCTGGCTAATGTTTTAACCTACAATGTTATTACTTCTTTCAAAGTCATTATTTGCCAAATATATTGACACATTTCTCAACTTCATATAAATGAGACTTGGCAAACAAAATGTGTCTGTGACAATTCTTAGGAAAGTTCCCTACATTTAGATGCTTCAAAATTATAAAACATTTCGTTCTGATATGAAATACAGTATTCATTAGCACAAGATAGGGCATCCATCAAGAAAGGCTTGTTAGTTGAGATATTGCTGGTCACAAGAGCAGTTCCATGGTTAACAATGTACATTGAGTTTCCATGATTAGATCTTGTATTTCCTCTGTATCTTTCTGTTTTTCAGTTGTTTACCATTCTAATCTACTTCATCTTTAAGAGCTGAAGGTAAACTTGATAACTCCCTTTGTTGAGTGATATAAGCTTTTCCAAGTGACTCTGGACAAAATGTAATAAAAACTTAAGAGGACTAATTTCCAAACAACAAAGATATTTTGGATCTTTTGTTAAATAGATTTTCAAAGATGCAAACAAAAACTTCCAGAATCTCAGTAAAGAAAGAACATGTTTAATATACATATTGCTTCTATTTATGGAACAGTATTTAACATGACAGTTATAGCTTTTAGGCAGTTGGTAAAATATCAAGTGAATTAAATTATATATATTGTCAATTCCGTGTGCCATTCTATGATTTTATTTGTATTTTTTTAATTGGACAAATTTATGGGGTACAGAAGGACAGTTCAGCACATGTACATGGTTGTAATGATTAAATCAAGATAGTTCGCATTTCTATATCATTAATTCTTTTGGAAACTAATGTGTAATTTTTTGGGTAAAATTTTAAAGAAACCTCAAAAGCAAGACATGGTTATTCCCCTTCAAATGTTATTTCCTTTGAAAAATTCTTTAATTTTATTGCCAAGGTGATGTACAGAGGAGTTACAGTTACATAAGTAAGATAGTATGTTTCTTGTTGAAACATACTATCCTGCTTTTTCTCCCACTTCTCCACCTCTCACTACCCCCCACAACTTATGAAGTTCATTTCCAACATATTGTCTCATGAATATCACTGTTGCTTAGGTTTGTTCTTTGTCTTTTTTCTCATCATTTTGTTGTTCCCATTCCCTATTCCCATTCCCTATACAATACACAGATTACCAAAATCAAATAGAGCGACAACAAGGGATAAACCATAGGGAAAAGATAAAGGAAAAAAAACATAGCACTTTAAAAACAACACCAACAAATAAAAACCTCGTTTCCACATCTTGGAGTTCATTTCACTTAGCATCATCTTATATGGTCCATATGTACGTAGCTATTGAGTTGTTGTGATCCACTTCTAGGACTATACTAGACACACACTAGTTATTACCAATGAGGGAAACCGTGGAGTCTGTTTCTGTGGATCTGTCTTACCTCATTTAATATGATTTTTTCCAACTCTTTCCATTTCCTTACAAATGAGGAGATGTCATTCTTTCTAATGGGAGCATAGAATTCCATTTTGTGTATATTCCATATTGTCTTGATCCATTCATCTACTGAGGGGCATCTGGGATGGTTCCACATCTTAGCTATAGATCATTAATTTTTTAAGTTTGTTCAGCCCATATGGTACATATTTGTGGCATATAGTCTTATATTTCAATGCTTGTGTACAATATGTACTGATTATATTCTTATTACATTGTATTAGGAACCTTCAAATTCAACTTTTCTGGTTATTTGTAAATGTTGACTATCTGGTTGTTATTATTTTTTTAAATTTTATTTTCATAAAAGAATAGCTTTAGATAAAAGCAAAGTTGGAAAAATAACCCAGAGTTACAAGCACCCAGACTTTCCTGCCCAGGCTGGCACTGAACCACGATCCTCAGATCTCAGCCTCCTGAGTAGCTAGAATTGTAGGTATGAGCCACTGGCACCTAGCTAAAAGTTCCGATTTTTTGGTTACAAATTAGTTTTTTTTTTAATTGTTTGTGTGTGTGTGTGTGTGAGAGAGAGAGAGAGAGAGAGAGAGAGAGAGAGAGAGAGAGAGAGAGAGAGAGAGAGAGAGAGAGAGAGAGAGAGAGAGAGAGAGAGAGAGAGAGAGAGAGAGAGAGAGAGAGAAGGAGGGAGGGAGGGAGGGAGGGAGAGAGTGAATGAAAGAGAGATTTGCTGCCAAAAAAGTATTATTGAAGAATATAAAAACATTAATGACTAATAAGATAGTAATATATTTAAAGCACATGGAAGTGGTGGCATCACAGTTTCTCTTTTCTGAACCAGCTGTGCCTGTGCCTCCCCAAAGTTGTCCTGATCTGTTTTGTTGTGCAGAAGACAGCATAACTGGCCAATGTTCCAGATGGCAGGCCCCGGCCACTGCCTCCAACCTTTCTCCACCACCTGCTGAGCCTTGAAGAAATTGTGTGTCTCCAATTTGTCTTGTTTGAGCTTAATTAATTTTATCAGTGTGCATACTATTTCCTGCTCCTGAAAAGAAGTCTCAGTTATATATTCCCTGGAAAGGGTCAGGAGGAATGGGCTTATCATTTATTACTTTCCAACATCGCCAACATATTCCTGAGAGATCTTCACCCCACCCTGCAAATGGAAGTCCTCACACTCAGTCTACCTCATTTGAATGCATCTGTGATAACTTTAAATTCAGTGAGTATGCAGTGTAAAAACTCAATGTAAAGCTTTGATGACAAAATGACTGAGCCACAGGTAATCACCCACATTTTCACTGTGTTAGCTATCTCTTTGATGAGAAAATAATTCTGCCATGCAGATGCAGATCACTTATACAAGATGTTTGCCAACAATTCTTGTTGTTATATTGCATTTCTCTTCCTCCTCCTGTCTCCTCTCCTCCTCCCTCAGTCTTTTTTCCTCTTCCTTCACTCCTCTCCTCTTCTTCCTTACTTTCTTCTCCTCCTCCTCTTTATCCTGCTCTACCCTTCCTCCTCTGTTTTTGTTTCCCTCCTCTCATCCCTTCCTCCTCCCTTTCAGTTCCTCTCTTTCCTCCTCCTTTTCAATTTCTTCTACTTCTTTATGGTCCTGGGGCTTGGACTTAGGGCCTGTGCTCACTAAGCTGATGCTCCGCTGCATGCTATAAGCCTCCAGTCTGAACTTCATTTCAATGACACTCTATTTCTGATTTTTTTAAGTAGCAAACCCAGCAAAGACTTTTGATTCAGGATTTAATTCATTGTATATATTCTACACCATAAATATATGATGTTTCATACATTGTGGCTAATAGGTTTTGATTATGCTTTGGGCTTCTAATGTGATCCTGTGTTATTCCCAAATTAATGAATTGGTTACTTTGCATATTGCACAAGTACTTCCATATTGTTCCCAGTTTAATGAACTTTCACTTTATGATAGCATCACATTAACACTAATCCAAGGATTGCTGGGGATCAGAAGATTAAGTCCAAACAGGAAAATCTATGAGATTTGTATCTCCAATTAACCACTAAAAAGCCAAAGGAAGACCGGTGTCTCAGTGGTTACTGAATAAGCAGATGACAGGACCCAAGGCATGAGCTGAAGACCTGTAGTGGGTACATGTTGGGAGCCAACAGTAAAGCTCAAAGGTCATCTTGCCCCTTGTGCTCGCTTGAAGGCACATACAAGAAACTGGCTTACTTGAATAACACCAGGTGCCTAGGATTGCTTTGCTATGTCTGCAGAGTTTGTTTTACTTTCAACCAGTTGAACTTGTCTTGTTTTTACTGTACTCTGTTTTTACTGAAATTTTCCTTGTTTTTCTGGACTATAGTAACCTTATATTACCTCTTGACTTTTAACAGTATATATTAGGAAAAATTAAAAATAAACGGTGCTGCAGTCTTGAAATGCAGACATCTCGACCCCATCCTTTGTCTTATGTCATTTTGTCCCTCATCCTTGCCCCCTAAATCAGGATTCCCTTTCGTTGCAAGCTCCGGCAGGTACACACACACACACACACAATTTCCCAGCGAGAGCAAGTAGAGTACCTGTTTTCCCAATAACATGTCTAAGTTTCTATCCTATGTGTTTGGACACTTTTGAAAGCTTCATCATCACCTTCCCTAATTTCAATAAATGACTCCCTGTTCACTATTTTTATTCCTGGTTGGAAAATATTTTAAGCCACTTTTTCAGGTAGAAAATTGAATTTTCTCGCAACATGGTTACTCTCTTGGATTGTAAGAACATAAATAATTGTGCCTTTAATATTAGCTCATTAATTAAGTTAAATACTTCTGTCAAGAGTTAGAATGTTGCTCAGTAGGATGAGTTTGAAGTCACTTGTCTGAATTTGGAAGCCTAAGGAAGTTAAGACAAAAGACAGATGAAAAGAAAAAGAAAATGAATTTCAGACTCCTCTTCAGACAGGCCTGCACTTGAAATCAGTATGAAAACTCTTGCTCATTATCAAGCACTCTCCCCACTGGGGCACATTTCCAAGCCCTGAAATAATTCATTAGTGATGGGCATCCCTAGAGTTAGAACCCAGGGCCTAGACTCTGTCCTTTAGCTGCTTTTTTTCAAGCATTCTAGCACATGAGCCACAATTCCACTTCTGGTTTTTGGTAGTTACATCAAGCTAAGAGTCTCAAAAACTTTCCTGCCCAGGCTGGCTTCAAACTGTGACCCTCAGATCTCATCTTCTGAATAGCTAGGGTTTTAGGTGTGAGCCACACCCACCAAAAGCCAGTCATTTCAATTTGACTCCTATTCCTAACAAGTCTCTAAAACACACACACACACACACACACACACACACACACACACACACACACACACACACACACACACACACACAAGTAAAAAGTTGAGCTCTTGCTCATGTGTTATAGAGAATATTAACGGAGCAAAAATATTCTGGGACAGTGGCCAGGCCCTAACTTCAAGTGCTAGAAGCAACAGAAAAACAAATTCATTAATTAAAATTTAACAATATCAAACAAAAAATAAAAAGAAAGTTGGAAGAAAAGAGGCATTAAAGGGGTGGGGAGGCCTGGCTAAATTAGTAGAGCCATTGAGTGAAAGCATCAGGTGGCCTGTGGGAGTCCTGGTCCTAGAGGTAAAAATATGGGGGGAAAAAGGAATTAAGGCTTCTAAACTGAGATAGGAAGTGTTGGCTCACATCTGCAATCCTAGCTACTTAAAATCAGCAATCTGAGGATCTGGATTCACAGTCTGCCCAGAAAGAAAATCCTCCTCCAACCAGCAGACAGGCAGCAGCAGCTCTATGCCTGCAGCACAGCTGGACCCTGCCTAGCTAGAGACAACCTCCCACAACCGACCCAGAACCAAAGACAAAATCCAAGCCTTCCCCAAATAGATTCAGAGCCCAGAAGCACATTCTGTGCTCCAGGTACCCCATGGTTTTGCTGCTCTAGGCAACATGTGGAGCAGACCCTTACATTAAGACTCTACTCTACCTTAACTTGCTGGCTCCCTAGGTCTAGGTGCCCAGCCCAAGCTCCCCTCCTGCCCTACAGAGGCAGAGACCTCAACCTTATTCTTAGCTCCTACATCACCTGCCTCCCTGGAGCACAAGATGCCCCTGCAGAAAATCCACTCCTCACTCACTTTCCCACTGAAGTCGGGGGTTGGGAGCATCTGGAAGTTTCCATGAACCCAGCAGTTTCTTCCTCCTCCTCCCCATCTCTCTTGGTCTGCCTCTGCTGTAAGCCAGATGGTGAAGTTGTGGGGGTGGCAGGACCCACACATGCCCTCGTCAGAGGAGGACTCCAGCTTGGTACCTAGTGCTCATGCTCATTGGCTAATGCTCAGCAATCTTAGTCACTCTTCAAAGCCCTAAACATTTTAATGTATTTATTTAATTGGGAAAGGCAGTCCCTGAGATAGAATTAATGATCACTGTGCTTCTTTTGCTCAAGGCTAGCACTACCACTTGAGCCACAGTTACACTTTTGGCTTTTCTACTTATTTCTGATAAGAGTCTCACAAATTTTCCTATCCAGGCTGACTTCAAACTGCGATCCTCAGATCTTAGCCTCCTGACTACCAAGTTTATAGGTGTGAGACACCTACAGTGGAAAGCCTTTATTTATTTATTTATTTATTTATTTATTTATTTATTTATTTATTTATTTATGTCTCAGAGCTTGAACTCAGGGCTTGGGTGGTGTTCCAGCACTCTTTTTGCTCATGGCTATCACTCTACAATTTTGATCCACAGCTTCACTTTCACTTTTATGGTGGTTAATTGGACATAAGAGTCTCACAGTCATTTCTATCATGGTTGGCTCTAAACTGCGATCCTTAGCTTTTGTTTAACTCGGATTAGAGGCATGAGTCAACAGTACCCAGGAAAACTAGATATTTAAAATATAGACTCTTATTTCCAATAACCCAACAAGGAATATAAGCCAGAAGTTGAGCTGTGGCTGAAATGTTATTGTGCAGTTTCCTTGAACAAAAATGGTCTAGGATGGACACCAGTCGCTCATACCTGAGGTCTGAGCATCATGGTACAAAGCCAGCCTGGGCCGAAAAGTGTGTTAGTCAACTCCAATAAACACCAGAAAACCAGAAGTGGCACTGTAGCTCATGTGGCAGAGCTCTTGCATTGAGCTGAAGAGCTGAGGGACAGTGCCCAGTCTTAGAGATCAAGCCCCATGACCAAGAACAACAAAAAATGGTCTGGGACATGGTCAGGGCCTGAATTCATGTCTTACCTAGAACCAAAAACAAAATAAATAAATTCATTAAAAAATTAAAAGACAAAACTGTAAAATAAAATATATGTTGAAAAAATAGACATTAAGGGAGATGGGAGGTATGACTAAGTTGTCAGACAGTCAGCCATGAGATGAAGCCTAAGGCAGCAGCAACACTGGCCTCTCCCACACAATCTTCTCCTTCTTCATTGACTACTTGAGCTGAGGACTAGGGGCATTGCTACTATTCCCCAAAACCAGCAGCCTCTTCCACTGCCTGCAAGTCAGACCGGGCTGCCCATCTGCTGAGTCAAAGAAGGCTAGAAGAGGGAGGAGTGGAGGTAGCGCCTGCTTATGCTCAGTAACCCCCCCCCCCAGTTATTATTATAATGTCTGTTTCTTTGGTTTTCCTTGGTGTGTTTTTTTTTTCTGGTCTCAAACCAGGACTTGAACTCAATACTTTCCATTTTCACACATTGACTAGTGCTCAAGAGTCCGAATATCATCTCCAACAATTAGAGATATTTGAACTGTGGTTTGGGTGCTGTCCCTGTGCTTCTTGTATTAAAGGCTAGAACTCTGGCATTTGAACCTCAGCTGCAATTCTGGCTTATTGTCATTAATTTGAGATAAGAGTCTCAGACTTTTCTGCCCAGGCTGGCTTCAAATGGGAACATTCAGACCTCAGTGTCATTAGTAGCTAGGAGTATAGGTATGAGTCAACTGCACCAGCAATCCAAGGTTTTTTGTTTTGTTTTGTTTTGTTTTTGTTGCTTTTTTATTTTTTTGATTTTGGCTTTTGGTTTTTGTTCTTGGCAGTCCTGGGTCTTGAACTCAGGGCATGAGATCTGTTCCTGAGCTTCTTTTGCTCAAGGCTGGTACGCTAACACTTGGGGCAAAGTGCCACTTCTGGCTTTTTCTGTTGTGTGGTACTGAAGAATTGAACCCAGGGCTTCATGCATGGTAAGCAAGCACTCTACAAATAAGCCACATTCCTAGCCCCCCAGTCCATGCTTTTATTGAAACTTTTACTTTCTAAAGAATCATCAAGATAAAAAAAGGGAAAACGAAGATGAAACAAGTCTTAAGTTGTAGGCTGGTGGTTTGAACCTGAAACCCTTGATTCTGAGGAGGGTAAGAGCTCAAGGATATGCGTTACAAGCTAGCAGGAACAGCCTAGATTTTGAGAAATGATTTGGAAGATCACCAGCATAAATGATAATAGAAGTCAGCTGCTGCTGGCTCATGATTACATATGTCTAGAGGTTGCATCTGAGAACCACCACTGGAGATCACTTCTGGCAGGAAATTGCATGAGGTTCGAAAACTCCAATAAAGAGACAAAGGCAAGAAAAAAAAAATTTGAGAACTTATCTCTGGGTTCATTTCACTTATCTGACCATTTTTGCTTGTGTCAGACATATAATAATTATTGCAAATAAGGGAAACTATAGGACGGGGTGGAGATGGGAGGAGGAGCACTGGATGGGGGGGAGAGATAGGAATGTATGGTAAGGGTAAACAAAGGAGGAGGTAACAATGCTTGATATGAAATGTACTCATTACCTTGCCCATGTAATTATAACCCCTATATACATTATTTTTACACAAACACACACAAGATACAAAGGCAAAAAGTAGGGATGTGGGCAAAAAGAGATGATGGCCAGAGCCCTGGTCTGGACTTCAATCTCTTAGAATAGATAAGAACAAAAATGAACCAAGAAAAAAAATGGAGTGGAAGTATGACTGATGATGTCCTGGGTTACTAAATACAGTAATGCAAAAATGTACGTGAAGCCCAACAACAAAGGAATAAATTTACTTCTGATGGGTATATAGAGATGTATTTAGTGAGAGTACAGAAAGAATGTCAAATGTAAAAAATGCTACAAACGGATATATTTTTATCTTTCTTCTTTGTTTGTAGATGAGGACACGAACTCAGGACCTGACCATTTGGTTAATTGGCTATCAGTCTACCAACTGGGCCACACCTCCATCACCACACTCAAATGGTCTCAGCTTCTTATACTTTTGTTCAGCAGCACAGGCATCCTTTCGAGTGCCCACTGATGGCACACCACATACACTTCATTGAAACTTCTGGAATGAAAGGTTCTGGACAGGAGTGGAGACTGGCATAGACTCAAGCCCCAGGCATCACCCAGGAGTTGGTGGAGAACTGAAATCCCTAGAAAAGGCAATGTGGACAGACATAACCCGTTGTTCTCTGAGAAAGAGAAGTTCCAGTGTAACTGCTGCTCACTACAGTGACCCAGGGCCAAGGGGCAGGATGCCTGCCCTGTGCCCTGACAAGTCCAACCTGGGAGAGCTTCTGTCCTGCCTCCAGGCGAGGTCAGGCCTGCCTTTGTACACAACAACCCTTGTTTCCTCCTCTAACAAGCAGCTCAATATCCAACCACCATAGGAACCCAGTCTGAGAGGCACAGGCACAATGGAGGGGAAGCTGCCGAAGCAAGCGTTTGGAAAGGAGCAGAGATCACAGCAGGCAAAGCAGCCATGAGGATATGTCTGCAAGGTGTCCTTAGCTGGGTTCAGCAAAGAGAGGCCGGTGCAGGTGGGTGGGGCACTTCCATAACCAATTTGAACATCTAATAAAGCTGCCTGTGGTGGATAGATGGCTTCTGATTTGACATCGTCAACAGAATAAGGGGCTGCAAATTCAATGAATAGTCTCTGGCCAGAGAAACCAGGTCAAATGCTTAAGTTTCTGCACTTCCAGTGGTTCCTGGTATCTCCAGCTGAGTGGACATCTTTCTGTGGCCAGTGGGTGCCACGCCACCTTCTGCGGAGTCTGCGTGAGAGATCGCGTTAGACAAAGAGTTTCAAGGAAGCATGCCTGCAGGAAGGAGATGTTGGTTCAAGGCTTCCCACACACTTGGCTGCACCTTTATAGCCTCTACCTTTGTTCTTACTGTATTCTTCTTGGCTGTACATTCATTGCCTTTATTCTCGTTTTGGCTATTTTTCTATTGATGTGCACAGAGCATGTTGTATCTTTCTAGTCGAATAGAGACAGCTTCTCTAAGTAATAAAGACTAAGACCAAAGATTAAATGTGGGCAATGCCCCAATCAATCTATCATCTGATGTGACATTGCCTCCAGAAACTCCTACATCTTCACAAGCGGTTTTGCAGCTCAGGCATAGTAAATATAGAGACTTAAAATGTCCAGATATGTACAACAGACAAAATCAATGAATTAAACTAAGCTAGAAAGAGTTATCCCAGTAGTTCAGAGAGTTCTAAAAAAAAAGAAACCTCTGATTATAAAAGAAAAAGATAGGATCAAAGACCTTGAACTCAAAGCAGACACTCTGAAAATATTACAGGTTGGAATAGGAGAAACCCTAGGTCTCCTTGGCTCAGGCCGAAATTTTCTGAATAGAGACCCGGAAACACAACAAATCAAAGAAAGGTTGGACAAATGGGAATGCATAAAGTTGCAGAGCTTCTGCATGGCTAAGGACATAGCTAGGAAGATCAATAGAAAGCCCACGGATTGGGCGAAAATCTTTACTAGACATACAACGGACAAGGGTCTCATATCTGAAATATACTTGGAACTCAAAAAATTAACCCCCCCCAACAACAAATCCTCAAAGAAACAACTGCCCAATAAATAAGTGATCTAATGACTTAAAGAGAAACTTCTCTATAGAAGAAAGACACATGAAGAAATGTTCAACATCCCTAGCCATAAAAGAAATGCAAATCAAAACAATATTGAGATATCACCTCACTCCAGTTAGAACAGCAAAAATCAAGAACTCTAACAACAACAGATGCTGGAGGGGATGTGGACAGAAAGGAACCTTACATCATTGTTGGTGGGAATGTAAACTTGTTCAACCACTTTGGAAAGCAGGATGGAGGTTCCTCAAAAGACTTCACATAGAACTGCCCTATGACCCAGCAATCCCACTTTTGGGCATTGACCCAAATGTTTACAAACAAGACCACACTAAAGCTACCAGCACAACTATGTTTATTGCAGCATTATTTACCATAGCTAAGATGTGGAACCAACCGAGATGCACCTCAGTAGATGAATGGATCAAGAAAATGTGGTATATATACACAATGGAATTCTATGCCTCCATCAGAAAGAATGACATTGCCCCATTTGTTAGGAAATGGAAAACAGTTGGAAAAATTTATATTAAGTGAAGTAAGCCAGGACCAAAGAAACATAGGTCCCATGGTTTCCCTTATTTGTATTATCTAGTATATGTATGAGTCAAGCGGAAATGGTCAGATAATGTGATGTCAGGAAAATGTACCCTTAGATGTGTGTTATAATGTTTTTTTCTTTCATGCATGTGTTTCTAACGGATTTATAAGATTATCTCCTTGTTGCTTTGTATGTCCCTCCCCCACAGTATAACCCCTGCTTTCACTATATTTGATGTCAGTATAACTTGTGGAGGAGATGGGGAAAAACCAGTTGTTTAAGGATACAGGTGGACCTGTTGCAACAATGAGAAGTACAAGTTTTAATGTCCAAAACGAGCTTTACAACGTCGGTGTGGGGGGGGCAAGGGGGGGAAGGAGAAGGATTGGGATTGGGGGGATGGGGGGAGCCTGGGAAGGGATGTGAAGGGTAACAAAGGAGGAGGCTGCAATGCTTGGTAAGAAATGTACACATTATCCTGCCCATGTAATTTTAACTCCTCTGTACAGTATGTTCACAAATAAAATAAAATTAAATTTAAAAAAAAAAGAAAAATAAAGAAAAAGAAAGATTCTCCCAACAGTTATGATTAAGATTAGTCCAACTTAAATTATAGGGAATAGATGGTGGATCATATTTTCTGAACCAACAAAGAACCATTTCCTTATACAGGAGCTTATAAAGATGAAAATAGTAGGATAAAAATAAAAATGAAGAGAGTACAATATAAGTACAGCCCTGTCTTAGGTTTGTTAATTATTAAACATAATAAGGCTGAAGAGATGACATTCTATTAAACAATATGCTAGACTTGTTTCGCACCACTTAGCTTAAACAGTTGTTGGGATAATCATCAATTTTCATGTAATTCATCAATGCTTTGCCTTTTCAAAAAATTGATTACATGCTTAAGTATACAAAGAATCTATGTCACAATCACACACTGTATAAAAATGTTAATTCTCCTCAATAAAGATACACTCGGATGCAACTCTTTTGAGTCTGTGCTGTTTGTCACTTCGCAGACTCCTTGCCCACCTATCCCGAGATCCGTGTCCCGTTGGTTCCAGTGCTCCGGCCGAGCTGGTCCGTCGCACACTGGGTTTTTATGTGACTTTCCAAGGACGGCTCCAGCTGCAGCCTCTTGAAGAGGTAAGGATGATTAGGAGCCCACTGCAAAATCTCTTCTAAGCTGAGTGGCGTGCTTCTTGCCTATGCTCGTGCTATAGAGAAAGTGAGGTTTGTGGGTGATGGTAGTAAGGCAGCTTAGACAGGGGGAAAAGAAACAACAAATTTTCCCTGTCAAATGACTCCAGGGCTTAAGCGACCATTATGTGGACCTACCTTCCAGCCACCGGGCCTCTGGACTGACCACTCTCAGCCATCATTCCTCAGTTTGCACCGCCACAGCTGTCTGAAGGTTGGCTTCAGGATACCCCACTTTTCCCTACTCTGTGCATGCTAATTGAGCTCCCCATGAGCACATGAGTTCCAAAGGTTGCAGTGACCGTGTTGTAGCCCTTCGAGTTTCAGGCTGAGACTGTAGCCACTGTTGCAGCCTCCCCTACATTTACTGCTGCCTCCTTTTTAGCTTCTTGCCCTCATCCCTGGCCTGTCAGTGCCAAAATGGTTCTCCAGGAGAACCCCTCCACCCATGTAACAAATGTACCCTGGACTTCCAGTGACTCCTGGTGGTCAATAGGACCTATATGACCACAAGAAGAGCCTGACTATAAATGTTACACACAGACATAGAAAACTAGTATGATGGCTTGACATTCAAGGTCTCTGAAAATGGAGGTTTGACCCCATAAATTTTGCTTCACTATGAATTATATATTTTCACACTGAACAATGTATAATTTCCTTGTGCTTCCTTTATTGAGTTTTGTCTTATTCTTCCCAAAGAATTATTCTAGCACCAGCTGATACCATGTCTCTGGTGATGCCACCAACAGACACAAGAAGAAAAGGAAGTGGGACATAGAGTATCCATGCTTTCAATAAGAGTCCACCACAGGTCAGAAGTCCAAGTCTAAGGACAGTGAGCACAGCTGCCACCCTCCCACCCTGAAGCATGGCTCAAGTTTGGAGAATGATTTCAGGATATCTGAAATATTGAATTATCTACGAGACCAAAGAAACAACTACATCTAGTATATTGAGCTCACAAATATACCATGGCGTTCCAGTGACAATGATCACTCAGATGAAGACAGGACACTGTTTAAAATGCAGAGAAACAATGGGAATGGCACTAGAATAGGCAATAATACATTGTGTGCAGAAGATAAGGACAAGGGAGATGAATTCCTGTTGAGTAGCTGAGAAATGGATAGTGACAGAGAAGAAACATAGTAAAGGCAATGGATGTGAAGATGTAGAGGGTGCCATGGAAATCTCAGATGGTTCTTCTCGTGTAAGTAGTTTTTCTTTAGCAAGTGATGATAGGAAACCTTAGCTTCGTAAGGCAAGACCTGGCTTTATTGCCTAGCTGGACTAAAATTGAAGATCTTCCTGCCTCAGGTTCCTGAGTTCTGGAATTACAGTTATGCCCTACCACAATCCTGTTTGAAACATTTACCTTTCATGCTAGATTATTGCTTCTTTTCACCTGTGACCTTCATAAGCCTCACTTCGACATTTCTGGACCTTGCCATGAACATGTGACTGTTTGGATTATGAGGAAAGGATCATTCCTACAGCTTCCCATACTGAAACACCTACCTTGGGTACCTGTCAACTCACTGTGCTCATCTGGCCTGTGTGGAGACTGTCCATTCTGCTCTGCTCCTTAAGAGGTCTGTCAGATTCTCATCTGTGTACCAGAAGAACACAGAGGTGGAGGGTTTAAGATGGCAATGAGAAAGAAGAAATTTACTTCTATGAGACTTCTGTTAATTGCCTTATTTTGGTTGGTCATGTTTACCTTGCTCACAGATTACATTCTTTTTATGGTATGATGGAGTAATATATTTGTATTCTTCAGCATTTAAGTTCACTTGTTTGTTTTAATTGAGACAAACTTCTGAGAAAGTACAAATAACCTCATGCTCATTTACAGAAATGGATGTTTATGTTTTCATATTCCCTTGTAAGACAATAATTCTTGGTCTGGAAAGTCAGGAACTAGAAATAGATTTAAGGGTTTTCTAGGTATTGGAAATTGAGAGACATGAGCCTTATCACCCTGTTTGTGGGCAGAGACATGAGCTCTTGGGGCAAAAGTCCTGAGCCTTGTTGCCCATTTTTATGGCCTTACGTGGCAACAGCCGATCAACTATTAATTTATTCATTTTTGTAAGTTATGGGGCCTGAACTCATTGCCTGTGCACACTAACACTTGAGCCACAGAAACACTTTTGGCTTTTTTTCTGGGTATGTGGTTACTGAGGAATCGATCTCAGGGCTTCATACATTCTAGGAAGCACTTTACCACTGGGCCACCTTCCCAGCCTAAGATTTTATTTTTTAAACTAACATGTAAAAGAACCAACTAAGGGAAAAAACAAATTGTTTAAATAGGGATACAGATGTACATGATGTTTTGTCAAAAAACGAACTTTACAAATTTGGCTGGGGGGGTGTGAAGGGGAAGAGGAAGGGATGGGAAATAAAATAAACAAAAACAACAACAAAAACCTGAAGGACAAAAGAACCAACTAGATGAACAACTGTATTACAGGAAGCAAGCTCCTTGATTAGAACCATGACATCCCTGGCCAGAAACCTGGCCTTTGCCAAATATCTCTTGTGCAGTGAGCTTCCATCCACTGATCAACATTTCATTGGCCTGAAACGAAGCAGAGTGTTGTGATGTGAAACATGATGCAAGCAGACAGAGGGGGCCTCATTCCTCAATGTCAACATTGAGGATGGGTACTCACAAACCTCTGATCCTGTGGGGGGTGTGCTAGTAGACACCAAGTATGAATAGTGTGGGGTCACGATCCAATGGGCAGATGGGCTGGGTTATTAAGAGAAAGACATAACCTCATTGAGAATCACATGGACTCCAAAAATATGAACTAAAAAAGGTCTGCTTTGGTTTGAGGTTATTATTGTAACTTCCTTTATCTGCACTCTGTCCTCTAAAGCCAGCTCCCATGTGTGAACTCTTCATATGTAAGACAATGAGCCATTAATAATGCCAAGTAATTGTTAATCTTATGGGCATGAGCCAGGCATGGAATGGCTCTCTGGGGTTCCTTTTTCTCTCTGAGTTACAAAAAGTGACTTGTTCCTGAGACACAGAGCTCATGTTCTAATGGCTGAGGATCTTCTTGCTGTATATCACCTTAGACAGCACGTTTCACCACGTGGATATAACTATACGAGACAAAGCAGCCAGGACTTTGATGTTCCAAAATTATTGCCATGCTGAGTGAATCTGACACATGACTTCAAATGATTGCATTAAGGAAGTGAACATTCTTTTGTTTTTACAACATGTAATAGTGTATACATCAGTGCTTGCTTATTCACATTACACTGATTTAATTTTTTCCCAGGTTTTCATTTTGGTTTCAGAGGAAAGTATGTGGATTTCACCATTCCAGCAACAGGCTCCCAGATGCTCATGCAGGGTGAGGAGTGGAGAATGGGTCGAAATGATGACTTACTTCTGTTTGCCTGGCAGTGCTGAAAACCAGACACAGGGCTTCTGGGCTTCAGGTAAACAAGCAGTGGATAAAGTCTCTCTTCTCAAGAGATGCAATCTTCACTAAAAGTGCCCACAGGACACTACAGTTTCCAGTGATTTTTTTACTTCCACACAGTGCCCAGAGCACATGATCAAGAAGTCAAAGCAGACAATCTGAAAACATTACAGGATGGAATAGGAGAAACCCGTTCTCCTTGGAGCAGGACGAAACTTTCTTAATACAGATCCAGAAACACAACAAATAAAAGAAAGGTTGGACAAATGGGATTGCATGAAGTTGCAGAGCTTCTGCATGGCAAAGGACATAGCTAGCAAGATCAATACAAAGCCCACGGATTGGGGGAAGATCTTCACTAGACATACAACGGACAAGGGTCTCATATATAAAATATACTTAGAACTCAAAAAATTAAATCCCCCAACAACAAATCCTCAAAGAAACAATTGCCCAATAAATAAGTGAGCGAATGACTTAAAGAGAAACTTCTCTGAAGAAGAAAGAAGGATGGCCAATAGACACATGAAAAAATGCTCAACCTCCCTAGCCATAAAAGAAATGCCAATCAAAACAACATTGAGGTACCACCTCACCCCAGTTAGAATGGCAAAAATCAAGAACTCTAACAACAACAGATGCTGGAGGGGATGTAGACATAAGGGAACCTTACTTCATTGTTAATGGGAGTGTAAACTTGTTCAACCACTTTGGAAAGCAGTATGGATGTTCCTGAAAAGACTTCACATAGATATCCCCTATTACCCAGCAATCCCACTTTTGGGCATTTACCCAAATGTTTACAAACAAGACCACACTAAAGCTACCAGCACAACTATGTTTATTGCAGCATTATTTACCATAGCTAAGATGTGGAACCAACCCAGATGCCCCTCAGTAGATGAATGAATCAAGAAAATGTGGTATATATACACAATGGAATTATATGCCTCCATCAGAAAGAATGACATTGCCCCATTTGTTATGAAATGGAAAGACTTGGAAAAACTATATTAAGTGAAGTAAGCCAAGCCCAAAGAAACATATGTCCCATGATTTCCCTTATTTGCAATATCTAGTATATTTATGAGTCAAGCAGAAAAGGACAGATAAGTTAATGTTAAGAAAATGAACACTAAGGTATGTATTTTAAACGTTTTTTTTTCTTTCATGCATTTGTTTCTTATGCAATTATAAGATTATTTCTTTGTTGCTTTGGATGTCCCTCCCCCACAGTATAATCCCTGCTTTCTCTGTATTTGATGTTGGTATAATTTGTGGAGGGGAAGAGGAAAAACAAGTCGTTTAAATAAGGATACAGGTGGACCTGTTGCAACAATGAGAAGTATAAGTTGTCATGTCAAAAACGAACTTTACAACTTGGGCGGGGGGAGGATTGGGTAAGGGGGGATAGAGGATGGGTAGAGATGGGAATGGAAAACAAAGGAGGAGGCTACAATGCTTGATAAGAAATGTACTCACTATCTTGCCTATGTAATTGCAACCCCCCTGTACAGTATTTTCACAATAAAAAAAAAAAAAGAAATCTACCACTGTCAACATTCAGTACAAAGATTCCAATTCCAAAATGCCATTTGGCTAGTTGGTGTTTATCCAAATTTACTTAGTCTTTCCTCTACTTTACCCTCATCCTCCAGTACCATTGCACATCCACACCCTCCCCAGATTATTGCTTACAATGATCATAACCTGATCCTGAAATAAGGATTCTTTAGTGAAAGAATTATCACTTAATTGTTAGCAACTCAACTTCTTCAGTAATAACTCACAATGAGCTTTCAGATCTACCCTTAATTTGGTCAGTCCAGGTGCACACAACATAGTAAAATGGACAAAACAGCATTTTAATGTCAGGTGGAGCACTAAGGTACATACCCCCAATCCATCATGTGCTTAACATGGTCCTCACATGTGTGGGCAGAATACCTTCTTGTCTTTGTGGGACTCTTGATTTTCAGGGAAGCAGGAGGCTGAGACTGAGCCCAACCCTTACACTTCTCAGTTTGCTGGCCAAGTTTCAGAAAAACCTAATAATCTGCCCAAGGAAGGTATGCCAGGGTACAGGTGAAGAAAAGACAGGAGCCTAAATCTTGTCATTGGATTTCTGAGAAGACACCTTTATATTAAGAATTATGGCTTTTAGAAATGGCTCCGGATTGGTTGTGGTCACACAATGTGGGCATGCAGGCCAATGAGGGGACTGGCAACTTTTATACACTATCATCCTATAGTGAAAAAAAGAGGAAAAAAAAACCAAATTGGGCTGCAATGGTCATTTATTTGATGTCAAAGTATTGAGTCTGAACAATACTGGTTGTGAACCTGGACTGCTAGCCATAGAGCATAGGATGTGAATTGAGTTATAAATGGAGGGATGGCTTGATGGAAAGAGTTGTCAATTGCAACAGTACATTCACTTCTACCAGGGATTTCTCATAAAGGGACAGTAAACTCAACTATATGAACCCATTGACACTGGTCATTCTTGGTTGCTGGCCAATCACTTCCTGGCTTATCAGACAACACACCAAGTGGCCATGGTTTGGTGGGCACAGAGGGCTAGCATATAAAGATCAGTGAAGGCCTGGCATGTTAGCAGGGTGTACCCAGTTTTAGCCACCCTGCACTGCTCATTCCCAAGGTTCTCAGCCTGTTAGCTCCTTGTGGAAAACTCACTGCTCCAACGGGAACAGGTGCTGCATTCCAGGCCTCCCTGTCTTGCTCTCCAGGTCTCAGAAGTCCCCAAAAGGCTGTTCTGAATTTGTGGGGCCTAATGCAGGCAAAGCTCAAGTGTTGTAAGTTCCAATTCATAGCAATGATTGGGTGCTGCAGAGCTCTGTAATATGTTGTGCCTCCAAGGGAAGGAGGCCCTGTTGGTACATTGTGCAACAGGGCTTCCTGATCCATCCTGCCCAACAGCAGCTATTCTGGCTTGAGCAGCACAAAGGGATTGGGCATGAGGCATCCTGGGGACAAGCACCCACCAGTAGAAGGGTGGCTAGGGCAGGTACATCTACATAGAACAATGCCAGTGCTGGGGGGATGTGTCCTTTTTTCAACTTTTCCACATTTCAATTTTCAAAAACAACTTAGACTTTAGAGTAAGTTTCAACCGATGGAAAATTTACACGAGTGTTTCCCTGGACTACCCCAGCTCTCCCTCGATGCACATGTCATAATCAAAGCAAGAACAGTTCCAAAGAAGTCATATTAGTCACTAAACACAAACCCCATGCCAACCTCACCATTGCCTCCCTCTTCCCTTCTCTCACTCAGGAGTCTGTCTGGTCCTGCATATCCCTGCTCTCTTTCCCTTTGAAGAACAAAAGTGCCCACCAACTTCCATGCTTAGACATCGTGAGGGGTTCCACTCAGCATTTGCTGTCTTGGTAGGCATTGATTGAGGGATGTGGAAGGACTCTTCCTCCTTGCCAGAGTCCACAGAGCAACAGATGCTACAGCCATCTCTGTGAATCACAATGGGACACTGAGGTCCCCAAGCTTACACTTTTTCATGGTACTCCAGTTAGAAGTCAGAGTCTTGGATTTGGTAGGTAGGTGAGCTATACTACTATTTTGTGCTGGTCATTTTTCAGTTGTGGTCTTGCTTCCTATCCAGGTACATTATAGGGCCTGAACTCACCTATTTTAAGCTTCCTATTGTAGTGAAGTTGATATGCATCCCTAGCTTAAGAGGAGATGTCATCCACCTTTTGGCCTGGGCTGGTCCTGAATAATAATAGCCCACATCTCAGCATCCTAAATAGTTAGGATTGCACAGGCTCCTCCCAGGTCCAATGTTCCTTCCTTCTCAACCCTACCTACTCAGCAGTGACTGACAGCTCTCTCTCCTCAGTTACTCTTACCCTCTGAAATTTCAGAGAGGAGACACACATTTTCTTCTTCATTGTACTCTCATTGCTCCTTAGACTGCTTGAAATTGTACTGTCTATCTCTTCTCATTGTAGGCTCCCTAAGGAAGTGATACCCCCGGATCCTGGATGTTTCTCCATGAGGAGGTAGGTCCCAGTGACACAGAGGTAAACGTAGTCATGAACCCCAAAGGAAGGTCCTGCTACTCCAGCTGTGGGCTGTCAGTTCCTTCTGAAACTCCCTCAGCTACAGTCATTCTCCATGATATAGTGGTCTTCCTGCACTCCCCATATTGATGGGTATGAAGACATCATCATGATAATTGGCCAGGTCAAACTATGGGCACTCAGTGATCTAGCTAAAGGAGTTTCACTTGTTCCCATATCCAATCTGACATCCAGTCCCTCCCTTCAACAGAGTTCAATCTCTGCGGATGCCCTTCTCTAGAATTCTCTGTCTCTTTCTAGAACTAAGGAACAGGTGTATGTAATTGAGAAAATGCAAATACAATCTCTCATCATGATTGGGCTAATTTCAATAGGGAAAAAATGAAGCACAAATTTATACTGAACCTGTCTCCCCACTTCTTTTATTTATGCAAGTTTAATCCCTAATTGCTTTTGTGTGTTTGTTGGTGGAGGTGTATAGGTACAGTTGCAGGGGGGGGGGGAGTTGTGAATAGTAGGACTTTAGCTCAGGTGCTTTGGCTCTTAACCTGGATATTTTTGTTCAAGGCTGGCACTCTTACCATTCCAGGCACTGGTCTACTTGTGGCTTTTTCCAGTCTAACGGAAATAAGAATCTCTTGGGTTTCTCTGCCTACACTGGCTTCAAACTGCATTTCTGGTATCAGCCTCCCAAAAGGCTAGAATTACAGGTGTGTGTGAGCAACTGGTGCATGGCCTCCCATTGCCACTTTAAAATGGCAGCTTTTAGCTTGTGAAGTAAAAGAACAATTCTTGATTGAAAACTGGGTATCAGTGTGATTTATGCAGATCTGGATTCTCCTCATGGGAGGAATGGCCTTCTCCTGGGAAGGATCACCGCACTATATGAACCAAGTAGATTGATGAAATGTTCCCAGAGAGCACACCGGATACTCTGAGTAGAACAACACCCAAATACAGGTCCTTAAAACATTGTCGAAAATAATTTTTTAACGAAGGTACACACAGACATGCCTCTCATAATCTTGGGAAAAATAACAGTAGAGCAGCCATCTAGATCCTGTCCGAAGGGGGTATAGGGTGTTAGGAACCAAGCCTTTTCATTAGCCCAAACCACATCACAAAGAGGCAATATGGATGCTCTTACTCCAATGGCTGGGCCTTTTACTGCTACAATATTAGGCTTCTTAAACTGAATGAAAGTATTCACCAAGTTTCGAAAGTTAAAAAAATAAATGGGGAACAAGTAAAAACATTGCATGTTTGAGCAGATAACAAAAATCTATTCTAGATTGCAAGTTGCCAAACAGAAAATGTGCAAATCATAAAAACTAAGATTTGTTAAAAAAAAAAAAAAGCCTCCTCCCAGAAAATGTAATCTGTCGATCTACCTGTTGCAGGTTGTAAAAGCTTACCTACAGCCTGGATATCACGCAGGGGTGGCTGCTGCCACCGGTTGTAGGTGACATAGCCAGAACTGCTTTGGTATTTACAGTGGCTCTAGGACACTCTGATCATTATATGTAGCATTTCCAACTTTCTCTCTTTGAAGACCCAAGGATCATACTGACTTTAGCGTGTTCTTGTGTCCAAGAAAGGGAAAATTCAGAGTGAACTTCACATCAAGATTGTCTTGTACTGACTGAAGGATTATTGACTAAGGGATAAAACCTGCCGCTGCTAGGAGACTTTACACATTGAATCTGGAAACAACAGGTATTTTCTAAGGTCTTATAAACTGGACTAAATTAACTTAAGGATTAGGAACTAGACTAATTTAAGACATGAGGTTGGAAAGAAAGATCAACAAGCATCCCGATGCCGGTATCCCATTATGTGTTGGTGGATGCTACTGCTACAGGAGATTGGAGAGCAAAGCAGCCATGGGGGAAGGTGGCCTTAGCAGGGGACAAGAAATTGCCATAAGGCGCAGCCAATGTTTTGCTGGAGTTTGTTTTTACTGGCTTTGTAGTTCCAGGGACATTGATGCTATACTATATAGGGAATAAGCTTCTTCCTCAGCCTCCTCCCATACAGCTGATTCTGTTTTCAAAGGTGGTTTCTTGTTCTGATTTCACAGAGTAGAGCAAAGCAGAAATTTATACCTACCGACATACAAAGTTATTCTTTTTATGAAGTTTGAGTCTGACCATTGAAGAACAATTTCAGTCATTGAGACACTTCCTACTATTTCCCGATCCTCTGAACACTATCAAGATGGAATATAGTGCTGCCTCTCCCCGCCCCCCCCCCACAAGTCCTGAGGTTTGAACTCAGAATCTTCTGTTTAGTTGACTGGCACTTGACTATTTGAATCACACTTTCAGTCTTGTTTGTACTAATCACTTGGAGGCTCAATTTTAACAGACTTTTCTAATTGAGCTGGTCAAGACCATATGGATGGATTTCCAACTTTTGAGTAGCTAGGATTACAGATGTAAGCCATCTGCCTCCTGCTAGATTATATTGTAATGAGGGAGGTTGGGAGGTTTGTAAAGAACACATGAGAACAAGGCTTGCAGATGCAGATTCCAGCAACTGGTGTGAGGTGTAGTCCATTAGGTGAGGCTGACCTCATCACAGCCGTGCCATTTGCCCCCAAGGTTAGTAATGTTTTTGCACTATGTGAGAATTGATTCCTTTAAATGAGCAGGCTACACTAATTTCACATGATTCTAAATGAGATATCCCAAGGCATTGTTAGAAAGCTCACCCTGGGGTTTAATGATAAAGCTGTGTACATAAACACATAAGAATCAAAAGCTGTCCACTATTCCATGCTTATCCCATGATATATTTGTACCTATATAAAAAATTCTGGTTTCAAAAATCAATGAAGAAAATCAATACCAGGGTTTCAACGGGATTGATATACAGTTTTACAGCTGCAATTTCTATTTTGCCTGGAATAATAATAATGCCAAATGAAATTATGTCTGTGTCTCAGAGATCCATGCTAAATTCACCAGCAGCCCTGCTCAGAAGAAGGGTGCCATGATGGTGTGTGAATTCATTTGTAAACATGAGTTGAACAGAAACTCAGTTTGTTAAAACACAGCCATCCATCAAAGCTTTGTAGAAATGACCTGTCAGGAGAGACCTCCCCAGGCCACAAAGCTGTAGAATCATGAACTACAAAATTCCAGCTGCAGTGTGTCTTGTGGTAGGAGATCATGATGTACCTAAAGAAGAAAATGTGTACAACTTTGTTAAGTATATATAGGGTTTGGTTTGCTATCCATGGTTCTTGAACATAGGGCCTGGGCACTGTCTCTAAGCCTCTTTGTGCTCAAGGTTAGTGTTCTATCAACTGAGTTCCAACAATACTTCCAGCTTTTTCTGAGTAGTTTATTGGAGATAAGAGTCTCATGAACTTTTTCATCTGGGCTGGCTTCAAACTGCAGTCCTCAGATTTCAGACCCCTGAGTAGCTAGGATTACAGGTATGAACTAGCTGGCTCCTGATTTTTATATATAACTTATAAAACTTACAATTAAAGCCCATAAACATTAAAAGATGTATAATGCAGCATACTCAATTAGCATTTGTTCCCACTGGATCATTTGTGAACTGAGTTAAAGATTTGCCACAAAGTTAGTTTTTGAAGACAGAATTCCTTCTGAGAAGACACTTGAGAAGGTCAGATATTAAGTCAGACCATCATAGAAGGGAGTAGGAATTGTCTAGGAAATCCAGGCAACAAGATCTGAATTAGCAAGTAGTGTGTTGCCTTCTTCAGCATACTCAGCATTATTATCTGAAAAAGGAAGGATTGAGTGGGAAGAGGTCAAGGTCTAGGGGCAGTTTATGGGTTTGTTTTGCTCTCTCTCCAAATTCTCTAATATAGGAGTGCTGCGTAATATCCTCTTCCTATGAAAACTTCCCACACTATCTCACTCTATCAAGAGAGGATACCTCACTTCTCTGCAGAGGAGCTTGCTTTTGGGTCCTTCAGACACATGCAGACACCAAAAGCCCAATGCTATAAATGGAACCCAAGCTACTCAGTTTTATCAATGATGTAAGAGCTGTTTCATGACAATGAATCTGCAAACTGGCCATCATCAATTCCAATAGTGGAAATAGCAGCCCCAGAGAGTGGATAATGTAAGATATTAGTTGATCTCCATTCTCACTTCCCTTCCCTTCCATTCTGGATATTTGCCACAATGAGGATCTTAGCATCAAAAAGTTTAAGGAATTTGAGACATGACACCACAGAAATCAGCAAAAAATATATACATAGTAAGATTGTTTTGTGTAATGTCCCTCTTAGGCATATAAAGTTAATTTAAATAAACTAAAAGCAGTGAAACTGCTTTAAATAACTGTTTTCTGACTCTCCCATATTCCATTAAGAAAAATTCTCATGACAAAAATAGATTCATTCAAAGCAGCAGCAATGCAGGTTTTGCAGAAGCACAATGTTTCTGTTTCCTATAATATCAGCTGAGCTTTCTGTGGGAGCCAGGAAAAGAACATGGCTGTGGGAGGCTGGTAGAAGAAGTAGGAGTGAGGATCTGATGAAAACATGCATCTAAAATCACCTAAAAGTGCAAGAGATAAGGTTTCTGCTTAAATGTATGTATCTATCTTTTCTCTTGTTCTAATCCCAGTACTACAAAGCCTCAGCCTCTGTCAAGGTCAGAGACTAGACAGTGGAGGAGGGAACAGGCTGGAGAATAGAAGGATTGGTGAGAGAAGCTCCAAGATGCACAGGAGAGAACACAGGTGGTCTCACAGAAAATGCACAAAATCACCAGAGAAGACAATGGTGTGTGCATGTGTGTGTGCGCGCGCGTGTGTATGTAAAAATTGAGACTTAAAATCATGCAACATATCCTGAATTATGGTTCAACAATCAGCAGTGTCCACACATTGATATGAGGTTCTGATAGTCTATAGCAGAATTATGTCCACTGATTAAGGCTTATAATTTCAAGTCAAGTAAGAAGGCACTGCCTTCTAGTACTATACCACAAAACTCCAATTAGAGAACCCAGAATACTAATGGGATTACAATATTTTAAACCTAAGGTACGTTATTCTGTGGAATAACAGAGCTGGGGAAGACTGAGGTCCAAGGTTAGTCTAGGCAAAGTGTTAGCAAGAAGACCTTATCTCAACAAATACTTCTGGCTAGATCGTTCATGCCTGCAATCCCAGTTCTGAGGGAGGTGTATGTGAGGGAAGAGCAATGCCCAAAAATTACTTAAAATACTTAAAACAAGAAGGGGCCTGGAGGTGTGGTAGAGTGCATGCCTAGCATGTATGAGGCTTTGAGTTCAATCAAACCATAAACTACCAACAACAACAACAACAACAACAACAACAACAAATGTAAGATGTGCTCATTAGCTGGATTCAGATAGCTATGCAAAGAAGCCAAAAATGTATGGCTTCTTTCTCCTCTATAAGAAATATTTAGAGTGGGGCTGGGAAGGTGGCTCAGGAGTAGAGTGCTTGCATTGCATGCATGAGGCCCTGGGTTCGATTCCTCAGCACCACATAAGGAAAAAGAAAAAAGCCAGAAGTGGCGCTGTGGCTCTAGTGGTAGAGTGTTAGCCTTGAGCAGAAGAGCTGAGGGACAGCGGCCAGTCCCAGAGTTCAGGCACCACAACCGGACCCTGCCCCCCAAAAAAAGAAATATTTAGAATTTGGTGAAGATATGAGAAGTGTACAACACAAGTACCATGCAGCTGTACATTATCTATATAGCACTCTTAGTCAACATGCCTGAGCACTTGCTGTGTTTCACTCAGCCTTAAAATCAGTTATTGGCCTCTGATAAGCAGTCATTTAAGTCAGACTCATAGAAAGAGCAGATGAGTTGATTGAGTAACTGAGTTAAATGACAGGCATCTAGAAACAACCTGCTCAAGCTGTATACAAAGGAAAAGAACCAACACTAGAACTTAAAATTTGGTTATGCCCAGTGCAAGTTGAGATGTATGCAATCGTGGAGCCTTCCTGGCCATTGCAAGCTGCCTTTTCAGATACTAATCAATGTGTATGCATAGAAACCCCCCTTGCTGTGTGCTTTACCACAACACTAAGACCATCAGTGTTGTAGGATGACAAGGAAACTTCTCACAGGACAGAACATGGCCATTGTTATCTTACACAAATAAGAAACCTGTCAAGCTGGGCACCAATGTCCCCTGACTGTCAAACTAGCTACTCAGGAGGCAGAGATCTGAGAATGGGAGTTAAAAACCAGCCTGGACAGGAAAGCCCTTGACATATTTATCTCCAATAAACCAACAGGAAACTGGTAGTGGCACTATGGCTCAAGTGATAGAGAGCTAGCTTTGAGCTGAAGAGCTGAGCGATAGTTCCTAGGCCTAGAGTTCAAGACCCATGGCTGGAAAAAGAACAAAAAAAGAAAGAAGAAAGAAAGAAAAAAAGAAAGAAAGAAAGAAAGAAAGAAAGAAAGAAAGAAAGAAAGAAAGAAAGAAAGAAAGAAAGAAAGAGATAAAGAAAGAAAGGAACAAAGAGATAAAGAAAGAAAGAGAAAGAGACAGCGAGAGAGAGAAACAAAGAAACAAAGAAAGAAAGAAAGAAAAGAAACAAAGATACAAAGAAAGAACGAGAAAATTGAAAAACAGAAAGAAATCTGTCAAGATGAGAGCTATGGCAAAGTTCCAGAATCTGCAGATGAAGACATCCTGACCTGGGAGTTGGCCCAAGGACAGAGGAACTGTTACCTTCTCCTAGTAAGAGCCAAAGCTCCCACTGGGCACATAACATTAGCATGGTGCAGATGCCCATCACATGCATACTGCCCCATGTCAGTGTGGCCAGAGTGATTAGCAGCCAAGCTGCCAAGTTCCCTCTGCTTCCCACCTCCTGGTCACATTGTGGGCAAGCTCAGAAGGAGGTTTCGGAAGAGCATAAAGAGCCACGCAGCAAAGCAGTGGTGCAGAAGCACAAAGCACATGTCTCTCACCTCTGGGTTTACAGAGTTATTCTCAGATGATTTTGTGGATAACAAGATGTGGGTGAAGCTGTCTTGCTTCCTGAAAATATCTCTGTATCCATAGGCACTCTTTGTCTGCCTCACACTTAAAGGCAACCACTTGTCCAAAGGCTGGTTACCTCTGTCACCAATAAATTTCCTTTTCCCAGCCATCACTCCTTAACAGACATCTGTATGTTGGCTGATAGCACATCCATGAATGGAGATGTACCTGTCAAGGGTTTGAAATCACATTGGTCTGTGATTTCCTATCACCAGTTCTCTTCCACTGTCACCTCAGAATTAGACCAGAAGCTGGTCTCAGTTCCAGTACTTATCAACACAACTATGTCAATATCAGAACTTTGTCAAAGTCTAGTTCAAAAATACCTTTCAGTTTCAATCTATGCCTGACAGAAAATCCACCCCCGACTTTTTTGGTCTAGGATATGTACAGCTATAAACTGGGAGACTTTTAGAGAATGAGATTAGAGAGAATGGGTCTCCTGGATGGGATCTGCTATAGGTATGACAAGTAGGAAGGAAAAAGAAAACAGCATAAGGAAATATGATTAACAAGGCCAAAGTGGTCAAAATAAATCTCTCCAGTGCAAGAAGGTCCTTCTGACAAACCTGTTCTTGTTGAGCCATGGCCTGGTATGGTGGTGCCACTTTAGACTCTGGTCCCATTATGGCAACATACATGTCGCAGCTTCTTCCTTCGAAGGCCTAGGCTCTCTACCAGAGGTTCATCCCACATTCCTACCTCTGCTTCCTAAAAGGGTACACATATCAAGGGGCTCTCTTCTTTCCGCCTACAAACATTCTACCAGTGTTCCCTCATGACACAACTCCTCAATGCCAATCTGGGTGTTTTGCCTTGACTCCTAATATATCGTCTCCAGAGCCTAACATTTGTTACATTTCCTCTTTTGGTACTGGAGACTGAACTGAGAGCTTTGTGCATGCCAGGCATATACTCTACCACTGAGCTGCATCTTCACCCCGAGCTTTGATTATACTAGTCAAGGACTCAATTATTTGATACAATTACCAAGGCACATGAGAATAAGGGAGATGCTGCACTTAGCATTTGGACAAAATAATCACCCTGTCTATAGAAGTCACCTCAACATTAACTTGTGTGGCAATGAGTGAAGAGCTCTGGCTAGGAGAAAACAAAAGCCATGTCTGAGAAATACATGATAATATACTGGTATAATTATCAACAGGAGTTTTCTGAGGGATGAGCCATGAGTCATTAATTATGAACCAAGAACTACTTCTTCAAAAGTGTAAAGAAATAAGCCAAATCCACCAGAAAAGACTCAAAAAATGGTACTTAAGAGAAAACAAAACTGTTCTTAGTCAAACACTGGTAAATAGGCTGGGTGGGGCCTCCACCACAGCTTGGCCTCAATCCTTAACCCACTGAGGAATGAGAGTGCCTTGGTCAGGCCTGCCTTCAGTTCAGACCCAGCAGCCTTAGAGGATTTGGAGTCATCCAACCTGGTCAGTTCCAAGACTAGAGACCCAGGGATGTCAATTTGCTGGCCCACACCTACTCCCTAGGACTCCCACATTGGAAGCTACTTGCACGTTGATCTGCCCGGGGGCTTCTAGTCACAGAACAGTCTCTCTGGCAGTTTACTTTCTGCTGAGTGAGACCAACTTGGCTTAAAGATCTCTACCCCTCTCCTCCCCACCCTACCCCAACCTCAGGCCTGGTATAGGAATGCTTAAGGAACTTACTATCTCCCAAATTTACTAGAATCCAGAAACTTGCACCTCACCCGGTAGTATCTTTCCTTAGAGCTTCCTAAAATTTGCTGGATTCCAAGAAGTCCTGTTTCTGAAGAAAAAGGGGCTCTTACAAGTTATTGGTGGCCATGGAGGAATGCCTGACACAGACAACGTACCTGGAGCCTCACTGCAAGAAGAATGAAAGATTCTGGCAAAAAGAACTAGTGAATGATTTTGGCCTCTGGTGAAAACAGAAGTGTTCACCCTCTTCCTGGCCATTGTGTAGGTTCTAAGCAATTGAGATTTCTGTCTCACTCATGTAAAGTAAACATACCCAACAGGCTGGATCTTTTTCCCTTACAACCCCCTGTGGGCCTCAGACAGCTTCGAATGCTGGAAAATGAGTATGAGAATGGGTCATTGGGCCTTGTCTCCCTTCCACTCCTTGACTTGGAAGTACTGAATCAAGCAGATATTGATACGCTATGGGACTGGTCATCTTCTCACTCCCTCACACAACTAGACTCATTTCTGTCCTTAGAGCTGCCAGATGCCTTGAGAACCTATCCTGGCAACCAGGATCTTGCACTCATCTTGTGAGTGCTGCTTTGCTGCCAACTGAAATGTAAGCACAGGGATTGGGGTTCCTGCTACTGTTTCTGGGGAATGTGAATGAAATCCCTCTGAAGGGCATGAGACCAGAACCTGTGGTTGTCTGAAGGAGAAGTAGATCCTTAATGGCCAGTATTCATACCTGCATTTTGTGGTCCCATTCCCAAAGAGGAATGCATAGTAGCTGGCAGGTAAAGCAAGTTCTGTGTCAGAATAAAGGAGGAAGAGGCCGTGCTACCTCAGTGCCCAGACAAGTCTTGAACATCAATCCCTTCAGTACTCTAAACATCACGTTGGTACTAGGAAAATTGTAACATCTAGATCTGGTTTACTTTCTCTTCAAACTGTTTGTATGCTACTGGCATGTTATTTAGAGTCTGCTAACTTTAAAACTGGGCCAGGGAAAATAAACATTGGCACTTGTCATCTTCCTCTTCAAAATAGTAGGAACGCCATGAATTTGAAACTGTTCTTGAGCACCATTCCTATATTGCTAAGATTAAATCCTGCTGGCCAACTTTATATTTCAAATACATTGAAAGAAAAAAAGTGATTTTAAAGAAGAATAAGAACTCAAGAGTATAAAATGTATACTTTATTTATATAAATAGGGCTTTAAAATAATACTATTTAAAAGAAATCTTCATTTTTACATTCACCATCAGTGAGTTCCTGACTGGAAAGGCTGTGCATGATGATACACAGCAGGGACCTCACTGCACGACAACAGGAGCTCAGGAAAGCACCATTCATTTGAGAAGTAGTAGGCAGGCTCTGACAGTCCTGTTGCATTGCTACCAATGGGAAGTCTTAAACTTCTTCCTCCACCAAGTCTTCTTCAAATTCCCCCAGTTCATCAGCAGTGGCATCTTGGCACTGCTGGTACTCAGACACCAGGTCGTTGATATTGCTCTCAGCCTCAGTGAACTCCATCTCATCCATGCCTTCTCCCGTGTACCAGTGCAAGAATGCCTTGCGCCGGAACATGGCACTGAACTGCTCTGAGGTGCGCTTGAATGGTTCTTGGATGGCTGTGTTGTTGCCGATGAAGGTGGCTGACATTGTGAGGCCACGCGGGGGGATGTCACATACAGCTGTCTTCACATTGTTGGGAATCCAGTCTGCAAAGTAGCTGCTGTTCTTGTTCTGCATGTTAAGC
The DNA here is from genome assembly GCF_024711535.1 of Dipodomys merriami. NCBI lineage: Eukaryota > Metazoa > Chordata > Mammalia > Rodentia > Heteromyidae > Dipodomys > Dipodomys merriami. Next base: position 21,383 of record NW_027206200.1, on the reverse strand, counting down.
ATCTGCTCATCCACCTCCTTCATGGACATGCGGCCTCGGAAGATGGCAGCTGCTGTCAGGTAACGACCATGGCGGGGATCACAGGCGACCATCATGTTCTTGGCGTCAAACATCTGCTGGGTGAGCTCGGGCACTGAGAGAACATGGTACCGCTGGCTGGCCCGGCTGGTCAAGGGTGCAAAGCCAGGCATGAAGAAGTGTAGGCGGGGGAAGGGCACCATATTCACGGCTAGCTTGCGCAGGTCTGCATTCAGCTGGCCGGGGAAGCGCAGGCAGGTGGTGACTCCACTCATGGTGGCTGACACCAGATGATTCAGGTCTCCATAGGTGGGTGTGGGCAGCTTCAGGGTGCGAAAGCAGATGTCATACAGGGCCTCATTGTCGATGCAGAAAGTTTCATCTGCATTTTCCACCAACTGGTGGACAGACAAGATCGCATTGTAAGGCTCTACCACGGTGTCTGACACCTTGGGGGAGGGCATGACGCTGAAGGTGTTCATGATGCGGTCTGGATACTCCTCTCGGATCTTGTTGAGAATCAGTGTGCCCATGCCTGATCCAGTGCCACCTCCCAGGGAGTGGGCCAGCTGAAAACCCTGGAGACAGTCACACCTTTCTGACTCCCGCCGCACCACATCCAGCACGGATTCCAACAGCTCGGCTCCCTCCGTGTAGTGGCCTTTTGCCCAGTTATTGCCTGCCCCACTCTGGCCTATCAGACACAAAGACATGATGAGACACACACTCCAAGAATAATGATTGTGCCTGTCCTATTGTGAAGACAATAGGACTCTTCTGAGCTAACCTTTGCTATTACATTAGATACACTTTGTTGAAATAAAGGAAATGTTTTCAATGTATCTGGGACCCTACACATCACCTAGGTTCTAAAGAAAAGTAAAGACAGTGTGAAGGAAAATACATTTTAACCCAAATCATGTACTTCTAGAAATGAAGGACTGAGCCTGCCTCAATACTGGAAATGTAGTTACTTTCACAAGAGGGACAGGAGCACAGTGTGGTCAGAGGGAAGCTAAACTGCAAACGCCTGTCTGCACCTTGCTCACACATAGCTGTGCTTTGATTTCTGGTGTCCTGAAGTGGTTCTGTTATTGCCAGGCCTCTAAAAAGACCAGCAGTGCTGAAACCTTGTTGGTGGCTTTCTCTACTTGCTGCTCTTTCCCTTCAGAGGCTTCTTTGTCATAGAGGGCTTGCAGAGTTGCACTGATCTGAGCTGTCTGAGTGGCCAGGGGCATGACTCCCGTGGACTGGAATAGGTGGGTTAGGTGAGGACAGTATCTAGGTGGATAAAGGCTCAGCCCAGCACTGGAGTGCATGGATGTTAGGACCCATGGACCATGATGACTTACCAAAAATGAAGTTGTCAGGCCTAAAGCTCTGGCCAAATGGTCCCGATCTCACTGAGTCTAATGTTCCAGGCTCTAGGTCCACCATGATGGCCCGAGGAACATATTTGTTGCCTGTGAGAAAAAGAGTTGACTTAGGCCTATACTTGACAAGGAACTTAGGGGGCAGAGCTTATGATTCTAAGTGACTCTCAGCATTCATTACAAAAATTATAGCATTTGAGACATGGAAACAGAAAAGATATCTTGAGCATGAATCCCCATGCATGAGGCTTCAGCAACTTTAAGGATGTTTGCAGTTGTCTATTTCCATGAATATTCATTCCTTTGCTTTGGGCATGGTGGCTGAAATCTCAGCTACACAGGAGGCAAAGATGAGCATCAGGCTTTGAGTCTAATGGTGCAAAAGAAAGGTGGCAACACCTTTTTTTGTGGTTCATTATGGGGCTTGAACTCTGGGCCTGGGCACTGTCCCTCAGCTCTCCAGCTCAAGGCTAGCACTCTATCACTTGAGCCACAACCCCACTTTCACTTTTCTTATTGGAGATAAGAGTCTCAGGGACTTTTCTGCTCAGGCAAGATTTGAACCATGATCCTCATACCTTAGCCTCCTAAGTAGCCAGCATTACAGGAATGAGTCACCAGTGCCTATCAGCAAGAAACTTTCTCTTTTTTGTTAATTTTATTTTATTGTAAAGGTGCTGTATAGAGGAGTTAGTTACATGAGTAAGGAAATGAGAACATTTCTTGTCAAAAATTGTTACCCCCTACTTTGTTGTTCTCCCACTATCCCTTCCCTTCCCCAATTACCTTTCTCAAGAAATGAACCAGGTTCATGCCTATAATCCTAGCTACTCTGGAGGCTGAGATCAGAAGATCACTCTTCAAAGCCAGCTGGAGCAGGAAAAGTCCTTAAGACCCTTATCTCTAATAAACTAACAGAAAACCAGAAATGGCACTGTGGCTCAAGAGGTAGAGCTGCTTGCCTTGAACTGAAGAGTTGAGGGACAGTGCCTAGGCCCAAAGTCCAAGCCACATGACAGACACCCCAACGCCAAAAAAAAAAAAAAAGCCAGGTATGGCTATTCACCAAGTAGATGTAGGGGAATTTAAGTGTAAGTCTTTCCTGGAGAAAACATATATACAATATATATTTCTTGTCTTATAATGTTTCAATAATGGTTATCAAATAGCACACATCCTTGTATTCAAATACTCAGAGCAACCTTGAGCAATGACTTTCAATTTCCCATTTATCCTGATTTGGCCCAAGGGAAAGCAGTTAACATGATGTAAACACCAGTTTTAGAATACCCCATTCCTAAACATTCACATGAAGAAAACTGGCCATCCTGCTGGATATACAGGATCTAATAAAGACACAACCTAAAATTCTGTTCATAGGAGTGACACAATCCAACCCAACCACTGTCAACCAAGGTGAGGACATCCCAAAATATAGATCTATAAAACTCAAATTAAATACCTTTGTACTTTTGTTTGTACTTGTTCATTGGATTAATAAATAGGAAAGCCAATTATCCACGATTCTGTTTGTATACAATAATGTAGAATGGAAATTCAATATAAAATTAAATGATGTTTACATTGACAGTTACAAAAACTGAAAATCTACTTTGTAGACTTCAATTAGGCTATTTATGTTAGGAAAGACAATATGAATCATTTAAAAGCAATGTTTACAAATTAGTATTGGTTTTTTCTACATCAAAAGAATGTTTTCTTACTTTAAAAACCTTAAAAATAATTTATTGTTGGCTAAGTATTAATGTTATAGATCTCAGGGTGAGACACTTTATTTGTGCTTTGTGATTTGGAGTATTCTCATATATATTAGTGACTGAACATCCCTCTTTAAAATTTTGAAAATTTTCTTTTTCAAAATATTGTTTTAGAAATTTAATCTATATTTTAAAGAGGCAATGTAACTTGGCTCTGGTTGCTTACGGGTGTAATTCTAGCTACTCAAAAATCTGAGATAAGATCTTAGCATCGCATATTGAAGTCAGCTGGGGCAGGAAAGTCTGACAGACTGATCTCCAAGAAACTACCCAAAACAAAAGAAGCTCTTAGAAAGTGCCCAGGCCTTGAGCTTAGGATGAGCAGCACACAAACAAATGGCACTGGATTATATTATATTTTATCAGTTGTTTTAGAATGCATATTTAGGCAGTCTCATTTTTAATTATGTGAAATGGGCTCACACCTTTAATCCTAGCTACTCAGAAGGCTGAGATCAGAGAATCACGGTTCAAAGCCAACCAGGGCACAAAAAGCAGGCAAACTCTTATCTCCAATTAAACACCAGAAAACTGGAAGCGGCACTGTGGCTTAAGTGGTAGAGCCGCTTGCCTTGAGCTGAAGAGTTGAGCAACAGTGCCTAGGCCCAGAGTTCAAGCTCCATGACCAGAAAAAAAAATCCAGGTGTGGTTAGTCAGCAATTACAGGTAGGGGGAACTCAGGTATAAGGCTTTCCTGGGGGTAATTCACAAGAGTATACTCAAAAATTAAAACAGTATCTGGTGGAGTGGCTCACTTATGTACAGCACTTGACTTATAAGATCAAGGTCCCAAATTAAAACTACAATACTACCATAAGAAAGGCAGGAACTCCTTCCTTTTCATTAGTATTCCCCTGGGAACTATTTTGCCACCGTATGGGAAACCAGATGGGAGACACTCACCAGTTGTCTCATTGTAATACACCTCGATTCTCTGCCGCTGTAAATGGCTGTCTCCATAGTAGTTGCCAGTGCAATCAATATTATGCTCATCGCTTATCATTTCCCAAAACTGAGATAGAAATAGAAGTGTATTATGACCTAGAATGTTAAGTGTCCAAACAATGCATTTTAAAGTAACTATAAGAAACCCATGTCCTGTTGACACAAATATATATGTAAAAACTAATTACATTTTCTAAATTAAAAAAAGCACAGAAATGGGTGGCATTTTAGTTTTGTTAAGCTCTTTGTTATCTGGCTGAATAGAAGACATCTGGGTTCTATGAGTATTCCATCTTATGCAGTACCATATTCTGTTTGTATTCTATGACGAGTAACTAGCCTCACATGGACATGAAATTGCCAAAGCAGTAACTTGAAGACTCAGTTAGAAGGGTCTCCAGAACCCCAAGTGTCCTCAGAGCATACACAACAACCAATGATTTACAAAACACCCAACTTAAGAGAGCTGAGATGGGGCATGAAACTCAGAGAAATTTGCATTAAGGTAGAAGACCTGTTCTCAATTATCTGACACTCATCAGTTAACGCAAAGGGAATTGTCTGTATCTTTCAGCTCAAAAACACTGCATTCCTTGAATTCAAACCAGACCAAACGTGCATTAGTCTATTCCCAGGAAACTAAATACAAAGACTTGAGTCTCAGGTAAGACTAAGACATGCAAGGGATTTGAAACCACCCCAGCCTTGTTTAAAAACCACACCCACCAGGGCCACACAAATTAGGGAAATTGGAGAAGCTATCTGGGGGACATCATTTGCAGAAGGTTAGGGACCACTATGGAGCCCCACTTACTTCAGCCTAGCCATGACCACCACCACCTCCAAACTCCAACCCGTCCTCCTTCTCCTTCCCCTAAATTTGAGACTTGGATCCTAGGCCAGTGCCATGCTCACCTTTGCGCCAATCTGGTTGCCACACTGGCCTGCCTGTATGTACACAATCTCCCTCATGGTGCAGGGCTGCAGAGCAGATGGATGTATGTCTTCAGCAGTGGTGCCCACAGAGGCAAACAGGTAGAGCTGGGAAGCAGGAATCTGACACAGTGAACTCAGATCCCCATTTATACCTCTGATTGTTACAGGGGCAGAGGAGGTGGGGCGGACTTGATTATAGGTGGAGCCAGCAGGTGCTCCAACTCAATCTCCCTATTGCTGGGTAATCAGAGGGCCCTACCAGTTCCTACCTACTCTGGCATCCAGCTGCCAGCTGCAAGTCCATTAGCACAGCTCCCACTCTATTTGGATCATCTGGTCATCCTGCCATCCACTCCCCATTCTGACTCACAAGAGAGGCTGAACCCTGGGATCCAGGAAAGAAGAGGAGGAACATCCTCTGCACAAGGTCCTTGTGTGCCAGAAGCCCAGAACAAGTCTGCCGTCCATTTTTGATTGGAGGGCTTAGAACTGAAGGGGCATTTTCAGCTGTGATCCCAAGAGCAAGCACAAACTGTTGGATTCCATGAGTGATCCACTTTCCATTATAGGAAGAGTCAGGGGCTTAGGGTCGAGCCTTCATACACAGGTTTTTTTCTTTCCTCTTAAAAGTAGCTCGCTTTATTACTTGGGCATAGGACTACTACAGTCTACTTTTTGTTTCATTTGGCTTCTGCTACTAGTGTAATAACTCAGGTCCTGGTCAGAGTGTCTTTTTTTTTTTTGGTCGGAGTTGGGACAGGTTAGTGACTTAGGGCTTGAATTTAAGGCCTGGTGACTCTTTCTGTGGTTTTTATTATTATTGAGATTAGGTGATTACCTTAATTTCTCTTATTTCACAGAATTGTGGAATAGTGATATTTAGTTGAAATCACAAACATATTTTAACCTTCACAAGTCAAATTATCATTATCATGGACTATAAAGTTTGTGAATTCTATAAGCTTTGCTTTGACAATAGAATTTATTTCTTCCACAACGGGTGATATTTACATTTCTCTACTTTTGCTTAGTGTAGGATTTCCTGTCTTTCACTCTCATTCTGCCCCTCTCTTTCTGAGGTTTTATTGATTTACTTATTTAACTGAAAGGTAGAAGGCTCTACTACTTGAACCACAGCTCCACTTCTGCCTTTTTTAAGTGTTTAATATGAGACAAGAGTCCCATGGGAAGTCAAGGGCAGTACAGTGAGGCTTGAAATCTGAGGATCAATATTCAAAGTCAGCCTGGGCAGGAAAGTCTATGAGAATTACCTCCAATCAATCACTAATAGGCAGAAGATAGTAGAGCTTTAGCCATGAGCAAAACACTTCAAGTTTAAGTCCCTAGACTGAACAAACTGAAGCAAGTTTCATGGACTTCCCTGCCCATGATGGCTTTGAACCATGATCTTCAGACTTCAGTGACTTTAGCACTCAGGATTATAAGTGTGAGTCAACATTTACAAATCTTTAATTACCTTTTCTTTCACCTTTTCAGGTTATTTATTATTTGTTTTTTTCACAATTGTTCTTAGGGTCTAGCTTTCATGCTTAGTTTTTTCTTTCCTGTTGAAACTACCATGCTTTACACATTTGACCACAGGTAAACTACAAGCTGTTTCTCTTTTTTGTAGCTCTTCTTCTAGGGCTCAAACTCAGGTAATGGTGACTGAGGGTTTTTTTTTTTTTTTGGTTTTTGTTTTTGTTTTTGTTTTTGTTTTTAAATTGAATGCTGGTTGTTAGTTCTGGAAATTAAGGCCTGAGAACCTCTCCTTGAGGTTCTATTTATTTTTACCTTAATGGTGGCAGGTTTCACTAGTTGAGCCACAGCTCAGCTTCTGCTTTTCCTGTGGTTACTAGGAGATTAGAATATCAACAGCAAGCCAAGAACATTACAGGGGAGACTGAAATCTGAGAATCATGGTTCAAAGCCAAACTGGGCAAGAAAATCAATGAGAAAATTATCTCTAATTAACCACCACGAGGTAGGAATAAGTAGACCTCTAGCCATAAGGAAATCATAGCAAGTTCAAGTCCCAGTACTGAACACAGTAAAATAAGTCTCCTGTACTTTCTGCCCAGGATGGCTTTGAAACACGATCCTTAGTTTTCAGAAATCTGAGCAAGTAAGATTGCAGTTTTGAGCCATGATTAATAAATCTTTAATCTGCTTATTTTTGCACCTTTTCATTTATTTGATTTGCCTTCCCCCCTTTTTAAAGTTCATGTCCTTTATTATTAGGGCCTAGCTATTCACACTCAGTATTTATTTATTTATTTTCAGTTGTGGGGATTGAACTCAGTGCCTAGGTATTGTCTGTCAGGGACAAAGCAGGCACACTTCCACTTTCAGCCACAGTGCCACTTCCACTTAATTGGAAAAAAAAAACAGTCACCAGGGGACTTTTCAGCCTGGACTGGCTTCCCATTGTGGGAAGCTTCATGAGTAGCAAGTATTACAGGAATGAGCCAGAGAAACCTGGCTTGTTTTCTTAGATCAAAACTAGTAGGCTCTACAATTTATGCCACACTACTTCACTGTCCATGAGATTTTGGGATTTTGTTTTTTGCTCAAAGCTTGCAGGAACAAAAACTCAACTCCTGAGGGTTTTTTCTTTTGGGTGTTGGGAGAGGCTTGAATTCAGGGCCTGTGGACTCTCTCTGATGGTTGTTTTGTTTTTGGTATTTTGTTTTTATTTAGAAGCTAGCAGGCTATTGAGCCTCAGCTCAAGTTCTGCCTTTTTTTTTTTTTTTGGTGTTTAATAGGAGTCACATGTTAGCTCTATTTCAATTATTTTTGTAAGTTTTAATCTTCTTTACAAAGTATGATATATTTTTTGTTAGATAGTTATTGGTGTGCTTTTATTGGGTTGTTTTGGTATGAACAACACTGGGGATTGAACTCATACCTCGTTTATGGGAAGAAAGTATTCTAAAACCTAAGTCACAATTCACCTATGGCAGTTTTTTTATTTTCTATTTGTTTGTTTATTTATTCTTGGTCATGGGCTTCAACTCTAGGCTTGGGCTCATTACCTATGGTCTCCAGCTCAAGACTAGCACGATACAACTTTAGCTAAAGCACTACTTCAAGGTTTTTGAGTGGATTATTAAAGATAAGAGTCGCATGGACTTTTCCTGTCTGGACTGGCTTTGATCCAAAATCCTCAGATTTCAGCCTCCTGAGAAGCTAGGGTTAAATGCATGAGGCACCAGCACCTGGCTATCATAGTGTTTTGTTTTTAAAAAATACTGTTTAAATTACTTATTTTTGTCCTTCTAATTTAATTTAATATTTTAATCTTTTTTTCATCCCTGGGAATTGAATATAGGACCCTGTGTATGCATGTATCTACATGCTTTTGTGTGCATATGTGCCAGTACTGGGGCTTAAATTTCCTTAACTTTTTCCATTCAAGGCTGAAACTGTAACAGTTGAACCATACCTCCAGTCTGTTTATTTTTGCTGCTTAGTTGAAAATAATAATATCTGATTTGCTACTTTGGAGGCTTAGGATTTTAGGTGGTAGTTTGGAGCCAGGCTGGGTGGTCTCCTTACCTCTTCCCTCTAATATACTACTCAGGAAAAGCTGCAAGTATCACTGTGGCTTAATAGGTAGAACACTAGCCTTAATGAAAAACAACTCATATACAGTGCCAAAGCATGAATTTAAGCTCTGGGGCCAGCAGGTTAAAAGAAATTAAAAAACTCTGAATTATCTGACCAGTCTAGCTTTAAACTATGATCCTATAGATCGCAGCCTCTGAAATAGCTAGGGGATTACAGGTTTGAGCTTTTAGTTATAGTGATAGTTTTCTATTATTATTATTTACAGCTGCTTCTAAAAAAGACACAATGTGGCTAACAGTGGCTCATGGTTATAATCCTTGCTATTATGGAGGCTGAGATATAGGAACCTTGGTTTGAAGTTGGACCCAATGACAGAATGTCTGTGAGTCTTATCTCCAATTAACAACCAAAAATATGGATGTAGAACTATGGCCCAAGTTTTAGAGTAGTTGCCTCGAGCAGTAAAAGCTGAGGGACAGTGCACAGGCAATGAGTGCAAGTCCCAGGATCAGCACAAAAAATTAAATAGAACCCAAATCATCAAGGGTATGGCGACTGATAGTTTGCCTATGTTTTCCTAAAATTCTGTTTGATAGCCACCACAAAGAAAATAGAGAAAGCAACAAATTATGTATCCGCAGCCAGATGAATTTTTTGCTGATAAATCTGCACTAATTATATTTTTAAATTTTTTTTACACTTTTTCATTTCAAAAGTTAGCCAAAAAATAATGCCAGTTGAAGAGAAATTGCATGTGATGACGACTTTAGCACTGCATTCCTCAGATTTTTAAAAGAAGATGCCACCTATTTACACCTTTTAAATACATATGGCGTTATTAAATATATTTCAACTAAATATTAACTTCACAGTTCTCTTAATTGAGGTGTTGACCTATATTTTAAAACAGAGTGAGTTGTATAAACATTAGAGAAATACTGAGGCAATGAAAAGGAAAGCAGGAAGGAATGTTCTTTTCAGAGCAACTTGGTTTGAGGCTGGCCACCAAGGTAGGTCTTCATTCCTATGGTCCCTTTCCTTGACTGGTCCTCCTCCCCTTGAGTCTAACCAAAGGATTATCTTATAGGTATGGGAACAGCAGCAGCTAGAGTTGAAGGCTTTCTTTTTTTTATATTTTATTTTTTTATTGTGAGAATACCGTACAGAGGATTTACAATTACATGGGTAAGATAACGAGTACATTTCTTATTAAGCATTGTTGCCTCCTTTGTTTCCTCTTCCCATCCCTTCCCATACTCTCGTCCTCACCCCCTCCCCCCGATTCTCCCCCCACACACCAAAGTGTATAGTTTGTTTTTTCAACATAAATACTTGTACATCTCATTGTTGCAATGGGGCCACCTTTATCCCTAGTTAAACGATTTGTTTTTTCCCTTCCCCTGCACAAGTTATACCAACATCAAATAGAGTGAAGACTTCCTTTATACCCTCTTTCTTGTGTTTAAAAGCAGGAACTACAAAAGTCACTGGCTTACTGGATTCTAACTTTCAAAGAACTTCTAAATATGTAGAGCAACATGAGCCAGCACATTGTGGAGGAGGACAAGATGGTGGCTAAGGACAGATAGAATATTTGCAAAGAACATGCACATTCTTACTCCTGTAAGTCTGTCATCTGCCCATAGGAGGGTGAATTGTCCTAAATTGCCAATGTTAGAAAGGAGCTTTAATTTTGTTAGAGTTCCTTTTCAGTGGGATCCCTGCTCCTCCACGATTCCTTAAAATTCTGTAGTTTTAGAAGACAGCAGCATGCTTAAAAGAAACAGCACTGTATGCACCATCTGTTCAGATTTTTATGTTTGTTTTTAAATATATATATATATATATATATATATATATATATATACATATATATATATACATATACATATATTTTATTGTGAAAATACCGTATAGAGGGGTTACATGAGAAGGTAATGAGTACATTTCTAATCAAGCATTGTTGCCTCCTCCTTTAGTTCCCCTTCCCATCCCTTCCCATCTCCCCCACCCGCCCCCCTCCACCCTCTCACTGCCCCTCCACCAATGTTGTAAAGTTCTTTTTTCGACATAACATCTTGTACATCTCATTGTTGCAATGGGTCTACCTGTATCCTTAAAAACAATTTGTTTTTTCCCTTCCCCTCCACAAACTATACCAACATCAAGTACAGTGAAAACAGGGGTTATACTATGAGGGAGTGACATACAAAGCAACAAGGAAATAATTTATAAATATGGTAGAAACAATCGCATGAAAGAAAAAAAAAACACTGAATCATTATCTTGGGGTTCATTTAGCCTTACATCAACTTATCTGACCGCTTCTGCTTGTCACAGACATTCACTAGTTATTGCAAATAAGGGAAACCTGTTCACATTTAAGGGAAGTTAGAAATAGCATTAATCAGAGAGGAGAATGAGGGGGATGGGGCTCAGATCTTATTGGTTCGATGGTGACAAGTGTTGTCTGTTTTTTCTTTGCTGTTTCTTAAATTTAATTTTACCATCAAGATAATGTACAGAGGAGATACAATTACATACATAATGTTATGAGAACATTTGTTTTTTTGAACATTTTTATTGTAAGAATATTGTACAGAGGGGTTAGAATTACATGATCAAGATAATGAGTACATTTCCTATTGAGCATTTTTGCCTCATCCTTTGTTTTTCCCCTAACATCACTAACCTCACACCTCCACAACTACCCTGCCCAAACTCCCCACCCCCACCCCCTGCCACTGAAGTTGTAAAGTTCATCTCATTGTTACAATGGATCAACCTGTATTCTTATTTAAGCATTTTGTATTTTCCATTCCACTCCCTGCATTAGAGAACTGTATATACAAGATGCAGGGCACCGACATCAAATACTGTGAAAACAGGGGTTATACCCTTGGAAGGAACATAAAAAGAAACAAAAAAATCACATGGTACATTATAAATACTTTAGAAACAATAGCAAGCAAGAAAGAGGATGTTTATGTCTCTATCTTGGGGTTCATTTTGCTTAACATCATCTTGTATGGTCATGTGTACATAGCTTTTGACTTTTTCTGCTTGTCCCAAACATATATTAGTTATTGCAAATACGGAAAACCATGGGACCTATGTTTATTTGGACCTGGCTTAGTTCACTTAATATAATTGTTTCCACCTCTTTCCATTTACTCACAAATGAGGCAATGTCATTCTTTGTGATGGAGGCATAGAATTCCATTTTATATATATATGACACATTTTTTGATCCTTTCATCTACTGAGGAACATCCGGGTTGGTTCTATAGCTTAGCTATGGTAAATAATGCTGCAATAAACATAGTTGTGCTGGTAGCCTTAGAATAGCCTTGTTTGTGATCATTTGGGTAAATGACCAAAAGTGGGATTTCTGGGTCAGAGAGGAGTTCTATGTGGAGTCTTTGGGGAACTTCCATACTGCTTTCCAAAGTGGTGGAACAAGTTTACACTCCCAACAACAATGTAGTAGGGATCCCTTCTGGCCACATCCCCTCCAGCATCTGTTGTTATTAGAGTTCTTGATCATAGCCATTCTAACTGGGGTGAGGTGGAATCTCAGTATTGTTTTCAGTTGCATTTATTTCATGGGTAGGGAGGTTGAGCATTTCTTCATGGGTCTATTGGTCATTTTTATTTCCTCTTCAGAGAAGTTTCTCTTTAAGTCTCTAGTCCACTTTTTTATCAGGCAGTTGTTTCTTTGAAGATTTGTAGTTGGGGAATTTAATTTTTTGTGTTCCATGTATATTTTAGATTTGAGACCCTCATCTGTTGTATGGCTAGTGAAAATCTTCTCCCTGTCCGTGGGCTTTCTACTGAGCTTGCTAGCTATGTCCTTTGCCATGCAGAAGCTCTGCTTCTTCATGCAATCCCATTTGTCCAACTTTTCTTTGATTTGTTGTGTTTCTGGGTCTCTATTAAGAAAATTTTGGCCTGTGCTAAGGAAAACTAGTGTTTCTCCTATTCAGTCCAATAATGTTTTCAGAGTGCCTGCTTTGACTTAGATGTCTTCGATCCATATGGAGTTGATGCTGGTGATGATGTTGTGATATATAAGGATCTAGCTTTAGTTTTCTACAGGCAATTAACCAAATTTGCCAGCACCATTTACTGTAGAGGCTGTCTTTCTTTCATTCTATTTATTAAGCTTCCTCATCAAAGATTACATGGCTGAAAGTCTGTGCGTTCATTTCTGGGTTTTCAGTTCTATTCCATTGGTAATTAGGTCTTTTCTTGTGTCAGTACCAAGCTGTTTTGGTGACTATCACTTAGTAGTAGAGTTTGAAGTTTGGTATTTATATTCCTCCAGCAATGTTCTTGGTTAGGGTTAGGGTTAGGGTTAGGGTCAGGGTCAGGGTCAGGGTCAGGGTCAGGGTCAGGGTTAGGGTTAGGGTCAGGGTCAGGGTCAGAATCAGGATTAGGGTCAGGGTCAGGGTCAGGGTCAGGGTCAGGGTTTAGGTTAGGGTTAGGGTCAGGGTCAGGGTCAGGGTCAGGGTCAGGGTCAGGGTTAGGGTTAGGGTTAGGGTAAGGGTTAGGGTTAGGGGTAGGGTTAGGGTTAGGGTTAGGGGTAGGGTTAGGGTTAGGGTTAGGGGTAGGGTTAGGGTTAGGGTTAGGGTTAGGGTTAGGGGTAGGGTTAGGGTTAGGGTTAGGGTTAGGGTTAGGGTTAGGGTTAGGGTTAGGGTTAGGGTTAGGGTTAGGGTTAGGGTTAGGGTTAGGGTTAGGGTTAGGGTTAGGGTTAGGGTTAGGGTTAGGGTTAGGGTTAGGGTTAGGGTTAGGGTTAGGGTTAGGGTTAGGGTTAGGGTTAGGGTTAGGGTTAGGGTTAGGGTTAGGGTTAGGGTTAGGGTTAGGGTTAGGGTTAGGGTTAGGGTTAGGGTTAGGGTTAGGGTTAGGGTTAGGGTTAGGGTTAGGGTTAGGGTTAGGGTTAGGGTTAGGGTTAGGGTTAGGGTTAGGGTTAGGGTTAGGGTTAGGGTTAGGGTTAGGGTTAGGGTTAGGGTTAGGGTTAGGGTTAGGGTTAGGGTTAGGGTTAGGGTTAGGGTTAGGGTTAGGGTTAGGGTTAGGGTTAGGGTTAGGGTTAGGGTTAGGGTTAGGGTTAGGGTTAGGGTTAGGGTTAGGGTTAGGGTTAGGGTTAGGGTTAGGGTTAGGGTTAGGGTTAGGGTTAGGGTTAGGGTTAGGGTTAGGGTTAGGGTTAGGGTTAGGGTTAGGGTTAGGGTTAGGGTTAGGGTTAGGGTTAGGGTTAGGGTTAGGGTTAGGGTTAGGGTTAGGGTTAGGGTTAGGGTTAGGGTTAGGGTTAGGGTTAGGGTTAGGGTTAGGGTTAGGGTTAGGGTTAGGGTTAGGGTTAGGGTTAGGGTTAGGGTTAGGGTTAGGGTTAGGGTTAGGGTTAGGGTTAGGGTTAGGGTTAGGGTTAGGGTTAGGGTTAGGGTTAGGGTTAGGGTTAGGGTTAGGGTTAGGGTTAGGGTTAGGGTTAGGGTTAGGGTTAGGGTTAGGGTTAGGGTTAGGGTTAGGGTTAGGGTTAGGGTTAGGGTTAGGGTTAGGGTTAGGGTTAGGGTTAGGGTTAGGGTTAGGGTTAGGGTTAGGGTTAGGGTTAGGGTTAGGGTTAGGGTTAGGGTTAGGGTTAGGGTTAGGGTTAGGGTTAGGGTTAGGGTTAGGGTTAGGGTTAGGGTTAGGGTTAGGGTTAGGGTTAGGGTTAGGGTTAGGGTTAGGGTTAGGGTTAGGGTTAGGGTTAGGGTTAGGGTTAGGGTTAGGGTTAGGGTTAGGGTTAGGGTTAGGGTTAGGGTTAGGGTTAGGGTTAGGGTTAGGGTTAGGGTTAGGGTTAGGGTTAGGGTTAGGGTTAGGGTTAGGGTTAGGGTTAGGGTTAGGGTTAGGGTTAGGGTTAGGGTTAGGGTTAGGGTTAGGGTTAGGGTTAGGGTTAGGGTTAGGGTTAGGGTTAGGGTTAGGGTTAGGGTTAGGGTTAGGGTTAGGGTTAGGGTTAGGGTTAGGGTTAGGGTTAGGGTTAGGGTTAGGGTTAGGGTTAGGGTTAGGGTTAGGGTTAGGGTTAGGGTTAGGGTTAGGGTTAGGGTTAGGGTTAGGGTTAGGGTTAGGGTTAGGGTTAGGGTTAGGGTTAGGGTTAGGGTTAGGGTTAGGGTTAGGGTTAGGGTTAGGGTTAGGGTTAGGGTTAGGGTTAGGGTTAGGGTTAGGGTTAGGGTTAGGGTTAGGGTTAGGGTTAGGGTTAGGGTTAGGGTTAGGGTTAGGGTTAGGGTTAGGGTTAGGGTTAGGGTTAGGGTTAGGGTTAGGGTTAGGGTTAGGGTTAGGGTTAGGGTTAGGGTTAGGGTTAGGGTTAGGGTTAGGGTTAGGGTTAGGGTTAGGGTTAGGGTTAGGGTTAGGGTTAGGGTTAGGGTTAGGGTTAGGGTTAGGGTTAGGGTTAGGGTTAGGGTTAGGGTTAGGGTTAGGGTTAGGGTTAGGGTTAGGGTTAGGGTTAGGGTTAGGGTTAGGGTTAGGGTTAGGGTTAGGGTTAGGGTTAGGGTTAGGGTTAGGGTTAGGGTTAGGGTTAGGGTTAGGGTTAGGGTTAGGGTTAGGGTTAGGGTTAGGGTTAGGGTTAGGGTTAGGGTTAGGGTTAGGGTTAGGGTTAGGGTTAGGGTTAGGGTTAGGGTTAGGGTTAGGGTTAGGGTTAGGGTTAGGGTTAGGGTTAGGGTTAGGGTTAGGGTTAGGGTTAGGGTTAGGGTTAGGGTTAGGGTTAGGGTTAGGGTTAGGGTTAGGGTTAGGGTTAGGGTTAGGGTTAGGGTTAGGGTTAGGGTTAGGGTTAGGGTTAGGGTTAGGGTTAGGGTTAGGGTTAGGGTTAGGGTTAGGGTTAGGGTTAGGGTTAGGGTTAGGGTTAGGGTTAGGGTTAGGGTTAGGGTTAGGGTTAGGGTTAGGGTTAGGGTTAGGGTTAGGGTTAGGGTTAGGGTTAGGGTTAGGGTTAGGGTTAGGGTTAGGGTTAGGGTTAGGGTTAGGGTTAGGGTTAGGGTTAGGGTTAGGGTTAGGGTTAGGGTTAGGGTTAGGGTTAGGGTTAGGGTTAGGGTTAGGGTTAGGGTTAGGGTTAGGGTTAGGGTTAGGGTTAGGGTTAGGGTTAGGGTTAGGGTTAGGGTTAGGGTTAGGGTTAGGGTTAGGGTTAGGGTTAGGGTTAGGGTTAGGGTTAGGGTTAGGGTTAGGGTTAGGGTTAGGGTTAGGGTTAGGGTTAGGGTTAGGGTTAGGGTTAGGGTTAGGGTTAGGGTTAGGGTTAGGGTTAGGGTTAGGGTTAGGGTTAGGGTTAGGGTTAGGGTTAGGGTTAGGGTTAGGGTTAGGGTTAGGGTTAGGGTTAGGGTTAGGGTTAGGGTTAGGGTTAGGGTTAGGGTTAGGGTTAGGGTTAGGGTTAGGGTTAGGGTTAGGGTTAGGGTTAGGGTTAGGGTTAGGGTTAGGGTTAGGGTTAGGGTTAGGGTTAGGGTTAGGGTTAGGGTTAGGGTTAGGGTTAGGGTTAGGGTTAGGGTTAGGGTTAGGGTTAGGGTTAGGGTTAGGGTTAGGGTTAGGGTTAGGGTTAGGGTTAGGGTTAGGGTTAGGGTTAGGGTTAGGGTTAGGGTTAGGGTTAGGGTTAGGGTTAGGGTTAGGGTTAGGGTTAGGGTTAGGGTTAGGGTTAGGGTTAGGGTTAGGGTTAGGGTTAGGGTTAGGGTTAGGGTTAGGGTTAGGGTTAGGGTTAGGGTTAGGGTTAGGGTTAGGGTTAGGGTTAGGGTTAGGGTTAGGGTTAGGGTTAGGGTTAGGGTTAGGGTTAGGGTTAGGGTTAGGGTTAGGGTTAGGGTTAGGGTTAGGGTTAGGGTTAGGGTTAGGGTTAGGGTTAGGGTTAGGGTTAGGGTTAGGGTTAGGGTTAGGGTTAGGGTTAGGGTTAGGGTTAGGGTTAGGGTTAGGGTTAGGGTTAGGGTTAGGGTTAGGGTTAGGGTTAGGGTTAGGGTTAGGGTTAGGGTTAGGGTTAGGGTTAGGGTTAGGGTTAGGGTTAGGGTTAGGGTTAGGGTTAGGGTTAGGGTTAGGGTTAGGGTTAGGGTTAGGGTTAGGGTTAGGGTTAGGGTTAGGGTTAGGGTTAGGGTTAGGGTTAGGGTTAGGGTTAGGGTTAGGGTTAGGGTTAGGGTTAGGGTTAGGGTTAGGGTTAGGGTTAGGGTTAGGGTTAGGGTTAGGGTTAGGGTTAGGGTTAGGGTTAGGGTTAGGGTTAGGGTTAGGGTTAGGGTTAGGGTTAGGGTTAGGGTTAGGGTTAGGGTTAGGGTTAGGGTTAGGGTTAGGGTTAGGGTTAGGGTTAGGGTTAGGGTTAGGGTTAGGGTTAGGGTTAGGGTTAGGGTTAGGGTTAGGGTTAGGGTTAGGGTTAGGGTTAGGGTTAGGGTTAGGGTTAGGGTTAGGGTTAGGGTTAGGGTTAGGGTTAGGGTTAGGGTTAGGGTTAGGGTTAGGGTTAGGGTTAGGGTTAGGGTTAGGGTTAGGGTTAGGGTTAGGGTTAGGGTTAGGGTTAGGGTTAGGGTTAGGGTTAGGGTTAGGGTTAGGGTTAGGGTTAGGGTTAGGGTTAGGGTTAGGGTTAGGGTTAGGGTTAGGGTTAGGGTTAGGGTTAGGGTTAGGGTTAGGGTTAGGGTTAGGGTTAGGGTTAGGGTTAGGGTTAGGGTTAGGGTTAGGGTTAGGGTTAGGGTTAGGGTTAGGGTTAGGGTTAGGGTTAGGGTTAGGGTTAGGGTTAGGGTTAGGGTTAGGGTTAGGGTTAGGGTTAGGGTTAGGGTTAGGGTTAGGGTTAGGGTTAGGGTTAGGGTTAGGGTTAGGGTTAGGGTTAGGGTTAGGGTTAGGGTTAGGGTTAGGGTTAGGGTTAGGGTTAGGGTTAGGGTTAGGGTTAGGGTTAGGGTTAGGGTTAGGGTTAGGGTTAGGGTTAGGGTTAGGGTTAGGGTTAGGGTTAGGGTTAGGGTTAGGGTTAGGGTTAGGGTTAGGGTTAGGGTTAGGGTTAGGGTTAGGGTTAGGGTTAGGGTTAGGGTTAGGGTTAGGGTTAGGGTTAGGGTTAGGGTTAGGGTTAGGGTTAGGGTTAGGGTTAGGGTTAGGGTTAGGGTTAGGGTTAGGGTTAGGGTTAGGGTTAGGGTTAGGGTTAGGGTTAGGGTTAGGGTTAGGGTTAGGGTTAGGGTTAGGGTTAGGGTTAGGGTTAGGGTTAGGGTTAGGGTTAGGGTTAGGGTTAGGGTTAGGGTTAGGGTTAGGGTTAGGGTTAGGGTTAGGGTTAGGGTTAGGGTTAGGGTTAGGGTTAGGGTTAGGGTTAGGGTTAGGGTTAGGGTTAGGGTTAGGGTTAGGGTTAGGGTTAGGGTTAGGGTTAGGGTTAGGGTTAGGGTTAGGGTTAGGGTTAGGGTTAGGGTTAGGGTTAGGGTTAGGGTTAGGGTTAGGGTTAGGGTTAGGGTTAGGGTTAGGGTTAGGGTTAGGGTTAGGGTTAGGGTTAGGGTTAGGGTTAGGGTTAGGGTTAGGGTTAGGGTTAGGGTTAGGGTTAGGGTTAGGGTTAGGGTTAGGGTTAGGGTTAGGGTTAGGGTTAGGGTTAGGGTTAGGGTTAGGGTTAGGGTTAGGGTTAGGGTTAGGGTTAGGGTTAGGGTTAGGGTTAGGGTTAGGGTTAGGGTTAGGGTTAGGGTTAGGGTTAGGGTTAGGGTTAGGGTTAGGGTTAGGGTTAGGGTTAGGGTTAGGGTTAGGGTTAGGGTTAGGGTTAGGGTTAGGGTTAGGGTTAGGGTTAGGGTTAGGGTTAGGGTTAGGGTTAGGGTTAGGGTTAGGGTTAGGGTTAGGGTTAGGGTTAGGGTTAGGGTTAGGGTTAGGGTTAGGGTTAGGGTTAGGGTTAGGGTTAGGGTTAGGGTTAGGGTTAGGGTTAGGGTTAGGGTTAGGGTTAGGGTTAGGGTTAGGGTTAGGGTTAGGGTTAGGGTTAGGGTTAGGGTTAGGGTTAGGGTTAGGGTTAGGGTTAGGGTTAGGGTTAGGGTTAGGGTTAGGGTTAGGGTTAGGGTTAGGGTTAGGGTTAGGGTTAGGGTTAGGGTTAGGGTTAGGGTTAGGGTTAGGGTTAGGGTTAGGGTTAGGGTTAGGGTTAGGGTTAGGGTTAGGGTTAGGGTTAGGGTTAGGGTTAGGGTTAGGGTTAGGGTTAGGGTTAGGGTTAGGGTTAGGGTTAGGGTTAGGGTTAGGGTTAGGGTTAGGGTTAGGGTTAGGGTTAGGGTTAGGGTTAGGGTTAGGGTTAGGGTTAGGGTTAGGGTTAGGGTTAGGGTTAGGGTTAGGGTTAGGGTTAGGGTTAGGGTTAGGGTTAGGGTTAGGGTTAGGGTTAGGGTTAGGGTTAGGGTTAGGGTTAGGGTTAGGGTTAGGGTTAGGGTTAGGGTTAGGGTTAGGGTTAGGGTTAGGGTTAGGGTTAGGGTTAGGGTTAGGGTTAGGGTTAGGGTTAGGGTTAGGGTTAGGGTTAGGGTTAGGGTTAGGGTTAGGGTTAGGGTTAGGGTTAGGGTTAGGGTTAGGGTTAGGGTTAGGGTTAGGGTTAGGGTTAGGGTTAGGGTTAGGGTTAGGGTTAGGGTTAGGGTTAGGGTTAGGGTTAGGGTTAGGGTTAGGGTTAGGGTTAGGGTTAGGGTTAGGGTTAGGGTTAGGGTTAGGGTTAGGGTTAGGGTTAGGGTTAGGGTTAGGGTTAGGGTTAGGGTTAGGGTTAGGGTTAGGGTTAGGGTTAGGGTTAGGGTTAGGGTTAGGGTTAGGGTTAGGGTTAGGGTTAGGGTTAGGGTTAGGGTTAGGGTTAGGGTTAGGGTTAGGGTTAGGGTTAGGGTTAGGGTTAGGGTTAGGGTTAGGGTTAGGGTTAGGGTTAGGGTTAGGGTTAGGGTTAGGGTTAGGGTTAGGGTTAGGGTTAGGGTTAGGGTTAGGGTTAGGGTTAGGGTTAGGGTTAGGGTTAGGGTTAGGGTTAGGGTTAGGGTTAGGGTTAGGGTTAGGGTTAGGGTTAGGGTTAGGGTTAGGGTTAGGGTTAGGGTTAGGGTTAGGGTTAGGGTTAGGGTTAGGGTTAGGGTTAGGGTTAGGGTTAGGGTTAGGGTTAGGGTTAGGGGTTAGGGTTAGGGTTAGGGTTAGGGTTAGGGTTAGGGTTAGGGTTAGGGTTAGGGTTAGGGTTAGGGTTAGGGTTAGGGTTAGGGTTAGGGTTAGGGTTAGGGTTAGGGTTAGGGTTAGGGTTAGGGTTAGGGTTAGGGTTAGGGTTAGGGTTAGGGTTAGGGTTAGGGTTAGGGTTAGGGTTAGGGTTAGGGTTAGGGTTAGGGTTAGGGTTAGGGTTAGGGTTAGGGTTAGGGTTAGGGTTAGGGTTAGGGTTAGGGTTAGGGTTAGGGTTAGGGTTAGGGTTAGGGTTAGGGTTAGGGTTAGGGTTAGGGTTAGGGTTAGGGTTAGGGTTAGGGTTAGGGTTAGGGTTAGGGTTAGGGTTAGGGTTAGGGTTAGGGTTAGGGTTAGGGTTAGGGTTAGGGTTAGGGTTAGGGTTAGGGTTAGGGTTAGGGTTAGGGTTAGGGTTAGGGTTAGGGTTAGGGTTAGGGTTAGGGTTAGGGTTAGGGTTAGGGTTAGGGTTAGGGTTAGGGTTAGGGTTAGGGTTAGGGTTAGGGTTAGGGTTAGGGTTAGGGTTAGGGTTAGGGTTAGGGTTAGGGTTAGGGTTAGGGTTAGGGTTAGGGTTAGGGTTAGGGTTAGGGTTAGGGTTAGGGTTAGGGTTAGGGTTAGGGTTAGGGTTAGGGTTAGGGTTAGGGTTAGGGTTAGGGTTAGGGTTAGGGTTAGGGTTAGGGTTAGGGTTAGGGTTAGGGTTAGGGTTAGGGTTAGGGTTAGGGTTAGGGTTAGGGTTAGGGTTAGGGTTAGGGTTAGGGTTAGGGTTAGGGTTAGGGTTAGGGTTAGGGTTAGGGTTAGGGTTAGGGTTAGGGTTAGGGTTAGGGTTAGGGTTAGGGTTAGGGTTAGGGTTAGGGTTAGGGTTAGGGTTAGGGTTAGGGTTAGGGTTAGGGTTAGGGTTAGGGTTAGGGTTAGGGTTAGGGTTAGGGTTAGGGTTAGGGTTAGGGTTAGGGTTAGGGTTAGGGTTAGGGTTAGGGTTAGGGTTAGGGTTAGGGTTAGGGTTAGGGTTAGGGTTAGGGTTAGGGTTAGGGTTAGGGTTAGGGTTAGGGTTAGGGTTAGGGTTAGGGTTAGGGTTAGGGTTAGGGTTAGGGTTAGGGTTAGGGTTAGGGTTAGGGTTAGGGTTAGGGTTAGGGTTAGGGTTAGGGTTAGGGTTAGGGTTAGGGTTAGGGTTAGGGTTAGGGTTAGGGTTGAGGGTTAGGGTTAGGGTTAGGGTTAGGGTTAGGGTTAGGGTTAGGGTTAGGGTTAGGGTTAGGGTTAGGGTTAGGGTTAGGGTTAGGGTTAGGGTTAGGGTTAGGGTTAGGGTTAGGGTTAGGGTTAGGGTTAGGGTTAGGGTTAGGGTTAGGGTTAGGGTTAGGGTTAGGGTTAGGGTTAGGGTTAGGGTTAGGGTTAGGGTTAGGGTTAGGGTTAGGGTTAGGGTTAGGGTTAGGGTTAGGGTTAGGGTTAGGGTTAGGGTTAGGGTTAGGGTTAGGGTTAGGGTTAGGGTTAGGGTTAGGGTTAGGGTTAGGGTTAGGGTTAGGGTTAGGGTTAGGGTTAGGGTTAGGGTTAGGGTTAGGGTTAGGGTTAGGGTTAGGGTTAGGGTTAGGGTTAGGGTTAGGGTTAGGGTTAGGGTTAGGGTTAGGGTTAGGGTTAGGGTTAGGGTTAGGGTTAGGGTTAGGGTTAGGGTTAGGGTTAGGGTTAGGGTTAGGGTTAGGGTTAG